>NC_142064.1:80192500-80901250 GCF_059756535.1 Pantherophis guttatus
CAATAGATGTTTATACAGGTAGTCCTCAACTTACAACAGTCCATTTACTGACTGTTCAAAGTTACAATGGACCCGAGAAAAGTGACTTATGACTGTTTTTCACACTTACGACCGTTGCAACATCCCCATGGTCATGTGGTCAAAATTCAGATCCTTGGCAACTGACTCATATTTAGGATGGTTGCAGTATTCCGGGGTTATGTGATCCCATTTTGCAACCTTCAGACAAACAAAATCAATGGGGAAGCCAGATTCACTTAACGACAGTGTAACTAATTTAACTCCTGCAGTGATTCCCTTAACAACTGTGGCAAGAAAGATCATAAAATGGGGCAAAATTCTCTTAACAATTGTCTCATTTAGCAACATAAATTTGGGGCTTAAGTTGAGGACTACCTATAAAGCCTAGTTAGTACTGGTTCTCAAGGTATTTCTGGAAATTTTGGGAATTATTTCTGCAGTTGTGGCAGTCATGAAGTACAAATATTATCTGATTAACAACTATTATATCTCTTCTGAAAGGTCAGTGATTAGATTTAAAAAAAAACTTCTCCAGTTAGAAATGTTACCTGCAAAACTGTGTCTCTTTTTCTCTTTTCTCACGTTTTTGTGCTTTTTCCTCATATGGGAAGTGCTCCAAAAATATAGAAGGTCTGTATAAACATAAAACTAGTATGTCTACTATCTGCTTCTGAACAGTCACGTGGCACTTAGAAGTTTAGAAGGAGCCAAAATTTGATTTGGGCAGATTCAGAATATCCAAATTCAATTTTGAGGAATACTAGATTTCTCTGAATAAGCTTAATTTAATTTGGGATCTGTCCAGAATGAATACATAGTCCTGGACAATATGCTAGGGCAGTGATGGCGAACCTTTTTGGGAGTGCACACACGGACGTGCGGCATTACGTAGATGATGTTAGCTGTAGTCAAATTTGGATTAAGGCCAACTGTAATGGGCTATAAGAATGATTTTGGGAGCTGCAGTTTAGACACTGATCAGATAAGAGATATCTCAGCCCACACAAGGAACGGAAACATGAAAAGCATCTCAGAAATGACCCTTCCTAGCTGAGTGGAAACTTAACACAATAGAAATTCTGGGCTCACTTGTGGTGGTAAGATGAGGACTCCCTGTATTAGGCTGATTTACCAATGACTATGTGATAAGCTGCCATTACACTGCTACAGTTGGTCCTTTTCTCCAGCCTTATTCAGAGACATTGTTTATCAATGGTATGGTGTGAAGAAAACATTTTGGGCCCCAGTGGTACCCCACAAAGCAGGTTTTTGAGGGCTGTGGTTGCTCAACTACTGATGAGGTTCTTCCTTCTGATTAGTATGGTTTCCCTACATCTCAACCAGGGGTGGGGCTTCAAAATTTTTAGCAAGGGGTTCTCTACCCAGTTGCTGGATGGACGTGCTATGGTGAGCGTGGTCTAGTTGGCTTCCTGCACCAGGACGGGTGGGGGGGCATTTTTGCTCTCCTCGGGCTCCGGAGGCTTTCCTCGAGCCTCTGGGAGGGCAAAAATGACCTCCCCAGGCTCCGGAGGCCCTCTGGAGGCCGGAAACAGGCCCTTTCCGGCCTTCACAAACTTCCGGTAGGCCGTTTTTTGCCCTCCCTGAGCCTCCGCGCGTGCCCTGCATCCAAAACAGGCTGCATGGGGACTCCTGGGAGGGGTGGGGTGCGTAGGGCCAGCCAGGAGTGGGATTTGGGGGTTCTCCAAACTGAACAGAATTTTATTTAGAGGTTCTCCCGAACCCCTGTGAACCCCCAACAACCCACCCTTGATCTCAATTGACTTGTGCAGAAGAAGGAAGTGGTGAGATCTGTGAAGCTTTCCCGCTGTTTCTCTGCAAGAAAGAGGGGTGGCATACATCTATCTTCCTTTGGAGCAATAGACACAAGATAGAATTCTTTGTCCGTGATTACAGGAGAAACTTTCCAAGGACAGATGTGCTCCCAAGGTCTGGCCTACACATATGGAGAAACCCTCTCTAATCATGTAAAAGCTATTGAAGAGACAGCAGGTGAATATGGAAGAGGTGAAGAAGTACAAGAGACCCCCCCACCCCCCCAAGCAGTAATTCAGGGTAGCCAAAGTGCTCAAACAGGTGTTTTTTTTTTACTATAGACAAATTTAGCTCCTGTTGTAGGTTGGGCTCTCTCTACACATAATGATTATTCTTAAACACTCTTAAATGAGAATAACGGCTTAAACATTGCCACCATCTGTTCATAGTTAAGTGGCAGAAGATCTAATTACTAAGGAAAACATATTCCCCTGCCCCTTAGAAGAAATGGTGCATTTACAATGTATGGAAACTAATAGTAGCAAAGATTTTTTTTTTAAAAAAAGCAAAGCAAAACAAAACAAAAAAAACCACCTCACCCTCTAATGATTGGTTTGGAGAATATCGATGGAAATAAGAAACTGCAATAGAAGCAAATGTTGCCATGCCTATGATAATTCCATACTTTGCTTAGAATAACCCATTTTCTAGTATTTAATATCTGACTCGTTTAGGAGCGTTATTAATTTTTGGTTGCAACAGGGCTTTTAACAGCGTTAAAAAGTTACTAAATTTCTTTCAATAGTCAGTCACTTCAGCTTGCTAGATAACATTGAGAAATGATGAATAAGTTGACCCTGTTCTCAAATATAATAAACGAAATACTATTAGGAGGATTTGTGGCATCCGTAGAAGAACTAGATTCTGTAATAGCTTTGTAACATATAGTACACACACACACACATGTAAGTATGTATGTATACAGTATAGTACATGTGTGTGTGTGTGTGTGTATATGTGTATATATGTGTATTCTTTTGAGAGCGGGCTTCAGAATTTCATATTAATGTGTGCCATTGTGTACACAGAAATGTGACAATAAACTTTATTTATTTATTTATTTATTTATTTATTTATTTATTTATTTATTTATTGGTTCGATTTATATGCCGCCCTTCTCCGGAGACTCAGGGCGGCTTACAATGCGTTAAGCAATAGCCTTCATACTTTTGTATATACCTGCTTAGTAGGGCTTTCGGCCCCCCACAAGAGGTGTTCTTTTTTATTCAAAGTCAGTTTATTGCCCCCACAATCCAGGTCCTCATTTTACCTACCTCGGAAGGATGGAAGGCTGAGTCAACCTTGAGCCTGGTGAGATTCGAACTTGCAGTAATTGCAGGCAGCTGGCAGCTTAAGTGCTATTTAACAGTGCTTTAGTCCGCTGCTCCACCAAGGTTATCTTATCTCTTATCTCATTTTTTTCTATATCGGTCATAAAAAAACTATTTTAATCTTCTATGACACCATGGTCATTAAGACATAGGATTTTTCCTTAATAAAACCCAAAACAACCTTACAATTTTTGAGTCTTTATCTTTTTTTAATACTCTTACATTTTGCATTCCTTCTAAACTGATTCAAGTAGCTTGGCTTATTCATTCATTCATTCATTCATTCATTTATTTATTTATAAAATATATATGGCCCCCAATTCCCTTACAGTGACTCCAGGAAGCTTCCAGAAATAAAACTCCAAATACAAAATCCAATAAAACCCTATCTCCCTGGTGATAACAATCAAACAAGCTACTTGAAGGGCTCCGTATCACCCTGGGACTCCCAGCCCCCCTGGCAAACCCATGTTTTCATGACCTTTTGAAACATGTCAAGGTGGGGGCCGATCTTATCTCTGTGGAGATGATGTTCCACAGGGAGGGAGCCATCACAGAGAAGGCTCTTGGTTCCATCAGAGGGACTTCCTTAATGCTTTATAAAGCAAAGGTGTAAGAAATACAAATGGCTTGTGTTTCCTTTTCTCCTCTTTAGATTTAAAGAAATTTAATTTTAAATCCTAGAGTAATGAGATATAGAAACAACAATATGAAGATGTTGCATGATTACATGGTCAATCCTAGAAAAGCTGGGTGAGGGGAAATGATGACGACGATGAAGATGATAGAAGAAACCTATCCCCATCATACGTTATTTCTTTGGAAGAATAAATGCTAATCATTTGCTACCATAGACCTGTCACAGATGTACCATAACAAAGTTCATAAACATTCTCCTAGCAGTTTTGGTGATTTTTTTTTTTTAAAAATCCCCATATCCAATATAATCCAAAATTAATAATGCTTAAATCTTTGAACTGTGTATTGTTACACATATCATTCCTGACATACTATTTAATAGTCATTAAAATCCTTCTGAATTAACTAAAATAAAACAGTTATTTTTGATTATGTCCTCAGGAAAAAAAGTGATGTTAAAATAACATGTTTGAATAAAATTAGTCATTGATTTTGTATACATTTGCATTTTTCTGAAAAGAAAAACCCACACAACTCCACATCAAAACTCAATTGAAAAGTTCAAGAGCTGCATTTCAAAAGCTGAAACTCTAAATCAAAAGTACTCGGATTTGCCCTCGAAATTTATGTTTGAGACTTAGTTGCTATTTGCAGCAGGAACTACTTTTAATTTGGTTAAGAAATAAACTGTGTATATGTTAAGTCCTTCTAAATAACTGTGTTTTAGGCTTTAAATGTTAATTGGAAAATGTGCCACTTTTCAGTTTATCAATATGCTAGTTTATGTTTTTTGGTATATCTTATCTTAGTCACCAGGGTTGCAAAAATAATTTTAGAATTTTTTTTCATTCACTATCCATGAAAATCATTATGTTTAACATGAGATTCTTGCAACAACTTAACAAGCTTTCTTTCTTTCTTTCTTTCTTTCTTTCTTTCTTTCTTTCTTTCTTTCTTTCTTTCTTTCTTTCTTTTCTTTTTTTCTTTTTTTCTTTCTTTCTCTTTCTTTCTTTCTTTCTCTTTTAAGTCTATTCAAGCTGTAGGGAAACACTGAGTGCTTACAGCCGAAAGCATTCAGGTTCAGTCAGTTAGAAAAATCGAACAGTGAATATGTGCACAAATGATATCGCGCGGCAATTGCGATGAGTGAACAGCACAAAGAGGAGAGAAGAAATGAGTGTCCAAGAAACCAAGATCTGTGTTTGAATTCAGTTTCCCAACACCAGCCTCAAAGTTTTCTCCCAAGATTCCTGGGTTTCAAAGTGGTCACAATGCTTTTATTGTAAGGAGTGTTACTTGGACAATATGGGAAATGGCAGTCCTTAATTACACTATTGGCTTCTGAGCTTTTGAAAGGTGTAATATTAATCCCGAAATTGTACAAAGAATGTGTTTGGCAGCCCATAATTGCATGGTTTCAAGAAAGCATTCACCATCAATGCTAATTTGGGGTCTGATATTGTGAGGTGCCAGATGCTTCCTAAGAGGGCCTAATTTCTCTAGCCATTCAAAGATAGAAAAAGGAATTTAGCTTCTCACAGGCGTCTCAACATCTTTCAGAACTGGGCTCCAGTATCATTTGGGCTCATGGGGCAGTCTGTGCTTGAAGCGGCTGCTCATTGGTTGTTTTAGGCAATTAAACTACTTATGCAAAGCAGCAAACTCTTTCTTAGCGGCTGAATAAGAAGGAATGACTCAGACACTGAAAGTTTTGGGCAGTGGTAAGTTTTGCCTTAGTGAATGGATAGTTAAAATATGCCACAGGCCCAGGGGTGGGTTCTACTTACCTTTACTACCAGTTTGCAATGGAGCCGCACTTGCTTGCTTGCTTCGCTCGCACGCGCGTGTACTCTTCTGCGCACGCAGAAGCGTTCTGATGACATTGGGGATGGTGGGCGGAGTCTCCCGCCAGTTTTACTACCGGTTCTATAGAACCAGTGTGAACCGGGGGCAACCCAGCACTGCACAGGCCATACACACAACATAGAACAAGTGGCCTAAGATATCCAATCATTCAAGCAAGCAAAAATGAG
The DNA here is from genome assembly GCF_059756535.1 of Pantherophis guttatus. Classification (NCBI taxonomy): domain Eukaryota; kingdom Metazoa; phylum Chordata; class Lepidosauria; order Squamata; family Colubridae; genus Pantherophis; species Pantherophis guttatus. The sequence continues at coordinate 80,198,358 of NC_142064.1, forward strand.
AGGGAGGATTTTACACCTTAACCCTTCATGTAGAAAGATGAAACAAATGGTCTAGGCCATTTTAGGACCTTTCTCTGCAACCCTTCTTTAAGGTAGCCATCTTGAATGTGTCAGAAAAAAAGAAAACCCCTGTTCCCATTCTAGTAAGAGATTCATATTCCATACTGTTAGATTCGATGATGGAAGAGATAGACACAGCTCTTTATTAGTAGACCAGTGCAACCCAACAACCTGCTTGTCTGGCAGCGTCCTCTTTTATAGAGGGCTGCCAGAAGCTGAACCAATGAGCTTCAAGTATTTTCCCGCTGTTTTGGCGGACCTGAGTGAAGCCTATGACTCACTCCTTTGATGGTCATAACACTTCCTATAATACATAACACATACTTCCTTTTGTGAGCCATAACAGAGAAACATTTATTCACAACCATATGTTATATACATTATATATATATTGAACAGACCCCTGGCCAATGGGGAGAAATGGGAAAGTTTTTAAAACTGATTTCTTTTGCAGTCAATTTCTACACAGGAGTCAATCTGCTTAAGGCTACCATGAGGAAAAGCTCTTAGTTAAACTTTTATTCAGCCATGAACTGTAGTGGAGGATTGACCATCTGGAAAAAATAAAACACTCAACAGCCATGTAATTTGCCCTTTGTCTGGCTCCTGGCAGTGGATTTTTTTTTTTTTTGGTGGCACTGAGTCAATGCCGAAAGACAGTTTTCCTTGAAGTTGTATTCAGTCTTTGAAAGTGTTGCATCGTGTTACTTTTATTATTTATTTATTCATTTATTCAAGTTCTATAGCTACCCAACCCATCCAAGTGACTCTGGGCTGGGTTACATATTAGGCACAGGTGCAATGCTGTTAAAAGAATTTGTCAACATTTCTAAGTGTGGGCTATTACATTAAAATCCTGCCAAAATGACATTTGTAAAAAAAATAAATAAATGATGTCTTTATTGGATGAAGGGAGAGCAATCTATCATCAAACATGTTCATTCAAGTTACTGTGAAGAAATAAATGTGATTTATGCTATTTTCTATAGACAGTAGCAAATGGAGGTTGGCTGTTTCTTTGTTTTTCTTTCCTCTAGGACAATGAAGGTGTTGACAGTTGATATTTGAGTGTGCCATGCTGGAAAAGATGAAGTATTTTAACATTAAAGGGAAAAGGAAAAAGAATACCTCACTAACCATTTGGTAGAATGAAAAGTTGCAGGATCTACTGCAATTGTCCAAAACTCGTAGCATCTGGGTGCAAGTAGTTCTCGACTTACAACAGTTCATTTAGTGACCATTCAAAGTTATAACAGCATTGAAAAAAGTGACACATAAACTTTTTTTCACACTTACAACCGTTACAGCATCCTCATGGTCAGTTGATCAAAATTTGGATGTTTGGCAACTGATTCATATTTATGATGTTTGCAATGTCCTGGGGACATGTGATCCCCTTTTGCGACCTTCTAACAATGGGAAATGTCAGTGGGGAAGCCAGATTCATTTAACAGCTGTGTTACTAATTTAACAAGTGCCGTGATTCCGTTAACAACTGTGGCAAGAAAGTTTGTGAAATGGGGCAAAATTCTCTTAACGAATGTCTCGCTTAGCAATAGAAATTTTGGGCTCAATTGTGGTCCTGTATGTGAATTTAAGTCTCCATTTTTGTGTGTCAGATACAGGTGGGCTGCCTTGAGTTGAGGATAACATATTTGAGAACATCAGGTTGAATTGTTTCTAATTCCTTCCTTCCTTCCTTCCTTCCTTCCTTCCTTCCTTCCTTCCTTCCTTCCTCCTCCTCCTCCTCCTCCTCCTCCTCCTCCTCCTCCTCCTCCTCCTCCTCCTCCTCCTCCTCCTCCTCCTCCTCCTCTTCTTCTTCTTCTTCTTCTTCTTCTTCTTCTTCTTCTTCTTCTTCTTCTTCTTCTTCTTCTTCTTCTTCCTCCCCCCTCCTCCTCCTCCTCCTCTCTCCCTTTCCTTTCCTTTCCTTTCCTTTCCTTTCCTTTCCTTTCCTTCCTTTCCTTTCTTTTCCTTTCCTTTCCTTCTTTCCTGCAAGTTGAATGGATTCTTCCCCTATAAACTACTCTTGTGATGTTTAAAGTACATCTGTCCCCATAGTCATTAGAATCCCAGTTCAATTCATCTGAGGAAAGCTGTAGCCAAAGGCATTGATTAGTGGCAAATCAATATCTGTAGCCAATCTCCAGACCTAGTTTATTCCCTGGGACTACAATGCTGCCTCTGTTCCCAAACCTGGTGGGAAACCAGATTGAAAAGTACTGAGAGAGGCTCCATCATCAAAGACTTCCTACTTCAATTGCTTTGCTAACATCTGTTCCCCAAGCCTTCCTATAATTGGGCAAGTCTTATTTATAGACTTTTTTTTTAAGAGGAGGGGAGATCTCCACTAATTCTTTTAAACGGAGGGAGTTTTGCCTTCCTACAAAGGCATTAAGGAGTTTTGCCAGCAGCCCAAGTTGTTTTCTCGTTAGCGCTTCTTCGGCCACCAGAGACGCGATTCTAAAACACAGCCAGTGGGCTTCACAAGATCTGGCATCCTTGCTATGCCTTGGGGAAACACAAGCTAAAATAAGGCAAAAATAGTAGGCTATATAGATCCAGAAGGAATAATAATAATAATAATAAAAAAAACAGCTGTGCCCAGGCTGGGTCTTTTAAGAGTAAAGACGTGAACAAAATAATCACAGCACCTAACAGACAATGCAATATTCAAGAAATGAAAGCAGCAAAGAAGAAAACCAATACGTGGATTTCATGCTGTTCCCATTTGGTTAAATACTCCTAAATACAAGCATTACCACATCCACAATATGTCAACCTGGCAGAGGCACCACTTAAAACCACATTTAATAAGAGGATTTAAATAAGTTGAAGCGGTGACAAATGCTACTCGGATGCTGCTGAGGTGACAATTAAGGTGAGCCCCAGGCAAAGCTTCCAGAACATATTTTGTGAACTTGCCAGAAATGTGTAAGTAGCAAGGATAAAAGTTTCTTCCTCCACCCCCCCTCACATAAGGACCTGATTTTCCTTGCCTCTGGGGTATAATTGCTGCCATAAGAAATTAGCTGGCAAGACCTTCAATTCTGATATTTGTTCTAACATTTGTATCTCTATTTGAAAACCTTCTGGTTACCTCAGGCTAAACCGAGCCAAGCTTTCTGCCAAGAAATAGTTGCCTTTGTATGTTTGGAAAGATTTTGTTTTGGTCCTCCATTGTTCAGGCATTGAATACAAAATATGATACCTTCCCAGCAACTAATAACCTCTAAGAAAAGAAAAGGTAACTCTAGCAGCTTAATTCTACTGGCTTTGATTGTCAGCTTGAGCTAGCATGACATTTTATCATGGCTTCCTATCAAGATGGTCAAGAAATGGCATTTTCAGAGAAGCCATTTGCTTCATCAGAAGTCCTAATAAAAGAGATTATTTGTGGCTCAGGATTGACATGAAGGGTCCTTCATGCTCTATGACAGGTCTGTCAAACTGGTGGCCCACGGGCCGGATGCATCAGGTGTAGGCCATACCCACCCTGGCTCCGCAAAGGCAAAAAACATTGTGATAGGTCACGATATGTCATGTCACATGATCGAGTTTCACACCCGTGCTCTCTGAGCTTGTTTGTTTTCTTGCAGATGTTTCATTACCCAAATTAGGTAACAACATCAGTGCGAGTAAGGAGTCTTCCTTACTCCTTACTAGCACTGATGATGTTACCTAGTCTGGTAATGAAACGTCTGCAAGAAAACAAATAAGCTCAGAGAGCACCAAAGACCCCTCATCAAAAGTCTTCAGTGTGTATTTTACTATTTGCATTTTGGAAAGATATCTGAATCAAGTGCCTAGCTTTCTTTGTGGGGCTGATGGTTTTCTTTCAGTGTGCATCTGGAGCGAACAATTTACAAGTTCTGCAGTTCTTCTTGGGTTTGCAGTAGGGGTACAAGAGCTTCCATCAGTAGCTTGATAACTGTGATTTAGAAGGTATTTCTTTGCCTTATGAACTGTTGGTGATTGATATGATAGGAAATGCTTATTTGATGAACTCTTTCAAGAGCTATACAACAGTTCTGCAATGGTGACACTAACGCCAATGAAAGTTGGCTAGTGGTTAAATTTCCCAAAAGAAATTAAAAATTGTATTGCAGTAGTGTAAGCTAAGCATGGCTAAAGCTTCTTCTGCTTTACCTTTCTGATTAAAATGTTTTATTTTATTTGAAAGCGTGGGTCTCTCCAATACCAATTCTTCCTTTTGGCATCACTTCCAGGGTGCTCAATAAACTTTGATGGCTTTTAAAAAAAAAATTTACACAAAAGAGTTGTTTATTGTGATTTAAACTGGTGCTCCTACACATTTTCTCCCTTGGTTTACTAGGTTAATCTCAAATTAACAACACTTTAGTCCTGGATAAAATTTAGGCTGGAGCTTTTCCAAACATGGTATGACGAGTGGTCATCTCACTCTTTCCTAAACTGAAGATTGATTCCATACAGGGAATGTGACATAAGGAAGTTAGGATGCTTTCCTGTCCATTTATTCACAATGCACTGCAAAGTCTTCCCACTATCTCCTTATTTAATATTAAAGAGGCTAATAAGATATTGTGTTCAAGTAAGACGAACAGTGTAAAGGTAAAGGTTCACCTCGCACATATGTGCTAGTTGTTCCCGACTCTAGGGGGCGGTGCTCATCTCCGTTTCAAAGCCAAAGAGCCAGCGCTGTCCGAAGACGTCTCTGTGGTCATGTGGCCAGCATGATTAAACGCCAAAGGCGCACGGAATGCTGTTACCTTCCCACCAAAGGTGGTCTCTATTTTTCTACTTGCATTTTTTACGTGCTTTCAAACTGCTAGGTTGGCAGAAGCTGGGACAAGTAACGGGAGCTCATCCTGTTAAGCGGCACTAGGGATTTGAACCCCTGAACTGCCGACCTTTCGATCGACAAGCTCAGCGTCTTAGCCACTGAGCCACCATGTCCCTTTTTAAACTTTTAAAATATAACTTAAAGTCTAATACTACTACAACAGTCATGTCAGAAGCATTGAAGAGCTTCTGGGTTGAAAGGATTGAAGAGTGACATCACTGTTGCCTGGGGATGCCCAGTTTTCTTGTCCCGATTAAATTGCCCCCCAAAGTGATACCCATTTATCTACTTGTGGTCACTCGCTTTCAAACTGCTGACTTGGCAGGAGTTGGAATATGTGACAGGTCCTCATCCCGTTCCAGCAGCAAACTGGGTCTCGAACTCAAGCCTGCTGATCCTTAGCCCAGTGTCCTAACCTCCTGAGCCACCTCACTCCTTGTGCTTAAAATTTAATAATCATGACAGAAAGAAAGAAGGGAACAAAGGAAAAGAAAAATGGAAACTCATGCCAGAGAACAAAATTATGACTTGAGAACAAAAATCTACCATACTTCTCAGAAGTCATTTTCTTTCCTCTTTTTCAGAAAACTAAGCACCTTATTTCAAATGTTGGCTATAAAATAATAATCATAGCTGCAAAACAGGAGTACTTTTCTTTTTTTCAGTGGTATCTGATGACATATTTAGCCAACCCTGAAGCCTGATAAGAATTCTTCTTTATAATGGATGTTTTTTTTTTCCTGTTTGAAAGGCTCTCAGAAGACAATTTCTTTAGGAAGGATGTCCAATTTTAAGCTTGTTTTAAAGATTTATCCTAAAAAAAAGGGAGAACAACTAACACATCATATCAAGGAACTCCTGGCAGCTATTTGTGGCATCTTTCCCACTTTATAGTTTAGTTTATACTTTATTGGATTTCTATACCGCCCTTCTCCCAGGGGACTCAGGGTGGTGTACAGCCACATTAAAACACATGAATTTATAAAATTTAAAACCAATTAAAACAAATATATACAATTTGGCCCTCAAATTAAAACACACATACACCCACTTAAAATTCATATTAGGCCAGTCCGGCTTGCTGAAACAGGAAGGTCTTTAGGGCACGGCGAAAAGTATGCAAGTCGGGGCTAAGACGAAGCTCTAGGGGCAGCTCATTCCAAAGGGCTGGTGCCCCCACAGAGAAGGCTCTCCCCCTGGGTGTCGCCAGTCAGCATTGTTTGGCCGACGGCACCCTGAGGAGCCCCTCTCTATGGGAGCGTATTGGCCAGTGGGAGGTTGTTGATGGCAGAAGGCGGTCTCGTATGTATCCCGGTCCTAAGCCAGGGAGCGCTTTAAAGGTGGTGACCAACACCTTGAATCGCACTCGGAAGACCAATGGGAGCCAGTGCAGCTTGCGCAGGAGGGGTGTTACATGGGCGCGCCGAGTCGCACCCATAACCACCCGCGCACCGCATTCTGGACCAGCTGGAGCCTCCGAGTGCTCTTCAAGGGGAGCCCCATGTAGACAGCATTGCAGTAGTCCAGACGGGATGTGACGAGGGCATGAGTAACTGTGCGCAGGTCATCCCGGTCCAGAAAGGGATGCAACTGGTGCATCAGGCGAACCCGATAGAAAGCTCCCCTGGCCACGGCTGTCATGTGCTCTTCCAAAGACAGCCGTGCATCCAGGAGAACACCCAAGTTGTGAGCCCTCTCTGTGGGGGCCAAGATTTCACCCCCAATAGTCAGCTATGGCACCAGCTGACTATACCGGGATACCGGAAGCCACAGCCACTCAGTCTTGGAGGGGTTGAGTTTGAGCCTGTTTCTCCCCATCCAGATCCATACGGCCTCCAGTCACCAGGATATCACGCCAAGGGCATCATTGGGGTGGTTCGGAGTGGAGATGTACAGCTGAGTGTCGTCAGCGTTCTGATGGAATCTCACTCCGAAACCACGCTTGATCTCGCCCAGCAGCTTCACATAAATGTTGAACAGAAGAGGCGAGAGGACTGACCCTTGCGGCACCCCACAAACAAGGCGCTTCGAGGTCGACCTCTGCCCCCTGCCAACACAAACTGCGTGCGGTCGGAGAGGAAGGAGGAGAACCACTGCAACACAGTGCCCCCCACTCCTAACCCCTCCAATCGTCGCAGCATGATACCATGGTCGATGGTATCAAAAGCCGCTGAGAGATCTAATAGGACCAGGACAGAGGAACAACTCCTGTCCCGAGCCCTCCAGAGATCATCAACCAATGCAACCAATGCCATTTCCATGCTGTGCCCTGGCCTGAAGCCCGACTGGAACGGGTCTAGATAATCGGCTTCATCCAGGTACTGGGGCAGTTGTCGCGCTACCACACTCTCAACAACCTTCGCCATGAAGCAAAGGTTGGAGACTGGGCGATAATTCGCTAATGTAGCCGGGTCCAGGGAAGGCTTCTTGAGGAGAGGCCTCACCATCGCCTCTTTCAAAGAGGGGGGGAAGTAACCCTCACTCAAAGAAGCGTTAATAATCCCCTGGAGCCAGCCTTGTGTAACCTCCCGGGAGGCCAGCACCAACCAGGAGGGACACAGATCCAACAAACATGTGGCAGCACTAAGCCTCCCCAGAATCCTGTCCACGTCCTCGGGAGTCACAGGGTCAAACCCCTCCCAGATAACATTCTCAAGATTCCCCTCCATCACTCCATCCGGATCTACACAATCAGAGTCCAGACCTTCCCGAATCTGAGTGAATTTGTCATGTAGGAATTGCACAAAATCCTCAGCGCCGCCCTGCAAGGGGTCTTCCCTCGCTCCCAGACGAAGGAGGAAGCGGGTCACCCTAAACAGGGCTGCTGGGCGGTTCTCTGCAGACCCAATAAGAGCGGAAAAATAGTTAAATTTTGCCACTTTTATCACCACTAGGTAGATCTTAATATGAGACCTTACCAGTGTTCGGTCAGATTCGGAGCGACTGGCCCTCCAATCACTCTCCAGGCGTCTTTTCTGGCGCTTCATCTCTCTCAGCTCCTCGGAGAACCAGGGAGCCAATTGAGATCAGCACCGGGTCAGAGGCCGCAAAGGCACGACATGATCCAAAGCTCCGGCGGCCGCCCTATTGAAGAGAGATCTTTGAAGAGAGATCCTTTGCTATTTAAGTAATTCACACATGTACCTTGAATTATGTAAAAGTTATATAAGTCTGCATTCTTTGGTGAAACAGAAATAGTGCTGAAGTGGTGAAAGAATGTAAACTGCCTTCATTCAAAATGCAATTTAATAAAACTTGCAAATATAAACTAGTCTCCTGAAATTGACAGCATATCTGGGTGTTGAGGGTTCTGCGCAGCATCTTTGCTGTTCCTAGCACTGGACAGAGAGCTCTGTTACTGTTCCTGAGGTCTATTGGAGTCTCTCTCTCAGTTTGGGAATCTCAGCCCTGAATGCTCCTACCATTGCTGGAACCATTTTGGCTTTTACTCTCCCATCCTCTCTAGTTCCTCCTTCAGGCGCTGGTACTTCTCTAGTTTCTCATACGCCTTCTTCCTGATGTTCCTGTCACTTGATATATCTACATCTTCACCACCACTGTCTTCTGGTCCTTGTCTACTACCATGATATCTGATTGACTGGTCGGTACCTGCCTATCTGTCTGGATCTGGAAGTCCCACATGATCTTATCCCTCTTATTCTCCATGACATTCTGTGGCATCCCCCATCTAGATTTGGAAGGGTCTAATCCCGCGATGGCGAACCAATGGCACGCATGCTGGAAGTGGCATACAGAGCCATCTCTCTGGGCACGCGAGCCATTGCCCGTTGCTCTTCCAGGTTCCGGTGCGCCGGCCAGCTGGTCTTCACATGCGCGGAAACTGGAAGACCAGGTGGGTGGTGCACATGTGCACACTGGAAAGCGGAAGAGTATCTTCTCGGTGTGGGCATGCGCACTGGGCGGCTGCTATTTCGGTTTCCGGCATGCATATGCGCACCGGCTAGCTGGTCTTCGCACATGCATGTGTGCCAGAAACTAGAAGACCAGGTGGGCAGTGTGGATGCATGTGCCAATGCACTGGAAACCGGAAGAGCCACAGTGCACGCATGCACACCGGGCAGTGGCTCTTCTGGTTTCTGGCATGCGCATGCACACTCCCATTTCGGCACTCGGTGCTGAAAACATTTGCCAACACTGCTCTAATCCATTCACTGTGTAGATGTTCCTGTACGCCACGTGAGGTATTCATTTGTGCCATTTAATGTATGTCACACCTGCCTGCATCTTACTCCCTGCCAGTATGTGTTGGACCTCCTCTGAGGCCTCTCTGCATAGTCTCACCTTGGTTCCTGTCTAGTGCGGTAGAGTTCTGCTTTTATGGATTTGGTGCTTACTGCCTGTTCTTGTGCTTCTGGGATTATGCCTCAGTGCTGTGTTTTAGTCGAGTCCTTTCCAGCCACTGGTAGGACTTTCCAATGGCTGCCCCCCTCAGCTATCTGTCAATGGTACATCTCATGCAGGGCCTTGTCTTGCCATGGCACATACATACTGTAGATACATACATGCTCTTTATTTTTTCAGCAGTCAAGTGTCTCAAGGGTGGCATGGGAATATTATATGAGGACTGGGGTTTGACCTCTGCCCAAAATAATTTATTGGATTACTGAAAACTGCTGATGGATAAACAGTTAGAAAAGAATCACAGAACACTATTTATATTTTAGATAACTGCAGCAAGATTATTGTATGGAAAGGAGGAATGGGGTTCAAGATGGCAGAACATGTTGAAATGGCTAAATTGATTTGTTGGATCAGGGAGAAAAAAAATCTACATTCATTTGTGACTGGAACCCCTTATGACTTTTTGCGTAAAAAAGAAAAAAACCCCATATGCTTATCATAATAAATGTATATAATAATATATCGTATTACTGAAAAAATATACTCTATTGCTACTGCATTTTAGTAAACCACTTGTTCTGAAGTCTAGATATGACCATGGATTGGGAGCTGCCTACCCCTATTCTCTTGATGGCAGTGTTTACTGCTTTCCAAGAGTAAATTAGGATTGTCTTTTACTCTTGAAATGTAAATTTTGCATTGCAGGACTCTGCATCCATGAAGAGAAGGGATTTTTACCTTCTCTGATGGGAATTGCACATTTTTCTAATAACAACAAAATACAAAATACAATAATGGTGTCAGTTAGGTAACTCCACACAACCGAGAATGCTGGAAACCCGAAGCTCATTTCCCCCCAAAGTGTCTTTATTTAAATTAATAGAAATAAAACTGTTCAGCCTTAAAAAAAAAAAGTTGTAATAGCCCACCATATAATTAATGGCCAAAAGGAGGGTGGGAGGAGGCTTTGTCAGGCAGGGGATATTTATGAAAAGCTAACCATGAATAAGAGAAGTCTAGATCCTGCTTATTTTATAAAAGCGGCCAATATCCTCCCCGTCTGGCTAATTGGTTGTCATAGAGTTGATATCAAGGAGAAGGAGTGTCCTTTCAGCCGTTCCACAGCGACAGCCTTGTGAATAAAGCCCCTTTTCTCACTCTCACCTTTCCCTCCTTCCTTTGTTGTATTCAGCAAGTGTCAGGAGTAGGAAGCAATGATTTGGTTAGGCTCTGAACTTAGGATGATAGGCACATTGATCTAAAGCTTGGGGCTTTCCTCTCAGCAGGCCACCTTGCTCTGTCATTAGCCTTGGTCCCAGAATTAGCGGCATTCTCACCAGCTGACCCGTACGACCCCAGAGGTCACGCCAGAGTGTGGATGTTGGTTTCCCCCCCCTCCCCAGGGTTTCTGAGCAGGTGTGAAACTTTCCCTGTTTGTTATTGGTTTATTATTGCACTTCTGTCACAATGGGATTTTGGGAGAGAAAGCAGTCTCAAAGGATGGGGAAAAGAAGGAAAGAATCATGGGAGACTATGTCGAGCAAAAGTTTCATTAACATAAACATGAGGTAGATGCCCGCACTGGCTGTAGCTATCGGTGTGTACATTTTTTTTTTCAGAGCAACAATTGCTTTTCTTTTGAATTTCAGCAGGGAAAACAGAGTTTGGTGCTTATTTTTGTGATTAGATGCTCGAAGGGTTGCCTTGAAAACATATTAGAGCAGGGATTTGGGGAGTAGTTATTTATTTATTTGGAATATTTTAATTTAGAGATGCTTTCCAGGCAGAAAATATGAAAGAGTCCATATGAAATTATATCAACAATGATCATAATTAAAACATTATTTTCAGAGCTATCCCTTTGTTTGAATGCTTTTACTACTCCGGGCTTCTCAAAGGTGCTATTCATGTAATTTTATTATCAGTCTGCGCGTGAGTTTTTCGGTTGCAATTTTTTGGTGGGGGGGGCATGTGGTTTAACTCTCTGGTGTAACTGAAATTTGCTGATGGTGGCATTCGTTGCTTTTGAGTTTAGGATTTGCATACTATTATCAATGTTTAAGTTCATTTTATATGTGTATATATTAAAATGTATTAAATATAACAATGGACAATATATAAAATGACTTAATAAAAAGTTGTTAAGCATTTGTTTCAAACACTACCTTTCTGGAAAGTAGCAAGAGATGTATGTATCTCAACAAAACACTTTTAAAGTTTTGAAAGAAACAAAGCCCAAATTCTTTGATTTAGAAAACTTTCCCCCATCAAACAAGACATGTAAGCAGTTCTTGTTTTGGCGTGAAATTCGACCGAATCTTGAAGGTTTATTTATGTTGCATTTTAACTTTTGAAATAAAATAAAAAACTTGTGAAAAAAAAAGAATCTCAAACTTTTACAACCTAATATGTAAATTGGAAATTAAGTTGGAGCCCAATCAGCTTTTTCTACCTCAGTTTCCACTTTGGGTTGAAGATAGTTCACCATCATTTTCTTTTTGCACTCACCCTGAAAATGTTGATACAGATAGTGATTACCTTAACAGATTTGGCAGGCCAATCAGAATGTTCCTCTGAGGGTGTCACCCCATGTTTTGTTTCGGACTCTGTTGATGGCTTGTACCAATTTGGGTGTGGGAGTGGTTCCTCTTTGCAGCATAATAACCTTGAGGAGATGCAGCTTGGAACAATCCAGCATTTCAGGCATTTCCCAATCAATATTTTGCCTACACTTTATGGTAGAAACTCTGCATTCAACATTTGTCGATGCTGGTAATTATTTGGCTTTCTTTATGTGGACCTTGCCATAAGGTCTATGTCATCACTACCACCAGCAAGAGTGGATGTCAGTGGTCAAAGTCAGTTATTCTTTCTAAGTAATACAAGTGAATAATTGACGGGGGGAAAATCTAAGTTTGGTCTAGTTATAATATTAAGAGGAAAAAGAGGAGGCAGCCTGCCCGCCCGCCAACCGATTAATCGTTTAACCAATCAATAACAAGGACTTAATGCTGGCAGCCACAGCTATGCAGCAATTGTAAATGTATTTTGCCAGGTGCATATGGAAGTGGAAAAGTGAGGCTGGGGTGAGAAAGAGGGGGAAAAAAACAAAATTAGTTGTTGTTTGCTTGCAACAGCTCTGGGATTGGCCTAAGCAGACTGGAAGAGAGAATGAAAAGAACACCTGGGGGATCGATTTTCATTTTGATTTAGTTTTGACCCACTTGTCTGCTTTTGTGAAGATTCCAGCTGGAAGCAATGCAGCTGGGTACAATAGATTGCCTGGCACCTTGGCAACAGAGTGTATTCTGAAGTCTATTTGGCTGGCAGTGCCGAACAGTTAATACAACAGCTTAAAAATCTTTAGAAAATGAGAGCGCTTAATGCTCTTCAATGGATATGATCCTCACCTTTGTTTTCTAACACTAGAAAAATGCTTCGCTTTCTTTCTTCCTTTTTTAAATACGCCTCAGGTATTCCAAAATCAGCTGGGCTTCTGAAGAGATACAGAGTTCGGGGAATGATATTAGAGACACAGGTATGAAAGGCACAATATAAATCTAACAAACAACTAAACAAAAGGATTGAATTTTCAAGTGGTCACGAGGGTTGGGCATTCGTGTTTTTACTAATTTCAGACGACGTTTCAAAGAAAGGACAGCTGTGAGAAGAGCTATGCCTCTGAAATTAAATTTCATGGATAAGATTGTGCGCCTGGAGTCACTGTAGGCGAATTGGGCTACATTAATCTGTTTTAAGAATAAATAAATAATCTCCTGTGGATTATCTGCTCTTCAGAAAAGGCAGACTCTCCTACATATACTAGATTATATAAAAATATTAATATATCGTATGCTTATGCATGCCATCACTCTATTCTCCTTAGGAGGTGACCAACACCATTCACTACAGGTAATTCTCAACATATAACCACAATTGATCCCAACATTTCTATTGCTAAGTGATGGTTCTTGAGTGAGTTTTGCCCCATTTTATGTCCTTCCTTGCCACAGTTGTTAAGTGAATCATGCAGTGATTAAGTTAGTAACACGGTTGTTAAGTGAATCTGGCTTCCCCCTTGACCTTGCTTGTCAGGAGGTCACCAAAGGGGATCACATGATTCTGGGATACTGCAACGGTCATAAATATGAACAGTTGGTAAGCACCCAAATTTTGATTATGTGATATGCTGCAATAGTTATGTGAAAAATATCCATAAGGCACTTTTTCACTAAACAAATGGTTGTAAGTTGAAGGCCACCTGTACACCATTCCTGTTTCCTACCTTGCGAGCAACCGTTGCTTCTACAACATTCATGCACCAATTTGCAGGTTATCTTTTCTCCTTTAAACTTCTCACCTCTTTCTCACCCTCTCATTAGTGCTATGCGGCCATGATTTCCTCAGTTTTCCTCTTCCTCTTGACCTATTCAATTTCCTTTCATATATTTGTTTAGCGAGCCTGTTCTCATTCATTCTGTCTATATTGCCACTTCACTTCAGTGCATTTCTTTCATTCTGTTCACTCACTTTTGTATTCATTTCACATATATTCAAAACCCGTTCATTCTTGACCCCATTTCTTCTTGTTTTACAACACATTTCTTAAGTATCCATTGTATTCAACTTCATTTTGTTTCTCCTGACATATCCAGCTTCAATTTCCAAATAAGAGACTCATGTTCTTAAATGGATGATTTTTGCTTCTTTCAACAAATATTCACACATCTCTAAGATCAGCCTAAGCCTCTACTTAACCCATGAGACATCACATAGTTTTTTTCTTATTTTCTGGTCGATGTTGAACCATTCACTAAGCTTTTCATTTATTCACCTGTGTCTTTTGCAGCCAGCATATACTACTTTTACTGTATTCAGCAACCAATTTTCAAATCCATATTTGTGCAATTTATTTCATAATACAAGCCTATTTCCACTTTTATCGAACAATTTCTCTAAACAAGTTATTCTTTTTGGGGGCCAATGAATCTGACCAAAGCTATAGAGACAAATGCACATAAACACATGCATCTAAAACGTTGCACAGAATTTATTTATTTATTTTGCACTGGAAAATGATTTTGTTCATATAGACAGAATATAATTTTTTTTACAAAGAATGAAATTTCTCTCACTTTCACTTTTAATGCAAATATTAATAAATGTTTCCTAAACAAATTGAAATAAACCCAAAGTGTACAAATAACATAAAATCCAAACTTTAATTCTGCTCAAAAGTAAATTTTAATGAAAAGACTGTGGTTGTTTGGCTTGAATAAACTGAAATTATAGTGTAGTCTTGGACATGACATATGATTTCTGACAGTCAATTAATTTCAAATTTTCAGACTGAAGGCAACTACTGTTATAAACAGTGCTCTAAAGGTATGTAATGGTAAACAAAATTAGAATAATTATAGCGTATTTTGCTATATAAGACTAAGATTATATCAAGAAGTTCCAGAAGTCTACACAACTCTTTGAGTTGAATTAATTTCTATTGTCCTCAAGTCAATGAGTAATCTATGGCAAAGTTTGAATCACTGATGCTCTCCATGTCAAAAAAGACATGATTTCCAATCTGTGTTTCAGTTTTGAAGCAATGTTCAAAAGATTCCTGCGAAGTTTCCACATACTGTATCTGCAAGATTTCTGCTTTCAGAAAAACTGTCTTCCTTAACTTCAGACTGCAATAAACCCTTTACTTAGGACTACACACTTAGCATAATTCTCTGTTTACAATCTCCTTGTCAGGCCTGGAAGCCATCTTTTGTATTGAGTCTTCAGACCTGCCACATTTACTACTGTGGAAAATTGGGAGGAGGGATTGTGTAGAGCATGGGGGATATATAGTCATAATAACATTCCTTTCTCAGAGGTTCAAGGACATCTTGCCTTGCACCTGGGAGGCTGGGACTGGGAGGCATCTCCAGTTGGGACGATGCTCTGATTGGACCATGTGATGGACTTGTGGGTGCTGGGCAGGGACTTGGACTTTTCTTTGGGTGGGGAAAACCTGGAAACTTTTAGATTCGGGTTTCTCCAGATGTGCCAATATGACATCTCTAATAAAATGTAACTTTGAGGAAACCCAAGCCTTGGAGTTTTCTTTCATTGGAGGTGTTACTTGGAACTCTGACACTCCTCTTCCAGGGTTGCAGTTTGGCTAAACATCTCATGTGTTTCTTAGCAGCATCTGCAGTGGTGCTGGCAGGGCCTTAACCCACAAAATTTACCTTGGCCAAAAATTGTATCTGTCAAGTAAACCAAGTCATGAATGAACTCTTCTATTTCAAATTGTTCTGAGAGTTGGTTTTCCTTGCCTCTTAAAAAAAACCAATGAAACTTGCCCATAAGTTTGTCTGCTTTAAGAGTTGCTCTGTGAAAAGCCAATGAACCTCTTAGCAGAGTTGAAGTTTATATTCTGTTCTCATTTTTTTGACATTATTTTTGGGATTCAAGGCTCTGCTGATGAAGAAGTTGATGACTTCCAGTAAACAAAACGTCTTTCAGCATTGTTGGCAGAATCGTTGATGCAAATGTGTGCTGATAGGGAAAGCTTAGGCCAGCTATAGTAACCGTACAAAATACATTCAAGACACATTTTTTTCTGATTTAATACTGTAAATACATGTTACTTCTTTGTATGCACAATGATGAACATTCATAAATATTTAACAATGTCCCAACGTGTGTAATTTTTAAATATAAATTACAATGTCACCTCATAAAATACTTGTGATATTCTTTAAATTTCAGTAGGACCCTATATGAAAAAAAATACAGAGATTCATAATCATAACACTCTAGACTTGATTTTTGTCTCTGGCCAGTGGTTGAGTGATCTTGTTATAGGGGATATAGACATGGAACCCTTGTCATGGTCAGATCACTCACTCCTTCGTCTGGACCTTCGTACCGCTACACCCCGCCGCAGGGAGGCGGTCCCAATTAGATGGGTCCGCCCCAGGCGCCTGATGGATCCTGATAGGTTCCAGACGGAGCTTGGGCCAATTCCTGATGATCTGGCACACAACTCGGCCGAGGACCTGGTAGCTGCCTGGGATCGGGCGGCTGGTGGGGCCTTGGATCGAGTCGTGCCTTTGCGGCCTCTGACCCGCTGTCGATCCCTCGCGGCTCCTTGGTTCATCGAGGAGCTGAGGGAGATGAAACGCCGGAAAAGACGCCTAGAGAGCGGTTGGAGGGCCAGTTGCGCTGAATCTGACCGAACACTGGTAAGGTCGCATATTAAGACCTACCTAGTGGCGATAAAGACGGCAAAGTGTAATTACTTTTCCGCCTCTATTGCGTCATCAGGGAATCGTCCGGCAGCCCTGTTCAGAGTAACCCGCTCCCTGCTCCATCTGGGAGTGCGGGAGGATCCCTTGGAAGGCAGGGCGGAGGATTTCGGACAATACCTGTATGACAAAATCGCTCAGATCCGGGGGGACTTGGACTCTGACTGGGTAGATCAGGGCAGGGTGACGAGGAATAGTCTTGAGAATGTTATCTGGGAGGAGTTTGATGCTGTGACTCCGGATGATGTGGACAGGATTTTGGGGAGACTTAGTGCGGCCACATGTTTACTGGACCCGTGTCCCTCCTGGTTGGTACTGGCCTCCTGGGAGGTTACACGAGGCTGGCTCCAGGGTGTTATCAACGCTTCATTGAGTGAGGGTTACTTCCCCGCGGCCTTGAAAGAGGCGGTGGTGAGGCCTCTCCTCAAGAAGCCGTCCCTGGATCCGGCAATATTGGCCAACTATCGTCCTGTCTCCAACCTTCGCTTTCTGGCAAAGGTTGTTGAGAGTGTGGTCGCGCGACAGTTTCCGCAATTCCTGGAGGAAACATCCTATCTGGATCCGTTCCAGTCTGGTTTCAGGCCTGGGCACAGCACGGAAACGGCATTGGTCGCGTTGGTTGATGATCTCTGGAGGGCTCGGGACAGGGGTTGCTCCTCTGTTCTGGTCCTGTTAGACCTCTCAGCGGCTTTTGATACCATCGACCATGGTATCATGCTGCACCGGTTGGAAGAGTTGGGGATGAGGGGCACCGTGTTACGGTGGTTCTCCTCCTTTCTCTCCGACCGGTCGCAGTTCGTGTTGACAGGGGGGCAGAGGTCGACCTCGAGGCCTCTTATATGTGGAGTGCCTCAGGGGTCGGTCCTCTCGCCCCTCCTGTTCAACATTTATGTGAAGCCGCTGGGCGAGATCATCCGTGGCTTTGGGGTGAGATACCATCAGTACGCTGATGATACTCAGCTGTACATCTCCACCCCAGGCCACCCCAATGATGCCCTTGAAGTGATGTCCCAGTGCCTGGAGGCTGTACGGATCTGGATGGGGAGGAACAGGCTCAGGCTCAACCCTTCCAAGACTGAGTGGCTGTGGTTCCCGGCATCCCGATATAGTCAGTTGACTCCATCACTGACTATTGGGGGCGAGTCTTTGGCCCCCACAGAGAGGGCTCGCAATCTGGGAGTCCTCCTGGATACACAGCTGTCCTTGGAGGAACATCTGACGGCTGTAACCAGGGGGACCTTTTATCAGGTTCGCCTGATCTGCCAGTTGCGGCCCTTTCTTGATCGGGATTCCCTGTGCACAGTCACTCATGCCCTCGTGACCTCTCGCCTTGATTACTGTAACGCTCTCTACATGGGGCTCCCCTTGAAGAGCACCCGGAGGCTCCAACTGGTCCAGAACGCAGCAGCGCGGGTAGTGACGGGAGCAGCATGGCGCTCCCATGTAACACCGCTCCTGCGCGAGCTGCACTGGCTCCCAGTGCTCTTCCGGGTGCGCTTCAAGGTGTTGGTTATCACCTTTAAAGCGCTCCATGGCATAGGGCCTAGCTATCTCCGAGACCGCCTGCTGCCACCGACGACCTCCCATCGACCCGTGCGCTCCCACAGAGAGGGCCTCCTCGGGGTGCCATCAGCCAAACAATGCAGGCTGGTGACCCCCAGGGCGAGGGCCTTCTCTGT
Source organism: Pantherophis guttatus (assembly GCF_059756535.1). NCBI lineage: Eukaryota > Metazoa > Chordata > Lepidosauria > Squamata > Colubridae > Pantherophis > Pantherophis guttatus. Next base: position 80,216,579 of record NC_142064.1, read on the forward strand.
GGGGGCTCCCACCCTCTGGAATCAGTTGCCCCCTGAGATAAGGAGAATTCATGACCTCAGTGCCTTCCGCCGTGCCCTTAAAACCTTCCTTTTCCAACAAGCCGGGCTGGCCTAATTCTTTTTAAGTGTTTTTAATTGTTTGGTTTATTGTTTTAATTAATGGGGCCAAATTTTTTTTTTTAACTGTATTTTAATATTTGTATCTGATGTTTTTATTTGGCTGTTCACCGCCCTGAGTCCTCAGGGAGAAGGGCGGTATACAAATTCAAAATAAATAAATAATGGTGGAATATTTAATTTTTCTTAATTTCTATTAATGGGGAATTATTCTATACATTATAACATGGCCACAATGACATCTGCACATGCCATCACCTTGGGAAACTGCATCCCACAGCTCTTACTTTTCTGGACTGATACAATTCCTTAACAATATTATTAAATATGTTTACAAGATTTCCCCCCCCCCCGCCCCCCAATAGTAATTTTCAAAGTAACAGGGAGGAAATCAAAGGTAAAAGAGGACATGTGTTAAGAGCCCTTGTTCCAGTGGTGGATTGCTCCCAGTTCGCACCAGTTCGCAAGAACCAGTAGTAAAAATTTGTAGTAGTTCGGAGAACCGGTAATAACATTGGCTGGCCCCGCCCACAAACCAGTCCCCGGCCCGGTCACCGCTTGCTTACCCCGCTCACTTCATCAGAGACTCTTTTTTTTTTTACTTTTAAAAGCATTTTTTCTACAACCTCTTCGGCCAAAAAAATGCTTTTAAAAGTAAAAAAAAAAAGCCTCTGATGATCGCGCGGCTCAGAGGCTTCTCAAAGCATTTTTTCTCCACCTCTTTGGTTGAAGAGGTTGTAGAAAAAAAAATGACTTTAAAAGCCTCTGGCGATCCCAGCTGAGTTGCCTGATCGTCAGAGGCTCCTAAAAGCATTTTTTTCTGCAACCTCTTAAGGTTGTAGAAAAAATGCTTTTAAAAGTTAAAAAAAAAAAAGTTGGCCATGCCCACCCAGTCACATTACCCTCCACCAAGCCACACCTACAAAATAAGCCACGCCCACAGAACCGGTAGTAAAAAATTTTAGAACCCACCCCTGCCTTGTTCCACATGCTTTCTTAATAGAGGTTGTCCTTGACTTACATTCATTTAGTGACCGTTCAAAGTTACAATGGAATTGAAAAAAAGTGACTTATGACTGTTTTTCACATTTATGTCTATTGCAGCATTCCCTCATGGTCATGTGATCAAAATTCAGACACTTGGAAACTAGTTCATATTTATGTCAGTTGCAGAGTCCAGAGTCTTGTGATCACCTTTTGCGACCTTCTGGAAAGCAAAGTCAATGGGAAGCCAGATTCACTTAACAACCATGTTACTGACTTAACAACTGCAGTGATTCACTTAACAACTGTGGCAAGTAAGGTTGTAAAATGGGGGCAAAATTCACTTAACATCTGTCTCACTTAGCAATGGAAAATTTGGCTCAATTGTGGTTGTATGTCGAGGACTACCTATATACTGTGTGATGATATAACTACAGAATTTTTCGGAGTATAAAATGCACCGGAGTGTAAGACGCACCTACCTTTTTTGGTGAGGAAAAGAAGAAAAAGAAATCTCCCTCTGCTTCTGCCTCTGAGCAACTTTGCCTTGTTGCAGCAAACAGCAAACAGCCTGCTTTACTTTCATTTTCGTTTTCAGCATAGCTTGATTAGCACAAGGAAAAAAAAAATATGCTCCAGCAATTTACCTCCTTGCAGCATGCAGCAGAGGCCTGCGCAAAACAGCTGAGAGCAAATCACCTGAGAGTTGGGAGGCCGATCCAATCAACTCGGGCTAATTAGGCTGTGCTGAAGTTGAAAGGAGCTGTTTTTTCTTGCTGTTTGCTTGCAAGAAGGTAACTGATGCGAGGCAGAGGCCAAAGAGTGGGGGCCAGTGGGTGGGCAGGGCTACATTCGGTGTATAAGATGCACCTAAATATTCACCCCCTTTTAGGGGGGAAAAAGATGCGTCTTATAGTCCGAAAAATACGGTACATAATAATTATGATAGAAGCTGTTTCAAGATATAATAAAGAATATCCATTGCCTTTATGTATTGTTCATAGGTCTGACAGTGCTCTTCTACTCAGCTTCTGTAGAGGAATATATTATTCTCCTCCACCTCTGTGCCAGGTGTGATTGAGAGTATTGTATTTTTCCAAAAATTTTATTTTTCTGTCCTTCCTTCTTCCAGGTATGTCAGAAGACTTTTTTTTTGATGATGGCCTAATCTGAGGGTAGGTAATTATTGTACTTAGGTCAAGACTGTGTGACCTTCCCAATATTGGTGAATCTTAATGCCCAGAAAAAACTACTAACAGTGAGGGATATTAAGCACTGAAACTTAGCAAAAGCTGGAGGACGGTAGATTCCTTATCCTTGACTTATGACCAGCTTAAAAAATAAAGTGTTTGAGGTGTAAAGGGAAAACATGTGGATCTTAATTCAGATAAAGCAAATCGCTGAAAAAAAAACAGAAAATTGGAAATCAGCAAGAGAAGTGAGATGATATGGAATGGAGGCATGCAGCTTATTATGTGGGATAAGGATTGTTCTAAGTTACACAAGACCTATAGAATTTCAGACAGTCTTTGATGTACATGCTCATCATATATTTGTACATTAGAGTTTACGCACCGGAAACCAATTCCTTGTGTGTCTAATCACACTTGGCCAATAAAGAATTCTATTCTATTCTATTCTATTCTATTCTATTCTATTCTATTCTATTCTATTCTATTCTATTCTATTCTATTCTATTCTACTCTACTCTACTCTACTCTACTCTACTCTACTCTACTCTACTCTAATCAATGGCTGTGATCTAATTTCCATGTTTGCATTTGGGCAACTAGCTGAGCTGTTATAACCAAGTTACTGTCTACCTGGGTTTGAAAGATTTGACTGAAAGAGACGGTGGAAAAACGATATTCCAGATTCCCCCCCCTTTTAATTCAAACTATTGACGAAACACAGAAATTCAACTAAGCTTTGCATGTACAATTTATATATCCTAGTTGCCCAACTTTCTTCCTTTTATTCTGATGAATCAGAAGCAATTTTCCCTCTTAACCAGGAGTGAAATCCAGCAGGTTCTGACAGGTTCTGGAGAACTGGTAGCGGAAATTTTGAGCAGTTCGGAGAACCGGCAAATACCACCTCTGGCTGGCCGCAGCGCGGGGTGGGAATGGAGATTTTGCAATATCCTTCCCCCAGGAGTGGGGAGGGAATGGAGATTTTGCAGTATCCTTCCCCTGCCACGCCCACCAAGCTGTGTCCACCAAGCCACACCACGCCCACAGAACCGGTAGTAAAAAAAATTGAATTTCACCACTGCTCTTACCTTCAATTTCTAACCGTATAAACTCTAGATGTATTTGTATATGCATGTCATGATACAAGCTTAACAGATGTGAACTCTGTTCTAATTCTAAGCCTCCCTACTTTTCCTACTTCTAGAGTTAAGAAAGGGCTTACAAGTGAGAAGATCTCCTCTTTTTTTGGTTAAGCCAGATGATTTGGCAGCTGGCCATGGCCTAGTTGCTGATCCTTTGTCCAGGAAAACTTTTAATTTCCCACCCCTCCTCCATTCTTCCGGCACTCAACCGTGCCATCTGTGGGTATGTCAGGTCCCACACGTTTCTTTTTCTCTCCTTCCATGAATTGGGCCATCAAATGCTTCATGGATTTCTAACTACTCACAAACTCACACGCTTTCCAAAGTACAAATATTGCCTAATTGTATTAGCATTATAAGATACTGAACTGATAGTCTATCTCAGGGGTCTTCAAATGTGGCTTCAAATATTGTAATATTTTCTCTTCTGGATGTTGTATACGCGCAGCAGTGGAAGAATGAAAATACCCCTTCAGAGGATGAGACGATAAGGAAGATATTAGACTGTGCGGAAATGGACAGACTAACACTAAAAATAAAAGATAAAGGAGATACAGAATACTATTCAACATCGAATAGATTCTATCAATGGTTAGAAACACAAAGTAGAAGTTGGAATGCGAAAGAAGCACGTTAGGTGGACATGGAAAGAGATATTATTTTTAAAATCGATATAGGAATGTAAATATTAGAAGGATGGATAAGTTGACATACTAGACTATAATGGTCAGAAAGTATTGTACAACACTAGCACTGTTTAAAATAGTGTATAAGTTATTCTGTTTTTTTACTTTTGTCTTATGGTAAGTGGAATGCCAGGACAATTACAATTTCAATATATTCATATGTAAACAATAAAAATACCGTATTTTTCGGAGTATAAGACGCACCGGACTATAAGACGCACCTACCTTTTTTGGTGAGGAAAACAAGAAAAAGAAATCTCCCTCTGCCTCTGCCTCCCAGCAATTTTGCCTCATTGCAGCAAACAGCAAGCAGCCTGCTTTACTTTCATTTTCGTTTTCAGCATAGCTTGATTAGCACAAGGAAAAAAAAAAAAATCTGCTCCAGCAATTTACCTCCTTGCAATAAGCAGCAAAGGCCTGGGCAAAACAGCTGAGAGCAAATCACCTGAGAGTCGGGAGGCTGATCCAATCAACTTGTGCTAATTAGGCTGTGCTGAAGCTGAAAGGAGCTGTTTCTTCTGCTGGGAGGCAGAGGCCAAAAGGTGGGGGCCAGTGGGTGGGTGGGGCTACATTTGGTGTATAAGACGCACCTAAATTTTCACCCCCTTTTGGGGAGGGGAAAGGTGCGTCTTATACTCCGAAAAATACGGTATATATCTTTAAAATGTGGCTATTTTAAGACTTGTGGACTTCAACTCCTAGAATTCCCCAATCAGTTGAAATCCACAAGTCTTAAAGTTGCCAAGTTTGGAGACCCCCTAGTGTATCTTCAACACTTGCTCACACATGTTAAGGTCATAAACTTACAACAGCTCATTTAGTGACCCTTCGAAGTTACAATGGCACTGAGAAAAGTGAATTATGGCTGTTTTTCACACCTAGAACTGTTGAAGTATCCCCACGGTCATGTGATCAAAATTTAGATGCTTGGCAATTGACTCATATTTACGATGGTTGCAGTGTCCCCGGGGTCATGTGATCACCTTTTGTGATCACATGACGAACAAGATCAATGGGGAAGCCAGATTCACTTAACAACTTTGTTACTAACTTAACAACTGCAGTGATTCACTTAACAATGGTGGCGAGAAAAGTCATAAAATGAGCTAAGAATTCACTTAACAACTGTCGCACTTAGCAACATAAATTTTGGGCTCAATTGTGGTCATAAGTCAAGGACTACCTGTATTAGATATTTGAACTGGTCACTTCAATTTCCAAGCTTTTTTTTTTCCCTTTTAGAGTCCTAGGATTTATAAGGCTTTGATCATTCTACAGTGGCTTACTTCTTTGAGTACCATTTCTAGACAGAACCTAACGCAGATTCTCAGCCCCTTATCAGCATAATGAGTGAAAACTGTACGGTTTGGGTGTCTACACGGATACATGATCAGCCAGTGAGGGACAAGCTCATCATACACTGTCTCGTTTAATTTTGCCTGAGGACAATTCATTATAATTGTTCAGGGTATCATTGCTGAGAAATGATTTCAGAGTCAGGTTGTTCAATTAGATGCTTATGATGTTCTAGCTGAAGGTAAACAGATGCTTACATGAAGCTAATAAGGAGGCAGTCAAGAATATACGGCTCTCTTCAAAATAGGCCTCCAGTTAAGGCAATGCAGCTATTCTAACTTTAAAAGTACTGCAAACGACCATATATAAGCAGAGACACAGGGATGAAAAATTCAGTCTTATTCCAATACAAACAGAAATGATCATCTCTGGCCTTTATGGAGATAGTGAACAGAAACAATATGCTTGTAAAGTTGGTCTGGATCTATTTATTTAAAGCAGGGTGTTGGAAAGGCTATATATTTATGTATATTTATGTCTGGAAAACAAAGGAAATACTGGCAGTGAGGCATCTGCGGCCCATTTTCATGAACATTAGCTTTCTACTTAGAAATTCATTGTAATCAAGAAGCAAAAAAAAAAAAAATTGACTAGATTTGAAAATAGGAAAATGAATAATATATTATACCCCACAGCAATGAGAAGCAGAAATGGTTAAACTGATTTTATTTTATTTTTTATCCAAAGAAGAGAATATATTTAATTTTGTCCCGATTTTGAAATCGCTTCTGGATTTGGTGCTTAAAATTGGGGGGGAAGATGAAACTTTGATTTTGTTTTTGTAAACTAGACAGGATTATTGTTATAGAAATGGTGTGTGTACATACTGTTGTGTAAAAGCAAAAAGTTGTGGCTGTGATGTTGCTACTTTCTACTTTGCTAAAGAGAGTCGGACGGCAGTGCATTTTTCTTTTTCTTTTCTCCTTCTTTTTCCCTCCCTCTCTTACTTTTTTTCCCCCTTTGTATTTTATACTTCGATAAACTAATAAAAAAGTTAAATGTAAAAAAAAAAAAAGCAGCAGCAGCAAAAGCCCCCAAATATTTGGAGTTCCTGTCAGTGCTAATACTCACAAAGAGTGGCTGTCCTCTGGAACAGTAACAGATCTGGCCCCAGCTATTGAAATCTGGGTAAACAACAAGAAAGGAATATATAGGTAGCCCTTGACCTACAACCACAATTTTTTTTAAAAAAATTGATTTATATGCCGCCCTTCTCCGGAGACTCAGGGAGGCTTACAATGCGTTAAGCAATAGCCTTCATACTTTTGTATATTTATACAAAGTCAACTTATTGCCCCCACAAACTGGGTCCTCATTTAACCTACCTTAGAAAGGATGGAAGGCTGAGTCAACCTTGAGCCTGGTAAGATTCGAACCTGCAGTAATTGCAGGCAGCTGTGTTAATAACAGGGTGCTTTAAACCACTGTACTACCAAGGCTTGAGTTCAACATTTCCATTACCAAGCAAGGCAGTTGCTAAGTGAGTTTGGCCCCATTTTATTTTTTTTGTTTTGCTATATTTTTTGTTTTGCTATGTTTGTTAATTGATTCCCCTGGTCATTAAGTGAATCCGTCTCCCCCCTCCCCCACTGACTTTGCTTGATGGAAGGTAGCTGGGAAGGTTAGAAATAGCGATCAAATGACTTCAGGACAAGTGCAGCTGTCATAAATAACCTGCCAGCTGTCAAACGCTCACATCTTGATCATGTGGGAATGCTTCAACACTTATTGATCATAAGTCACTTTTTTCACTGCTTTTGTAAGTTCGAATGGTCACTAAACGAACTGTTTCAGGACTACCTGTATTGCAGGCTTAGACAATCATTTCAGGAAGTGGTCAGCCTTGTTTTGAAACTCAATTTCTAACGTTGTCTATGATGGCTCTTAAAACCAAACAAAAAGCATCCTCTTATTATCACAGCAACAAAAGCCTTAATTTTCAGAGGTACGAGTTTGTTTGAAGTGTGCCGTTTTAAACATAGATATAGAATGCCGCGTAACGGGGTGAGCTCCCGTTACTTGTCCCAGCTTCTGCCAACCTAGCAGTTCGAAAGCACGTAAAAAATGCAAGTAGAAAAATAGGGACCACATTTGTTGGGAAGGTAACAATGTTCCGTGCACCTTTGGCGTTTAGTCATGCCGGCCACATGACCATGGAGACGTCTTCAGACAGCGCTGGCTCTTCGGCTTTGAAACGGAGATGAGCACCGCCCCCTAGAGTCAGGAACAACTAGCACAAATGTGCGAGGGGAACCTTTACCTTTTATAAAATACAATTTGGTGGCTTAGAAGAAGACAAATGTTTTTATATTCATGCTGGGCAAGCAATAAAATCATGGGTTGACCCAAGTTGGAAAGCAGCTCTTAATGCACGTACACCCTGGCCTGATTCAGTAAGGCTTATATTGTTTATCTGCACTAGATAACTATTCTCTGGCTGGATTCACATATTGAGCTGGGAATATGAGCATTAAATATCAGTCTAATATTTCAAACAAACTAAAGCATCTTATTTCTGAGAATAGTATGTAAACAGCAATCAATAAGGTCTTCTGTCAAGTCTTCTTCTTGGTCCTACAGAGTTTTCCATCAAATATCTCTGAATTCTGTACAGGGCATAGGAAATGGCCTTCAAAGACAGGAAGAAGAGCGGTCACTAAGGCAACAGTCAAATAAGTTAATAAGGCCAATAAGCAAAGTTGAGAAAACATTTCAGGCATGACCCTTCCTTGTTCACATAACAGTAGAGTGAGGGCAGAGGAAAGCACATTCAGATTTGCAAGATTGTCTTATTATAGCTGTTACGATAAAAGTCAGGAGCCTGGATAGCTCTGCAGACTAAGCACTGTAATTTAACACCAGCTGCCTGCAATTACTGCAGGTTCGAATCTCGCCAAGGCTCAAGGTTGACTCAGCCTTCCATCCTTTCTAAGGTAGGTAAATTGAGGACCCAGTTTGTGGGGGCAATAAGCTGACTTTGTATAAAATATACAAAAGTATGAAGGCTATTGCTTAACGCACTGTAAGCTGCCCTGAGTCTCCGGAGAAGGGCGGCATATAAATCAAATAAAAAACAAAAAAGTAGTCGTGACTCATATACAATTGGTTTCTTATTCTGCTCTACCTTGTCCAGCTGACAGTGCTTGAGTTAAATGTTTCAAAGATGTGGAGAAGGCATGGATAATGCAGTCATTACCAATAAAGCACAAATTTACATAAAATAAATTTTATCTTGTTAATTTATCTTTCTATGAGAGCTTCATGGGGATGGGAAGGAATGATGGACCTTTTCAGCCCTGGAAGGTGTTTTAACATTCTTTGGGGATCTTCTAATAAATCTTGCTTATTCTTAGGAGATAAGAGAGGCGCAACATAATCACAGCGGTAAAGTGAATTTTATCTGATACTGCTGCACATGCCAAGTGTTTTACTTCAAATAATCATAGGCCACCAGCAACAGGGGTGCGTATGGGTGGGAAGCAGGAGCAAAAAGTTGCCAATTGTTCAGATATTTTGTGCCAAAGGTGCTTTTTCAAGAGGCAACTGGACTTTCTGGTTTTTTCCCCCCTTTGAAGACCTTTCCCTGCTCATCCAAAAAGCTTCTTCAGCTGGGATTTTTTGTTTATCCCCACTAAAGGGAATATATTTGTGAAGTTTGGTTATGTTGCACCAGAAATATAAGTTTTTTTTTTTTTTTTAAAAAATCAAGCCTGCTTAATGGAAGACGGTTTGGCGCGCCACTGCTTTTTCCCCAAGATCCACATGCGTCTGAATGCAGGCTCACCTGCCTAACACGGGTTGGTATTGGAAGGCGCCAATGGAAAAAAAAAGATAAAAGGCAGCACAGTTCCTGAATAGTTTTCAAGCATACATGTATTTCCGAGGCTAAAAAAGTGGAGGTCTTTCTTGGCCACCTCTAGAAGCGCACAGTAGTGCAGCCAACCCACAGACACAAACATACACTTCCAACTCCTCTCAAAGGTGCTTTTTTTTTTCAAGAGGCAGCTGGACTTTCTGGGTTTTTTTTTTTTTGAAGAGGTTTGGCTTCTCATCCAAGAAGGTTCTTCAGCTCTGAAGCTCAGCTCTTCAGCTGAAGAAGCTTCTTGGATGAGAAGCGAAACGTCTTCAAAGAAAAACCAGAAAGTCCAGTTGCCTCATGAAAAAAGCACCTTTGGGACAACCATGACTTGGGACGACTGAGAATCTCCACAGAGACACTTCCAACTCGTCCGGAGTGTTAAGAGAGGTTCCCCCGTCTCTTCGGTCTTGGTGGGCGGCTCCCTGCTCTCAAGTGGGCGGACACCCCGCCAGCCACTCTCTCGGGGTCTGCAGGGGCCAGCGCCCGATCACACTCGCGCCTTCGGAGGAGCAACCGTGCGCTGCTCCCGATCCGCGGACTCATGGCGACGAGCAACCCGCCGCTCCTGCCCCCGCCGGGGCTGCCCGTTTCGGTGCCCAGAGCACCCTCGGCAGCGGCGGGGGTCCCCATGCCGCCCACCTTCCTTCGCCCCCCTAGCTTCTTCGTGCGCGCCGCGGCCGCCGCGGCTGCAGCGGCGGCGGCGGCGGCCGCCACCGCGGGCAATCCTTCCAGCTGTTACGCGCAGGCGGCGGTGGGCCTGGAGCGCGGGGCGTATTACCCGCGCACGCCCAAATGCGCCCGCTGCCGCAACCACGGCGTGGTGTCGGCGCTGAAGGGCCACAAGCGCTTCTGCCGCTGGCGGGATTGTGCGTGCGGCAAATGCGCACTCATCGCGGAGCGGCAACGCGTAATGGCCGCCCAGGTGGCGCTGCGCAGGCAGCAAGCGCAGGAGGAGATCGACGCGCGGGGTGGAGGCGGCGGCGGCGGCGGGACTCACCTCAACCAGCAGCAGAAGCGGACGCCTGTTGCGGTCCGCCTGAGCTCCGGGAGCCAAGCAGCCGGCAACGCCGGCGCTGAAAGCGAGCCGGCTCCCAAGAGTTACTGCCCGGAGTTCCAGCGCGGGCGAAGAGGTGGGATTCCCCTCCGTGTTTGGGGTTAAATTTCCCTTAAAAGTGGTGGGGGGGGGGGGGAGGCGGCAGAAAGAAAACCTCCCGAACTCAATCAACGTGGCTGATTCGAGCTTAAAGGGCTTTAAGTCAGAAGAGATGGGAAATAGGTGGCGTTTCAGTCAGCCTGGTTCACGAGAGCTTATTCACCGTCTGAACGGTGAATAATCGAGGATGTTGGCAATTATAATGAAGCATCTCTTGGGGGCGGAAAGGAGAACCACTGGGTCTTTCCTCCCAAGTTTATGTTTTAGATTTCTTCGTGGCAGAGATCAGAGGGAGATCACGGAGAAGGGGGTGGGGGATGATTTCTCTGAAGTGTGTGCGGCTTGTACAATAATGTGTTTCGATAGCAATTTGGGATAGGACTGATTGAATTTTCCTTTTTTTTTGTTCTTAATGACCTTCAGGGCAAATAATAGCTATCAGTGTGTATTTAATGCGAGCTATCTTATAGGCGAGTGTGCAGCTCGAATCCTTTTTGGATTATGAAGATTATTCATTACTTAATTAATTGTTATTTAGGATTAGTGAAGAAACACCTTAGGAAACTAATAATCATGTTGCTTGATGTAATAGATTGTAAAGTAGGAATCTGCCTTTCCTGTGGCAAGAAAGGAAAGAAAGAGAAAGAAGGGAGGGAGGGGAAGAAGGGAGGGAGGGAGGGAGGAAGGAAGGAAAGGAAAAGAATCACAGCTCAACTCTATGCATTGCTGGAATTGAAATGAACTGTAGATAGAATCCATTGATCTCTGTAAGATCCATTCACCTAAATGGGTTTGTGTTGACATAATAATTTATGGTAGAAAGAATATGAAGTCTTTTTAGGTTCAAAAGGTGCTAAAAAGTCTGTTTTTAATAGCATTATAGCTCTTCTTCCATCTCAAACGCATCCACATTCTGGCACTTCCCAGAATGTGTAAAGATTATGGCTTTTCATCATGTTCCATAGCATGGATTATTGGAGAACTTTAAAAAGTTTCATTTTTAATTATGGGTGCAGGTTAGCCATTTGCTTACATTTTAAGGAAAATATTAATGCTTGGAAAAACAATGTTTCTAAAAATTATACAAAGGTATTATTAATGTTGCAAGCATTTGGCATTGCATGTATACTACCAAAACAGAATATATTACTTGTTCCAAAGCAAATGAACTGAATCTATGAGCTGGCCTTCGTATGGGCAATTGTAGTATATAAAGATACAAAGCACCAAGAAATTGTCTTGGGAAAGTTAAAAGATAATGGGTATTATAGTTTTCTTTTAGTGCTCTCATTAATTTAAATGGTCTTTCTGCAGAACAGCTTGTGCTGTAGGAAATCTGTGGAGGGAGGCAGAAGAACAAGTTGTATGGGAAAAGCATGGAAACATTATTTTCTTCTTTATGGATGACAAAAGCACATTATCCAATTACGACAATTCACTTTCAGATACAGTTTGTAGGTTTTAAGCACTTAGGAGCGACTTCACACATAAAGAATATCCTATGTAGATACTGCTTTCATTTTACGATTTCCATGTTGTATTGTTGTAGTGTTTCTACTTTACAGTAAGTGTGTTTTTCTGTTTCACACTCTGTACATGTGAACAATCCTGCTTGGATATTTCGTAATAGGTACCAAAAAAAGAGGATATATACATTATATGTCATGCATGCATATAGCAACCTGTGACTTGGGCACTTATGGTAAACTAGGAGTTTATGGGAAATCTGTCGTATACAGTGAAATTAAGAGTTTTTAAAGGCACTGAAATGTGTACATAAAAGATGTGATTCCATAATTGGTAATGCCTAGAAGCTTTAGGGTGTTTATATGAGAAAGCAGTGCATAAATCAGATATATTGTAATAACTTGAGTATTCGGATGCATTTTTCCCCATTAGAAGAGAAGATTCAGAAGTATGACTTCTACTGCAGTGAATCGGGCAGTTCTGTAGTCCATTTACTTACACCCTCTGTGACATCTTCTCCTGAAGCTGCTGGAAGCAATCAAGAGAAGCCATCCGAGACACAGGCTTTAGGTAAAGACATATCTTTATCGGGTCCTGAGGAATCTTTAGAAGGAACTGACAGCCCAGCCTCTTTGTCGTCTTCGGACATGGAATCAGGAAATGAAAGTGAGTGTCCCAAGGATTTTGTTCCCTGTAATGCCAGCGTCCCTCCTGCTGCTGCTGTTGCCCCTGATGGTGCCTTAAAGCGCAGAGACCCACTTAATATTCTTACCAAGGTCTTTCCTAATCACAAACCAAGCAGGTTGGAAAGAGTTCTGCAACTCTGCAGAGGAGACATAGTCCAAGCTATAGAGCAGATCCTGAATGCCAGCGAACACAGGCAAGGATTCCAAGAGCTTGCAATCCCAGTCTTGCCCGAATGCAGTGCTTTCCAGAGATCTTCTGATTTTGGCCTCGGAGTAGATGTCGCAGCACGTGGCAATAAATCAGCATTTGTTCCTCTTCAAACCAGCTCGGCCTCTTCCAGGAGAGAGATGAATTTTTATGGCTTAAGCCCAAGACTGGGAATTGGACCTCTAAGAGTGACTTATTCTCCTCCAGGAAGAGCTTTACCTGGATTGATAGCACCATATTTGAGGACTGGCTTGTTTCCTGCTTTTCCTTTTCATCCAGTGATGGACTCTTCCTTTTCAGGAGTGATCAAAGATGCATCTTATTCCCCCAGTGAAGACAAGCTTTTCAGTACCAAGATGTACGCCAGGTTAAATGAAGAACGCAAATAGCATTTTGGTCGAAAGTTACTTTTTCTTTTTCTATTTTTGTTCAGTTGTGCCGCTACTTGTTGTGGAGCCCAATTCTTAAATGTGCATCCAATAAAGAGCAAATTAGTATTAAATCCTTCATTAAAAAAAATAATAAAGGCTTCCACAGGATTCTTTCCCTAAAATCAATTGAAATTGGACATAAAATAATTTGAAAATGGAGAGATTTCTGGAGTGTCAACAGTGAAAAATTATTAGAAGCAAAATTGATATGGAACATTATATTGTATATTAACATATAATTTCATCTCATCTGAATCTTTGGAAGAAAAAAAAAGGTGACACTTGGAGACTGGAAGTTGAAAAGAGTAATGTGAAGAACTCCAGGAAAAACAAAACTTTTGTTTTTTGCATTTTCAAAATATTTGATATGTTTCTTTCTTTTTTTACTTGAAATGTAGGTGTTTGAAATCAAGAAATAGTTTTCCAAATATAGACTCTTGATTTTTTTTTTTTAATGAAACAGTTATTGAAATACGTAGTACATGTCTCTGATCAACTGTTGTAACAAAATTGGTAAATGATTTTGGATATAAGCAGTCTTTTTAGACTGAAGATATTATGCCTTAATTATGTTTGCATATGGATAGAAGAATCGAAGGAATTGCCTGGTTAAAAAATAATTCTGAATTATGCTTTAGAATAATGTGGTTGAGATTCAAACTCATGTACTTTTCTCTTCACGTATATGAATAATAATGAAGATTGGAATTTTTTTTTATTTTGCATTACTAGGTGTATAACATTAAATCTGCCAACTGCTGTTATACTAAGTCATAGTTTGCTCAAACCATGATTTTTAATAGCCTGTAATTTCCAGGTTCACACAATGTGTTAAGTGAAAATGGCTTAGTGCAGCGTGGGAACCTAGTCCAGGGTTTGTTTGTGCTAAACAGTGGCTTATTTAATAATGGTTTATTAAATAACACACAAGTTTATTTGCAACAAGGTTTAACCTAAGACAATGATGGGCATCTTGCCAGCCATGTGGGCAAAATGTCTGCAAATATTGCTCTACCAAAATATGGCAAAAATATGACCAGATTTCTGTGGCCTAGTCTTTCTGGGTGAAAGGATTCTCAAAATTAAGAGTGAGCTTAGAAAACTTTCAGCTCACATTCCCACCTATAACACCCCTGTAACCCTCCTCTCGTAAAGTTGTAAACAGACCAAATTTAACTTGTTTTGGGAGAGGGGAGTTAAGAGTGGAAATAAGAACATGAGGTATCTGGGAGTCAAATTGCTTCTATCTTGAAATTCCCATGCAATCAAGCCAAACCAAACAAACCACATTATGGTATAACAGGGTGTATAAATACAGCCCGTTATAACCATACAGTACATATAATACAGTGTGTTACGTGACAGAAAACAATTTTGGAAATTTGAAGGGTTTTCTTTTTAGATTAGACATTTTGTCTGTGGAAAGAGAAAAGAAAAACGGATGACACTCTCAAGAACCATTTCTGTAATATGAAGCCTTCATTTCCGGCTACCAGCACATTGGCTGTTGCTTCTGTGTGTTCTGTAGGCACATGATGGACTTCTGATTCTGAAGTTAAAACTGGCAACATGGAAGGGACGAAAATCAAGGGACGAAAGAAGTTTTTGGAGAACAAATGGGTCCCACGTGTAATATATGTGGATTAAAAAAAATAATGAATTAACTAGTAGGAAGATGACAGCTGAGTTGTTGATTTATGGGACTTTCCACTTCAAATTTCCACACTGTAAATGGGTTAAATGCAAGCTTTTTTAAAAGCATAAAACGGTTCAGTAAAACAATTACTTCTGACTACCTGACAAAGATGCTACTTTTTGCATTTATAAACGGGTGTATAAACTAGGGGGTGAGGATTTATCCGTCTTAAGTGCAACCAAAAATGTTCTGTTATTGCTCAAAGAAACCCCTTGTTTATATTAGCCGAGATTTAGTATACTTCTTAAGATTTGGGGTGTGTGTGTGTATTCATCTAGAAAGCTTTTGTTGTTAATTTGGGCTTGTGGCCCAGCACTAGATAATAACTAATAAAATTATGAAAATTTTATTATTTTATTTAAAATAAAATAATAAAATCTTTAACAAATTTGTGGATGGGTCTTACTACTGCCCTTGCTCCTTCACTAAAATTGCTCAACATTAATTGGTTCAACTTTTATTTCTAGTGCTCTGAAGATTTTCTTCAATGGAATTAGGTTCCAAAGTTAGTCATCACCATCTTGTGGCTGCTTGCGATCATTACAGGTTTAACAAACCTCCCCCCCCCCCCGGTTTATTTTAGCTGTGAGTAATGAAACTATTACGAGCTATATTTTGCATTCACTGAAATGATAAGCAATGATGGATTGAACAGCCTGTAAGCAAGCATGTCGTTCTCACAGCAGGTATGTGGATTTTTTTTTTTTAGTCCAGTTAAATTTTATCCTAAAAGAATTGGAAAGAGTGCAGAACACTCCCAGTAAAAATTAGAAACTTGACCCTCTGGATTCCACTGTAGTGCAAAGTTTAATGCATTTTTTGTTAATGCTTAAGAAAACAATATGCACTCCTGTCTGTGTACACTCATTAATGTTATTCAATTCAATACCAATAAGAGCAATTGATGCACGCAGGCTATGAATGATCTCCAAATAACCGTATGACCCTGAATATCATTTAATTGGAAAGAGAAAAGTTGAGTGCCAATCGGGTGGTATTTAGCAGTTCTGGAGAACCGGTAGCAGAAATTTTGAGTAGTTCAGAGAACCGGTAAACACCACCTCTGACTGGCTCCACCCCCATCTATTTTCTGCCTCTTGAGTCCCAGCTTAGGAGACCAAGGGGAGATTCAACCTAGAAATGAGGAGGAACTTTCTGACAGTGAGAACAATCAACCAATGGAACAGCTTGGCTTCGGAAGTTGTGGGAGCTTCATCACTTGAGACTTTCAAGAAAAGATTGGACTGTCATTTGTCAGAAATGGTGTAAGGTCTCCTGCTTGAGCGGGGGGATTGGACTAGATGACCTATAAGATCCCTTCCAACTCTGTTAATCTGTTATCTGATTGGGAGGAAATGGGGATTTTGCAGTAACCTTCTCCTGGAGTGGGATGGGAATGGAGATTTTACAGTATCCTTCCCCCTTCCGTGCCCACTAAGCCACGCCCACAGAACCGGTAGTAAAAAATTTTGAATCCTACCACTGGTGCCAGTGTTAATAAAGAGCACACACATGATCTTAAGACCTGCCCCAACTTTCTATTCTAGATTGAATTGCAACATAAAATTCTCATTTCTGATTTCTTCGGTTTCTCACCTATGGAGGAAGCAATAAACAAAGATGATCTGGAATGGCAGCACAGTCTCTTTGCTCGCCGCTTTCTTGCTTCTCGTACTGTATATTGTGTCATCTACTGAAAGCCTATCTTGGCAGAGATAAGGCAGGGATTTCACTAAGCGCTTGCCGAACTGTCTCAAAACCGAATCCAAAGTCTTGCCTGGTAGGTTTTGTTTTTGGTTTCTACATCAGAAAATAGAAGGTCTTGCTTCTTCCAGTGAAAAAAACCACACACTCATTTTCCACCCCCCTCTCTAAGGGGGAATGCACAGCCAGCTCTCAAATTAGGAGTCATTGTAGCCCTCCTGGTCAGAAGAAGGAAGAATGACATCCAAATAACTCCTGCCAGCCTTGCATATTCCTTATCCTGCGCTGCCTGCTTTACAGTCACATTTTTCCTGAAGGTGTGAAGGCCTCATCAAAGCCAGGCAAGCTGTCAGATAGCTTATTTCTGCCGACATCTTCCCTAATGAGGGGAAAAAAAATATGCGTGCAATTGCTCTTTTTAAGATCTGGAGCTTCTCAATTGAATCATCTTAAAGTCTCTATAAAGTCCTAGGGGGGGATGGATCTTCACTTTTAAAGTGGGTTGAATGCATCCATTGTGCTTGATTTACTTAATGAGGTTTCTTTCCTAAATGGGCCAGCACTGCAGTAGGACAATTTCAATCAGGAACACAAGAAAGGAAATACTGATGGAAGACTTCACAAGAACTTATGTGGTATAGTATTGAGACCCACGTTCTGTTTGATCCTCAGCTATGGAAATTCACCGGCTGATTTTAGATGGGTCACATGCTCTTAACGTTGGCGCGGCGGCTTAGTGGTTAAGGCGCTGGGCTTGTCAGCAGTCCAGGTTCAAGACCTGATCACCACACAATGGGGTGAGCTCCCGTCCTCACCTCAGCTCCTGCCAACCTAGCAGATTGAAAGCATGCAAATGCAAGTAGATAAATAAGTACCACTTCACTGGGAAGGGAACAGCGTTCTGTGTGTCATCCTGGCCACATGACCGCAGGAATGTCTTGGGACAGCACTGGCTCAATGGCATTGAAATGGAGATAAGCATCGCCCCTATAGTCAGCAATGACTAGCGGAGTAAAATCCGCAGGTGACTTCTTTACCTTTATACTCTCTTAACAACTTATAAGTGATTTGGTATGTATATTTTTATATTTTTATATTCTTGAGCAAAAGTCTGGATATAAATTTAACAAATAAACTTCTGCTAGGCTGTATTTATGCTTAGGGAAATACAGAGTATTAGTAAAAAAAAAAAGTTGTCATAAAAGTCCTTCAGCAAACAGTAGCATTATGACTTGCCAGAGGTTCATGCAGACTGATGAATACCTTGCTCTATATACTCAGAAAAGGAGATGATTTTGCAGCAAGAACATGGACAGGGTGAATCTACAGGTAACATGATCACAAGTGCCTTTGAATAGCTGAGGTCTTATAGCAAGGAAATGATTCACCTTTTTTTTAATCTAACACACTATAAATAAGACCCACGAACGAGCTAACCAGGTGGGAGATACTTATGTGGACAAGATTTTTCTCTTTTTTGAAGCAACACACCTCTCCCCTGAACTTTCTTTGGTGACATTGCTTGTTAACTATGTCAGTAATTTCTTGGTTTCTCCTCTAATCCTTCTATTGTGGTTTTGGGCAACTCCCAAATGTTCTGGAAATATTTGACTCTTATTATTTTCTCTCCCAGACTTGAATTTCTCTCCTATTCCCCCTTTTCTATTTTACAATTGACAGTCTCTCTCCCTTGGATATGCTTATGGACAGTTGGTTTAGCAAAAGCTACTGCCATCCACTACCTTTTCTATATTAAAGTTTTGGTAGTAAAACCAATAAATAACCAAATCCAAGTACTTCAGTAGATTGACAGCATGTTATATAAGGACATATTTCCTTGAGATAATGAATAGTCACCCAGATTCAGCAAAACTGGTTGTCAACTAAATATGAAAATAGTTCAAGCCGTATTCTTTGGGGTGGTAAAATATTGCTTTGAAAATGCTGAACAAGAAGTGTAAAAAACAAAGATGCCTTTACATTAGGGATTTGGAGATAATACTGAGGATATCTTAGACTGCGGTAAGAACCAGTCAGTCATTCCTACCAGATAAAATAGGAAATAAATATTGTTCCCTTAGGACAGTAATCGGCAACTCAAGCTGCATACTTTTGGGCATGAGAAATAAAGAAATAATGGATTTAAAACAGGTATACCCTTGACAAGACTGAGAGAAATGGAAGAAAAGGAAGACAACAGATAAGATGGATGGGATGAAATATATCCTGGGATGGGAGCGTCCTGGCAGAGCCATAAATTATTACTAAAATAGGTCCAGACAGTGAGCGTTTGTCCATGTTGTGACCAGGAAACCATCTCAACTCCTCCAAGTAATTTGATATGTAAAAGAAGCAATTAAGTTGGGAAATCAGCCTAAGCAGTTTATATCTGCATAACATTACTGGATAAGTGAAGCTTCATATGCATATGTGAATCACTGATTTGGATATTTGACAATAAAGATAAAGGTAAAGGTTCCCCTCGCACATATGTGCTAGATGTTCCTGACTCTAGGGGGCAGTGCTCATCTCCGTTTCAAAGCCGAAGAGCCAGAGCTGTCGAAGATGTCTCTATGGTCATGTGGCTGGCATGACTAAACGCCAAAGGTGCACAGAACACTGTTACCTTCCCACCAAAGATGGTCCCTATTTTTCTACTTGCATTTTTTATGTGCTTTCGAACTGCTAGGTTGGCAGAAGCTGGGACAAGTAACGGGAGCTCACCCCATTACGCGGCACTAGGGATTCGAACCACTGAACTGCTGATCCAGATACTTTGATTGTATTTTGGAATTTAGACAAATTACATTAAGACAATAGAGAAGTTTAATATTCTCCCATTCTTCAAACACTGCACAGGTAGTTCTCGACTTAGAACAGTTCATTTAGTGACCGTTCGAAGTTACAACGCCACTGAAAAAAGTGACTTAAGATCATTTTTCACAGTTATGACCACTGCAGCATCCCCATGGTCATGTGATTTACATTTGGATGATTGACAACTGGTTCATATTTATGATGGTTGCAAGTCCTGGGGTCATGCGATTCCTTTTGTAACCTTCTGAGAAGCAAGCAGGCAGTCTTTGTCAAACTTGGTAACTTTAAGATGGAATTGAAATTGTGGATTTCAATTCTTAGAATATTGACTGAGGAATTCTGGGAATTGAAGTCGACACATCTTGAAGTTAGCTTGGTTGAGAAGTTGTAGAGCTTAAGCTATGGAGAGCAGTAGAGACACTAAGCGCAAACGAAGAATAAAGGTGTGTAACAATTACACTTGGCAAAGAATGCTACCACAGTGCATAACAAGCTAGTGATGGATCCCTTTTAAACAGAAGATATGAATGCACCAGTAGCGGGTTTCAATTTAGTTTGCTACTGGTTCGCTCATGTGCTTGCACAACGCTTCTGCGGATGCTCAAAAGCGTCCGGGTGGGTGGGCGGAGCCTCCCGCCACTTCGCCCGATCTGGGGCGAACCGGTAGCAACCCACCACTGGTATGCACACAGAAACAAAATTTATCCTAAATCAGTGAATGGGGGTCGGCTATGTGACCCATGCAGGGTTGCTTAATTTATGGAGAGTTTCAAATATGAAATTATAATAAAACTAACAGATTAAAAAAAAATCTGAAATGTTGAGAGGCCTGATTAAAATATGAGGCCCTAAGGCAGAGGTGTGGAACAATGGCCCCTTTATGACCTGTGGACTTCAACTCCCAGAATTCCTGAGCCAGCATGGATTTTCAACACCTTTATATAAACATGATTGTTGCTAAATTCCAAAATATTTACAATCAAAGTATCCGGATAGGTAATCCTCGGGTTATGATCTATCGCTTAGCGACCATCTGAAGTTATGACAGACCTCCAAGAAGCATGGCTGGCTCAAGGAATTCTGGGAGTTGAAGTCCGCAAGTCATAAAATGGCCATTGTTCCCCACCCCTGCCCCTAAGCCGTAGCTTGCTTAGTTTAAGCCAATCCGGCTCAGCTCCTTCTTTTCTAGCAAATTGAGAACATAATTATATGTGTGTAGAAGATAAAGTTGGTGAAGGACTTAAGTGCGTTTGCAGTTAAACCATTTGTACCAGCAAGGATATTTCTCCCAGTGGCCATAGACTAAAAATAAAAATACAAATACAAATGCAGGGAACTTCTGTGAGTTTCCTCTTTGCTAAAACTGCCAAAAACTAAACATGATTTCCAAGGGGACACTTACTTGGTTCTAAATTATTCCTGGAGTGTTGATTATTTTAATTGCTCATTAGGAGCCTTATCTGCTAAACAAACTAAATTATTGTCTTTGGGGGTTGGTATCCTGGGTCTCCCAATTAAAAGTAATCAGAGCAGAGGACCCCCCGCTGGGACCGAATAAGAAGAGACTTGAAATGTACCATCTATAAACTGGGTAATGAAATTGGGCTGCTGTTTTCATCATTGCTGGACATCAAGAGTTTATGGGGCTGTCCAGTGCATCTTCTTTTATAATAAAAGTTTTATAATAAAAGTTCTAATAAAAGCTGGAATATGGAAACCCGCTGTGGGTGTCTTAATTAAATAAATATCGCATTTAAATTACATTTCATGTTTTAAGGCAAAGTCCTCTTGGAGAATAATATTATTGTTAATAATATGACAGAAAAAAAATACAATAAATACCAATGAACTGATGTTCTCCTAGCATGCGGCAGTTTGATTCTTAAGATTCCTGAGCATGATTAAGGATTATGGAACTTGAAGTCTACCACTTTTGGTAGACTTTTGGGGTAAATTTACTTTTGGGGTAAATTTACTAGGATACTTAGGAGTGTGTATTAATTTGAAAGTGTTCGGAGGAACATTTTGTCTCTGGAATTCTCAGAATCTTAAAAATGCCCTGGTTTAGAATCAAGACACAGAAATGTTAGAGGCTTGAATCCTCCCCTCAGAAGTTTGGGTGGCTTAAAGCCATAATTCTCCAAGTACAGGTAGTCCTTGACTTACAACAGTTCATTTAGTGACTGTTTGAAGTCAAAACAGCACTGGAAAAAATGACTTATGATCATTTTTCACAATTGTTGCAGTCTCCCCATGGTCATGCGATCAGAATTCAGATGCTTGGCAACTGACTCATATTGATGACGGTTGCAGTGTTCCAGGCAGGGGTGAAATCTACTTACCTTCCTTACCGGTTCGGAAGTGCACGCACTGCACATCACATGAATGCGCAGACCTAGAAAACATATTACTGCATGCGCAGAGGGTAGAAAACGTATTACTTCCTGGTTAAAACCAGGAAGTAATGACATCTGGCTGGGTGGGCGGAGCCTCGCGCTGCCATCGCTACCGGTTCTCCAAACCACCGGCCACAATCGCTACCGGATCCCCTGATCCGGTCTGAACCGGGAGCATTTCACCCCTGGTTCCAGGTCATATGATCCTCTTTTGCAACCTTTGGGCAAGTAAAGTCAATTGGGAAGGTTAGGTTAACAACAGTGTTACTAATTTAACAACTGCAGGGTTTCACTTAATAACTATGGCAAGAAAGGTCATAAAATGGGGCAAAATTTTGGGCTCAGTTGTGGCCATAAACTGAGGATTGCCTGTAATTTGCCATCGCTCACTTTCCATGAAAAAGACAAGCATTAGTAATGGCTTCTGCAAGACCATAATTAAATTGAAGATATGAGAGCCAGGAGTCAGAAGAACCTTGCTGACTAGATTTAGCATATGGCCAAAGCAGGGGTTTCAAATGTGCAAAGACCCCCAAATTATATTCTGCAGCTCTCAACAATACTGGAGAAAGAATAAGTCGTACAGGGTATAATTTTCTTGGCTGGCAAGGATTACTCCCAAGAGAAGAATTGCTCCCTGCCCATTTTAGCGACTGTAGTGATGGTGGGTTACTCCTGTTTTTGTCCGGTTCTTTAGAACCGGTAGTAAAAGCGGCGTGAGGCTCCACCCACCCACCCAGATGTCATAATTGACAATCTATGCATGCGTAGAAGCTTCTGTGCATGCGCAGAAGCGTGTGCCCGCATGCTCCTGTTGCGAACCAGTAGTAAAGGTAAGTAGAACCCACCCCTGGACTGTAGGATATTGGACAAGAGCAAATCGAGATGGACTGAGGGAAACAAGAAGAGAGGGTTTGAGCAGACTGCCAGTTGACCAGAGTCCCAGATCAAAATAAGTTGTCTCATTCACACACGCATTAGGAGTTAAGGCTGATTTAGAGTTGCTCATGGCCTTTGCTGCATACCTGCGCTGCCAAAGTGTTGAGTGTAGGTTACAGATGGCCACAGATGGGCAGATACAAACACCACCCAAATTCCAACTGTGTGTCGTGCGAAGGTGCATGTCCTCCATGAGGATTGGTTGATCCAACTTCCTGTTTCGTGCTTTGCTGTTTGAGTCCCCCAAGCCAGAATGTTAACATTCGCAGACGTATAACTGCAACAGGTATACAACTTGCCTACGAATGATAGACACATATGTTCCATCAGTGTTCTGGCGTCACTGTGCAATGCCGGAGAAATCTACTTGATCCTACTGATTATACATCTTGCCAGTTCGGCCAAGCAAAATGAATAAAAATAGGAACACGGGTGGTATTCACTTACTTTCCCTACCGGTTTGCAAATGTGAGTGCGTGCGAGTGCTTTGCTCACACACGCCCCATCCATGCATGCGCCCAACCTCAAAAATGTGTCTAAATAGGATGCTTAGAGCCGGGGTGGGTGGGTGTGGCTACCCGCAATTTCTGCTACCAGTTCGGGCGAACTGGTCTGAACCGGCTGAATACCACCTCTGAATAGGAATAGCACTTAGACTTATATACCACTTCATAGTGCCTTACAGCCCTCTCTGAGTGGTTTACAGAGTCAGCATATTGCCCCCAACAATCTGCTACCAGTTCGGGTGAACTGGCCTGAACCGGCTGAATACCACCTCTGAATAGGAATAGCACTTAGACTTATCTACTGCTTCATAGTGCCTTACAGCCCTCTCTGAGTGGTTTACAGAGTCAGCATATTGCCCCCAACAATCTGGGTCCTCATTTTACTGAACTCGAAAGGATGGAAAACTGAGTCAGTTTTGAGCCGGTCAGGATCAAACTCCTGGCTGTGGGCAGAGTTAGCTTGCAATGCTGCATTCTAACAATTGTGCCACCATGGGTCTCCTCAGTTTGGCTGAGAAGGCGCTTTCAAACAGGGAAAGCCAAGGCTCATAGCAATCTTAGTGTTCACAGTGAAGAGGGAGTAGTAGGCAAATGGCTGAAGAGCCATAATCCTAGCAGTTATGACCTTGCTCCCTCATACTGTGAGTGAGGAGAGGCCCCACATTTGGGATGGTGGGAATTACAAATTAGGGGAGCCTTTGTGTGGAATTTCAGCCCTTCTGTATTGCACTGGGATCCCTGGAGGTCTGTTGTGGCCCGCCAGCAGCCTGCTCGGATCGTGGCTGATCCCAACAATGAGGAGGCTGGTGTGGTGTCGCGCCAGCAGCCTGCGCACCGGCGCTCACGTCGGACAGCGAGGAGGCTGAAAAGGATGTGATGCCAGAGGCAGAGACTCAGCCAGGGCCTTCAGAACATCCAGAGGCTCCTTCAAGTGGAGAGAGCGAAGTGGAAGAGCCTCTTCTCAATGCTCGAGCCCGCAGGGCTGCCAAAAGGCAGGAGTGGCTACTCAGGAGGAGGAGGTCTCCTCGAGAGTAAGGCTTGAGGATAATTGGCCACTCCCTTAGCCTATTTAAGTCACATGCGGTTAGTAAGTTTCTTGCTGGAAACAACTTGTAATTATCATCAGAGCATTTTTGGAAAAGTCTTATCGTATTTTGTTTTCTGGGCTGGTTGCCAACCTTTGCCGGACTTTCATTTATTCTTGCTACTTAATAAACTTGATAAGGACTGTTGGTGTGTGTCAATATCCTCGGGAATCCGGAGCTGGGGCAGAACAGGGTCTTTCTTGCACAGCCAGAGGCTTCCAGGTTATAGCTTTTGATAAGGAACTGCTCCTCGTGTAGTGTGAGTCCCTTGGACTTATGATTCCCCCCCCCCCCCGTATTGGGTTCCATTAATGAAAAATTCCTTCCACTTTTTTGTAGTTCAGCTGCACCATCTGCAGTTGAATGAAAGATGACAGCAGGTTTGAGGGGAATGCCAGTGTTTGCAGAAACACAAATACGTTTTTATTAAAAGAAACTGGCGGGCTGGGACTGCAATCATACCCAAGATTGAGCATATGGTGCACGGACAGATTGCTGACTTGTGGAAGATGGACACCATTTTATCTGTGGCCTCAGCTGTTAATGTCTAAGAGACCTTCTAGCAAGAAATCAAATGCGATTCTCTGGTGTTTTGAAAACGATGCACCTGTTTAAAATGCCATGTTGCTGGCTTTTACACACAAAATGTCTTACTGGATAACCTCCAATTCTGTGACGTATGATGCAGATCTGGCAGAGAGGCAAACTAAGCCAGCCTATTTTCATAATGCAAACAATCCTGAGATCAGGAAATCCAACTGTCACAGGTAGTTAATTATTGGCTTATGCTCTAAGAGCCACAGCGCTGATGAGGATACCTGCGTGCCAAAAAGTGGCTTCAGAGCATCAAATCATTTCACAGGTATTAGCTAGTTTTTGATTGCTACTTTTTTTTTTATCATCACCAAACAGGATTAAATTAGAAACAGGGAGGTGGGTATAAAACCCATGGTCCATTACAAATCCTTTACGTCAGCAACCCATTTCTTTTCCAAGGTTCTTGAATGCAAATTTAATTTGGAACTTTTTGGATGCAATTTAATTTGGAACTCTCTTTTCTGGCAGTATTGGTCTTGTGGTTGTGAGTTTTCCTTCCAAGACTTGGTGGAGAAAATAGCCAGTTGTCTATTCATTTATGTTGGATAACACACTGTTTTGGAGTTTTGGGGAAGGGGAATTTGGGAGCACTGTTTAATAAGTCACAGTCTATCTTGCTAAAGGAACAGCAAAGAGAAATTACATTTTTAGGAAAAAAAGTGCGAAACTGATGCCATCTAGATCAGTGGTGAAATTCAATTTTTTTTACTACTGGTTCTGTGGGCATGACTTGGTGAGCGTGGCAGGGGAAGGATATTGCAAAATCCCCATTCCCTCCCCACTCCTGGGGAAGGATACTGCAAAATCCCCATTCCCTTCCCACTCCTGGGGGAAGGATCTTGCAAAATCTTCATTCCCTCCTCACTCTGGGGCCTGCCAGAGGTGGTATTTGCCGGTTCTCCGAACTACTCAAAATTTCTGCTACCGGTTCTCCAGAACCTGTCAGAATCTGCTGGATTTCAACCCTGATCTAGATGCATGTGATTCTCATTAGTAATACTTCTTTTGAAAAAAGGAAAAAAAAAATCTGTATTTCTCTTATGCCACTCAAGTTTAAAACCTGAGGGGTGATGGAGAACGTTAAGTTTTTAAATGCAGCCAAATTCCATTTGTAGTGTGCCATTTAAATTCTCTCATTTAAGCTGTTTATTGACAAACTAAAACAAACACGGCCAGGATGAGATCCATTTCAGCATTCCTATAAACTCACTGAATGTAAAATGACAGCTAGTAAAGGAATGTGTAACCTCAATATTTAGACCGAAGCATGCTTTGAAGAGCTTCTATTAAATACTGATGACTTCTAAATGTTTATTATTTGTCTAAGGTCCTGGTTTTTTTGGGTTGATTTTTACAGTGTGTTAAATCATTTCAGCCTAGGACAACTTGCTGCAGCCAATGCAACCCAGCCAACTTGCCACCGTCAACTCGCTGTGGGGACAACTGTCCACAGCCAACTTAATGTGAGATAACTGTACTTTAGACCAGTGGTGAAATCCAATTTTTTTACTACCGATTCTGTGGGCATGGCTTGATGGGCGTGACGTAGCTTGGTGGGCGTGGCTTGGTGGGCGTGACAGGGGAAGGATACTGCAAAATCTCCCTTCCCAACCCACTCCAAGGGAAGGATACTGCAAACTCCCCATTCCTCCCCACTTTGGGGCCAGCCAGAGGTGGTATTTGCTGGTTCTCCGAACTACTCAAAATTTCTGCTACCAGTTCTCCGAACTACTCAGAATTTCTGCTACTGGTACTTCAGAACTTGTCAGAACCTACTGGATTTCACCCCTGCTTTAGGCCTGTTTCTCTCTTAATATTATTAGTATTATTATTAATATTATTATAGTTATCTCATGTTGACTGTATCATGGAGAGTTGTCCTGTGGTGAATTGATCATAGCGAGTTGGTTGCAGTAAATTGGCTGTGGTGAGTTGTCCCACTGCAATTGGGATTGGGTGGTTAATAAACACAATAAAATTATTTTGTTTTTTTTTAAAAATCAAGGCAGTGTGTAAATACCTCTTTGTTCCAACCAACAAATGGGGATTTTGTGTAGACACAAAACCCTCATCATCAAGGCAATCTAAATGAATCAACTTAGGCTCAGTAAGTTTCTGTGTGAAGCACTGTTTGAGGCACAGCATCTCATCGCTACAGTATGGTGTTGCTTTATAAATATCCATACTATAACACCTAAGCCCCTAAGATCAGCCTCTGCATCAAGGGAATAGTGATGCACATCTAACTGCTTTTTAAAAGGAATCCCGTGGGAGGAAAAAATCAGCAAAATTAGCTTAACTTTAATTTAAGCCAGTTAGCTTTAGCTTTGCTAGAGGTACATGTTTGCCAAAGTACAATCAGTTTGGTTTCTTCAAACATCAAGTTTTATTTTATTAACCTTTTAGATTTCTCTGAGGAAATCAGCAACCTGTGAAGAGGATGCGTGGTACACAACCCCAGATCAGTGGAATGAAAAAAAACCCTGCTTAGATAAAAAAGATGCTTATTTATACTAGTTCAATGTTGGCAAAGGGATTAAACATTAGTATTGCTGTATTAGGCCTGCGGTAGGCATAATTTACTAAGAGAAAGAAAAGGCACTGCTAATCTTCTAAATTGGAGGAGGAGGAGGGGAGCTGAATATTGACTATTTGTGACCCCGGTCCCCCCCCATTGTAATAGCCATGGTTGGCTGAAAAGGGGGTTTAAAAACACCATCTTTTGGTTGCCAAATGATGCCTTCCTTACGTAGGAGATAACAGTAGAGCCAGTGAGGCTGAATGTTAAGAGATGGAGAATGAGAAAAATAATGATTTTTTTTTCCTGCAACACAAAACTCAGTTATGGAATTTGCTGTGGAAATGTCAAGCAATGGCTACCAATTAGGACAGCATTAAAAGAGAAGATTAGGTGTACTCACAGAAGAGAAGGCCTTCAGTGACAGCCAGAAAACAATATATAGACAATTTTAATACTTCCAAGGATACAGTTCAGCTTCCTAACCGTTCCAAAGCAATGGTGTCCTTCTACTGTACTCTCATCTTGCTTGTAATCTTTTCAAAGAATACTACTTAACCACTGATGAAATCCAATTTTTTTTTACTACCAGTTCTGTGGGTGTGGCTTGGTGGGCATGGCAGGGGAAAGATACTGCAAAATCTCCATTCTCACCCCACTCCTGGGGGAAGGATATTGCAAAATCACCATTCCCACCCCACTCTGAGGCCAACCAGAGGTGGCATTTGCCAGTTCTCCGAACTACTCAAAATTTTCGCTACCAGTTCTCCAGAACCTGTCAGAACCTGCTGGATTTCACCCCTGTACTTAACCACTGTAGGAAAAAGACTCCTTGATGACAACATTCTTTGATGTGTTTCTTCAGGGCTTTTCACTTAGACATCTTTGCAATTTCTTTTCTTTTTTAAAAAAATTCCATTTTTAATACACTCTGAACAAGAGCCTCGGGGCTAAAATGGTCAGCATTCTTTGTAAACATTCAAAAGCATCCCGATTTGGTTGTTGTCACTCTTCGAAATCTTTTTTGGCAGATGCTTTATATTTGGGGATGGGGAGAAGATTTCCCATAAGCATGTGTGAGTCTCCTCAGTGGCCATCCTTGACTGGAGAAGGATGGAAGTTGTAATCCAACACATCTATAGGGCCTCAGAATGGAAATTTCTAGCATTAAAGATTGACTCAGATGTCCTCTGCCACAATTCATTAGCTGCATCGTGTGCTTCCCCCTCCGATATTTTTATGCTGAAATAAGGGGCTTCTAAACCTACTCATAGATATTTTCATGATTATTAATGATCCAAAGCAGCTATTGGCTTGACTTCCATCAAACATGACTCTTATTTAATTTTAGGTAGAATAAAAACGAAGGATTTATTGATACTAATCTTTTAAAATGTCAATAGGCATGTGTCTGTCTTAGAGGACCATAAGCAATTTGGTTTAACCAACTGTTCTGTCTTAATTAAGATATTTAAATGTAAAGTAATCTGTGTAGACAGTATGTATGATGGATTCAGATCTTTACTTTATGGTTGCCCAGTTTTCATCAGCTAATTGCAAGGCCTGTCAGCTGTATCTAAACTGAAATCTCATCTCTATTGCCAGAAATACTTGTCCAGGATATATATCTAATTGAATAATAGTGGCTTCACTGAAACTTCTTTTACAATTAGGAATTGCCAAGAACTCCTTGTGCTTGGCTAGTGTCCAAATCAGAAGGCTATTCTGTTTCCTGAAAATCACATGAAAAAGCAAAGTTTTAAATGGTTCTACTGAAATGACCTCTGGTTTCAGTCCTAGGATGCTTTTTGCACTAGTGAAGTGGAAGTCCTTTTGAAAGCAACTAGGTTTCATTTTGAGGGGACAACAGATAAGAATACGGCTTGTTCTTGACTTATGACCACAATGGAACCCAAAATTTCTGTTGCTAAGTGAGTAAAGTACATTTTACCCCATTTTACAACCTATTTTACCACATGGGTCAAATGAATCACTGCAGATGATACATTAGTAACATGGTTGTTAAGTGAATCTGGCTTCCCCACTGATTTTGGTCGTCAGAAGGTCACAAAAGGGTATCACATGACTCTGGGATACTGCAACCATCAGAAATATTAGTCAATTGCCATGTATCTGAATTTTGATTATGTGGCCATGGAGAAGTTTGTAATGGTCATAAGTGTGAAAAATGGTCATAAGTCTCTTTTTTCAGTACTGTTGGAACTTTCAACGGTCACTAAATGAGCTGTTGTAAATTGACCTGTATTCTAGTTTTATTCATGGGCGTCCCAAAGACAGCTGATGACCTCTCTAATAGATGCGGCATCCATCCCATTTTTTACAAGCATGCTAGTTAGAGGTTAATGGAATTTTTCAAACGCCTATCTGAAATTTGGATAAATTATATCCACGGCTTTACAACTTACCTGATTACTAAAAAGCTGAACAGGAATAGTCTCACAAACTGGCTGTTTACAAACTTAAATAATAATTCTGTGTCATTTTCAAAGAATTTACATATTTATTGCTTTATGAAACTTGGAAAATGTGACAATAACATCTTCGGTTTCAAACCGTAAAAGTCGGTTCAGCTATTAAAAAAAGCTAAGTTAAATCTTCTGTAGTTTATTGGCGACTCAGCATCATTTATCATGACGATGTTGCAAGAATTTCATTTCTTTAACCTTAGATACGCTATTGTGGACCTGAAGAAGTGGAATGCATATTTACCTGATTAAAGTAAATTTAATCAGGTAAATATGTGAGCTAGTTATACTCAACTCCTTGGGACTTGTCTACACAGGTTTGCAGTATTTCTATGCAGGTAGTAGACAAGCTCCACGAATGATGAGGCTTCAGGAAATTTCAGCGGTTCAGAGTCACCATGGGTTTGTCCCAGGGACCCTCAGATCTTGCCAAACTGGTAGTCATACATTTGATCTGGTATCTACCTCAAAGCAAGTAATACAAGGTTTGAAGACGTAAGAGGTAGACCTTTGGCAAAGGCCTCCTCGTTGCTAGGAGACTTATTACTGCTGAGAGATGTCTGATGGATTCAGATAGATTCCAGAGGATGCTTGAGGATGTTTCCAACTATTTGATGGCTTCCCTTTGTGTGCCTGATTGATCTTCGATGTATAAAAGCTACCACAGATCTCGATATTGCCTTTCTCTTTAAGGATTGTGGTATACTAAAGAAATTTGAAGGATAAAGTGGCACAAGAGATTTCTGAAGCCCCACTGGAGAAAGATCAGGAATTAATTTGATTAGACACGAGGAAGAAATTATATTTAAGTCTACAGAGTGGTAAAAAGGGCAATAAAAACACACTTATTTTAAGACAATCCTTGTCTTTTGTTGGGGCAGGAAGCACAAAGCTTTCCTTGGGGGCTAGTGTGAAATCTTAGGGTGCCATTTTGTTGATTATATCAGTCCAATTTGCTCAGGTCTTGATTGTACTTGAGGAGGGCCTATAAAGATGACTGGAATAGTGTCTTTTGTAATTATCTACAATTAATTTTTGCTTGCTGACTCTGAAGCAATTCAAATGATGACTTACGGGAGGGGTGGTGTGTCAAGAGTACAATACGTCTACCCTGTTTTCCTGAAAATAAGTCCTAGCATGATTTTCAGGATGCTCGGAATATAAGCCCTACCCTCAAAATAAGCTCCAGTTAAGATTGTCAGCCAGATGGATGCATTTAGTACCGTATTTTCCCCAAAATAAGACCTAATCAGAAAATAAGCCCTAATGCATCTTTTGCAACAAAAATTAATATAAGACCCAGTCTTATTTTTGGGGAAACATGGTACTTTTCTGGAATAACTTACTATTGAAAAGTTCTCCTCTCTGACAGCCTTTTGAAGGGCAGTTAAGACTGAGCTATTCCATAGGACACTTAATGGATGGACAGCAAGGAATAGCTTCACCAGGCACCAGTTAAGAGTGGATATATTTGTATCATTTTCAAAATAGCCTTTAGGGCTTTATGCAGCTTTGTAAACCGCAAAAAAAAAAAAATCTTTGTGGAGTTAGCGGTTTAAAAATGCTTTGAATAAACAAACAGATGAATAAAAATGCAGCAATTGTGGTGCTTTTAAACAAATTTCTTTGGAACTGGTGTTTGTATTGGCTCTTTGAAGCAGGACAGTTTTAAGCTCTTTTTCCTAAGGATTTCTGTCTTTTTTCTTCTTAATATTGAGTGTTCCCTATATCAGAAGAGATGCCAGGAAAGCCTTCATTAGATCCTAGCTTCTCAAGCTGTGCAGTGACAGATTTCTCCCACAGAGAGGCATTCCTGGATCTCAGTTTCATTGTGTGCCTTCTCTCGGTGCCTAAAAGAGGAAACATTCGTGAGAAGAAGAAGATGAAGAAGAAAAAGGAGTTTGTATTTTGAAAAATGACATTCCATGGCCCTCTGGTTTGTTACATTGCAATGCAATGCAGAAACCCCCTCTCCCAATGCTGGGATTGATTTCAAAAACAGAATTTCACTTTTATGGTCATCTTTTTATCATTACCACCTATTTATTTAAGGCATTTGGATAGACGCCCATCTTAAAGCACTTCTGGGAGGCTTACAGCCAATAAAACAATCTAAACCCAACAGCAATAAAGCTGAAACCAGAAGAACCTGGGGCCACAACCACACTTCCCTGATGGAACCCACCCATCTTCTCATTTCACCCTGATCTCGCTGCATCCCAACACGTGAGGGAAGAGCTGGGCCTTGAGTGATATCTAGAAGGATAGAAGGGCAGATCTCAAATGGCAGGGCAGGGGCTGCAAATCAGTTACATGCTGAGGAGTGCCAATAAATTATTTTTGCCTCATTTATTTTCATATGCTTCTCTAATAAACACTGAATAGAGGGGATTTTGCAGCTGGGGAGTTTTGGATGTTGAAGTCCACAGATCTTCAGATCTTGAAGTTGCCAAGCTTGGTCACCGTTGCTATAGAATATTGCTAGATAAACTTCCCATAAGAGTTTCAGAACCCTCTTAGAGAGTTTCACAACTATTGCAAGCTACAAAGAGGTGTGCATTCTGGTTAATCTGGAATCTACCAATAGATTCATGAAGGTCTTAAGTTACACTAAGGATGATCTGAGAAGAGCTGGTCTTTTAAGCTTCACTGATTTTATAACCCACAACTAGCATTCTGAATTGTTCCGTGAATCTTATTGGCAACAAATCTAAATAGGGCGTGATATGGTCCTTTCTACTGTGTCCGAGTGGGATGTTTCATTGTGAACCAGCTGAAACTGAGCCACAGAAAACAAAGTTGACCACAAAGTTGGCCGTAGTCCAGCCTTGATGTGACCAAGTCTTGATCTAAAGCAAGCTTTCTTCTTTTCCAGAAATACATACTGCTTCCAATGGTTTATTTAACTATTGGTTAACTAACCAAGGAGAGAAGCAATCTAGAACTAAGGAGAAATTTCCTGACAGTGGAAACACTCAACCAGTGGAATGGCTTGCCTTCAGAAGCTGTGGGTGCTCCATCACTGGGAGTTTTTTAAAAGAGATTGGACATCCATTTATCTGATATAGGTCAGTGGTGGCGAACCTTTTACTTACTGAATGCCGAACAAGAACGTGCTTCGCGCCCTCGCATGCCATCCGCGGTAACGCGCGGCTCCTCCCCATGTGCTGTGCGTGCAACTGCACCCTCTGCGCATGCACACAGCTTTCACGCATGAGCACTATCGTGCACTGCATGTGCAATCTCACCATACACGCATGTGCGCTTTTGTGCATGCAATGCACGCGTGCAAACGCTGTCTGCGCATGCGCACACAATCTCACGTGCATGCGCAAACATGCACGCATGCGCAGGAAAGCTCCAAAGACCAACTGGGTCCCCTGAATTGCGTGCATGCGTACCAGAGGCCCGAACACCAGGTGGAACGCACACACATGCGCAATTTCAGGTGAGCTTGGCGACGGCTCGCGTGCCCGGAAAAATGGCTCTGCATGCCACTTCCGGCACGCATGCCATAAGTTCGGCAACACAGGTATAGGTTCTCCTGCTTGATTAGGGGGTTGGACTAGAAGACCTCCAAGACGTGAATGGCGTCTTCCCAAATTCTTTGGGATATTGCTTTCCTATTTCTAGTGAGGAAGGCCGATCCATTGATAGATAGATAATACATTCTGAGTTATTGATGTAGATTATTTTAACAACCAATAAACCCAAATAAGGATACTATTGGAAGCATATTATTTCAGAATCCTTATAAGGTGATAGGTTTTTTTTTTTTTTAGAGTTATCACAGTAC
The DNA here is from genome assembly GCF_059756535.1 of Pantherophis guttatus. NCBI lineage: Eukaryota > Metazoa > Chordata > Lepidosauria > Squamata > Colubridae > Pantherophis > Pantherophis guttatus. The sequence continues at coordinate 80,250,401 of NC_142064.1, forward strand.
CAGTTCTTTGGAAACAATTTGGTTGCAGATGCTACTGCTGGTTTTGTGTTTATGTGTCTGTATATGTTTAAACATCAGTACCATCATTAACTGTTGCCTATGGTTACTCACATCTTCAAGCAGAGATTTGCTTGTTTTCAAAAAGACAATTCTGCATCGCCTGAAATGGTTTTCATCGGAGCTCAATAGTTAGTACAAAAGAAGTAAAGTTCTATTTTTGGCCAGGACTTCATCAATCTCTTAATGAGTCAGAAGTCCCCCAAAGAGATTTTTAGTACCATCTTCCACTTCGTCACATGGGTTGTTTAACATTTGGCTTTGATGCAATGTAATTGAATGCATGCTAACTAAGTCACAGTCAGCTCAATATGTAAACGTAGAATGTGCTCTTGATCCATTTCTGTTTGGAAGTATGTCCCATGAAGTTCAATAAAGCTTACTTCCAAAGAAATAGTATAGAACAGGGATCACCAACCTTTTGGACCTCAGGGACCACTAAAATCATAATTTAAAATCCCACGGACCACTAATATGATCTGCCTAATGACCAGCTGAGTGGGTGTGGCTAGGTGGTCATGTGACTGGGTAAGTGTGGCCAATTCAATGTCATTCGTGTCGAGGGGTGCCTTGCCTGCCTCTACTTGCCCCTCCCCTGCCAGCCACTCCTCATCTCCCCGCCCAAGCTCCTTAGGGCCCCAACAGGAAGAAGCTGTTGGAGCTAAGCAGCCACCACGAGAAAGAGTTGGCAAAACAGCTGCTCAGTTCAAATTGGTTCTGACCGAGAAGGAGGCTCAGCAGAAGCACCTCACTGAGGACTACGAGCATAGGCTTTCCAAGCAGAGGGAAGACCTGCGGGAGTGCAAGGCAAGGTACCGGCACCTGGAGGCTTAGCAGGCTGAGATAGTCAGCTAGTTCCAGACCATGATACAGTCCCACTGGAACAAGGCCCTCTGGCTCTTTGGAGGGAAGCGCCAGTGGCGCTTCCCTCCAGCCTTCACCCAAAGCCACGTACCAGGAGGCCGAAGCAGACCCCAAGTCAGAATTTCTGCCCCCCTCCGACCCACACAAAAAGACCTTGAAGGGGGAGACTCTGCAGCAACACAAATATTCATTGCACGTATCCAGCCCAGAGACTGTATTTTGAGGACCCCTGATTTAGTGCAATACAAAAAATGCTAATAATTTTTCTTCAGACCATCAAAATTTTCTCGTGGACCACCAGTGGTCCACAGACCACCAGTTGGTGACCGATGGTATAGAATGTTGACCTTAACAACATATACATCAATAAATATATATATACAATATATATAACAATGAATATCAGAATATTCAGAAGGAGGAGGTTGCTAGTTAAATCTTGCCTATTTTGTAGTTGTTTTGTTGAACTTGGCCTCTTGTTTTACTTTTTTTGAATATTATATTCAAAATATAATATTTATAAGCCTAGTGTTATAAACTGGAGGAAGGGATGGAAAAAGTAGAGAAAGGATATGATAAGTAATGAACTGTGGTGGCATAGTGGTTAGAATGCAGTATTGCAGGCTAATTCTGCCAACTGCCAGCAGTTCGATCCTCAATGGCTCAAGGTTGTCTCAGCCTTCCATCCTTCCGAGGTCAGTAAAACGAGGACCCAGTTTGTTGGGGGCAATATGCTGACTCTGTAAACCACTTAGAGAGGGCTGTAAAGCACAATGAAGTAGTATATAAGTCTAAGTGCTATTGATATTGCTAAAATTAACCAAATATGACAAAATAGGTAAATTTGAACAAGGAAGGTTTGAAACCAAATACTAATTTGGAGATGGTCCACATGTAGACTGCCCATACTTTCTAAGGATCTTTCCTCATTAGTAAGTATAATGTTGTCCTTTGTTCCTAATTAAATGAGGCCCCCATAATTGAGTCATATCTCGGTGTGCATAAGCTATCTCTGGAAAAAAAAATGAGTGGTAGCATGTTCTGATAGAAAATGAGTAAAAGCAGAGGTGACTCAATGCACAAAGATCAATAGCTAAGGAGTTATTTTTATCATAATTGATTTTTTTAAAAAGCCCAAATAAGTTAACAGGAAGGCAGTGAAGGTAGATGCTGGATTAGATGTTTTGTTTAGAAATTGAAGAAAGGAGAAACTTTATCCAGTGCTCATAATTATAGGTAGCTGTGTCTCTCCCTTCCATCCTTGGGCTTGAATTGTATTTTCAGAAATGATTAAAGTAGATTAAATCTTGCTCTCTTTCATGTTAAACATGTTAAAATGTTAGGATGGAGTTGTATGATCCATAAAACAAAGGCATGTCTGTGTTAGTGTGTTAGTAAAATATTTCTGCTGATTTACAGTAGAGTTGTGCTCAAAGCTTCCTTGTCACAATTACACAATCACAATGGGATCTTTAACCTAATGTTGCAGTGGAATGATCCCTCTTAAGATACCACCCAACTCAATGATACTACCTTGGTGATCCCCAAACCTCTTTCTGATTGTAATTGTTGAAAGTCAGTGACAGAGTTCACTCTGATTTTCAAAATAGGAAACATATACAATAAAGTTTGTACTATATGGTATATTTACTACAGTATATATACTATATTATATATAGAAAGTTAAAAGTTTCTTATTGGGCATGCTTTCAGGAAACTATAATAAGGGCAATACATATTTAATTTTACATATCCTAACAGCAACCAGGATTGTATACACACAATCCTGGAAAAATCTAGAAACCCCTACAGATGATAATATAATAAAAAAAATTCTGGAATCTGCAGAAATGGATAGGATAACTCTAAAATAAAAGGAACATGGTGGCTCAGTGGCTAAGATGTTGAGCTTGTCGATCGAAAGGTCAGCAGTTCAGCGGTTCGAATCCCTAGTGCCGCATAACAGGGTGAACTCCTGTTACTTGTCCCAGCTTCTGCCAATCTAGCAGTTCAAAAGCACGTAAAAAATGCAAGTAAAAAAATAGGGACCACCTTTGGTGGGAAGGTAACAGCGTTCCGTTCACCTTTGGCATTTAGTCATGCTGGCCACATGACCATGGAGACGTCTTTGGACAGCACGGGCTCTTCGGCTTTGAAATGGCGATGAGCACTGCCCCCTAGAGTCGGGAACGACTAGACAATATGTGCGATGGGAACCTTTACCTTTACTTGTTTAAAAATCAAAGGAAAAGAAGACTTGGAATATTTTATAACATGGGAACTATTCTACAAATGGTTAATTGACAGATATTGAGGTTAGACGAGCGGATTTATGTGAAATATGGACTACATGAGAAAGAAAAACTGTTGAGTAAATATTTTGATGGTTATATAATCGATACTATAATGGAAGATAGTATACTTTTCAATAACGATTGATATTATCACATATATGTTTATATGTATCTGATTATAATGATTATGATGATGTTTATATGTTAACACTTTGGACACCTAGAAAACACACTGTTCAACATAGAAATGAAATATGTGATACAAAACAATAAAATATATAAAAAAATAGTTAAAGTTAAAATAGTTAAATACAAGAAAGATCTCCTATTCCTCCGAAAACATAGAAGCCTTCTAATCTAACTGTCTTTGTTCTGCTCATATCTATAATATGGACAGGATGAAGGGTAATATTGGTTTTTTTAAAAAAATAGAGAGAATAAATATTATGGCAAAAAAAAAAAAAAAAAAGAAGTATAGAAATTGTAAATTTAAATGACTAAAAATTGTTTAAATTTGTGAACCGGCCAATATTCTGTTAAGAAAAAATATATTGTATGTTTGTATGTGTGTTTATGTAAAAAATAATAAAAAAAACTTTTTATAAAAAATAGAAGAAGTTGTGGGTCCTTCATCACTGGAGGTTTTTAAGAAAAGACTGGACAGCTACCTGTCTGAAATGGTATAGGGTCTCCTGCTTGAGCAGGAGGTTGGACTAGAAGACCTCTAAGGTCCCTTCCAGCTCTATTCTGATTGATTCGAACAGGTATTCAGCTATACAGTGTGAATTCATTTGACTCCACACCAGATGTCTTTGGAGTTCTGCATTTTTCTAAATTTGCTAATTGATTTCTGGTGATAGTTCTAACCTAAATATGATTGGTCTATATGATTGGTCTCAGGATCCCTAGTTGGTGAATAAGTCCGCTCCGTGGGATCCTTAAATTGAACTATAGAATAGGATGACATAAACTCACAATAAGAGAGTTTTAGATGTCTATCAAGAAAATTCAGATAAATTAATCTCTTCTTATTTTTTCCCCTTTATCCACATGAAGCATATCTAAATTAAAGGAAACAAGAATGATCTTGCATTCAGAATATAACTAAGCACAGACTCAAATGGCCAGAAAAATCAAGCTTAGCTTATAATTTAGGGTTTATTCTAAAACATTGTTTTGTATTTGTCATAGTGAACCTTGTGTTCTGTTTTTTAAAGATTAGGACAAGAGATGGGATTAACATATGCACCTCCATCTGTAAAATATCTTTCCATCTGCATCTCTCTCTCTCTCTCTCTCTCTCTCTCTCTCTCTCTCTCTCTCTCTCTCTCTCTCTCATCTATCTAGCTATTACTTTTAAATCCCCTCTTTATTATTCTTATAAATAATATATAAATGAATAATTATAAATAAAGTTATAATTATTTTATATAAATTATATAAATTTAAAATGATTTTGATAAGTAATAATTATAAATGAATTTATAAATGAATAAGGGGACTGGATGATTAGGGGACTGGAGGCTAAAACATATGAAGAAGGGTTGCAGGAACTGGATATGTCTAGTTTAATGAAAAGAAGGACTAGGGGAGACATGATAGCAGTGTTCCAATATCTCAGGGGCTGCCACAAAGAAGAGGGAGTCAAACTATTCTCCAAAGCACCTGAGGATAGGACAAGAAGCAATGGGTGGAAACTAATCAAGGAGAGAAGCAATTTAGAACTAAGGAGAAATTTCCTGACAGTTAGAACAATTAATCAGTGGAACAAGTTGCCTCCAGAAGTTGTGAATGCTCCAACACTGGAAGTTTTCAAGAAGATGTTGGATCTTCTGAAGTGGTGTAGGGTATCCTGTCTAAGCAGAGGGACTAGAAGACCTCCAAGGTCCCTTCCAACTCTCTTATTCTATTCTAAGATTGTGAAAATACCTAGTATTTCTTCCTATTTACTCCATTACAATGCCCCTGTGATATGAGTTGGGCTGAGAGAAAATAAGTCTCTTTCCCCAAAGAAGATATTGACAATCCCTTCTCTCTCTCTCTCTCTCTCTCTCTCTCTCTCTCTCTCTCTCTCTCTCTCTCTCTCTCTCTCTCTGTTTCTCGCTCTCTCTTTCTTGCCTAAAGAAAAATATTTTGGTACAGTAAAATGTTCATGGGTGAATAAGATGAATGTGGTTCTTGTCGTTCATGGTATGCTCTTTTCCCCAGTGGTCTACAGCCTTCCTGACTTTCCATGTTTCAGTTAAAGTCAAGGGAAGAAATTACGAGCTAATTCCTCCTGAGCAGCTGCTTTAAATTTGAAAGTAGGGGCAGCCACAATAAGCTTTGTTTGGTTTTTAGCATCGGATGTTCAGTGAATGAATCTAATCAATTGTGGCTTAATCACTAAATTGTCATAAAGCAAACTATAGTTTAGCCTGTTCCAAAGGTGGTTTTTCAAAAGGCAACTGGACTTTGTTTTTCTCTTCTTCGTGAACTGAAGAAGCTTCTTGAATGAGAAGCAAAATGCCTTTAAGAAAAAAACAAAACAAAACAAAGGAAGTCTGGTTGTCTTTTAAAAAAGCACCTTTGGGATAACCATGATCTGGATGACTGAGAATCTCCATAGACATATACTTTAGCATGTTATGTGACTAGAACCAGTGGTGGGATGCTGCTGGTTTAACAACCGGTTCGGTGATCGCATGCTTAGTACAAATACTAACCTTCTGTGTTACCACTTGGGAGTAACACAGCTGAGGCGCGGCAATCCGTTCTGCCGTGCCAATCAGCTGAGAAGATAAAGGTAAGTAAAGCACAGGGGCAGGTGGGCAGGCCGACCTGATCATCGGAGTGAACCGGTTTGCCCGAACCGGTCTGAACCAGTAGAATCCCACCCCTGACTAGAACCTAGATAGTAAGACATGAGAAATGCGGAGGGAATTTAAAATCCTTTCATATCCAGCACCAATGAAACAAAACAAATAAAAGAAAACAGAAAACTTTCTTACATGCAGATTAATACTGTTCCTTCTACTTCATTCTGATGCCAGGTTATTAATTCTGTCACAAAATAGTCTCATTTGCCAATGAGGATAGACTTTTGAGACATGGACATGTGAGTAATAATTGCAGAAGAAAAGTTTGCAGCAAGGAAAAAACAATTGATTTTGACGTTGTTCTTCCAGGTATAATAATATATTTTCAAATACATCATCTATTAGAAACTGCAATCAAAGAATTGTGTGGGATTTAGGAACGGATTGTAATTTAAGAGTGTGCCAGTGGAAGACTGTAGGGAAACCAATATGCTAATATTTGAATATAGATCTTAATGGTACCTAAGGATTTCAGAGGAGGTGAGAAAGATATTTTACAATCAATCCCATATGGTACGTAGATGCGCAGATGTAATCCAATATTGTAAATTGTTGAAACTTCTCTCAATTTATTTTAATATATATTTAAAATATTGTACTCATGTCATTTATTTGCAGTACTGCAGTACAATTTGAGGTTTAGATAGAATTTGGAACATAGAATCATAGGGATGGAAGGGACTTTGGAGGTCTTTTAGTCCAACCCCCTGCTCAAGGCAGGACATCTTATATCATTTTGGTCAAATGGTTGTCTGGTCTATTATTGAAAACCTCCAGTGAAGGAGCACCCACAATTTGAGGAATAAAGCCATTCCATTGATTAACTGTCAAGAAATTTCTCCTTAGTTCTAAGTTGGATCTCTCTTTAATAAGCTTCCATCCATTACTTCTTGTCCTTCCCTCTTGCGCTTTGGAGAATTAGTTGGTTCCCTGTTCTGTGGGAAGAGGTTCAAATACTGGAAGAGAGCTATCATGTCATCCCTAAGCAGTGGTGGGATTCAAATAATTTAACAACTGGTTCTCTGCCCTAATGACCAACTGGGTAGGCGTAGCTTGGTGGTCATGTGACCATGTTGGTGTGGCCAACTCAATGTCAATCACATCAATGGGCGCTTCGCCTTAGCTGTTACAATGTAATAAGGGTTAACCAGAGAGGCAGTTTCTGTAAGCAGGGCAATAAAGATTAGGCTAGAAACAATACCAGAATGTTTCCTTCCTGCCTTCCTTACAGGATTAGCCCTGTAAAGTGGGAAAAAACAACCGGTTCTCCGAACTGCTTAGAAAGTTAATAATTGGTTGTCCTGAATAGGTGCGAACTGGCTGAATCACACCATTGTCGCTCAGCCTTCTCTTTGATAGGCTAGACATACCAAGCTTGCTCAAAGTTTCATTATATTATTTAGCTTCCAGACCCCTTATCATCTTTGTTGCTCTTCTCTGCACACTTTCTAGAATCTCAGCATCTTTTTTGTATTATGGTGACCAGAACTACTTTCCATATTCCAACTGTGGCCCCACTATTTATTTATTAGTCATATTTCTATGCCGCCCACTCTCCAAGGACTCTGGGCGGCTTACACCAAAGACAGTATACTAAATAGCATATTGCCCCCAACAATCTGGGTCCTCATTTTACCCACCTCGGAAGGATGGAAGGCTGAGTCAACTTTGAGCTGGTGAGATTTGATCCGCTGATCTGCTGAACTAGCAGTCAGCTGAAGTAGCTGCAGTACTGCACTCTAACCACTGCGCCACCTTGGCTCGCTATTCAGGATTTTATTATTTCATCATTTTACAGTCACCCGAGGCAGGATTTTAATCCTATCTCTCAAACAGCCTATATAAATGTGTGGTCTATACTTACAAATTGGCACACAAAGACAGACAAACACACACACACACACACACACAAGTAAGTATGTACTGGAAGATCTACCCACAGAAATGAACATATATGGCCATAATTTTCTAAGTGGGAGGATATAGCAGCAGCAGAATTGCCCAGGGTGTGTTGTGTGTGTGTGTTAATCTGAGCATGAAATAAAGATACAAATTTATACTCTATAAAGATATGAAACAAACAAAATAAAATAATTTGCTTTCCAAGTCTCCCAGTCCAGATTTTCTTGAGAATAAGATAGGAATGGCTTAAATCAGTGTTTCTCAACCTTGGCAATTTTTCAGATATGTTGACTTCAACTCCCAGAATTCTTCAGCATGCTTGCCTTCCCTAGCTTGCTAGCTAGGGTATTCTTGGAGTTGAAGTCCACACATCTTAAAGTTGCTAAGGTTGAGAAACATTGGCTTAAATGATAAATGCAAGATACCCTTAGAAACTACTTATACTGAGCCAGATTATTGATTCATCTTGCCTTGTACTGTTGACACTGAGTGGCAGTGATTCTCCAAACCTTCATGCAGGTTTCTACGTTCTTCCAGGAGCCTTTTGGATTTGATGTATGTCTTTTTGGTAGTAAAGGGACTCTGTTGGCTGAGGTAGTTTAGGAAGAATGAGAAAAGAACTATGCAATGAGTTTTATCAGTAAACATGTGGGGTATCTCATAGATTTGAATCAAGCTCTCCTTGATATTCATTTTTAATATTCTAAATGTGATACTCCTTCTGGTTTATGTTTGTTATCATTACACTTCAATGCTAAAAGTTAAATGTTTCCCTGTCAGTCATGTCCAATACTAGGGCACGGTGCTCATCTCTGTTTCTTGGCCGAGGGAGCCAGCATTGTCCAAAGATAATTTCTGTGGTCATGTGGCCAGCATGGCTATAGACCAAAGGAGCATGGAATGCTGTTACTTCGCATTGAAGTGGTACCTATTAATCTACTCACATTTGCATGCTTTCAAACTGCTAGGTGGGCAGGATCTGGAGCAAATAATGGGAACTCACCCCACGGTCTTGAACCTGGGCTTGTCAGCTCTCCAGCTGACAAGCTCAGAGTCTTTAACCGCTGAGCCATCATGCCCTATACTTGAAATTTACCACACTTTTATTACTTGCAATTCCATTCTTTTGAATTGGCTGGTTCTGTAAATATGTAGAAAGATGAATTTTGTAGTTGTTCCTCCATGAAGTTGGAAGTCGCCTTTCCTTTTTGTATTCCAAAATAATTTTATCCTTAGATCAAGGGAGTTTCTTTCTAGCTTATATTGATCATTATCCAAACAAACACGTTTACTTGAAAGGCATGGCTCCAGCTGCATTACAGCTAAGCCGATCTGATGGGTTGATACCAGCTAGGGAAGCGTAACACTTTGGTATTGACTGAATATTTCTTTTGTGTGAAGAATAATCACAATCATAGCTGCAGCAATTATACAAACCAAAAAGAGCAGGGAAGTGGTGCGAGTATAAGAAATAAATGTGGAGATATAGCCAATCAAAAGTACTACCAGGGATGCAGTTTGACTGTTCAAAGGTAACATTGGATCCCAATGGCTAACTGAGAGATTCTAGCTCAACCAGATGTCTACAGGAATCCCACAAGCAGGAGATAAAAGCAATAGCTTTCTCTTGCTGTTTTCAGAATAACTGATACTCAGCTACACAGAGCCTTTGATCCTCAAGTAAATGTATAGAGCTAAAACGACTGGTAACCCTTCCTCATGTCTATGTGTAATCCATCTTTTAAATCCTCTAAGATGGTAGCCATGACTACATCTTACAGCAGAGACTTCCATAGTTTTATTGCACATTCTAAACTACATTTGCTTTTGTTAACAATGGTCAAGTTTGTTCCTGGGAGATTTCTATCAGCATAGAATTTTTTTTTTTTTGTCATAAATTGTAGAAGTAATTCGTTTTTTCAAATTATGGCTAGCTTTGCTGATTCCCAGCCGTGCTCTATTGAGATTCTGCAAATGAAAAGTACTTTAAATTCACATAAAACAGGGATAAATACACAGTGTATCTTCAGCAGCTAGAAAATTGTCACCTGCTGATTCTCTGTAGCTATTCCAAAGACCTAAGAACAAATGAGGCCATTCTTTTTGGTTCGTTGGTTCTAGTAAAACAAATAACATCAAAGGCATCTCTACAATTTCCTTTCAGATTTTGGAAAGAGAGCGAAAGTGAGAATGAGTGAAGACAACCATACAATGAAAGATGAGAATTGCATTGCAAGTTGTGTTAATGGGAACGTGGTCTCAGGTCATCTAGGTCTATCTCTTCTTTGGCAGTACAAATACATGAATAATATACTAACTGACCCCTTCCTGCCCTTTTATGACATGTCAAAATGGCTGCTTTGCCTTCTCTAATGACAAGAACGTCTGCCACTCGAAGCTGACCTTTGAGCAAATCATGAGTTTCAAAAGCCATCTCAGCCCCAAACTGTGAATGGATATTAACTAGATCAATCTCTAATTTTCTGTACTTTCAATTCCCTGATGGTTTTAAATGAGGAAGATTTTTCTCCATCTCATGATGAAGCAAACGCTCAGAGTAAAGTTCAAGTTGTTTGTGCACAACTGTACTGACCCACAGCAAAAGCTGCCTGGATTTAAAATGTTCATTTATTAAAGTTCACAGAAACAGATGCTCAATGAGTTTTGGTTCATTATTCAGTCATTGGCTATTAATGCACATTATTGCTTCCACCCAGCTTCATTATGCTTCCCATTATTTGGCAAATCTTTCAACATAGTTTGATTGTATCATAGGAGGAATTTATCTAATTAGACAATAAAAAATTCCACCCCCATTGTTATATTATTGTATTACATGAGCTGCATATGCTTCCTGAAGTTTCTTCTTTTGCAGCCCTTCTCCAGATTGGTTATCTGCCAATCTGAAGTGAGAAACACATTAACCCATTTAAGGCTTTCTTGAATTAAATTCTTACTTAGCTTTTTGCCCTTTAGTTTATATCCTTTAAGTTCTTTAAACTGTAATTTAATGTTCCTTCTATGTGGGGATGAAGTTTTATTCACTAGGCAGTTTTTCAAACTTGTTGCTGAGAAGACCTCTTGTAATTTTGAAATAATTAGAAATTGTGGAAAATATTTGTAGCTCAGGTGGTAGATGGTGGTGGTTTGTTTTCTTGTTGTTCAGTTTCTGAATGTTTTGTCACCAGGCTAGGTGACATCATAATCAGAACTTTGGTTGAAGTGTCTTAATTTCAGTTCTATTCTCCTTTTTTTTTTTTTTACTGAAATAAGACACTTCAACTGATGATGTTACCTAGCGTGGTGACAAAACGTTTGGAAATTGAACAACAAGCTCGGAGAACAAATCACCACCAACATAATTTGAAATCCAAGTGTATTTCAAAAGTGAGGTTTGTGAACTTAGTGTTCTTTAAAAGTTTTACTGGAATTATGAGCAATATAGCTGATCCTGTCATCTCCTGGGGCTCAAACCATGGAAAACTGATGTCCTGCAGTGTCCGCATGAGGAGCGTAAATGGATAATTTCTTTTCTTCTCCTTAACTGGAGAGGTTCCACTGTATCAGGCTCATTGCTGGTCCTTTGGTCTATGCCAAAGGCATTGCCTCTGCTTCTCTGGAAATGTCTAAGTTTGCCATTATCTCACTCAGAAGTCCCATGGAGATATTTTACAGTTCTAGAACAATGCTGTAATACTCCAATGAATTACCTGTTAATGTGGAACAAACATGGCTAGGGAGACTTCCCAATAAATTGACTCAGATATGTCCTAGAGCAGAGGTGTCAAACTCAAGGCCCGTGGTTTGGATCCTGCTCATGAGGTGTTTAGATTTGGCCTGTGGGGCCGCTCTGGGAACAGCAAAGGACTGACCTGCGGTGCCTCTGCCAGTGAAAACGGAGCTCAAGAGAGCCTCCGAAGCTCCATTTTCACTGGCAAAGGGTTGTAGGAGGCCGTTGCAGATGAAAACGGAGCTCGGGAGCCCGTTTTCGCTGGCAGAGGGCTCAGGCCACCACAGGTGCCCCCGACACAAGTGATGTTGATCTGACCACACCCACCCTGGCCACGTCCACATTGGCCCCCTGAGGTCAAACACAATCCTGACACAGCCCTCAATGAAATCAAGTTTGACACTCCTGTCCTAGAGCATGGAATCCAATAAATTAGCCTTTTCAACTGGTTGCCACTTAGATGTGTGGATAATCCGAAAATTTTCAGTCAGCATGATTAACAGCAGTCATATATTTGGAGAATGCTATAGTTATGTAAAAACTATGCAGTTTTGTGACTCTTTGTGACTCTTCCTCACAAAGAAAATTAGAAAAAAAAATCAGTTGCATCATTACGTACCTTCACTGAATCTATGGCAACTCTCTGAATTTCAGAATGACTTACTTGAAAGCAAGATTATCTTACTTTCTGATTAATATGATATTTGATGGAACTGCAATGAGGAAAACTTTTTCTGCAAGGTTCAAATTCTCCCAGGAGAGATCTGTAGGGGCAACCTGATACCAAGATTGAACCAAGGAATGGGTGAACATATGTTCTTCCTTGGAAACTCCTTTTTTTTTTTTAACTTCTGGGGGAAGTATAGTGAACTGAAGATGATCATGGTAAAGACAAAGAAACCAGTTCCTTGGAATTTCTCCAGATAAGGAGCAGTTGGGAGATTGCTTATATGTGCTCCAGATGGCTGCTCCTTGCAAGGAGAATGCAGGAGAGCCATTTCCTATAAGTTTGAGCAGTGGAAGATGATAGAATCTGCTATTTTGCTTGCAACGATGGTAGAGTCTTTTAAAGGACACTAGGTTTCAAACTTCACTTTCTAATCACATTCAGAAATTGCTTACTAACCATCTATTAATCAGCTATTAGAGAATTTTGGAGCTATTTGAATTTTGAATGACAACGTTTAAAAGTTTCCATCAGGTGAGTTCATCTTCAACATCTTGAACAAAAGAAAAGTTAATCATATGCTTAAGAAAATAATTGGAATAAACAGCGAAAAGCTGAACGAAATTTTGATTTAAGAAAGTTATAAACAGATTAGGGATCTAGATAAATTTGGAACATTGACTTTACTGTAAGATTTTGGCATTACTTGTAAAAAACCAAATATCTTCTCCTGGGAAACAGACTTATTTTAGCTATCCTGGCTATTACAAGTCATAATGAAGAAAAAATGATAATTTTAGAAACAGAACACCAGAGTGGCTAACATTTCAAGTGAAGGGGGGGGGGAGAAGGCAATTAATATTTAGACTTGCAAAATAGCACAAAACATTATAACATAGGAAGTAGTAAATATTTTTGGAGTATGGAACCAGAAATTATTAAATGCAATATCAATATGGTAAGTAATGGTCTGCCTCTATGGGTAGACTATGTCTAAAAGTTATTAACGAAGAATATGGAGCAAATTTTATCTGTTAAGAAAGAGAGTATCAGAAGTGGAATTCCAAAAGATAGGGCAAAAGAATGATTTACTGTATATACAAAGGAAACTGGCTGAAGTTTTAAACATTAAAAGAGCACAAATTCTAAACCAAGGGAATGACCAGGAAAAATGATTTTCTTATTGGATCTACAAAAGAGCTAGGTTTTTTTTTTATCTTCCAAACTATTCGCCAAGCTCTCTTGAGCAGCCAGCCTTGCCTTTTTTACTTAGGGGGAAAAAAACCTCCTTTCGTTTAATAACAAATAATCGCGTGTTAAGAATATTCTTCCATCATTTAAATTGAGACTAATGATTCCACTCTATTCCAAGGCAAATATTAGCCTCTCTAAATTGCCAAATCCATCTGGATTGTGAGAGAGATTTTTCTCCCTTCTCTTAAAGGAGAGAGAGAGAGAGAAAAAAAAAACAGGTTCAGCTTCAGCATCCCATAACCCATCCAGGGAAACAACTGGATGAGTTTTTCTAATTATGTCCTGTTCTGAGGTTCGGTGCTGGAGGCATGTATGGAGAAACCGCAGATGTGAGACATTGCTTCTGCTCCTAGCACAGACCCACGAACAGATGGAAGGTCAAAGATTTTAAAAGAGAATACTGCTAAGCCTGAGACTGGCAGAATATAGAATGACAAGTAGGACCGTGGTGAAATGGCTAGATTGATAGACTGAGTGCTTATGGGCATACAAATTGACATGACTATATAGATATCCTACAACAGATACTATGATGGATGGCTTAACTTGCCTCTTTAAATTATGTTACATCTCTTCAATTCTCCACCCCCCACTTCTTTTTCTTTTTTTCCTGGGCACTGGTAGATGCCGCTGAGTACTCTGCAGATTGTTTTCCATCTGTTGTCCTTCAAATGTATATGGATTAACTTAAATCTGGTGAAGTAGCTGAAATGGAACTTTAAAGAAGTTTCCAGATGGTAAAAAACAATAACTGCCTGGGTTGTATTTTCTGGGTTCTCTGTTCGTTCATGGTCAATAATATAAAACATAGAATAATAAAGTTGGGAGGGACCTCAGAGGTCTTCTAGTCCAACCCCCTGCTCAAACAGTAAACCCTGTACCATTTCAGACAAATGGTTGTCCAGTCTCTTTTTGAAATCTTTCAGTGATGGAGCACCCACAACTTCCGAAGACAAGCTGTTTCACTGGTTGATTGCTCTCACCATTAGGACATTTCTACTTAATTCTAGTTTGGTTGTCTCCTTGATTAGTGTCCATCCATTGTTTCTTGTCTTGGCTTCTGGTGCTTTGGAAAATAGTTTGACCCCTTTGTCTTTGTAGGAGCCCCTTAAATATTGAAAGATTGCTATCATGTCACCCCTAGTCCTTCTTTTCATTAGACTAGACATACCCAATTCCTGTAACCATTCTTTGTATGTTTTAACCTCCACACCCTAATCATTTTTTTTGCTCTTCTCTGCACTCTTTCCAGAGTCTCAACATCTTTTTTATATTGTGATGACCAGAACTGGATGCAGTATTCCAAGTGTAGTCTTACTAAGGTTTTGTAAAGCGGTACCAAAACAATCAACAAGTTTATTGTACTTTATGAGTACTTGGTGATAGGCATCCATTATAATATGGGTTACCACTCTTGTGTTATTTTTACCTCAGATAGGTGGCCTTTTGGTAGAGGATATTAACCTGAGTTTGATGTAATATGTATGTAAAGTCCGGCAGTGGGTTTTGGATTATCTTACTACTGGTTCACTGTTGTGACCCAGGCCCAAGTAAGTAGTAGGAAAATCAGTCAGTGAAAAAACAAATGTTATTCGAACAGCTGAGAATTACTTCATTCCCAGCGTCGTTCAACTAAATTAAAGCAAATTCCTTCCAACACAAATTCCTCAGTCCTATCGCAAACCTTAGTCCAATTAGGCAAACTGCCAAAGACCTTTCTTGGCAAACGTTCAGAAGTCACAGATACAAAAATAAATACAAGACGTAGACGAAGAAGAAGACGAAGCTACCAACGTTGTTTTCCGGCAAAGCCCAAATGCCATTGCTGGTCTGTTTTAAGCCTTATAGGAGGGGCCAATCATCTCTTGGCCCTACACCTGAGTTGTCCTCTTTGCTTGAGCTCCTCTTCCCTTCTGGCAGCTCTTCTCATGCGTGCATTAGGAACAGGCTCCTCCTGTTCCTCTGCCTCACTCTTATCAGTCTCTGGAGGCTCTGGAGTCCATACCTCACTTCCCAATGGCCCTGGCCCCATCTCTGCCTCTGACTCAGAGCCCTCACCCGGGCCTTCCCCAGCCTCCAGGACCGGCCCATGTTCTTCCTCAGCCCCATCGCTGTCCGACTCCACTGCCAGCTCTGCAAGCTGCTGGCGGACCACAACATTTGCCCCGTGTGAGCACCCTCGCTTCATGCGCGTGTGCCCCCAGTTCGTGTGTGTGCCTGTCTTCCGTGGATGTGCCCGGACTTCCGTACAAGCACTTTGCTCTCACACGTGCCTTCCATGCATGCACCCGGCCTCAAAAACATGCCTAAATAGGATGGCATAGAATCAGGGGGGCGGGGTGGGGATACACTATCTGTGATTTCCACTACCAGTTTGGGCAAACCAGTCCGAACTGGCTTAATACCACCTCTGGTAAAGTCCCCAAAGTCATTATATGAGGCCTCTCAATGTTGGGATTGTGCCCATTGGAACACTAAACAAATACATGAATTAATCACTAAGCAGCTACTTGATGAGCTGACTTCTCTAACAGGGCTGGTACTGCCATCTGTGTTTTTTTTTATTAAGCTACATAAGATGTTGCTGTATAGATGCTGTTATGGACGTATGGTAGAAAAATGGACTTTTTGGGCAAAGGACCCAGCCTGAAAGATGAAAGGGGGTGGGGGATCTAGTAAAACCTGAATTTATTATCCAGATACTTGAAAGAATATTGTTTCAATGAAAAGAATAGTGAAAAGCAGACCATTACCAATATCCAGTTACCACTGCCAACTATGCAGTAGCAAATTCTGGCAATTCCCTTTTGTAGCAGTGATTAATGGATAAATTGGCTATGCACAACTTGTGGTCCCTATTTCCTAAAATGATTTTTTAAAATCTGGGACAGAGGTATAGCATCACCCACATGAATAGGGAAATACTTTATTTCTATAGGAAGAAAACAACAGCCTTAAACATTCAAAGAGGTTCCTCTCTGCAGTAGATTAAACAACGAACTATATTGTTCATTTCTCTAGAATCCTTTTTCTATTTTAAATGACATAAAGATTCCAGTGCAAGCCACTCAAAAAAAAAAGAAAAAGAAGAAAAAGCATACAGGGCTATAGTACTATCCTAAAATGAATCACTTTTTAGGCTATAGTGAGCCAGCAAAGGAATAATTTCCCAGTTCTGTTCCAATATGGGTGGGGATAACAAAGAGGAAAAATTGTTTTAGGAAGTGGAGAATTACCAAATTGCAGAAATAGGAGCTAATATTCTGTTCCCCCTCAGCTTCTTTTGAAGTATTGTTGATTTCTGGGAAATTAAAAATGGCAGCTTCCTGGGGAAGAGAAGTGAAATATTCACCAAAAAGAGACCTACTGAAACAGGCTTATAATATATGAAAAGCTATAGGGAGCCATTTCATGCAATTTTAGGTCTCCCCCCCTTTTTTTATTCTACCTTGCAAAAACTTGACTTTATCTGAAAACAGATTCCCATATTTAAGAAGGGACCTGTGTCTATTTTGGAGGGATGTGAAATTGGCGTTATTGTCATTTCTATCAAGCTGATTAATGATTTAATGAAGCCAACCTGTGGGGAGACATATGATGAAATAGTTTTTCCTTGAAATACTGCGTCGGTTTTATCCAGTAATTGTGGCTGAATCACTGTTTCCTAGAATAATATTTAGTCCAAGATGGAAGAGAAAAGCTCTTAAAAAGATGAAATCTGACAGAATCCAGAACTTATAGTACTTAGAATGTCCATTAAAAAATCATTTGTTTATTGCTTTCTACTTTGATTTTTATCTCCCCCTTTCCATTTAGAACAGCTTACATTACAATACATTCTAAATCATTTAAACATCAAGTCAGGAACACTAGGAAAAAACACTCAACAATGCTCATTATATTAAACAATGGATAAGAATTTGTTCTTGAAATGAGAAATTTCCTATTGGTTACAGGATGGGAAAGGAAGTTGAATTAAAAGCACGGATTTTGTTGGACATAGTAATAAATGATCTCGGGCTCAATAAGGTGTAGATATATTAAAGGCCCTCAGAATCTTAAAATATCTCCCGTTCAAACTAGTAAAGCCCATCAGACTCAATAATTACCAAAGAACTGCCATACAGGTGGCAGGTTAATTACTCATTAATGCTCAATTAAAAGTAATTATGGAAACCTAGTCCTTTGACCGCTGAATCCATGAGGTAAAATTCTCAGGTGAATGACATCTGTCATTTAGTAGTTGCTCCTGCATTTCTTTTGGCTGGATTTAACCCATACTTTGCAACTGGGAGCAAACATTCCGGAATGGTGTTTTGTTGTTTCTCACTGCACGCAAATGTGGAGCTGATACAAGATAACCGCTCTGATCTTTGAGGAATTATAACTGTTTTGTTTAGGAGCTGAACCATACACAGAAAGAAGACTCTTGAGAGTAGAAAGTCCTATTTTCTCAACATGGAGATGGAGACATCCTGCTTCTTTATGGAGTTACAGCAGCAGTTCAAATCTATCACCAGCCTCCACTGTGGAATATAGCAAGTTGATTTCTAAACATGGTCTATGTCAGGGCCACATATTTCTCTGAATATTCTATTGTACTCAGTGGTGAAATCCAATTTTTTTTCCTACCGGTTCTGTGGGCGTGGCTTGGTGGGTGTGGCAGGGGAAGGATATTGCAAAATCTCCATTCTCACCCCACTCCAAGGGAAGGATACTGCAAAATCCCCATTCCCACCTCACTCTGAGGCCAGCCAGAGGTGGTATTTGGCGGTTCTCCAAACTACTCAAAATTTCCGCTACCGGTTCTCCTAACTGCTTAAAATTTCCGCTACCAGTTCTCCAGAATCTGTCAGAACCTGCTGGATTTCACCCATGATTGTACCTCATTTGTCAATCATTTAAAAACACTATGTCTGCACGTGCTGTCATGTGTATATAACTTAATATACAGTTTACCTGAGAGATATTGCTAGTTCGGTTATAGACCACTGCAATAAAGTGAATATTGCAATAAAGCCAGTCATATTTTTTGGTTTCCCAATGCATATAAAAGTGATGCTTACATTGTATTGTTGTCTATTAAATGTGCAAAGCATTAAATGTAAAACAAAACCCCCGAATGTACATACCTTAATTAAAAATACTTTATTGCTAAAAAATGCTAATCATCTAAGCCTTCAGGAAGTCATAAACATTTTACTGGCGGAGAGTGTTATAAAAAAAATGCAGTATTTGCAAAGCGCCACAAAACGAAGCGCAATAAAACGAGGTATAGGTAGTCCTTGACTTAGGACCACAATTGAGCCTAAATTTTCTGTTGCTGAACGAGACATTCGTTAAGTGAATTTTGCCCCATTTTATGACCTTTCTTGTCATAGCTATTAAGTGACTCACTGCATTGGTTGAGTTAGCAACATGGTGGTTAAGTGAATCTGGCTTCCCCATTGACTTTGTTTGTCGGAAGGTTGCAAAAGGTGATCACATGATCCTGGGACATTGCAACCATCATAAATAGCAAGGAGTTGCCAAGTGTCCGAATTTTGATCAGGTGATCATGGGGATGCTGCAACAGTTGTGTGGAAAATGGTCATAAGCCCCTTTTTCCAGTGCTATTGTAACTTTGAACAGTCACTAAGTGAACTGTTGTAAGTTGAGGACTACCTGTATGCCTGTACACTGTTCCTTAATACACTTTCCTTGATAAGCAGTATTTGCACCTTGATAAGCAGTTAATTAAAGTTTTTTTGGCATGTTATTTCCCATGGGTATAGTTTATTTTTTTTAAAAAAATGGACTACATCTTTTCCAAATAATTTTCAAATCCTGTGAATAAGAACTGGTTTAGCCAAATCTATAGAATGGAGCATGGTTTGTAATTCCAGTGGAGTAATTCCAGTGGATTCATTTTAGGGTTGTAAAAGACCCATCAGCGCTGAACTTCTGAAGAATGAGTGATGCCAGGAGGCTTCAGCCTATGCAACGAAGCGATCAGTGGCAGGATTCAGCTAGTTCGCACCTATTTGGGAGAACCGGTTGTTAACTTTCTAAGCAGTTCAGAGAACCTGTTGTTGAAAGAAATTTTATTTTGTTTTTTTTCCACTTTACACGGCTAATCCTGTAAGGAAGGCAGGAAAGAAACATTCTGGTGGTGTTTCTAGCCTAATCTTTATTGCCCTGCTTATAGAAACTGCCTCTCTGCTTAACCATTATTACATTGTTACAGTAAGGTGAAGCGCCCATCGATGTGAGTGACATTGAGTTGGCCACACCCACATGGTCACATGACCACCGAGCCATGCCTACCCAGCTGGTCATTAGGGCAGAGAACTGGTTGTTAAATTATTTGAATCCCACAACTGGAAGTGATACTAGCATAGTTGTGATCTTACATCAGAGTTCTGACAATAGAGGAAACCATTGGTGCCATTCAGCGGTGGGTTTCACATATTCTTACCACCGGTTTGCCGTGCACATGCATGCTTGCTTTGTGTATGCACCTTCTGCGCATGCTCCTGGCCTTCCGCGCATGCGCCCGGCCTCGAAAACGTGGCTAAATCAGATGGCATTATGCTGGGGCGGGTGAGGGGGCCCACCAGCAGTCGCCGCTACCAGTTTTCCTGAACCGGTCTAAATTGGCTGAGTACCACCTCTGGTGCCATTAGGATGGAACGAGGGTTTGTGCTGATGCTTATATTTCTCACTGACTTATTTTCTTTGCTTTCCCTTTTCTTACTTTTTTTTTTACAGCTTTTTTTCATTGTCAATATATCCTCTGGCTGAATAAATTTGTCTCCTAATGTGACATCTGATACTGTTTATTCAATATTCTATTTATTCCCACCATTTATAGAACTGCAACAATATATCAAGCCCATATTTTTATTTAGCCCTTCAGGTGTTTCAGTGTATCTATTTTCATTGGGAAAGACCAGTCATTTTATTTGGAGTTTATTATTATTATTATTATTACTTTATTCACTGTTCCATCCTTAACCTGTCCTTCTGTTCAAGATTTTGGTAACTTAAGCATTTCAAAAATGCATCTTCTGCTCAAGTAGTTGACATATCTCTCCTAGCTACTCATTTATATGTTAGCATTGTCATTTACTGTATTTTTCGGAGTATAAGACACACCTTTTTCCCCCCTAAAAGGGGGTGAAAATTTAGGTGCGTCTTATACACCGAATGTAGCCCCACCCACCCAACTGGCCCCCACCCTTTGGCCTCTGCCTCGCAGCAGTTACCTCCTTGCAAGCAAACAGCAAGAAAAAACAGCTCCTTTCAGCTTCAGCACAGCCTAAGTAGCACAAGTTGTTTGGATCGGCCTCCCAACTCTCAGCTGATTTGTTCTCAGCTGTTTTGCGCAGGGCTCTGCTGCTTGCTGCAAAGAGGTAAATTGCTGGAGCAGATTATTTTTTCCTTGTGCTAATCAAGCTATGCTGAAAATGAAAATGAAAGTAAAGCAGGCTGCTTGCTGCTTGCTGCAACGAGGCAAAATTGCGCAGATGGAGAGGCAGAGGGAGATTTCTTTTTCTTTTTTTCCTCACCAAAAAAGGTAGGTGCGACTTATACTCCGGTGCGTCTTACACTCCAAAAAATACGGTAATTTAAATTACAATACTAACCTATTAACAACAAGATCATCCCAAATATTTTGAATTCATAATTATCTGTTTCTTAACTAATTCGAGCATCCATCTGTGATTAAATGCTTCATTTCCTGCTTTACCTTAGTTTTCCTCCCTTCCAAGGTTCACACTCTTACCACAGTTTGAAATTTAATTTCACACCTCCTGTTTTCAGCAAAATGGATGGTCTTTTTTCTTCCTCTAAACACAAATCATTGCTTTTCTCAAAAATGTTTTGTCAGCAATGAATCTGAACTTTAAACAGCATATAGATACAGTACATATTAAATTGCAGATTGAAAAGATTGAAAATATGTTTTAAAGCAAGGGAACCCTCTAACAGAAAGTTGCACTCTACAGGTAGTCCTTCAGTTACGAGCACAGTTGAGCCCAAAATTTATGTTGCTAAGTGAGACATTTGTTAAGTGAATTTAGCCCCTTTTATGACCTTTCTTGACAAACATGTTAAGTGAATCACTTAACAGTTGTTAAGTTAGTGATACAGTTATTAAGTGAATCTGTCTTCCCCATTGACTTTGCTTGTGAGGTTTCAAAAGATGATCACATGACTCAGGGATGCTGCAACCGTCAAAAATATGAGTTGCCAAGAGTCTGAATTTGGATCATGTGACCATGGGGATGCTGCAACAGTCGTAAGTGTGAAAAACGATCATAAGTCACTTTTTCAGTGCCGTTGTAACTTTGAACAATCACTAAATGAACTGTGGTAAGTCGAGGACTCTCTCTATCTGTATTCCTATCCACTGTGGTGAGATTCCCATCCAGTGACCATTCTAATTCTCATCCCCCATTTCCCCCCGAGCTGCTTATGAACATTCTCTTGCTAATGAGCATGCTCAGTTGTCATTGGGAAGTTTTGCATAGTAGCATGGCAAATACTAGTTCCTGCATGCTTTCTTTCGGTTTTTATTCAATTTGATGAAAGAAAATTTGCTCTAGCGAATTTCAGTGAAATTCTTTAATTGTGGAGAGTTCAAGGGGATATGTTCAACATCTGGTCTTTCCTGGAAATTTATTCTTCCAGCAGTTATGTCCCTTGCCCAGTGAAATGTCAAAGAAAAGCATCGAATGGGACTTCCTCTCACGTGCTGCCATCACAGCTAAGGGAAAGTGCTTCCTTAGAAAATTGTTCGAGAAATTCTCCTTCTCCAGGGGAAATTTGTAGAATTTGATAGAGAATGTCGCAAGCTTTTCTTATGCCCAGTTCTTGCTTCAGCCCTTTGAGATAGTCCAGATAGGAGACTCACTTTGGAACTCAAGGAAAAAAGCGAAACTAAGTACTAAAAATCTGGGAACAATTTTATGATTGGATAGAGGGTAGCCAAGACAAATGTATAGCGTTAGAACAAAAATATACATGTTATTATAGATAAATGTATGTTTAAGAGATGAATAAATATACAGAAATAAGGGAAAAAGTATTAATATCATAATATGTTTAAATAATGAACAAAGCTTAAGAACTATATGTTTATATGAGTACTAAATTATTGTAAAGTGACGGAAGATGTTTGGAATCAGTGATGTCATATCTATGTCTAATGTTTTTTTTAAATTTTGTATTATTAATAAAAAACTTTTTTAAAAAAAGTTAGTCCAGATAGGAAAGCAAAGCAGTTTGTCTAGTACACGGGTGTCAAACTCAGCACGTCACGTTGCTGTCATGTGATGAATCGTGATGTTTTTTTCCGCATCTGGCCTGTGGGCCGCCTGTTTGACACCCCTGGTTTAGTAGTTAAAGCACCAGGCTGGAAAACCAGGAGACTGTGAATTCTAGTACCACCTTAGGAATGAAAGCCAGCTGGGTGATTTTGAACCAGTCACTCTCTCATCTCATCTCATCTCATCTCATCTCATCTCATCTCATCTCATCTCATCTCATCTCATCTCATCTCATCTCATCTCATCGGATTGTTGTCAGGAAAAGGGGAAAATAGGGGGAAAATAGGAGGACAAAAGGAATATTAGATATGTTCGCCACCTTGGGGTTATTTATAAAAATAATAAAGGTGGTGGCCTAGAGGCTATACAATCAGGAGGCTATAAGGCTAGATAGCGGCAGATATTTCTCTCTCTGGTTGCAATGAAAAAATATCTGCTGCGAACACTGCATAGGTGTCAGGAAGGGCATCCGGCTGGTAAACACTTGGCTCCATTCAGTCATCCTGACTCCACCCTGATGCAAGAGATTACAGGGTCATTAAAAGAAAAAAAATAATAAGCAAACAAGGAAGCAATTAAATAAACAAACAGACTATGGGTACCAACTCTACATTGACTGTAAAGTTATAGCACCAAAATCTTGCAGGTCTGAAAGCAATGCTCCCGTCCCCTCCCTTTACTTTCCAGAGAACTAGGTGGGTTTCTTCTGATATACTTTTTCCCCATCTGCATCCCTCCTTTGGATTCAGATTTTTTTTCTCAGACCATTGTCTATGCTGCAGCTTTTTCTCCTGCCTCCCAAGGCTATTCTCACAGCCCATTACATCCCGTCATGCCTTATTAAGTAAATGAAATAAGATAAAAATAAATGTGCTGCTGGTAACCTCTGGGTTTTCCAGATTTTGCTGGCATTCCATTTTTGTTTTGCAGTGTCCCTGTATTGCCTCTGTTTCTTCCGTATCTACTATATCTGAGTTCAGTATTAGGGAAGGCGATGAAGAATTGTGTTAAGGAAAATTGTACTAGACTAGGGGTGTTTTAAAAAGAGGACTAGATGGCTTTCAATGGGCTGCTAGGAAAAGAAAGTCTCAACTCCCTTTTTTGAAGTAGGATTTCTTTTAAAAAATAGGAAGGGCAAATATGTAGATGGATTTTAATTAAAAATACATACATACATACATATATACATACATACATACATACATACATGGATTTCTACTCTTAAAGGTATGTTCATCAGAATTAGCACCACATCAACTAACAACTTTCTCCCTTGCATAAGTTAAAAAGCACAGTGACACAGCCACATGGATGCATTTAATATGCTATCTCAGGGATTCCCAACCTCAGGTCCACAGCCTGGATCCAGTCCGCAGCCTGTTGGCAACTGGCTCACAAGCGGCAGATGAGCTCATGAAGCTCCATTTGTGGAAGCAGCTGGCGTGCACACAAAACCTTCCCCTCTCCTGCTGCCACTACCACCACTGGTCCAGGGAACCAGAAAAGTTGGGGACCGCTGTGCTCTCTAATATTCCTTGAGCTGACCAGAAAGATATTCCAGAGAAAATGTGCTTCCCCAGGTGCTGAGCCCCATTCCTGCCATAGTAATGAGGCAAGCGGATAGTGATGTCCTTACTGCATATGTATATACACACATATGCGCACACACATACATTTTGTTCAATTGTGTCCAACTCTTGAAGACTCTGGAGAAGTCCCTGCCATTTTCTTGGCAAGGTTTTCCACTTTCTAAAGAAAGTGATTACGGTTTCAGGTCCTCTCCTAAGAAACATGGGGCGTGATGGCTCAGTGGTTAAAGATGCTGAACTTATCAGCTGGAAAGCTGACAGCCTGGGCTCGAGACCTGTGCACTGAGCAACAGGGTGAGCTCCCGTTCCTTGCCCCAGCTTCTGCCTACCTAGCAGTTTGAAAGCACGCAGATGCAAGCAGATAAATAGGTACCACTTAGGTGGGAAGGTAACAGCATTCTGTGCGCCTTTGGTGTACAGCCATCAGGGCCGGATTTAGATGAAAAGAGGCCCCAGGCTATTCCACTTATGAGGCCCTTTCACCTATAGTGAAAGTGTAATTTTAATTTTGCTAACAATTTGAATGTAGGCCCCTCTTGATCTTGTGGCCCTAGGCTGAAGCCTAGTTAGCCTATAGGAAAATCCGGCCCTGACAGCCATGCTGGCCACATGATCATGGAAAATGTCTTCGGATAACACTCAGACAAGACATGGAGATGAGCACCAGGCTCATAGAGTCAGCATTGAATCAGACATAACAGGTCAGGGGAAACCTTTACCTTTACCTTCCCTTAGAAACTTTATCAACTGGTGGAAAGCAGTCCTCATTCATTGTCCCTAATGTGATTTTGGACAGGATTGGAGAAGTGTAGGTGTTTGTAAGAGTAGGACAAGTTGTCCAAACAACTGATGCAGAGATGCTCTTATTTCTGATATGTAACCGGGCTATTTCTAAATACAGAACTAGTGCTCTTCTAAAGGGTGCTAAACCTGTCCCCCCAAAAATAGTCTGAAAGATTGGAAGCAAGGAGGAGGGATGGGAAATATAGTGGGGTAGAACAGCTAGTGACAAATGAGCTGCAAGGAAATTGGCCATTAGCAGCAAGTCCAATTAGTCCTTGGACCTGGCAGCATCTAGAAATAGCTTATGGATGAAAATGGGGATGAAATGGAACAGGAACTGCCATCTCACCAAGATTATAAACACCTGCAAAGTATAACCATAGGAATACTTCCGTGGAGGGAAGGAGTGGAATAGCTATAATATATCCATTGTTGATAGAGCCTAGCTTTCTTTCCTAGTTGAAATCTGCATCACAGAACTATCTCCTGTTTTGGCTAAAGCAACAATTACACATATATTTAAAAAAACAAAGCTATCCTTTTCTAAAATGAATGCTAAACTCATTTGTGTAAGTAGCCATGACAGATGTGATAGTGAGAATCTGACATTATGTGGGAAGGCATTTCTGTAGAAGCCAAGAGACTGGTCTCTACTGCAACCCAAGCCAAAATAGCTAGGGATGGGGGCCGGGAATAGCAACCAGGCAAGAGAGAGACTGTATCTCTGATAGCTTAAAGTGGCCAATAGCTGCCGGCCAGATTGAGCTCTGACTGCATCAGCAACCATACCATCCGTCAGTTATGCTAGATATTATCTGAAGCAAAATTGTGTTGGAAAAAGAGCAGAGACATTTTTTTAAAAAAAACTGGGATACTTCTATTTACCGAAAGGAAGATTGACTTGATGCTGTAGATACATACCATTTACTGTTGAAAAAGTTTCAAATGTTTACATATGTACAGTTTAGGTGAACAGGAAAAGCAGCATCTTATTAAAGTTGTCTTCCCCACCTGTTTCTTTGGAATTACATCTCCCAGAATGCCCACGTTGGCTGGGGGTTGGTAATCCCAACCCTTCAGAAGGACATCAAGTTGGGGAAAATAGTGATGGCAAATAGAATGGAAAGTGATGGCATTAGCAAAGTTACACTTGTTGAGGGCACAGGGTAGATGCGTTGGTGTTGCTTTTTAACTCGATAAACTCATTGGACGCTGCCAGTTCTAGGGAGAGAAGGATCAGTGGTGGGATTCATGTCGAAGTAGCACAGCACCAGGCTGCAGAGGTTTTATAGTGTTTTTGGGCTGAGGGGAGTGTGCTGCTGCCGCCGTTCCAAATGGCGGGGGTTGGCTGGGAGGCCAGGCACTACCACAACCTGACTGGACGGGTGGGCTCGGGTTGGTTGGTGGATGGTGATTGTTCCTTCGCTCGTGGTCCCCAGGTGACTGACCAGGAGTGCCTGGCGGTCTCAGGCTAGGCTGGCTCGCATGGCAGTGGCAGCAGGGATCACCACTCGGGGGGGGGGCATGTGCTGCTGGGACTGGATGAGGCAGGCTGCCCTCTCCAAAATTAAATGCAGAAAGTGGCATACCATGGGAGGGAGACCTGCTCCGGACCTGCCTATTTGGCTGAAGGGCCGTCTTGGGGGCAACATGGTAAGGCTTGGCCTCCTTTCGGGCCCGGCTCTTAGCTGCTGCCCACTCACTCTTCCCTCTACCTTGGGTCCTGCATCCAACCCACGATGGGGCAACCCTCGGGGGAGAGCATCACGCTGAGGCGCTGTGCGCCCAGACCAGGCACTTTCTCTTGGGCCTCCCTCCCAGACCCAGTTCCGAAAGATGGCTGAGCCTCACTGTGTCCCCCCCACAGCCCTTTGGCTGAGTGCAGCGGACCCCCTCTCCCACCGTCGGCCTTACCTTCTTAGGCCAGGTGAAAAGTGAAAAGAGGCAGCTGGACAAGAACCGGAAATCAGTGAAGGAAGGCTCACCAGGCAGAAATCAGCTGGGCAGTGTGGGCGAGGCAAGCAAGGGAACCAGAGAGCAGCAGCAGCTATGCCACAGGCATGACTAGGGATCGCCTAGGAGTGAGTGGGAGGGGCAGGGTAGGCAGGGTAGCACAAAAATTTAACGACGGGTTCGCCTGAACCGGTGCGAACCGGCTGAATCCCAGCTCTGCCGGGATCATGTGATCTCCTTTTACAACCTTCTGACAAGTCAATGGGGTAGCCACATTCACTTCACAACTATTACTAACTTAACAGCTGCAGTGATTCACTTAACAGCGGTGGCAAGAAAGGTTGCAAAATGGGCCAAACATGACTTAACAACTGTCTCACTTAGCAACAGAAATTTTGGGCTCAATTGTGGTTGTAAGTCAAGGACTACCTGTAGAACATTGATTCTATAGTTGTGGCTGCCATATTGACTTTTTTTTTTTTTAACTATGCTTGTGGAAACCCCTGGTTGTAGTTTTTCTCTTCTATGCCAGTTCTTTTTTCTAATATTAATTTGCTTGACCCTCATAAATTAACTGCTTGCTTTGCATGCCTGGCATTTTGGTCCCTACCATCTCCCTACTCTTATATTGAGTTGTTGCCAATATAACAAAAAGTTTTCTTAGGTGGAGTAATGGTCTGATTTAACGTAAGATGGTTTCCTGTACCATTTGCTTGGTGGTATGGATTTAGTTTGTTTGTTGCCCCATTACAGGTGCTACAAATAGAAAGATGGCCAAATTGGAATAGGAACTTGTCACTTCATAACTTTTGGGCAAAAGAGATGTAGATACAAACTAAATCCAAATATACTGAGTTGGGTTAAAAAAAAACAGCCTGTTCCTCATTATATTAGAGAGATTGGATTTTATCCTCTGCTAGTAGAGAATGTGGTAATGTCGAAGCCGCTCCGTGCTACAGAAGCGTAGAGAAAATACACCCTCCCCCATGCCATCTCTGTTTTGTAAGCAGTATCTTCCAATCTAAAAGAATGTGTTAAATTATGCAGCAGCAAATGGCATCTTTCCACTTCACTAAAGGTAGACCGAACACCTGCATATGAGTATACCTGAACATTTTTCACAGGTTGCTGAGAATTCCATATTAAACCATCTGTAGCTCTGAAGATCTGGTAGCTCAAAATGATGTCTGGGAACAACCAAGGCAGCGTGACTGAACAGATGTGTTCTCTCTCTCCTCTTTCCTCCCATTTCTTTCCTTTTATAATCCACATTTCAAACAAAGACACAACCCTGTTTAGGTAATATGGAAGAATAGATGGGAGCAGGGGTGGGTTCTAATATTTTTTACTACTGGTTCTGTGGGCGTGGCTTATTTTGTGGGCATGGCTTGATGGTCATGTGACAATTATTTAGGATTTAGCAAAGGTACTGGTCTACCAGGCTTTTAACTGCTTGCAGAGCTGTACCGATCTACCCATTTATTTTTTGCAGGCACTGGTCTACTCATTTGTTTTCTTTTAACACTGATCGGCTGTAGGGCGGCCCTTTGAAGCCCTGCGGCAAGAGTTTAAACAGTTTTTTTTCCCTCTAGCCATCAGCTGGGATTCAGGAGGCAGCAATAGATTGGGGGTGGGGCCAAATTAAAGGTAAGAATAACGCGAGGGGTGGGGGGCGCCAGAGGGGGGCGGGGGGGGGCAGAACCAGTTCGGTGATATCATATCGTCACCGCTACCAGCTCGGGAGAACCGGGCTGAACTGGGAGGGATCCACCACTGGATGGGAGGGTCTCTTGAGAAGAAGAAGGTGTCGAGCAGACGGAAGAAGATTGAAAGTGACATCCTAAGAGAAGGAAATAGAAATTAGAGAAAGAAAAGAGTGTGCAAAAAAGAGAAATAAAGGCTAGTGACTGAACCACAAGTTAGTTCCTCCATTTTTTTGGGTCTGATTCTTTGGGTATACCTTTCAAGTCATATAATTTTTCCATTTTTCAGAAGCATAGAATAGAATAGAATAAAATCTTTATTGTCACTTTAAATGTACCCTAATCAGCATACATTAAAATGAAATTTCATTGCATCCAGCTCTCAAAAGATATCCATTATGCATATACCCACATATATTATATGACACAGTCTGGATGTATACATGTACATGGTGAGAAAAATGAATTTTGCGAGTTTATCAGATGGATGGCATATGGAACAAAGCTGTTACAGAATCTGTTAGTCCTGCTAGAAATACTTTGAAACCTCGTCCCAGAGGGGAGCAACAGAAACAGACCATAAAGTGGGTGTGTGGGGTCTCAAACAATGCTTTGCGCTCTAAGCACATAGAGCTGATAAGCAGTATCCTGAATAACAGGAAGCGAGCTTTCTAAAATCTTCTCGGCTGTCCTTACCACTCTCTGTATGGACTTTCTATCTGAGGCACTGCTGCCACCAAACCAAACCGTGATGCAGTTTGTTAAAATGCTCTCTATCATACCCCCCCCCCCACTTTTTCTTAGGGATATAAGAAGCAAGTGTATGAAGAGAATGTTGGAATCTTTGGACAAAATTTGAAAATATAATTTATACTGCATTTTGAGCTGAAATACAGGTAGTCCTTGACTTATGACTACAACTGAACCCAAAATTTCTGTTGGTAAGCAAGACAGTTGTTAAATGAATTTTGGCCCATTTTACAGCTTTTCTTGCCACAGTTGTTAAGTGAATCACTGCAGTTGTTAACTTATAACATGGTTGTTAAGTAAACCCGGCTTCCCATTGACTTTGCTTGTCAGAAGGTTGCCAAAGATGATGATATGACCCCGGGACATAGCAACCACCATAAATAGGAAGGAGTTGCCAAGTGTTTGAATTTGGATCATGTGATCAGGGATATGCTGCAATGGTCATACGAGTGAAAATGTTCAAAACTTGTCACTTTTTTTTCAGTGCCGTTGTAACATTGAAAGGTCACTAAACGAACTGTTATAAATGGAGGACTATCTGTACATAATTCTTGCCAACCAAAATAAAATAAAACAGCTTTCCCACTCAATAAGCATCAGGCAATGTGACAAGGAAATCCACTTTCTGAAGCATCTCTGGTCTTTTTTTCCAGACTTTTAGCTGATGCTCCTAGCAACTTTGGCGGGGTTTTATTATTTATGCAAGTCCAAATAACAGATCTTGGGAAATGGAAAATCTTTCACGCCCCAAATTTGTTGTGACTACTTGTGTGGTCTGCAGCACATACAGATTTGTTAAACTCCTCTATCGGTGTTACTTCATTTTCGCTCCCAGCTGCTCAATTAATTTCAATTGTATTTTTCCACGGATTCGGAAGCCGTTTTGGAACAATAGCCCAAGCGATGCCTATTTTTGGCTTTCCTCCTTGATTGCTTCTGCCAAGAATACCTGAAATTTGGAAGAAAGGAGGGGAAGGACTTAAAAGAAGCTGGCGTCTTTTAAGATTTATGAACCCCTAAATTTAGAAATGCCACTTTGTTATTGCTGGGGTGTTCTGTGGAACTTCTGTCCATGCGTCCTGATGGCATGCAGGAAAAACAGAAAGGCGGTCACCTGTTTTGAAAGGCTCTTATGAATGAGTACTGAGAAATGGGTTCAATTAATCATGTTGACCACTGGACAACAATCGTGTAGCCGATGATATAGCCTGAACAAGGAAATCATCTCATAAAACGCCTTCCCACGGCAGCGCCTCACCCATCGCGATCACATCCCAAATAGCTTTTTGAAAAGGGGACAGGGAACCTACTTAAACAAAATATTAAACATTTGTCATTTTCCTGCAGAGATCCAGCAGTGGCCTGCTGGGACTGGATATTACCGTATGTGGTCATTAAAGAGCTTGTATTGAATTGTTTATTTCACTTGAAGCTACCTTTTTGCAATTAGTAATTTCAAGCACTTTGGCTTCAAGAAAGTCTTCCAAAATTGGGAAAATAAGGAAACTCCTCTAGAACAGGGGTCACCAACCTTTTGGACCTCAGGGACCACTAAATTCATAATTTTAAATCCCGTGGACCACTAGTATGATTTGCCTAATGATCAGCTGGATGGGTGTGGCTAGGTAGTCATGTGACTGGGTAGGTGTGGCCAACTCAATGTCACTCACATCGAGGAACGCCTCAACGGCCTCTACTTGCCTCTCCCCTCCCAGCCACTCCTCGCCTGCCCGCCCAGGCTCCTTAGGGCCCCAACAGGAAGCAGTTGTTGAAGCTAAGCAGCCACCATGAGAAAGAGTTGTCAAAACAGCTGGCTCAGTTCAAACTGGATCTGACCGAGAAGGAGGCTCAGAAGAAGCACCTCACTGAGGACTGCGAGCATAGGCTTTCCAAGCAGAGGGAAGACCTGTGGGAGTGCAAGGCCAGGTACCGGCACCTGGAGGCTCAGCGGGCTGAGATGGTCACCCAGTTCCAGGCCATGATGCAGTCCCACTGGAATGAGGCCCTCTGGCGCTTTGCCACCAGTGGCACTTCCCTTCAGCCTTTGCCCAAAGCCCTGCACCAGGAGGCTGAAACAGACCCTAAGTCAGAATTTCTGCCCCCCTCCAACCCACACAAAAAGATCCTGAAGGGGGGGAGACTCTCTGCAGCAACACAAACGTTCATTGCACGTATGCAGCACAGGGGCCATAGTTTGAGGACCCCTGATTTAGTGCAATATAAAAAATGCAAATAATTTTTCTGTGGACCACCAAAATTTTCTCACGGACTACCAGTGGTCCATGGACCACCAGTTGGTGACTGCTGCTCTAGAAGATGAAGTGATAAAAAAAAAATTGACATGTGCGGAAATGGATAGATTAACCTTGGAATTGAAAAATAAAGGCGAGTCAGAATACCACGAGATATGGAACATATTTTATCAATGGTTGGAACAGAAAAGAGGGTCGAAAAACAAGAACTGACTAGAGTACATAAAATTAAAGTTATGTATGTAACTATAATAGAAGGATAATGGATAAAACAAATGTATAAGTAATATAAATAGAAGAAGGATGTCTTTATATATATAAACACTGAACGGACTAATTGTATATAAATAATGAGGTACATATGATACTTATCTTTCATTTTAGTATGTATGGCAAAGAGAAACCCAGGACGGTCACACTGTGTCCAATGTTTTAATATGTGTGTAATAAAACTTTAATTAAAAAAAAAAAGTCTCCCCATCCCAATTTTGGAATGGAAATTAGCAGGTACTTCAGAGTTGGATCTACTGAATGCCCCTTTCTTGGGTTGATGTATGGGCATGAGAATCATATCCCTCTATATTGGTATATAGTTTAAATTCTTGCTGTCAACTTTTGTCATAGACCTGGAATCTTAATGCATACTGTGCCCAGTCAGAAACGTTTCAGGCAGCATTGAATGAACTGAAGAACGTGTTACAGCCTCATTGCTATGACAACCTATGCCCATGATAAAGGATATACTGTATGTACAGAAAACTCCATCAGCAGTAGAGATGGGTAACTGTAATAGGAATATTTAAGATGAGGGGGAAACTGTGCATTAGAATTATATGAATGCTTGATTTTTCTAGCTGGATCCTTGATGTATTTTTCTACTATCCTCAGTGGATCCATCATATTGGCTAGGGGAGGGCTTTCTCTGGATGTAGAGATCAATGGGAAGGGCTAACGTGACACAGCACAGATCTAGAAGCGTTCTCCAGAAAGAATGATTGATGGTGTCATCTG
Source organism: Pantherophis guttatus (assembly GCF_059756535.1). Classification (NCBI taxonomy): domain Eukaryota; kingdom Metazoa; phylum Chordata; class Lepidosauria; order Squamata; family Colubridae; genus Pantherophis; species Pantherophis guttatus. The sequence goes on from NC_142064.1 coordinate 80,283,382, forward strand.
CTGGAGAATTAACAGTCCCTCCTTGCTCTGGAAGGTAACAGGATGGTAGCAAGGCTTTCATACTATATTTGGGCAGTTTAGCCTGTGCAGATAGGAATCCACACCATTCAAGGCATATACTAAAGAGGAGAAGATAAAAAAACACGAGGCAGACCCAGAAGAAGATGGAGAGACAACATCGAAGACAACTTCAATAACACCAATTAACAATGGTTAAGGCTGTCAGAAGAGCAAGAGCCAACACCTGAAGAAGAGGAAGAGGAAGGAGGAGGAGGAGAAGAGGAAGAGGAAGGAGGAGGGGGAGAAGAAGGAGAAGGAGAAGGAGGAGGAGGGGGAGGAGGAGGGGGAGGAGGAGGAGGAGAATAAGAATAAGGAGAAGGAGAAGGAGAAGGAGAAGGAGAAGAAGAAGAAGAAGAAGAAGAAGAAGAAGAAGAAGAAGAAGAAGAAGAAGAAGAAGAAGAAGAAGAAGAAGAAGAAGCATGTGAAGAGTGAAGAAATTTGGAAAATAAAAAAGGAGAAATTGGGTTGTTTTTTCCATTTCCTTTGTTGGTTTTCTTACTTTCTTCTTGCAAACTCCAGAAGCTTGGCTATTGAGAACAAAGAGAGGGCCTAGACTATGGCATGTGGGGTTCTTGGTGCTCTCTGAGCTTGGTTGTCTTCTTGCAGTGCATTGGTGCACTGATGATGTTAGCTAGTTTGGGTAATGAAAAACAAGGAAGCACCAAGGACCCTTCAGGTCAACCCTGAGCTGCAAATATTCTCCTTTATTGGTACTACCGTGTTTCCCCAAAAATAAGACCCTGTCTTATATTTTTTTGAACCCCGAAATAAGTGCTTGGCCTTATTTTTGAGGATGTCTTATTATTTTGGAGTGCGTGGAGCAAGACGGGGCTCCTCTTGCCATTTTACCTGATTTCCAGCTCTGTCTCCCTAAATCTAACCAGAGGAAATCGGGAGGACCAGCTCTGCAGGCTTTTAAATATGTTCTGGGTGAGCTTATTTTCAGGGGGGCTTATTTTAGCACATGCGCACAAAAGCCCAATTGGGCTTATTATCAGGGGATGTCTTATTTTAGGGGAAACAGGGTATAGTATGCATTCTTCAAGGATGTTTACTGAGCTCCCACAATCCACAATATCTAGGAAGATGGTCGAAACCAATTTATTTAGTCAAACTTTTAATTGCTGATCATAATGACAGTCAATTTTAACTTTAGTTTCGATTTTAATCACATTCAATTTTATTACTATTTTCATTTTTAAATATTTAAGTTTATTTTAGCCCTTTGAAAGGCATGAATCCATTGTTATGTCCCGGCTCATAAAATTTCCTATTTTTACAATAAAAAGTAAGCCCAGAGATTTTTAAATCCACATTTTGCATTACAGGTAGTCCTCAAATTCCAACTGTTTGTTTAGTGGCCATTCGAAGTTATAACAGCACTGAAAAAAGTGAGTAATGACCATTTTTCATACTTACAACCATTGCATCATCCCCATGGTCACATGATTAAAATTCAGACACCTGGCATCTGGCTCATACTTATGACAATTGCAGTGTCCGGGGGTCATATGATCCCCTTTGTGACCTTCTGACAAACAAAGTCAATGGTGAAGCCAGATTCACTTAACAACTAGGTTACTAACTTAACAATTGCAGTGATTCACTTAACAATTGTGTCACGAAAAGCTGTAATTTGGGACAAAATTAACTTAACAACTGTCTTGCTTAGCCACAAAAAAATTGGGCTCAATTGTGTTGATTACCTGTTGACTACCTATATTTCTCATATTCCTAAATAGGATTCCTGTCACCATTTCTGATTTATATTAATGAGCCAAATCTCCTCTTCTGAATTTTGCATGATTCCACATTATCTGAAATGTAACAGTCATTTCCCCCCCAAGAATGCAATGTTCCATAGTCTGAAAAGTCTAAATTTGTTTGATCCAATTTCATCCCAAACCAAGATGTATATTGAACTGCCATCCCTTTTAATTTTTATACTCTTGCATAGGGCTGATGGGACACACAAATACCCACAGTTTTATTATCCAAATTCACCTTTGCATCGAGCATGCCAATATAACTGTGGCCAAGGAGGGAGTGATGCAGACTGAAGGGCAACACAAGGAGAAGTTTAAAACAAAACAAAGCATACACCATCACCTTACGCTCCAGAATCGACAGCAACATAGGGAAGCTGTTAGGAGTTGAGCAGGAGAAAGACCGTTTCTTTTTGTCTCTCATCTTGGAGACTCTTCTTTAGATCAGGAGTCCTTACAGCAACTTTTATGTTCAATTAGATATCAATAATTTCAAGTTTACAGTTCAAAGCCAGAGTGAATAGTTCATGGCATTTGGCCTTCAGAATGTGATTCAGAGGAAAAGGGAGAATGAAATAAAATTTCAGCATTAAAAAAATGTCCAGACTTGCTCGACTGTGAGAAGTTGCTCAACAATGAAATAGGCAGCATATAAATCAAATGATTGATAGATAGATAGATAGATAGATAGATAGTTGATAGTTGATAGTTGATAGTTGATAGATATTGATAGATAGATGAGATTTAGATAGTTGATAGGTAATAGGTGATAAATTGATAGTTGATAGATGATAGACAGATAGACAGTCAGTCAGTCAGTCAGTCAGTCAGTCAGACAGACAGACAGACATTGTGTTTCCCTGAAAATAAGACCCAGTCTTATTTTCTTTTGGGCCCCAAAATAAGCAGCAGGTCTTATTTTCAGGGGATGTCTTACCCTCTTACCTTAGGACCACTGTAGCCAGGTCTCCCATGCCTCGACACCTGCTGTACCGCTGCCTGACTTCTTCTGTGGCCGGTCGTGGCCAGACACTGTGTGCGGCAGGAGGCTGCATGGAACGTTGTGCCTTTGTGGACAAGTGGTGTCACTGGTGCGATGAGCCACACAGCGTCCTGCCATGAGTAGCGGCAGTGGCATGATGAGCTACATGGTGTCCTGCCGTGGGCAGCGGCACTGAAGCGATGTGCCATGTGGTGTCCTACTGTGAGTGGCAGCACTGGAGCAATGCATCATGTGGCATCTGGCCACAGAAGAAGTCAAGCAACGGTGTCGGGGAGTGGGAGGCCTGGCTGTGGCGGTCCTAAGGTAAGCGGGTACGGGGCACATGGGGCAGTTCCCCCATCCCACTCTAGGGGGGGGCAGTTTATTTATTTATTTATTTATTTAATTTGATTTGTATGCCGCCCTATCTCCATGGGACTCAGGGCGGCTCACAACAATTAAAAAATGCAATCCCAATTCAATAAAAACATGTTAAAAATACATATTAAACCCATAAAACACATTAAAAATAATCAAAACCCCATCAGTCCAGCCTGGGCAATTTGAACAGCCATGTTTTTAGTTCGCGGTGGAAAGTGCGAAGGTCAGGGGCCAGCCGGAGCCCCAAGGGGAGTTGATTCCAAAGGGTGGGTGTGCCCACAGAGAAAGCTCTATCTCTGGGGGTTGCCAGCCGACATTGTCTAGCCGACAGCACCCTGAGTAGGCCCTCCCTGTGAGAACGCACCAGGCGATGGGAAGCTGTTGCTGGTTGCAGATGGTCCGACAGATATCCTGGGCCTAAGCCATGTAGGGCTTTATAGGTCATCACCAGCACCAAAATGCAATTTTTACACATGCACCTCCCCCCACCTTATACAATTAGATGGTGGGCGGGGCTTAACTAGGGCTTATTTTTTTGGGTAGGGCTTATATTAGGCATAAGTGTGAAAATTGGACTAGGGCTTGTTTTCGGGGAAACATGGTAGATAGATTATTGCTGCTACTTAGAAAGCTGAAAGCTGAAAATTTTCTTACCTGAAAGGTGCTTCAGATCTATCCCATTTCTCCAGCTGCTCCAAGCTTTCCACATTCCTTAATATTCACCAGTGAAGTTACACCAATGTATCTTATTGTGTTTAATGGTTGGCTAAACCAGATCAGGGTGATTACCCCTAAGGGACTCTTAGTAAACCTTGTTTTAACAAGCTTAAATCTATACTACTGTCAAGCACTAATTGCCCCGTTAGGCTCACTTTGCATGGCTGCTGATTACTGAGGGGGCAGTGGCAGCACATAGGAAGAGAAAAGCAAAACAATGCATACAAAATCATGCATAGTGAAACAGAGCCACAGGCTGGGGAAAGGATGGGAACTACAGAAAAACAATTCAGCAAAAGATCAGAGCTCCAATCATATAAATAGAACAGCATCCCAACTGTTACTTCTTCCTGTATATCAGCATTTGTTGTAGGCATACAGAACATATTGCTGTTGCCACGCTAAGATAGTAACAGCTTTCCCTTATTTTTGTTATAACTTGAATGTCTGAAGAACAACTAATTGGTCAATGCATGGTTTGATCTGTCAAGCCAAAATCAAAATGGCCTTAGTGTTTAGGAAGCCTAAACACTAGGAGCCGTGGTAGCACAGTGGTTAGAATGTAGTATTGCAGGCAAAGTCCACCCACAGCCAAGAGTTTGATCCTGACCGGTTCAAGATTGACACAACTTTCCATCCTTCCAAGGTCGATAAAAATGAGGACCCAGATTGTTAGGGACAATATGTTGACATTGTAAACTACTCAGAGAGCACTGTAAAGCATTACGGAGTGGTATATAAGTCTAAAAAGACGTTATAGAGCACTGCACACCAGAACAACTAGACATAAGAACAGTTTTTTCCCGAAGGCCATTACTATGCTAAACAAATAATTTCCTCAACACTGTCAAACTATTTACTAAGTCTACACTACTATTAATCTTCTCATCATTCCCACCACCCATCTCCTTCCACTTATGACTGTATGACTGTAATTTTGTTGCTTGTATCTTTACAATTTATATTGATATTGTTTCCTGATTGCTTATTTGTACTCTATGACTATCATTAAGTGTTGTACCTTATGATTCTTGATGAACGTATCTTTTCTTTTATGTACACCAAGAGCATATACACCAAGACAAATTCCTTGTGTGTCCAATCACACTTGGCCAATAAAAAATTCTATTCTATTCTATTCTATTCTATTCTATTCTATTCTATTCTATTCTATTCTATTCTATTCTATTCTATTCTATTCTATATTTTGATTTTAGTTGGTGCATTAGCTGAAGTAGCTGAATGACAAAATGTCAACAAAACGAAATATAATCTTAGATTACAATAAATTTAGTGAATTGGTTGTTAATATTTCTTTTGCATCCCCCACCCTCTCATCAATGGAATGACAGGTAGTCTTAGACTTACCACCACAATTGGGATCAGACATTCTAGTCATTGAGCAAAACGATAGTTAAGTGAGACAACACATGGCTGCTTTGCTCAGTGACTGCAATCCCAGCTCTTTCAGTTGTGGCTGCTAAATGATCATACTGATTGTAAAGCGGAATGCTAGTGAAAAAGCATATCCCTGCCTCATCACACATGGGGGACTCAAGCCCTTTTCCTGGCCCAGCAAGGAAGTTCAGACCCTCTCCCTTCCCCACCATGCATGGTTATCTTTGCCTTTTTTCTGGAGGGGGGCATTCTTGCAATTATTGGAAGGCTGTTCCTTCAAATTCTGTGATTTGGGGAAGGGTCCTTCCAATCTATCAAAAGAATGATTGCATTTGCTAGCCTTCCCAGCTTTCAGAAGGGTGGTCTTTGCTAGCTTTCCAGCCTTCCTAGGGCTAGAAAGCTAGTGGAGATGACCATTTTGAAGGCTGCAAATCTTTCGAGCTTTCAGAGCAGTGGCGCTCGTTGGACAGAGGGCTAAAAATCTTTTTAACCTTCAGAATGGTGCCCGAAAGGTACTTTCCCCAAACCAACTGGACTTTCTTGGTTCTTTTCCTTAAAAACGTTTCACTTCTCAATCAAGAAGCCACTTCAGTTCTGACTGAACTGTCCAAGTCAGAACTGAAGAAGCTTCTTGGATGAGAAGCAAAATGCTTTAAGGAAAACCCGGTTGCCTTTTGGAAAAGCCTCTTTAGGATCTGGATTGAGACTCTACATAGACCTTCAGAATGATGGTGTTTGTTAGCTTTCCAGCACCCTTCCATGCATAGAAGAGAATGTCTCAGCCAAGTTGTAGAAACAAGATTTGGATCTTAGGGATCTGTGTCTAATTTTTGCAGCCTGGCAGAGGGGTTCTCCATGCGTGGAAGAAAATGTTTTCACCGGGCTGCAGAAACGGGGCTCGAATCTTTGAGATCCGAGCTCCATTTCTAGAGCCGACAGAGGAGTTGAGCTCCATTCAGCAGACAGCTCTTTCAGCTGGTCCCCAGAGACGAGAGGGAGTCCTGTTGGCAGGCAGTAGCAGCTTCCAACCTTCACTGCTGTCTTCCCCATTGACCTTCTGGGGAAGCAGGCAGAAATTATTGCAAATGGCGATCACATGAGTGCAGAATGCTGGGCACCAGTTGTACATGTGAATAAATAATGCTAAACACCAGGATATGGTCATGAGATTGCGCAGGGGTCCAGGGTGACATTTTACAATGGCTGAAAGTGCTTTACAGGCACCCTTTCCAAGGCTGTCGTAGCTTGAACAGTTGTTAACCAACTGTTCGTAAGATGAGGACTACCTGTATAATATTAAATGTATTTGCTTGTGGCAGCCAAGTCTCTAACATAAAATCTGAGCTGGAGTGATGACATCAAATGTCCAGACCCCTTCTGACTGGTTGGTGTATAGGTGTTGATATGTAGCAGAAGGAAATCATGGGAATACTCACAGACCTGCTCTCTGGAGAGAAAGAGATGGCAAATGGCAGGTTTAATTTTCACAAATGTGCTACAGACCAGAGTAGCCTTACGTGGTAAATTCAAGATTGCGGAGAGAAACAAGGTGTAGAACAGAACAGAAACCCAAAGGAGAGACAGCTAAAAGGAAGATTCAGTGGAGGCAATGGAGTGAAAAAAATAAGTCTTGAAAAGGATAAATGAAGGAGAAGAAAACTTAAGAACAAGTGCGTGGAAGACAAGGAAATAAAGCAATAAGTAACAAATGACGAATTGTTCGATTACTCATCTCCAGTCATATCTGCACCCTGACACAGCCCATGTTCAACTAGACATGGGATGTATTACAGAGAGATTGCTCTTCACACGCTGAGAGAATACTAGCACTGTACAGTGTACAACAGGGACTTGAATAAAACACTGTTAGATTAATTACAAAATATACAGCACCGCTCCAATATTTGACATATAATACAGAATGGAGAAATTGGGTTAGATTAACCCAATTGATCTTGGACCAGCAGCTGAGGAGAGCAGAGGAAATATTGAGTTTAGTAGAGAAAATAGAGAACAATGGCAAGAATGCTGCAGTTTTTAAACAAGGGGACAGGAAAAGCTGTAGTACAGGTAGTTCTCGATTGACAACCACAGTTGAGCCCAGAATTTCTGCTGCTAAGTAAGGCAGTTGTTAAGTGAGTTTCACCACATTTTATGACATTTCTTGCCATAGTTAAAATCACGGGGGTTGTTAAGTTAGTAACACTATTGTTAAGTGAACCTGGCTTCCCCATTGACTTTGCTTGTCAGAAGGTTGCAAAAGATGATCCCATGAGCCCAGGATACTGCATCCATCATAAATATGAGTCAGTTGCCCAGTGTCTGAATTTTGATCATAGGAACATGGGGATGCCGCAACAGTCGTAAGTGTGAAAAACGATCATAAGTCACTTTTTTCAATGCCATTGTAATTTCGAATGATCACTAAACAAACTGTTGTAAGTCAAGGCCTTACCTGTAGAAGGATTGCAGAAAGAAGTTATAGAAAGAAAATGGAGTGTCTTCCATATGTCTGAAAGCTTTGTATTGTATACTTCAGTGGTGAAATGTAAATTTTGTTACTACCGGTTCTGTGGGCGTGGCTTGGTGGTGGTGGTGTAATATGACTGAGTGGGCATGGCCAACTTTTTTTTTTTTTACTTTTAAAACCATTTTTCTACAACCTCTTCGACTGAAAAAATGCTTTTAAAGCCTCTGATGATCCCAGCTGACTTGCCTGATCAGCAGAGGCTTTTTCTTTTTTTTTAAGCCTCTGACGATCCTAGCTGACTTGCCTGATCAGCAGAGGCTTTGTTTTTACATTTAAAAGCATTTTTTCTATAACCTCTTTGGCCGAAGAGGTTGTAGAAAAAATGCTTTTAAAAATAAGAAAAAAGCCTCTGATGATTGCGCGGCTCAGCTGGGCAATGGGAGGGGGGCAGGGATTTTTGCTACCGGTTCTCCGAACCACCCGCCTCCATCGCTACCGGATTGGGTGATCTGGTCCGAACCAGGAGCATTTCACCTCTGCCTTACTTCTTTCCCAATCCTTGGTAATTATCTTTTGTGTCCACTCTTTAAACCAACCAGTAGTTCTTCCAATTTATCAATGGGAGGCTGCTAAACTGGCAGCTGGTTACTGCCCAGCTGTTTCTTGTTCTTCCCTCACTGTGGATTACTTTCACAGCTAGGAAAATAGTTGCTTCAATCCCTAGTTGGCCACTGTGCAGAGGGAATACCAAAACCACACTATATCAATGACTTGATGGACTAGATGACCTACAAGGTCCCTTCCAACTCTGTTAATCTGAGATAACTAGATCTGAGACTCTAAAGGATGAGAGAATGGGTGAAAGGGCAGGAAGTGGGAATTCTGGGGTTCAAGAAGTATGCTCTATTGGGAGCTGCTATGTCAGGCATAAATGCTCTCCCTGTGCCTGGGATCAGCTATAGCGCAGTAGTGCAAGGGTTAACCCAGACACCCAACAAGTCAGCTCCTCCCATAGACCCCTCCTTACCTGGATCCCCGCCCACAGGTATAAAAGGTGGGCACGCTCCTCCATGTTCCAGTTCCTGATGTACCCAAGTGATGATATGATGAACCTGTAAATAAAAGAGAGATATTCTACTTGATGACTCAAGTCTCTTTATTGGGCCTGATCCACCATCCCTCGTAACAAAATGGTAGCAGAGGATGGTTGGTAAGGCCCAAAGATCCCAAGCCACAAGACAAGGACTCATACCTACCTGCAGAATGGCGACACCCCCGAAGCAACGGGAAGGCAACCCGCCGGACTCGCCAGGGAAGGCAGGATCCTCAACCACCCCCAAAACCACCGCAACGGAAGAAAAGGGGGAGATCGAGAAAAGGAAAAGGGGCCACCATGGCGACCAAGAAGGAGAGGAGCTGCGACTCGACGTCCTGCAGCTGTTGAAGGAGAGAGCTGGCGACAAAAACCTCCTTGCCGACCTGTGGAGCTTCATACTCGATCGCGAGGCGGCAAGGAGTGAAGAAGGCTCGGACTCAGAACTCGAGGAGCTGGACTCGGCGAGTGGATCGCCCAAGAGGGCACTTCCAACGGCCACCGAGCCCCAAAGCCCCGCTCTAGATTTGAAACGGTGGCCATCTTTGTCCACGTGCTCGGACAAGATGGCCGACCTCCAACCAATCGAAAGCCAGAGTTCAAAATGGCCGGCGCGCGAAAAATGCCGGACCATGAACCACGAGGAAAGTGACCGGGGAGAGGGGACCGAATCCGACTCTGACCCCTGGTACAACCCCAGCGAGCGGCAAGTGGATAGGGCCATGAAGACCCTTGCCGCCGCCTTCGGCCCAGGCCTCAAAATTACAAAAGAGAAGCCGGAGAGGCCAAAACAGAAAGGAAGGCGAAGAGAGGGGCAACGAAGCACCCACCCGAGAGCCACCGACGCCCGTGCCAGCCCGCCAGCCCACCTACGCACCCCAGGGACACCGCGCCTCCGATCGCCCAGGCTGCACACCCCGGACCGCGCAGACTGGGGCAGCTACTTACAGCCATCACCGGAGCCTCAACGCCGCCAGGATCTTCACTCCAGAGAAGCAGCCGCTGGACGACACCCTCCGGAGCACACCTGGACCCCCAAGTCCGAAGCCGAGGCCTACCCGACCGGCAGAGGCCTCTACAGCGGAGCCGCGATGAACAGGTCCTTCCTCGGCGACGGCGGAGCTGAAATGGACTTCGCGCATGCGCTCTTCCGCCTAGAGGAAGAAAAAAGAAAAAAATTACAAAGCGGGACTTTTAAACTACCGGCAAGCGTTCCCATGCCTTACTGCTGCTATAGGCACATAAGGAACCATGGACAGCAGCCAGCAGTAAGTAACTTTACTAATAGTGCTGGAAACTTACCAGTAGACTTTCCCAAGTTGAGGATGGATGGGGGCAATATCCTAGATTGGTCACAGCAGCTCCAGGTGGTGTTTCTGAAAGAAAACATGTCTCATTTTATTAATGACCCCCCAGAGAGGCCATGGACTTTAGAGCTGGATTGCATGCACCATAGGGCATTCTATCTTTTAATTGCCAGTATTTCCCCCACAATTTACCACTGTATTGGCCATAACCTCACAGTATCAGAAATTATAGGGAAAATGTTTGGATTGTTTTACAGTGAGAGTGTGTCCACCACCACACAAATTTCCAAAGACTTCTTTTCCGCCAGACTTAAGCCAGGGACCCCCATGAGTGAGCACCTAGTGTCCTTAAGCGGTACCAGAGCAGAGCTACACCTTAGGGGAGAAGTTATTTCCGACCAAATCATGAAGAGTGTGATAATCAACTCTTTAGATCACTCATGGAATAACTTCCTGACACACTTAGACACTGTTAGCCTAGGGATGCTATCCGTGGAGAAGCTATCCAACAAACTTATCGCAGAAGATAATCTGAGGAGGAGCCGCCCCGGCCCTCCCAGAGAACACAAGAGTGAAAAGAGAGTAGTCTTCCAAGAGAAACAACACAACACACCCGAGTGCTACATCTGCGGGTCGAGGGGACACATCAAAAGGGACTGCCCCAAGAACTATAGGGAGAGAGGCAGGCCAGAGCATAGGTACAGACAAACAGAAAGGCACACATCCGAAGAAAGGTATAGGCGTAGAGACTCACCCATTCCCAGGGATAAGAGGGGGAACAGAGACAGCTCACGCGACAGCAGGACAGGGTCTCTATACGGGATAGGGGAGCACACGCACAACACACACCAAGACAAAGACACCAGCTCATGGCTCCTGGACTCGGGAGCCTCCAACCACACCACCTACAACCAGAAACTACTCTCATCTTTCAAGAGGGAGGATTTTTCGATCAAAGTTGCGGACCAAAACCAGGTTAGAGTAACAGGCAAAGGGACAATCACATTACCAGGCGTAGGGAAAATAGAGGGGGTACTGCTAGTCCCGGAGATACCCCACAACATCCTGGCCGCAGTAAAGCTCAGCAAGGAATCAGGGGTTGAGGTGACCTTCACAAAAGGCAATGTCAAAGTTAGCAAGGATGGGGAAGATGTAGGAAGAGTAACCGTTAACCAAGGGTTACCTTACATAACTTTCCATGAGGATTACACCCACAGCATAACACCAGTTCAGAGGACGCAGAGGACACTGACCAAGACAGGACTGAGGGTGAACAGGTAGGCGAGAGAGAGATAAATAGCGATGACAACACGACACCTGAAACACAACACAACAAACACACCCAAAAGAGGCCCTCTATAGGCAAACCAATGCATGACGACTGTGCCCATCTGCTGCACCGGAAGCTTGGACACGCCAGTTTTTCCGTGATACAGAAAATGGCTAATTGTACCGAGGGTGTCATAATAAAAAACTGTGAAAAGTACCTCGAGTGCTCAGTGTGCAAGTGTTCAAAACTAAAGGTAAAACCCAGACCCAAGAAGTCGTTACGTGCCGCCAAACAAATATTCGACTTAGTACACATGGACCTGGTAAGGCCCCTAAGGCCATCCATAAATTATAAGAAAAAATACTTCCTCACCATAGTGGATGACTACAGTCGATATGGCTTCGTCTACACCTTAAGAAAAAAGGATGAGGCCTTCCAAAAATTTAAAGAGTTTTATAAAAGGGTAGAAACCCAAAACAACAAACAAATCAAACAAATCATGACCGACAGAGGGTCTGAGTTTCTATCTAAGGACTTCTCCCATTGGCTCAGGTCCAAAGGCGTGATTCACTTTACGTCGTCCCCGTTTTCCGCCTTTCAGAATGGGGTCGTAGAACGACGGAACTCCACGCTGCAAACGATGGTCAGGTGCGCCTTAGAGGACGCGGGCATTGGCCAACACTTCTGGTCTGAAGCCCTGGTCTACTCCAACTACACTCTAAATAGAACGTGGTCCAGTGTGATAGACAAAACACCGTACGAGATCATGTATAACATGAAGCCACGGATAGCACACCTACATGTGTTCGGTGTAACTGCTGATGTACACATACCCAAGCAGTTGCGCAAGAAAGGGGATAAGGTATCCAGAAGGCTCAGGTTCATGGGATACGAGCCAGGAACCAAGGGCTTCAGGTTTGTGGACAGCAATAATAGGTTTGTGGTCTCTAGAACAGCGGCATTCCATGAGCAAGCCAACTGGTCCAGAATACACTTAAATGAGGTACCCACCAAGCGGGAGGATAGTCCAATCGAGCAAAATCAAAACAAAAACGAGACAGTGGGTAGACAGGAAGGGAGCAGGCCCAAGCCCAACCTCCAAGACATCAAGGTTGAGGGATGGAAAGAGAATCATCCCAAAATAAGTGTCGAATCACTGACACAAAGAGAGGACAGATATCTGCATGACACTGAGCAGACAGCAACCAGACCGGTCAGGTCAACCAGAAACCAGCTGCCAAGAAGGCTAAATGACTACGTGATGCACGTGCACACGAACCATGTTACGCCAAACTCCTACAAAGAGGTACTGAGACTACCCCAAGGGGAGAGGGCAAAGTGGGAGTTAGCCATGGCCAAAGAACTGGACAGCCTGAGGAAGCTGGAGGTATACACCCGCACCAAAGTCCCAGAGGGCAAGAACACAATAGGCACCCGGTGGATCTTCAAAGTCAAGAACTTAGAGGGCGGCCAAAGCCTATACAAAGCAAGATTAGTTGCCCAGGGGTTTGCCCAAAGGTTTCCGGAGGACTACACAGACACCTATTCGCCCACCGTAAGAACAGAAAGCGTCAAAAGCGCCTTGGTCATCGCATCCTTACTAGGGCTGGAGGTGCACCAGTTCGACGTGCAGACCGCCTACCTGCACGCCAAACTAGACAAAGAGATATACATCAGAGCCCCCCACAGCAAAGAAACCAACAGAGGGGACACCTGGTTACTTCATAAGAGCCTATACGGACTAAAACAATCAGGCAAACGATGGTACGAATGCCTGGTAGAGGCCCTGAAGTCTATGGGATTCACGGCGACCATAGCTGACAACTGTTTCTTCACCAGGAAAGGGGGGGACTCACCAGAATACATCCTAGTTTACGTGGATGACATTCTATACATCAGCAAACACGAAGCCAACCGCAACACCTTCGCCAGCAGGCTGAGCGAGCATTTCACCCTAAAGTACCTTGGGAGGATAAACCGATACCTGGGGGTACAAGTCAACCAAACACCAAAGGGTTTCCAACTGTCACAGAAAGAGAAAATAGAAGAGTTACTCCATAAGTGCAACATGGCAGACGCCAAGGGATGTGATTCACCCATGCAGGCGGACTTCCTAAAAAACATGCATGATGAATCACCCGAATTTGGAGACAACACGCTGTACAGATCAATCATAGGCTCCCTCCTGTATATCGCTAACTGGACAAGACCAGACATTGCTCTATCCGTTAATTTACTGTCCAGGCACGTGAGCAAACCCACCACATACCACTGGGACGCAGTGAAAAGAGTGCTAAGATACCTGAAACAGAGTGTCAATGCATGCTTAACACTAGAACCTGAAAAATCCGAAGAACCCATCCTCTCATGCTACGCTGATGCTGACTGGGCCGGAGACGCCAAAGGCCGCAAAAGCACGTCTGGGTACATATTCTACTTAAATAACTGTCCGGTGCATTGGTACACAGGCAAACAAATCTTGGTGGCAACCTCGACTACTGAAGCTGAATACATATGCCTCTCCAAAGCCGCCAACAACCTCATCTGGTTCGACGACCTACTCGCCAGCGTGTGGAGAGAACCAGCTTACCCAATAAATATCTACGAAGATAACAAAGCCGCCATAGAGATATCCATGTCCGACGCTGTAGGGCAAAGGTCAAGGCACATAGACATTAAGTATAAGCACGTTAGACAGCTCTCCAGAATTGGTTTCATAAAGGCTATACACTGCGATACAGAAGAGCAGACCGCAGACATACTCACGAAACCCCTACAGGGCAAGCAACACTCACACTTAGTTTCCAAGCTCAACATCCACCCCAGGGTACCAACCAGTCAGTCGGGCCTACAGACACGGGTCAGGCATTTAGAGGGGGATTTGTCAGGCATAAATGCTCTGCCCGTGCCTGGGATCAGCTATAGCGCAGTAGTGCAAGGGTTAACCCAGACACCCAACAGGTCAGCTCCTCCCATAGACCCCTCCTTACCTGGATCCCCGCCCACAGGTATAAAAGGTGGGCACGCTCCTCCATGTTCCAGTTCCTGATGTACCCAAGTGATGATATGATGAACCTGTAAATAAAAGAGAGATATTCTACTTGATGACTCAAGTCTCTTTATTGGGCCTGATCCACCATCCCTCGTAACATGCTAACCCTACAGTCCTAGTGGGGCTGCCTCTGAGCCATTTTATGACCTCGTGGGGAAACAGGACAGAGAGGTCTCAGTTTGGTATGACCCTCACAGTGTAATGGATTAAGAGAAGGAATAGTGTAATACATTGCTTTAAAAGATTGAGGGAAATTTCTATATATTTTATGGATCTCAGTTCTGGTTTCAGAGTCTAGTGTAGGAAGAATCAGAAGACTCCCCCCCCATTTATTTCCATGACCTCAGAGAAGACAAAGAAAAACCATCCACAGAAGCTAAAGCAATACCTGCCTCCCAGGCAGAATGGCTTCAAGTATTACCAGTTAGAAGACTGAGACAGGTTGAATTGACAGGGTTAAGTCAGAAAATACCAAGCCACACAGAATTTACACTCTCCACCTTCCCCCAAGGCTAGCCTTGACCCTGACCACCACCAAGGAGACCAAATAGGGACAATTAGAATACAGAAAGCCAGATTATAAATCTAATCAAATAACCCTACGAGGCATCTCAATCTCACAAGTCCAGAAGGGTATAAAAACCACTCTACTCACCATGCCAGGCTGTCAGCCACCCCAGAAACATGCTGCTGTCACTGTTGTTTCTGGCTATCAAATAAATGGACACCTCCTTTCCTGCAGCCTGCTTCCATTTTTTTCCCCAGCGTCTTTCTCCCGGCTTGGAACTGGACCAGATTTTACTTTCAACAATTGGTTATCCCTAGCTCAGTTTTAGCCTTAGAGATGCCCCTGTTTTCCCCTCGCCTCTCTCCAGAGTTTCAAAGACGATATCTTATTTAAGAACAGTATTTTTTTTCCCCCTTCACATCATCACAACAAATAAGGAATGTGTCTTTCTTCGGAAGTGGGACTGTTGCCTTAGGAATGCATTTTCTCAGTAAAATAAAAATCAGTAACATCAGGCCTACTGGATTTAACTCTCTCTACCATTTAATAATTTCAAATAAGCTTCCAGGAAAAAGCAGTGCCGCTTGCCCTTCTCGGAGAATTTTTTTGTACCGCTTCTGAATTTTCAATCAGATATTTGACTGTTTGGCATGAATAGCAAAGACAGTTAAGGGAGACTGTCTGAATCAATCAGCCCTCCTTTCTCCGATGTTCTGAATATCAGTACATTTCTTATTTAACTTTGTGTCAATTCCTGAAACTTACCAGTGTTCCAATAGATTAAAAACAGAATGTCATTTGGCCCTTTTATCCTGGTGGCTCTTGAGTTCACTTGTGTGATCCAGCCAGACAATCCTCCTGGATCCCAGGTTTTCTTCCTGCGGTGATTCTCAGCATCCCAGGTTCTAGAGCATACATGGTCCTCATCACACTTGTTTTTTGTTTTCCTTTTTAAAGGGATTTTGTTTAAAAAGGAACAAGTATGTGCATCGCATGAATTTTGGGCCTCTCTTAATCATGCTGATTCTTTTTTCTGTTTTGGCTTCTAGCTAAAAGTTAGTTTATTTTGTTGTTTAAGGGAAGCAGCAGACGAAATCCAGGGGAAACCTGCAGACAAGAAATTTCAGGCAACAAAATAAGTTATGATATTCATAAAAGTACAATGCTAATGAAATAACATCCCTTCTGTCTTTTTTATTGAGAGGCAGATGTGTAACAATGGTCTTGTGACAGTAATGACAAACTAGGTTGTTTCATCCTGGGTCATTAGGATCCGGCAATAATTGCAGAAAACGAGGCAAGTGAAAACATGGGAAACACAATATTAATGAGGAAACAACGGAATTCAGCTGTAACTGCAAAGCAAAAGAGAAGGCACACCACTGCTGTGTATTAATTGCTTATAAATGATATGATGTATGCTAACTTTGCTCTGCTATTTCGATTTGTAACCACTAATTGTTTTAAGAACGTGAACCGTTCCATTGAAATGGGAAGATATGATACTTCAGTACAGGGATTAGAATGTCCTTCTTAAGCCTTTTCCTAGCCTCTGGGGCTTTAATCTGGATTAAATCTAATCTAATCTAAATTATCTGTAATTTGCATAGAAACATAGATGATTGTTCCTAATCACAATGATGTCAAAACGTTTGGGTGGTGGGTGGATGGGGATGGTGCTTAGGTGTCATCATTTAGGAGCTAGGCAGGCTCGTGCGTACATGTGTACACACACAATCACTTGAGAGTAGTCTGCAGTCTGTTCAGCTCCCCGAAGTTATTTCAGTATGCATTATTTACATTTTATTAATGTAGGACTTTTGCTTTCTTCTATTATTTTACTGTTGTAAATTAGCCAGGTATGGCACAGAGTTCTTAAATAAAATGGCAGCTGAGATTTTCTGGGGTCACACCTCTGCTTATATATTCAGATCTTTTAAATCCTCACATTTGATGGTCAACTGATATGCAGTTTACTTTTCCGCTATTGTATATAATAATAAGTAATATTGTCATGGCTCCAGATTTCAGAAATAGTACTGACCTAAAGAAATGCTGGTGATTGAAGGAAATATTAATGCCAACAGGAGACCCAAGTTCCATGACCAATCTGGAGACCTAGAAATTAGTGGTGGGTTGCTACCGGTTCACCCCGGATCGGGTGAACCCATAGCGGTGGCAGCAGGAGGCTCTCCCACGTGCCTGGACACTTCTGCGCATGTGCAGAAATGTCGCATATGCGCGTCCATGAGCGAACTGGTAGCGATGAGTTTTGAAACCCGTTCCTGATAGAAATGCCACAGAGTTGCCACGGGATTGAGGTATCTCAGATTTTTCTAATTTAAGATCCCAAGACTGGGCAGTGATTATAACCTCCATACTGACATCCATTTCTAAAGGCCTTATACTCCAGTAAATTTAGGTACCAAGGCAATATAAATGCATGGACAGGTTTGAGAGTCCCGTACTGCATATTGGACATTAATACAATTGAGAGAGTCCAAAGATATTTTGCGAGAAGGGTCCTCTACTCCTCTGCTTGCCACCAGGCTTGAAATTTTGGGTTTAGACAATTTAGAACTACGCTGCGTTCAGTCTGATCTAAGCATAGTACATAAAATTATCTGCTACAATGTCCTACCTGTCAATGACTACTTCAGCTTCAACTACAACAATACACAAGCACACAATAGATACAAACTTAAGGTAAACCGTTCCAAACTTGATTGTAGAAAATACGACTTTAGCAAGAGAGTGGTCAATGCCTGGAATGCACTACCTGACTCTGTGGTTTCTTCCCCAAACCCCCATAACTTTAACCTTAGACTGTCTACTGTTGACCTCACCCCATTCCTAAGAGGTCTGTAGGGGGGTGCATAAGCGCACCAATGTGCCTACCGTCCCTGTCCTAATGTCCCCATTTATTCGTATCCATTTCATGTATTCATAATCATGTTTATACTTATATCCAGGGGTGGGTTCTACTTATCTTTACTACCAGTTCACAGCGGGGCCGCACATATTCAGAAGCGTTTTGGTGACGTCGAGGTTGGTGGGCCGAGCCTCCCGCCGGTTTTACTACCGGTTCTATAGAACCGGTCAAACCGGGGGCAACCCACCACTGCTTATATCTGTTATCTAATACATGCTTGACAAATAAATAAATAAATAAAAATAGAGTGAGTTCCATCCAGGCGAAGAAGCTGCCATTTTAAGGTTGTGTTATGTAAGGGGATAGAACCTAAAATAGGGATTCACTAACCTGGTTCTGGAAGCATAAAAAGGGTCAGCTGAGACTTCTGAGGAAGGGATGGTGACCTAAAAACAGCTCTGTGAAGAGCAGACCTGATGACTTTGGGGGAAAAAGTTGGTGAATTAATCCGCCCCTTGACCTCCTCTCCGGATGAAGGGGAGGACTTGAGATCACCCACAGAACTCCATACAGATGGTCCCTGTGAGGAGACCTTAAACTTAGTGGTCTCTATTGTGTTTCAGAGCTCTGGCCTTCTGGAGAGTTAGCTTTGCCAAAACCGCACACAGTTCAGAGTCTTCAAGAGAGATTGGGTTTGCCCATCTCCTTCCTTAGTCAGTTTTATTAAAAACGTAAGTTGCTTGTTAGATATTAAGAACCTTCAACTTTTTATTACAACTGGGTGATTTTCTTTCAAGCCACATTGAAAGAAGTTTTATGTAAGTTTAAAATTTGAAAATTTTTATATTTGGAAGTAAGCAGCAAAAGGGTGATTGGGATGTTGATTTTGGAAAGTTTTTAAATGAGCTAAGGGACCATATTGGCTGGCAATAAGATTTTGAAATAATTACAAGGATACTTCCTGCAGCTTGTTTAAAATCTTATTAAAATATATATGAAGATTTTGAATTTAAGTGTAAGAAATATATTTCTGGGAAAATGTTCTGGATGAGAGAAAAACATGATAAGAGCACACCTTGAAGGTTGGTTACTAGAGGCAACCAGAAAGAATCGAAGATTATAATTAAAGGAGAAGGCTCACTAATACAGAATGGAGAAAAGTATTTTAACTTTGGAAGAATTCGAAGAAATTTGACAACAATGTAACCAGAACTTTCTGTATTTTATAACTTTCTCTTTTTCTACAGTGTCTGTCTGATACTTTAAAAAATAGCCTTAAAGGAAGAGATAGAAGAGGATATAGCTGAAAATCAGGCTGTTTTGAATATGGATTTAAAGTTTGCAGGTTACAAGAATGATGCTGACAAAGATATTACACATAACCTACAAATGAAACCAGCTGAAGTTTTAATAGTTAAAAGCAGTGGTGAAATCCAATTTTTTTTACTACCGGTTCTGTGGGCGTGGCTTGGTGGGCGTTGTGTGGCTTGGTGGGCGTGGCAGGGGAGGGATACTGCAAAATCTCCATTCCCACCCTACTCCAGGGGAAGGATATTGCAAAATCTCCATTCCCACCCCACTCTAGGGCCAGCCAGAGATGGTATTTGCCAGTTCTCTGTACTACTCAAAATTTCTGCTACCGTTTCTCCAGAACCTGTCAGAACCTGCTGGATTTCACCCCTGGAATGCTCCCTCCCTAAAAGGAGTGGACACCACATGGGACTTTGGGGGTTATGCAACGCTCACTAGTATGTTGCTCTAAATATATAAATAGGAGCCATATCTCTTCCTTGTTGAAGGTGAGGGAACCCAATTGAACCCCTGGATGGGAAAGAAGTACTTTATAGTCTCCTTCCCACTCTACAATTCTGACTCGTAGTGATCATGTTCACACCATGTATAGTTTTCTCCCTCATTCCTATTTTTTAGGTTTGTACCACATATTAAAACATCAACAAACCTCACAGGCCGTATTTGTACAATGTGTATTACCATAGGCTGTGGTTCAGTATGTGTTGTGGCCCGCCAGCGGCCTGCGCGGATCGTGGCTGATCCCGATGAAGAGGAGGCCGGTGTGGTGTCGCACCAGCAGCCTGCACAGCCAGCGCTCACATCGGACAGCGAGGAGGCTGAAGAGGATGTGATGCCAGAGGCAGAGACTCAGCCAGGGCCTGCAGAACCTCCAGAGGCTCCTTCCAGTGGAGAGAGTGAAGTGGAGGAGCCTCTCTTCAATGCTCGGGCACGCAGGGCTGCCAAAAGGCAGGAGTGGCTACTCAGGAGGAGGAGGTCTACTCGAGAATAGGGCTTGAGGATAATTGGCCACTCCCTTAGCCTATTTAAGTCACACGCAGCTAGTGCGTTCTTGCTGGAAACAACTTGTATTATTATCAGAGTATTTTGGTTTATCATATCTTGTTTTCTGGGCTGGTTGCCAACCTTTGCCGGTCTTGTTTATTCTTGCTATTTAATAAATTTGATAAGGACCGTTGGTGTGTGTCAGTATCCTCGGAAATCCAGAGCTGGGGCAGAATAGTATGTCATGGGAATACAAGATGGAGTTCAGCTGGAGTAGAGAGCAAGAAAATGTCCTTCCTTGCTGAATTGCTCTTAGACTGGTTCTATCTGGACCAATCTCACAGTGATTGGCAGACATGAAGATTAGAGTTTAGGGTGTTGGACCTGCATTATGGAGACTTGAATCTGAATTCCCCTTTATTGTGGCACTCCTCAAGTGTTGGGCCAGTCCATCTCTGGCAGCCCATCCATCTTGCAAGGTTATTGTAGTGGGGACAAGAGTAGGAATACCTGCACATATAGTATTTTGAGCTCTTGTTATCAAGTCAAGCTAAATTATATAAATGTCATGCTAAACCATTTCTGAATTCAGAGCCTTTTTTTTTTTTTTTTGCCTATTTTCCAGACAGAAAACTGGGAAAACATGATAAGAATGTCTAGTCTGGAAGATAATCAATCTGTTGACATAATCAGGGATGCCATGTCAGACTGCTCAAAACATTTTCAAAACAGGCCACTCAAGAAAATGAGGTCTCTCTCTCTGCACCACTTGCTGCTTTGTCTCTTCTCCCCCCCACAACCTTCCCTCCTCCCTAGAAACTCATAGCCTTGGTCGCTGTTCAAAACAGCACTTTGAGAGTGACGATTTTCATCAGTAAAACCCTGCTGGATCTCTAATCACTCCTGTGCCTTATTCTTTCGAGAGTCCTGGTTGAAGTCAGCTTGGGTGGAATAATGTCTAGCCTGCTGAACGACGATCAGAGACCAAATTTCAGCCAAGATCCTCCAGTTTAGCCTACTTCTAGAGGTATTGCAGAAATAAGACAGGAACAGGAAGCAAATCACAACATAGGTAAAGGTAAAGGTTCCCATTGCACATATGTGCTAGTCGTTCCCGACTCTAGGAGCTGGTGCTCATCTCCATTTCAAAGCCGAAGAGCCAGCGCTGTCCAAAGACGTCTCCTTGGTCATGTGGACGGCATGACTAAACGCCAAAGGCGCATGGAATGTTGTTACCTTCCCACCAAAGGTGGTCCCTATTTTTCTACTTGCATGTTTTACATGCTTTCGAACTGCTAGGTTGGCAGAAGCTGGGACAAGTAACGGGAGCTCACCCCGTTACGCAGGAGTAGGGATTCGAACTGCTGAACTGCCAACCTTTCGATCGACAAGCTCAGCGTCTTAGCCACTGAGCCACCGCGGCCCACAAAACACAACATAAATATACCCAATACGAGTGTGTGTTCTGCTTGCATGGATTTGCCCATAATAAGCATGTTATGCTTTGGCACAGCAGATTCCATCTCTTTTCGATCCTTTTTATATAGGAAGTTAAACCTTTGTTAGTTATATTAGCAAGAAGCCAGTTGAAGGAAGATGCACCCCTTCTAATATTATTATTCAGGGGTGGGTTCTATTTACCTTTACTACTGGTTCGCAACGGGAGAGCACATATGTGCAGATCGTCAATTATGACATCCGGGTGGGTGGTTGGAGCCTCCTGCCTCTTTTACTACCGATTCTAACGAACCGGACAGAACCGGAAGCAACCCATCACTGTTATTATCCCTGACTGCATCCAACAGAACAAGTAGGGGCCTCATCTGCTCCTTTAGATTAACCACTGGAAGGTGGTTAATCTAAAGGAAGGTGAATTTGGGCATCCAAATTCTCATTCTTATTCCTTGAGGTTCATCCAGGGCTGATATAAATTCATGCCAGGCAGCCCTGAGCCAGCTCTTCAGGCACATGCACACAAACATAATTTTATGTGTTAGAGTTGTTGTTGTTGTGGTTGTTGTTGTTGTTGTTGTTGTTGTTGTTGTTGTTATTATTATTATTATTATTATTATTATTATTATTATTATTATTTTACATTTATAAAACTGGAAATGAGCAATTTCCAAGCATTTAAAGATGGGAACCTAAGATTAACATAAAAAGGCATAATATTTGGGCAGAATATGTTTTCTGTGATTGCAAGTTTATACAAGATGATACGCAAAAACAATATTTAGCTTTCATTTCCAAGGTTGGTGAAGTGGAAACCATGCAATTTTCTGTTACTGCTTTGCAGCTTTCTTGACTCTAGGATAGTTCTTGTGGAAAATGGACCTACATAACTGCAGAGATATAGTTTTTTTAAAAAAAAAAATGTCAAAGAGGAGACTTCGATAATCACAGACTATTTGTCATCTTTAGAATGTGCTGTATTATTTCAAGACCATTTTTATCAAAATCATTATAGAATCCTGTCTCTGTTTTAGGATGGCTAGCAATGACTCGTGCACACATATTCTTATAAAGGCAATCTGTGTGGGGAAAATACATGATCACTTTTTTTGCTGAGAGATGCACATTTGCGCAAACAATTTTCTATTCAATGATCCTGACTACACGAGTGATGGGTTAAACTATACCAGGGGTAGATAACCTTTCTATGGTCAGGTGCTACAGTTAAGGGCTATAGCTCACTCTTCCTTCCTTCCTTCCTTCCTTCCTTCCTTCCTTCCTTCCTTCCTTCCTTCCTCCCTCCCTCCCTCCCTCCCTCCCTCCCTCCCTCCCTCCCTCCCTAGAGCAGCAGAAGTTCCAGTGAATGCTCCAGTGGTGAAATTCAATTTTTTTTATTACCAGTTCTGTGGGTGTGGCTTGGTGGGCATGGCAGGGGAAGGATACTGCAAAATCTCCATTTCTTCTCCACTCCTGGGGGAATTGCAAATCCCCATTCCCACCCCACTCTGGGACCAGCCAGAGGTGATATTTGCTGGTTCTCCAAACTACTCAATATTTCTGCTACCGTTTCTCCAGAACCTGTCAGAACCTGCTGGATTTCACCCCTGGAATGCTCCCTCCCTAAAAGGAGTGGACACCACATGGGACTTTGGGGGTTATCCAACACTGAATAGTACCATGTTTCTCTGAAAATAAGACCCTGTCTTATGTATTTTTGAACCCTGAAATAAGCGCTTGGCCTTACTGTCATGCGCTCAAAAGCCCAATTGGGCTTATTATCAGGGGATGTCTTATTTTGGGGGAAACAGGGTATGTTGCTCTAAATATTTAAATAGGAGCCATATCTCTTGCTTGTTGAAGGTGAGGGAACCCAACTGAACCTCTGGATGGGAAAGAGGTATTTTATAGTCTCCTTCCCACTCTTCAATTCTGACTCTTAGTGATCATGTTCACACCATGTATAGTTTTCTCACTTACTTCAATTTTCTAAGTTTGTACCACATATTAAAACATCAACAAACCGCACAAGCTGTATTTGTACAATATGTATTACCATAGGCTGTGGTTCAGTATGTTATGGGAATATAAGATGGAGTTCAGTTGGAGTACAGAGCAAGAAAATGTCCTTCTATACTGAATTTCTCTTAGACTGGCTCTATCTGGAACAATCTCACAGTGGCTGTGTTTGAACAAATTGCTTAATTTGTATGACAGGCTATGCTTGGTTACTGTTTTTGTGACTCAATATGTTGCATTACCCAACCCATTTGTTTATGATTCTATGTATTGTAGATATATCTAGAAAAATGGGCTAACTGAGTAATCAAGGTAGACCTAATATCCAAATTCAGGATATTTTTATTTGGGAAAGATTAAAGACTTGCTATCTTTATGCTAGAGGTATCTCCTGATGAAACTTTATATTCTTTCTTTCAAGTACATTAAAAATCAATAATATCCGGCTTCATTGTTAACTATAATTCCCCCCCCCCTGATTGTTCATAGCCTTTCCAGCTTCTGGAAATTCAAAAATTAATGCTGGTTAGATCTAAGATTTCTTTCATACTTCATGTCTTCCATTTCACGCATGTCTTGATTTCTCTTAACTTGATTATCCAACATTGATTTGTGTCAATGTGTGTTAAAACTTCTTAATGGAAAAGCATAACACATTGAGATAAACACAGGGAGCTGTTCCCCTTTTTATGTTGGAATATACATGTAAGAAGGGAAATATGCTAGAAGAATGTGTGAAAATAGTCTGAGGATCTCACCATTTTGCTCTGCCAGCTGTGAATTTGATAATTGAAAGAAATAAGCCCTGGGTGTATAAACCTCCAAAGATCTAGAAATCAGAGAATCATAGAGTTAGAAGATGCCCTATGATCTAGTAACAGGATCCACTACAGCATCTCATGACTATCAAGTCTCTATTTGAAGACCTCCAAGGATGGACAACTCCCCAATTCATGTAGCACCTTGTTCTGTTGGCTAATAAAGCATACAATCAAGATGTTTCTCCTGACATCTTGACTTCCTCGTCGTTTTAACTTGCTTGTTCAGGTTCTGTTCTCTGGGGCAATTGGAGAATAAGTTCATTCCTTCTTGTATATGGCAACACTTCAGATATCTGAAGAATATTATGGTATCTCCCTGAAGTGAATTTTCTGTAGCCTATAACACACACACATACTTTATTCCTCATAGTTTCCAAAATCTTCATCTATATTGGTAGCCTTCTTCTGAATTCACTCCAATTTGTCCTCATTACCAAGCAGTCTTTTTGTGGCTCCTAATACCCTCCAGGATGTATGGAATCAATTATTTGGGCCTTTAAAAAAAAAAAAGTCTTTTGAGATGCTGAAGGGGCAAAATGTATATCTTAAGCCTGTAGGTGCTTAAGGCACTCGTTCTATCCCTTAAAATTCCTGGCTCCCTCTCCCCAGGTAAATAATGGCTCCGCTCATTTTGGAAGTTCAAGTACTTCACCTGCCGTGACAAATGTGGCCCAGCTTTTAATCAAATGGAGTCGCACAACTTTCCGCATGGACATTTTGAGCACAGATTAGTACATCTATGGTCAAAAGTGAAGCCAGTGGGATGGGGCAGATGTATGGGCTGTAACAGGAGTGGAATTTTCTAATGTTAAACTGATACTTTCCTTCTACCATCACTGAATACAAGAGGGTTCAAGTAAACCAGGGGTGGGTTGCTGGGGGTTCGCAGGGGTTCGGGAGAACCTCTAGCTAAGATTCTGTGCAGTTTGGAGAACCCCCAAATCCCACTCCTGGCTGGCCCTGCCAACCCTGCCCCTCCCAGGAGTCCCCAAGCGGTCCATTTTGGATGCAAGTAAGTGCAGGGCGCGCGTGGAAGCTCGGGGAGGTGAAAAACAGGCCTACTGGAAGTTTGGGAAGGCCGAACATGGCCCTATTTCTGGCCTCCAGAGGGCCTCCGGAGCCTGGGGAGGCTGTTTTCGCCTTCCCGGAGGCCCGAGAAAAGCCTCCACAGCCTGGGGAGGGCAAAAATGGCCCCCGCCATGGTTCAGGAGGCCGACTAGGCCACACCCACCATGGCCATGCCCACCCAGCCCCTTGCTAAAATTTTTGAAGCCCACCCCTGAAGTAAACCTGCCCAACCTAACAACACCCATTCTATTTTATTGTCAATTTCTATCTCCCTTTGTGCATTAGCCCTCCCATACTGAACTCGCCCATACTAAGACCATAACTCCTGGCTTTTTTTGAATACTATTTGTTGATCATCAAAGGCTCATGTTATCCGTAATTACATGCATCTTCTTTTGTTTCCTCTGTGTAGTTGTTGCAGTTTGTCCTTTGGCAAGCGGTGGTCAAACACGTGAAGCAAACCCACTGAACCGAATCGTGTTTAGGACCAAGGTAATTTTGCCCACGGGAACATCTGCAGCATCTCATTCGCACCCTTTGTTCCAGGTAACAAGTGATGTGCCTGCTATTGCTTCCTTTCAGGCACCACAATGGGTTTTTATTCACTATCTTTTAGACCACTTCCCATCGCCACTTCATCTCTGCCTTTCTCCTAATTTATAGCATCAGGACGTGTCTCTGCAGTTTTCTTTTCCCAGAATAGCACTGGCTCGGCCATTTGTCACACCGAAGCCTCTGATTCTACGCAGTGTGGTCTTTCAGCTGTGAACAGGCTACATTGTTTTGTCTGACATAATGAGGCCAGAGACTCATCGCTGGGCTCTGCCTGCTTGGAACATTCCATAAAAGATCCAAAAAGAACGAGATTAGAGCATAGAAGCAGCCAGGCCTACTTTTATTAATTTTTGGCTAATCAGACATTTGAAGAGGTTAAGGACTGCCATAATAAAATTTACAGCTGTGTTTTTAAATTACTAACACCAAGATTTAGGAATTAACTTGATAGTAGTAGTAGTAGTAGTCGTCGTCGTCGTCGTCGTCGTAGTAGTAGTAGTAGTAGGAGGGTGGTGAAAAAGGAGGAGGGAGAGGAGGAGGAGGAGGGAGGAGGGAGGAGAAGAAGGACGAGGATGAGGACGAGGAGGGAAGAGAAGGAGGAGGAGGAGGAGGGTGGTGAAGAAGGAGGGGAAGGGGGAGGAAGGGGGAGGAGAAGGAGGAGGAGGAGAAGGAGGGTGAAGAAAAAGGAGGAGGGAGGAGGAGAGAGAGGAGGAGCAGGGGAGAAGGAGGAAGAAGGAGGAGGAGGAG
Organism: Pantherophis guttatus; assembly: GCF_059756535.1. Classification (NCBI taxonomy): domain Eukaryota; kingdom Metazoa; phylum Chordata; class Lepidosauria; order Squamata; family Colubridae; genus Pantherophis; species Pantherophis guttatus. The sequence continues at coordinate 80,310,212 of NC_142064.1, forward strand.
GAGGGAGGAGGAGGAAGTGGAGGAGAAAGAAGAGAAGAAAGAGGAGGAGAAGTGGGGAGGAGAAGAAGGAGGAGGAGGTGGTGGTGGTAGACCTACAACCAAATTTATTTATTTTTATTGTTTATTTGTTAAATTTATTTGCCACCCATATTGCCATGGAGCTCATCTGGGCAGCCTACATTTAAATGGGAAAAAATGTAAAAATAATAATAGTAAAGGAATAAAACAATAAAAAGAAATAGCAGGAGTACAATAATCTGAACTTAAAAAGATAAGCACAAGGGTAGCAGGAGGTGCAAGAGGAAAATGGGGTCAGCTAGTTAGTTCAGCAACCTCCACCAGTGATGTCTTCCCCTATTGTGTCATCAGGCCAACCGGCCGTCAACCCTGAAGCTGACCTGACCGAAGCCATTTTGAAGCTTCAGTTTTGTCACACTGGAGCTGAGAGATAGGGAGGGGGGAATAGAATAGAATAGAATAGAATAGAATAGAATAGAATAGAATAGAATAGAATAGAATTCTTTGTTGGCCAAGTGTGATTGGACACACAAGGAATTTGTCTTGGTGCATACGCTCTCAGTGTACATAAAAGAATTATACATTTGTCAAGAATCATAAGGTACAACACTTAATGATAGTCATAGAGAAACAGTCAATATAAATCTTAAGGATACCAGCAACAGGGTTACAGTCATACAGTCATAAGTGGGAGGAGATGGGTGATAGGAACAATGAGAAGATTTATAGTAATGCAGACTTAGTAACTAGTTTGACAGTGTTGAGGGAATTATTTGTTTAGCAGAGTGATGGCGTTCGGGAAAAAACTGTTCTTTTGTCTAGTTGTTCTGGTGTGCAGTGCTCTATAGTGTCGTTTTGAGGGTAGGAGTTGAAACAGTTTATGTCCAGGATGTGAGGGCTCTGTAAATATTTTCACAGCCTTCATTTTGACTCCTGCAGTATACAGGTCCTCAATGGAAGGCAGGTTGGTAGTAATTGTTTTTTCTGCAGTTCTAATTGTCCTCTGAAGTCTGTGTCTGTTTTGTGGGTTGCAGAACCAAACCAGACAGTTATAGAGGTGCAGATGAAAGACTCAATAATTCCTCTGTAGAACTGTATCAGCAGCTCCTTGGGCAGTTTGAGCTTCCTGAGTTGGCGCGGAAAGAACATTCTTTGTTGATGACGTTTTTGATGTTGGGTGTCCATTTTAGGTCTTGTGATATGGTAGAACCTAGAAATTTGAAGGTCTGTACTGTTGATACTGTGTTGTCTAGTATTGTAAGAGATGGTAGTATGGGAGGGTTTCTCCTAAAGTCCACCACTATTTCTACAGTTTTGAGTGTGTTCAGTTCCAGATTGTTCTGGTCGCACCACGAGGCTAGTTGTTCAACCTCCCGTCTGTATGCGGATTCATCATTGTCTCGAATGAGACCCATCACTGTTGTTTCATCTGCGAACTTCAGTAGTTTAACAGATAGATAATTTGAGATGCAGTCATTGGTATATAGAGAAAAGTGGAGAGAGCACACAGCCTTGTGGGGCCCCTCACAATAGAGATAGCCAGGGTGTTGTAGCCAAAACAAAATACTTTCTCCTGGGAACCAAGGACATTCCCACAGGTGGCCAGAGAGAGAGAAGGAGTGGAGTTACCAGGCAACTGGATAGCACTTTGATTGGACCATGTGACTGATTGTTTGGGAAAGGGGGGGAACTTTTACTTTTAATTAGGTAAAAACCATGGGAACCCTCAGACTCGGTTTTCACCAGAGCTGTGCCAATATGATATGTCCAATCAAACTATTCTTTGAGGAATCTTCCTGCCTTGGAGTTTTGCTTGCTATGGTTGTATTACTTGGAACCCTGACACTGGCAGAGCCAGGCCCTTGTGGAAGAATAGGAGAGTGGGGGGGCAAACCTCACCCGGGGGGAGGGGGGATAGGATGTTCCAGAAGGCTAGAGCAACAGCAGAGAAGGCTCTTCTCCTGGATCCCATCAGTCAAAGTTCCTTGACCAATGGCGCTTTTCCAAAAGGCAACTGGACATTCTTCAGTTCAGAACTGAAGAAGCTTCTTGGATGAGAAACGAAACATTTTCAAGCAAAAAAACAACAACAACAACTAAGAAAAGCACCTTTTTTTGGAAAAGCATCTGTTCTGCCCCAGCTACGGACCCCAAAGAATACAGCACACACAAAGTTTGTACAAAACTTAAATTTACTAAAATAACTCAATCTTTTCCAAACAAAAGCTGTTAATAAACTTCCTTAACAGCCTACAAGAAAACAAAGATAAAATAACCACAATCTTACTAAGGTTGGCAGAAAGCCCAGAAGCAATTCACAGAGATCCAGACGCGAAGGAGAATGAACTTAAGTTGTTCCCTACAACTTGCTTCAGTCGGCGTTCCTTCTTAAAGAGAGGAAGCTAAAGAAGTGGCTAATTAGCCCCAAGCCTTACTCTTGAAGAGACCTCCTTCTGAGAAGCCACTCCTGCCTTTTGGCAGCTTTGCACGCCCGTGCATCGAGAAGAGGCTTCTCCTCTTCATCCTCTTCACTTAAAGGAGCTTCTGGAGGTTCTGAAGGCCCTGGCTGAAGCCCTGCCTCTGGCACCACATCTTCTCCAGTCTCCTCATTGTCTGACTCGGATGCCAGCTGCACAGGCTGCTGGCGCAACACCACACCAGCCTCCTCGCTGTCAGAATCAGCTACAATCCGCACAGGCCACAACAGCACCTTTGGGACAACCATGACCTGGAAGATTGACAATCTCCATGGACCTTGACCAGTGGGACCCTCAGAAGGTCTCCTCTGCTGGCATGTAGGGTGGGCTTGTCTGAGTGGGTCGAGATGGTTCATCAAGTAGTCTGGCCCTATGCCACGGAAGGCTTTAAAGAACTGCACCAGGAAGCAAACTACCCGTAGCAACCACTGCAGCTCGCAAAGCAGTAATTTAACTTTTATTAAATAATCATCTCCTCTCCTGTCCTCCCCCTCCCCTCCTGGCCTGGTCAAGATTCTTTCAGCTTTGGGGGCTTTTCTTCCCTTTTCTTACTGATTTTTAACATTTCTTCATGCTGAGTCCATGGAATTCTTTGCTTGCAAAAATAGAGTAGGGTTCTCTCCCCTGTGTCTTTCTGTACATTTTCTGTAAAAATTGTGGAGGAAAGAAAAATCTTGGAGATGACTGATGGGGCTTGCCCTTTCTTTAACTTAAAAAAAGCCCTTTGAGCTCATCTCTTCATAGCAATCCAGGCGCTGCCTCCATTTAACAGCTGCTTCTTTTTAGAAAAGTCAACTTACCACAGACCGTTATGTCATCATCAGAGTTGTCCATTTCTCGGTTGGCGTGGTTGAGTTTTCAGATCCGGCACATTTCTGAAATGATTTTTTTATAAGTTTGAGGGGCAAAAAAAAAAAGAATTGCTGTGTGAGGGAACGAGAAACAAAAATATTATTGTTAACTGCTGAGGATTTTTAGTAAGGCGGGGGTGAGGGAAGAGTGAACTAGTGCAAGAATAACTGCAATGACTTGAAACTGCCACTTTGGGCTTTAAATGAGGTATGTAAAATAATTTCTTAGCCCATCTGTGATATTCCTCCCCCCCCATGGAGTATGAAGATCCACCAGCTGCTTGTTACCTGTGGCTAGTATTCTGCTCAGATTTCCTCTGGGAACATATATCGCAAAATATGACCCTGGAGGAAATCTAGGACAAACTATGATTTAATCAAGGAAACAGCTGCCAACTGAGATAAGGCTTCCATGCTGTTTTGAGTGCACAGGATGGTGACTTTTGCAAATAATGCCCTCAACCACCTTCAAGGTAAGGCAACTTCTCCATCCTGCTCTTGAAGTTCTTGTAGGAGCAGGACGTCCCAGATAATCTTAGACAACAAAAATGGGCAACTTTTTGGTACCTGGGAAGTGCAGTAGGCTCGATAAAACAATAGTAAAAATATTTAGACCCCTGTTTGTCTTGGAGCTTATATACATTTTATTGTTTTTCTTACTGCCAAAGCTCAGCAGGAGATTGAATTCCCTTTTAATAATGTTTTGCATGTGAATTTTGGTGACACCTTGTCTAAGAATTTCATATGAATTTCATATAAAAGAGGGTTTCTGGACTGCTTCCCCACCCCCACCCCCCAATTATCTTTGTTTCCTCAGAAAATTCATTTGAAATGCTTTAAAGCAGCGGTGGGCAATCTTGGAAGGGTTTGATAGACCTGTTGAGTTCTGTCCTTCTGGAGAAGCTCAAGAGACCTTCTGGTGATATGAGAACGTGGCTGCAAGAGAAATACCTGGTTTTCCTTTGTTGTCTGAGGAGCAAAATAAGGGAATAGAAATGGGAAGCTTCTGTAGTAAAATAAGACACACCCATTTTCTTATCCTTAATTTACAGAAAAAAATGTCAGAGAAAATGAGTCAAAATCAATTCCCTGCACCCTACAACAGTTTCTGACCATTATTTGAGTTTTGAGTATTAAGACTGTGAATGAGAGGCCTTGTTTTATGTGGATGTGATTCTAGGTGGTTGATAATCCACTCCGTTATCCTAGTTTAAGTATTGTTCAGGGGTACAGATTGCTTCCTAGGAACTCTGGAATTAGAATGACTTCTCTGCTGAGAAGCCAAACAGCAAAGCCATGTGGGACACTCTAAGACAACAGCCTCTGGGTGTCTTCAAATAGGAAGGACCTGAATCATCTCCAAACAGGGCCTCTACAATCGAACCTGACCCAGAAGTGAATGAAATCAAAAGCCATTGGAAGATCTAGGCAAATCAACAGATTCTTGACTCCTGCATACAATTTCTGTTACAGGTAACCCACCATGGTTCTTGGCATACCATATTTTGGCAAATCATCTTACTCAAGAATAGAAGACTAGAATCTGGTCTATAATTAGATGTCTTTCTGGTTCTTACAAGGGATTTTCAATAAAATTCATACACCTCTTCTTTAAGGAAGTGAGAGCATATGCCCCATCCAAATGGCTATTATTTATCTTCTGCAACCATTATCAGTACTGACCTAGCTAAGTTAGTTTGTCAAGACTCAAAGCAGACAAAGTTTGAGTAAATGGGTGATAGGCTTCATCTTTTTATAGCCTTCAGACTTCTAGCCCCTTCTTGTTACATTTACTGCCAGGAATACAGCTGCAGCTACAGTAAATCTTAAAAAGATTAAAAACTCTCTTCACTTAGAGAGTTTCTCTACTCATCTCTCTACCAGTTTGTTTCATTACACTCGGTTATCTGAGATTTGCTTAAAAACCGCTAGATGGAAGAGGATACTCAGGAATAATAATGTCAATCATCTACTGTATACTGTTCCTATGTTTCATCGATTAACCAGAGTTTACAGGATTGGTCTAACCACTGAGAGGGGATTCCTGTAGAACAGGGGTATCAAACTCACGGCCCGTGGACCAGATGCATCGCATGCCGGTCACCCCCACCCCATTTTAGCAAAGGGGGAAAAAGTTGCAATATGTCACGTGATGACAACGTGTTGTTGCGAGTTTGACACCACTGCTATAGACTACCATCATGTTCTCTGTCTTTCTACCCCAGTATCCTTCACTTGCATCCAGAAGTAAAACTATGTTGTGACCTAGGCTTCCTGAGTCATTAAAACACCGGAGTAGTCCCAAAGACTTCTTTTATTGCAACAGGTGTGAATTACGTTCATTCAAAATTGAGTCCCAATTAGTTGCAAAAAGTCTTATGTCAGTAAGAATAAAAGAGAATTATTATAAAATGGTATGGAGGTGGTACTTAACTCCGGTTAGATTAAGCAATATGAATCAGAACTATTCAGATAACTGTTGGAGAGGTTGCAGGGAAAAAGGAACGTATTTACATATGTGGTGGGATTGTAAATTTGTGCAAAAATTGTGGAAGATGGTGTTTAAGGAGATTGAAGAAATTGTAGGAATAAAGGTACCAAAGGTAGCATTACTCTCACTATTGGAAACTATAAAGTGTAAAAAAGAGACGAAAGAGTTGATAACAAATTTGTTGACCGCAGCAAGGTTAATGATTTCTAGGAACTGGAAGACACGAGGTGATTATTGTTTGGAAGAATGGTATAAGGAAGTATGGGATATTGCCATAAATGATAAACTGACTTGTAATATTAAAGTAAGGAGGGGCATAATGAAAGTAAATGAATTCGATGGAATCTGGAAACAGTTCCTAATATATGTGTTTTCTGGAGGAAGGGGGATGCCACCACCAGAAGAAGCTTTAAGATTTTGGAAGCAGGAATGATCCCGAGGGGTGGGGGAGCACTTGTTGATTGTTTGTATTGTGTATATTGTTATATATTATATATTATGATTTATGTATGTTAATAAAATTAAAAAAATTAAAAAAAAAGTTGCACAAAGTCCTTCAGGAGAAGTTCTTCAGGATAATCACCAAACTTTATCTCCCTTGACACTCTGCCAAAGACTTACTTGGCAAAGTCACACAGATGCTGACTGGGAACAGAATTAACAATGTTGTTTTCCTGCAAAGTGCCCACGTACCTTTGCTCCTCTTTTAAGCCTTAAGGGAGGGGCCAATCATCTCCAGGCCTTACTCCCGAGTCATCCCTTTTGTTTTAACTGTTTGTGCCTTCTGGCAGCTCTGTGCATGTACACACTAGGAACAGGCTCCTCCTGTTCCTCTGCCTCTCTGCCTCCGGAGGCTCCGGAGTCCGCGCATCACTCCCAGATGGCCCTGGCCCCATCTCTACCTCCAACTCAGAGCCCTCGTCCGGGCCTTCCCCTGACTCCAGGACTGGCCCATGGTCATCCCCAGCCTTCTTACTGTCTGACTCTCTGCCAGCTCCTCAGGCTGCTGGTGGACCACAACAAACTCGGAGAACAGTTGTTTGACTGATGACAGCAATTAGTTAAGCATTCTAAACTGGGACTTTTAGGTCATCTTAATTTCATTGGTCAGGCTAACATCTGTAAGAATAGGGAACCAATCACTGTTCTGGCTTTCTTCTGCAACAGCCAGATTGCACCCTTCTTCTACATCTCCTCTGCCAATTACTCCTTGGTATTTTGTTCATTGACCTTGCTCGGAGCTGGACTGACTCTAGCTTACAATACCAAGCCATTAAGTTGCATAGAGATTCTCTATCATCCAGGTCATGGTTGTCTCAAATGTGTTTTTCCAAAAGGCAACTTGACTCCCTTGTTTTTTTTTTTTTATGAAAACATTTCACTTCTCATCCAACAAGCTCATCCAAGAGTTAGAACTGAAGAAGCTTCTTGGATGAGAAGCAAAATATTTTCAAGGAAAAAACCCTCCAAGAAAGTCTTAGTTGCCTTTTGGAAAAGCACCTTGGGACTACCGAGCTGAGATGGCACAGTGGTTAGAGTGCAGTACTGCAGGCTACTTCAGCTGACTGCTAGCTGGAGTTCAGCAGTTCAAATCTCACTGGCTCAAGGTTGACTCAAGCCTTCCATCCTTCTGAGGTGGGTAAAATGAGGGCTCAGATTTTTGGGGGCAATATGCTGACTCTGTAAACCGCTTAGATAGGGCTGTAAAAGCACTATGAAGCTGTATATAAATCTAAGTGCTATTGCTACCAAGCCATAACATATAATAGTACTTCCCCCATTGCAATCCCAGATTTTCCCAGCATTTGCACATGAAAACAGGTGACTCAACATAAAGGGCACCCCCAAAATCAAACTCATGGATACCAATTCTTTCTTATGTGTCGAAGGAGTAGTTTATACAATCTTTACATGAAGGAACTCCACCTTTTTCAGTTCTGTGGAGAGATTTGGTAGCTGCAGTTGTTATATCTGGGTATGGAGCTATGAGGAGCTGCCATCTATAACTTTCCCAGTCTTACCATAAATAGATGTACTCATAAAGCATTGCTTGAAAATATTCACTACATATATAAATGTAGAAGATTTAAAAACGTTCCTTAAGAATGACTGTTCAAGGCAAAATGTATCATGGCTATACTTTATCTTGGTTATGATACAAAGCTATATTTTACACAAAAGTAACTCCCATTGAATGCAACCAGCCTTATCTCAGGGAAGACATGCACAGGATGGCATGAAATTGCCCCTTTTCACTCTCCTGTTTTGATATAGCTATGCTGCCTTGTTATTCCTACGAAGCGTTGAATGTTTTTATTAGTCCTAAACACAAAATCGTTGATATGTAAACTCTCAATATTTGAAGTTTTAACTGAACTGTTGCTCGCACGACAATGATATATGGTAGTGCACTTTTATTTGTTATATCACTTGTTCTTAAATTGTCTCTTTAAAATGCCTCGAGCACAATGCATTTCATGAGAAATGCAGTTTATTAATGTGTCACTTTTAATGCAGAATATAGATATTATTGGTAAGTCGTATAATGTCGCCTTTTTAGTCCTGACGTATGGAGATTTTTTTTTTTTTAAAAAAACCCTCCATTTCAATGTCAGACTGTCTTGTATGATTAGGAAAAAAACCCATAAAGCAGCTTTTTAAGGATATTGCAGGTCAAATTAAAAACTTCTAACTGCTTAGGTCTCTTTATTGCTGAATTGAATAGTAACATCACTTAACATTCCTTAAATGTTCCTCTATGAAATAGTAGTAGTAGTAATACATTTATTATAATTAAGAAAATCCTGCACGAGAAATATTCTTTTGTTTGCTTCATAGTTTTTAATAGACTGGGTTTTAATTGCTTATATTCAAGTATTAATAACGTTCAAAGAAATAAAGTGTAAAATAGGTAAAAGTTCATGTCCAATCATAACAAGAAGTCAGAATGATTAAAACAGTTAGTTTTAGTAGAAGAATTTGCATCTCTTTTCATTGCAGAATATAATGTATAGGGTAGACATCTATGCCTGAATAGATATTTATAGAAGAACATCGTGCTGAGGAAAAAGGGCCCAGTAGGAATAAATGTTTAAACCCTTGGGATAAATTACAAGCAAACCCTTGTAATTATAGACTTTCCCAAAGATGTATACTACTGGCCAACCAACCAAGCTGGGAAATCAGAATCAACATAGAGTTGGAAGGGATCTTGGAGGTCTTCTAGTCCAGCCCCCTGTTCAAGCAGGAGATCCTATACTATTTCAGACAAGTGACTGTCTAGTTTCTTCTTAAAAACCTCCAGTGATGAAGCACCTACAACGTCTGAAGTCAAGCTGTTCCACTGGTTAATTGTCCTCACTATTAGGAAGTTTCTCCTCAATTCCAGGTTGCTTCTCTCCTTGATTAATTTCCAACCATTGTTTCTTGTCCTGCCGTCTGATGCTTTGGAAAATAAATTCACCCAGCTCTTCTTTGTGGGAGCCCCTCAAATACTGGAATACTGTTACCATGTTCCCTCTAGTCCTACTTTTCTCTAGACTTGCCAAACCCAAATCCTCCCATGAAACATGGCACTAGTAATGGAGAACTTTGACTACCCTGACATCAGGTGGGAAATCAAACAAGTTCCTGATGTGCTTATCTATCAACTTTGTGTCAGCATTCCAGAAAACCCCCAATTCCGAGTAAAGACGCGGAAGCAAACATTTTCCAAAGTTCTTTTTACAAGAATAGGCAAACTGGCACATCTGGGAAAACCTGAATCTGAAAAGCCCGGGTTTTCCTTCAGTAAATCAAAGCTCCCAAAACCATCCCCTTCCCCCCCAGTTGGTCACATGCTCCAATCAACATCCGCTCCATTTCGATCCAGCCCCCTGACCACTCCTTCTCCAGATGCTGGATCACCCTGACCTTGACTGACAGGAAGAATGATATTATGTCTACTAACAACCCCTCTCCTTAATCCTCCCTCCTACTTTCCCATACACGAGAAGGTGGCAGCATTGGAGCTAATATGGCTTCCAAGGCTGACACTTTGTCATAAAACAGGTAGAGGAGAGAATACATTGGACATAAAACAGACAGAGGGACAGTTACATTGGACTTAATTCTTACTAATAGGGACTAAATGGTTGAAGGAGTAGAAGCTATAGGAACATTGGGGAAGAGGGGCCACATCATACATGAATTCACCATAATGCAACCACAGATAATTGAATCAAATCAGACTAGCATTTTAGACTTTAAGAGAGCTGATTTCAACAAACTAAGAAAAAGATTAGGAAAGATTCCATGAAGGGAAATCCTAAAAGGAGAAACATAGAAGGGGAACTCATCAAATTTGCAGATGAGTCCGAACTGGGGGGCAATTGCTATCCCCTGTGTAAGATAGACTCAAGGTTCAGAAGGCTCTTGATAGATTTGAGTATTGGGCCCTACCCAACAAGATGTTGTTCAGTGGTGAAAAAAGTAAGGCCCTGCACTTGGGCAATAAAAACCAAATGGATAGGTATAGAATAGCTCTTACCTGGCTCAGCAGCAGTAACTATGACAGAGATCTAGATGTCCTACTGGACCATCACTTACTGTAAGTATGAGCCAGCAGTGTTTTGGAGCTTCCAAAAAAGTCACTTCCCAAAACTCTGTAGTCTGCATTTACAGAGGGGGAGCATCTAGATCAGAGGTCTTCAAACTTGGCAGCTTTAAGACTTGTGGACTTCAACTCCCAGAATTCTCCAGCCAGCTATGCTGTGCTAAGTTTGAAGACCTCTGATCTAGATCATGAGAAGTGATAAATACTGCTTTATACTGCACTAGTGAGGCCACACTTGGAATACTGCCTCCAGTTCTGGTCACTGCAATACAAAAAAGATGCTAGAAAGTGTGCAGAAAAAAACAACAAAGATGATAAGGGATCTGGAGGCTAAATCATATGATGGTTGAGGGAGCTAGATATGTCTATCTTCTCAAAGAGAAGGACTAGGGGTGACAAGACAGGAGTCTTCCGGTACTTGAAGAGCTGTGACAGAGAAGAGAAATCTCCTGACAGTTAGAACAATTAATCAGTGGAACAACTTGCCTCCAGAAGTTATGAATGCTCCAGCACTGGAAGTTTTTAAGAAGATGTTGGATAACCATTTATCTGAAGTGGTGCAGGGTTTCCTGCCTAAGCAGGGGGTTGGACTAGAAGACCTCCAAGGTCCCTTCCAACTCTGTTATTATATTATATTATTCTCCTAAACACTGAGGTCAGGGCAAGAAGTAATGGGTGGAAGCTTGTTAAAGAGAGATCCAACCATGAACTAAAGAGAAATTAATCAGTGGAATAGCTTGCCTCCTGGACTTATGGATGATCCATTACAAGAATAGATTGGACAGTCATTTGACCAGGATGATATAATGTCTTCTGCCTTGGGTAGAGGGTTGGACTAGAAGACTTCGGAGGATCTTATGATTCTATGTTCTGTAAAAACTATGAAAGAGGGCCTTCTGAGAGTCAGTATTAGGATTAATGCTCTTTCACTATATGAAGGTCAAAACTGAAGGGTAACACTGGTATGTTTCTGATGCAACTTAATGTATTTCGGATGGCTTAAACAATACTGGAAAGTATGAAATCGATTCCTTTGACTAATATGGGTTATGAGTAATAAGTGATGCCTAGTGGGTGAGAAGTAAGAATAAATCTAATTTAGCAATAGCAATAGCACTTAGACTTATATACCACTTCATAGTCTTCTGGGTGCGCTTCAAGGTGTTGGTTACCACCTTTAAAGTGCTCCATGGCTTAGGGCCTAGGTACTTACGGGACTGCCTTCTGCCAGCGGTAGTCTCCCACTGACCAGTATGCTCCCACAGAGAGGGACTCCTCAGGGTGCTGTCGGCCAGACAATGTCGGCTCGTGACCCCCAGGGGGAGGGCCTTCTCTGTGGCAGCACCGGTCCTTTGGAACGACCTGCTCCCAGAGATACGTAGGATCCCAGATCTCCGTGCTTTTCGCCGTGCTCTTAAAACTTTTTTATTTCATCAAGCTGGGCTGGCTTGACACCCCCCCCCCTTAGATATTTTTAATTGCTAAATGGGCTTTAGTTGGGATATTTTAAATTTTATTGGGCCAATACTAGTTTAATTCTTTTAAAATTTTAAATTTTGTATGCGCTGTTTTTATTTTTGGCTGTGCACAGCCCCGAGTCCAGCATGAAAAGGGCGGTAAAAAAATTGAATAAAATAAATAAATAAATAAATAAAATAAATAGTGCTTTTACAGCCCTCTCTAAGCGGTTTACAGAATCAGCATATTGCCCCCAACAATCTGGGTCCTCATTTTACCCACCTCAGAAGGATGGAAGGCTGAGTCAACCTTGAGCCGATGAGACTTGAACTGCGGAACTGCTGCTAGCAGTCAGCTGAAGTAGCCTGCAGTACTGCACTCTAACTACTGCGCCACCTCGGCTCTTTCCTATGTAAGTGTTACATTCCCTATGTAAGTGTATCAATTCTGCTCAAACCAATTTGCTACCATGAGGCATAGTATTGAGTGCCCATTTGGGTAACTATAAAAGGGAATTAGACAAATTAATTGAGGCTAATCTGTCAATGGACATAAATCACAACGGCTTTACCTTTTCTTCTCTTTCTGTGGCAATATAATATTCATTGCTAATTACCGAGGAATACAAGTGGGGATTTTTACTGTGATCATACCTGCTGAGGAACTTCTATAAACTTCTGCTTGCCCAGCATGGCATCAGAACATTAGTTGAACTCAGTGGTGAAATCCAATTTTTTTTACTACCTGTTCTGTGGGTGTGACTTGGTGGGTGTGGTGTGACTTGGTGGGTGTGGCTTGGTGGGTGTGGCAGGGGAAGGATACTGCAAAATCTCCATTCCCATCCCACTCCAGGGGAAGGATACTACAAAATCTCCATTTCCACCCCACTCTGGGACCAGTCAGAGGTGGTATTTGCCGGTTCTCCGAACTATTCAAAATTTCCGCTACCAGTTTTCCAGAACCTGTCAGAACCTGCTGGATTTCACCCCTGGTTGAACTGACTTTTGACGTTTTATATTTGCGAATTGTTTTTGTTTCTCAGATGCTCATGGCTGCAGTCATATAGGTGTCTAGGTGTATCGCACCCTTAGTTCACTGAAACCGATTTCTCAAGAGACAGAATTGGATGGCCACAGTTTCTGTCCTGTTTCAGGCCTCAAACTCTCACACAGACAGTTGCTAAGGTGAGGAAAGCAATTTACTCAAGGTTGAGCAGATAACAGCAGACAAGGGAAGACATGTAGAGATAATCCTCAATTTACTACCATTCATTCAGTGACCATTCCAAATTATGATAGGGCTGAATGAAGGGACATGGGACCCCTCGCCCCCGACAGTGGCAATGCCATGGTAGTCATGTGATAAAAATTTGAGTACTTGGCAGTGTGCCCACCCTTATTACCATGGGCATTAACAGATCTAGAGTGTAAGAACATCTGGATGATCATGAGATGGCAGCAAAGAATTAGACTTTGTGTCTGTTACCCAGATCTGATAATTCCATGCCCATTTAAATGTGAACATTACTATATTCTATATTTATATTGTTTTTTGTATTCCCTTGGAATGATTTAACTGCTTAAGGAAGAATGGTATGTAAGAATAAACTGCAAAATGTAAGTTGAAATATATATAAGGGGACTCTGCAGAGATGTAAGGATAAAAGTGACAGAACAAGGATAATTTAATTTGAATAAATTCAGTGAGGCTTCTCTTGCCCTTTTTATGTATACTGAATATTATACATACATATATATTATATATGCCTGTATATGTTTGTATGTATGTATGTACAGGTAGTCCTCCACTTATGACTGCAATTGAGCCCAGAATTTATGTTGCTAAATGAGAAATTTGTTAAGTGAGTTTTGCCCCATTTTATGACTTTTCTTGCTATATTTATTAAGTGCAGTTGTTAAATTAGTAACGCAGTTGTTAAGTAAAACCAGGGATCCTCAAACTTGGCAGCTTTAAGACTTGTGGACTTCAACTCCCAGAATTCTCCAGCCAGCATAGCTGGCTGGAGAATTCTGGGAGTTGAAGTCCACAAGTCTTAAAGCTGCCAAGTTTGAGGACCCTTGAGTAAAACAATGGCTTCCCCATTGACTGTGCTCATCAGAAGATTGAAAAAGATGATCACACGACCCTGAGACACTGCAACCGTCATAAATATGAATCAGTTGTCAAGCATCTGAATGTAAAACATGTGACCGTGGGGATGATGCAATGATCATCAGTCACTTTTTTCAGTGTCATTGTAACTCCGAACATCACTAAACGAACTGTTGTTGTACCTGTGTATCCAAGGTTATTTTGCAAAAAATGTTTCCACTGCAGGATAATGAAAACATAATTATGTCACAAAGTGGATTTCTGTTATCTCCCAAAATAGGAATGTACAAGCCTGTGCTCATTCAAATGAAGAAAGAACACAAAGAAGTGGGGGTCAAATTATTCTCCAAAGCACCGGATGGCAGGACAAGAAACAATGGTTGGAAACTAATCACAGAAAGTCGCAACCTGGAATTAAAGAGAAACTTCCTAACAGTGAGGACAGTTAACCAGTGGAACAGCTTGCCCCCGGAAATTGTGGGTGCTCCATCACTGGAAGTTTTTAAGAAGAGACCAGACACGGTGATGGGTTTCAAATTTTTTTACTACCAGTTTTGTGGGTGTGTCTTGGTGAGTGTGGCATGTCTTGGTGGGCGTGCCTTGGTGGGCATGGCAGGGGAAAGATACTGTAAAATCTCCATTCCCACCCCACTCCAGGGGAAGGATACTGTAAAATCTCCATTCCCACCCCACTCCAGGGGAAGGATACTGTAAAATCTCCATTCCCACCCCATTCCAGGGGAAGATTACTGCAAAATCTCCGTTTCCTCCCGATCAGCTGAGACTCGGGTGACAGAGAATAGATGGGGGTGGGGCCAGTCAGAGTAGGTTTTTACCAGTTCTCCGAACTACTCAAAATTTCTGCTACCAGTTCTCCAGAACTAGTCAGAACCTGCTGAAACCCACCTCTGACTAGACAGTCACTTATTTGAAATAGTATAGATCAGTGATGGCTAACCTTTTTGCCATTACGTGCCAGGACTGGGGGGACCGCCAGGGGTATGTGTCACACTCATGTGTGCACACACTCATAATTCTATGCCCACACCCATAATTCATAAAATGGCCCATTTGCGGCCTCCGCAGGGCCTCCAAAGGTGGGGGGTAGGGAAGGCCGGTTTCGCCCTCCCCAGACTCCTAGAAAGGCTCTGGAACCCAGGGAGAGAAAAAAACGGTCTTTCCCCACCACCCCTTGAGGCCCTCCGGAGACAGGAAACAGGCTGTTTCCCTACTTCTGGTGGGCCCAGAAGGCTCAAAAATCAGCTGGCCGGCATGCACATGCGCGCCAGAGCTGAGCTCACGTACCCACCGATATGGCTACGCATGCCACCTGTGGCACACGTGCCATAGATTCACCATCACGGGTATAAGTTTTCCAATTTGAGCAGGGGGCTGGACTAGACGACCTCCAAGGTTCTTTCCGCTCATTCATTCATTCACTGAAATGGTATAGGGTTTCATGCTTGAGCAGGGGTTTGGACTAGAAGACTTCCAAGGTCCTTTCCAACTCTGTTATTTTATGTTATGTTAAATACACTTACACACCCATATCTGTGTATTTTCAGGCCCCAAATCTATCCTCAACAATCAATTTTAAACTGTTTGAATTCAGATTTTGGCGTGCTTAGAGTGGTCCCAGTGAAATCAGAAAGTGCGCTTTTAATTCCGAGTCTAGTCAGATTAGACATTTTAAAAAGAATGTAAAGAAACTGCCCAGGAGATCAAAAACTCATTTAATGCAGGATCTCGGTTCCTCAGTCGTGAACCAGATGCCTCCAAGAAGCCCTCAAGGAGAAAGTAAAAAGCATTTTATAGCTGCAGGTTTTCTAAATGTATTACTGTATGCTTATTGGGGAAGTAGCATAGTTGGAACTGAAGGCAATCTACTGTCAACTGAAGACTTACGTAAGAGGCCAGAATTCATTTAAAAAAGATAGATATATGTCTAAATATAGACAGCCTTTCTATCTTGGGCCTCTTTTACAACAGTGTGCATATCCCTTCAGAAAGCAGACCCACTGAATGGAACTTAAAGGAGTGACCTTTCTGCAGACTTGCAAAAGTTCCAAAGACTTCAGACTTTCATTCTTAGATGCTACATGGAAACTGTGCCAAGAACTGACCTGGAAGATGGATCCAGGGGTGGGCTGCTGCGGGTTCGCAGGGGTTCAGGAGAATCTCTAGCTAAGATTCTGTGCAGTTGGGAGAACCCCCAAATTCCACTCCTGGCTGGCCCCTCCCACCCCACCCCTCCCCTCCCAGAATTCCCCACGTGGCCTGTTTTGGATACAGGTAAGTGTAGGGTGCGCGTGGAGGCTCGGGGAGAGCAAAAAATGGGCTGCCTCCACCGGGCCTCTGGAGCTTGGGGAGGCCGTTTTTGCCCTCCCGGAGGCTTGAGAAAAGCCACCAGAGCCCCCCCCCCATGGTGCAGGAGGCTGACTAGGCCACACCCACCATGGTCACGCCCACCCAGCAAACGAGCAGAGAACCTCAATAATTGAACTTGCAGTAATTGCAGGCAGCTGGTGCTATTTAACAGCACTTTAGTCTGCTGTGCCACCAAGGCTCTTTTAATGTCACAGAAAGGGTGTTTTAAACTAAGATTGTGTTGAACTTCTTGAACTTTCCTGTGCATGGAAATTGTGACAGTCTACCATACTTGAAAATTTCTTCAGATTTTCTTTGGGTAGAATTTTTGAATTCACTGTTTCAACGAGTGCGAATATTTTCATTGTCATTTTTTTCCTGCTATTTCTTCTTTGCTCTACAACCTTTTAGGCTGCATGTACTTCAGAGGGGGAAAAGTGCGAGAAACAAGAAGACATACGCAGAAGACTGGAAATAGTGTGTACAATGGGACATTGTCTCCCATTTCTGTGGTAAATATTTCACGAATGCAAGTTACACCTATACACACACATATCTATCTATCTATCTATCTATCTATCTATCTATCTATCTATCTATCTATCTATCTATCTATCTATCTATCTATCTATCTCCTTAAAAAAAGAACACCGTATCTAGTCAGTAGAGCTGAGTAGCCTTTAGAAATGATGCTGACAAGGGATTCCGAATCTTGTGTGAGCTCGGTACCTCTTTGCTATTCATTTGAGCCAGTGTTTTTCAGTTGTATGCTGGCTGGGGAATTCTGGGAATTATGTCCACACTTCTTAAAGTTGCAAAGTTTGGAAAACACCATTTTAAGCAGTTAGGACTCCTTTTAAGCTTCTGGGTTGACCTGAAAAATAGTGTGACTGCAACAAGAGATGTATTATGAATCAGCTTTTTAAAGCAGTGGCAACATCTTTGTGAGGGAGAAAAAGAGGTGCTGCTTTAATGAGCAGAGAGGTGGTGTCTTCACAGTTGCAGGTGTTCCCTAGTATTTTCTTTGGATCATGGGTGTCGAACTTGCGGCATCAGATTTCCGTCACATGATGTTTTTTCCCTTCATGGAGCTGGGTTGGGTGTGGCCTGCACATGACGCATCCGCCCTGCAGGCCGCCAGTTTGACACCCCTGCTCTAGATCCTTTTTGAAGCATGCACAGCCTGATTGACAAAAAGGCTCTCAACAGGATGAAAGTCTTAATTCATACATTTATTTATTTATTTATTTAATTGATTTAAGAAAATGTGTATGGTTGCCAAACTCATTTTCAGTGACTCCGGGTGGCTTACAAAAATAAAAACCCAATATAAAAAGCAATAAAAAAGCAATAATTTCCCATTCCCTTTCGAATATAGAAAGATGGTAGAATTAGTAATTTAAAGTTCAGTTGTCCAGCTGTTTCAATTCTGTTCTTGCTCTCTATGCTTCCACACACAAGTTGCTTCTCTACGAAAGGTATGCAGGGAGTCCTCAATTTACAACAGTTCATTTAGTGACCATTCAAAGTTACAAGGGCACTGAAAAAGGTGACTCAGGTCTATTTTTCACACTTACAACCGTTACAGCATCACGATGGTCACATGATCGAAATTCAGACGCTCTGCAACTGACTCGTATTTATGACGTTTGCAATGTCCCAGGGTCATGTGATCCCCCTTTGTGACCATCTGACAAGCAATGTCAACGAGGAAGCCAGATTCATTTAACAACTTACTACTATCTTAATAACTGCAGTGATTCACTTAACAGCTGTGGCAAGAAAGGTTGTAAAATGGGGCAACATTCATTTAACAACAGTCTCAGCAACAGAAATTTTGGGCTCAATTGTGGTCATAAGTCAAGGACTACCTGTAGGTGCACTTCCTTTCTGACATACAGTTTAACCATCTTGTTCTGGTCCAGCTACGGATCCCAAAGAACGCAGCACACACAAAGTCCGTTCAAACCTTGGTATCAGGTCTTCAGCTACATGTCCGGCTTGGTGAAGAAAGAAAATGCTACAAACTGGTCTTGTTTGTTGGAAATGCTTTTTACTTCAACTTCTTTCCAGCAACGTCAGCAGCAAGCCTGACACTTGATGCGGCAATACACAAAGTCGGCGTTGCGCCCTCAATTACAGCTGATTACACGCCCTTCCGGATTGCCGTGGCTTCTGCCCATGCGCGATTTAGCAATCCCATCCTAATAGAACAGAGGGGCGGCACAATTAAGCCCTCCACCCCGACCGCAGCGTGACCAACCGCCTATTGTTACGCCAAATACCCCCACCACCAATGTGATTAGCATACCCAACCCAGCCCCCCTCAAGCCGCCGGAGTCAGGTAAGGTTTATAACATCAGGATCCAAAGTCGCTACAGGATCCACGGTCACTACTGGAGCTCCAGGTGTCGAGGAGACCTCGACAGGCGGCTCCCCCTACCAGGGACTCTCCTGGAAGACAGAAACATACATGTTAATACCACATTATGGTTCTATACATACACCCCATGGCCCAGGTTTGTGTGGATATTCTTTATGGAAGTGTTTAGCAATTGGCTAGCTTTTAGGTTTGTAGCGGTAACCCAGGAGGCTTCTTCAAACGGGTACCCTTTCTATTTGACCAAATACCTTAGTTTTCCCCTACTGACTCTGGAGTCCAACACTTCCTCTATTTCATAGTGGTCCCTGTCTACCGGCCCTGGTCTATCCAGCTGTTCCCGAACAGCCTCTACAGGTTTTATCAAGCTACTATGGAACACAGGGTGAACCTTACCCAGTAACAGTGGTAATTTCAGTTCCACCGTAACCGGATTAATCACTTTCACAATAGAAAAGGGTCCAAGGTATTTGGGGCCCAATTTACGACTAGACGTTCGTAATTTTAGGTATTTTGTAGACAAATAGACCCGGTCTCCAACCATGAATGGTTTGTGGTCCGCTCTTTTCTTGTTTGCTTGGCATTTATACGTTTTGGTTGCTTTATCTAACGCCTCTTTTATTTGGGGCCATGTCCTTCCGATGCGTGTAGCCCAGGCGTCAGGGGATATATTTTCTTGGTTATGAGATTCTAATTCAGGGATTGCGGTAAATTCCTTACCCGAAATGACTTGAAAAGGTGTGACTCCAGTACTTCCGTGGACAGCGTTATTATACGCTATTCCTGCAAAAGGGAGTAATTCTGACCAATCCGATTGCTGATATGATACATAGCAATGTAGGTATCTTTCTATCATAGCGTTTGCTCTCTCTGCTGCTCCGTTGGTACTAGGATGGAAGCCCGAACTTAATCCCTGCGATGACCCTATCATTTTAACGAAATTGCGCCAGAACTTTGAAGTAAACTGAACACCTCTGTCCGATATGATACGGCGAGGCGCCCCATGTAATCGATATATGTGCCATACGAACATACTCACTCCCTGTTTACTAAATAAATCAGTCTTTTACAACAACGGCTGTTAATTAACTGCATTAACAGCCGCCAAGAATTCAAAGAATAATAACTGAAAGCTTACTGTGGTTGGCAGAATGCCCAGAAGCAATTTGCAGGAAGCTGATAAGATAAGCAAGACAAGACACGAAGGTATGTGAATGAAGTTGTTCCCTGCAAATTGCTTCAGTCGGCGTTCCTCCTTAAATAGGCTAAGGGAGTGGCCAATTAGCCCCAAGCCTTACTCTTGAGGAGACCTCCTCCTGAGAAGCCACTCCTGCCTTTTGGCAGCTCTGTGCACCCGTGCATCGAGAAGAGGCTCCTCCTCTTCGTCCTCTTCACTTAAGGGAGCTTCTGGAGGTTCTGAAGGCCCTGGCTGAATCCCCACCTCTGGCACCACATCTTCTCCAGCCTCCTCATTGTCTGACTCGAGTGCCAGCTGCACAGGCTGCTGGAGCACCACACCAGCCTCCTCGCTGTCTGAATCAGCTACTAGCTGCACAGGCCGCATATGGGCCACAACATATCTATCCAGTCTTGTGGCGTAGCGCATCTTGGCTTAACCATCCTAGAGGTGGGACTTAACTCCCTGTCCAGTTCTGAGTCAGCCCTTGGGTTTGTGGTTTGCATAAGACTAGCATCAAACAGAACAATTCTTAGAAGCCCTCCTAATAAATTCCAAAATAGAGACTTGTTATAATTGAATGCGTAATCCTTCCTTTGCAATATACTTCCCATTGTTGAAGAAAGCTTAAGGAAGTGGCATAAACAGGAGCACCACTCAAGACATAAAAGAAGAGCCCATGAAAAGGGGTATGTCTCTCTACAACTTTGATCCTAGCCAGGTACGGGTGCAAATATCACTGCAGACTAATCACTGTGAAATGATGATCTTGTGAACTCCACCGACTTCAAAGAGCTACACTGATTTTATGCTAAGAGTTTGCCTGCATTAAGGGAGAAGGAACTTGCTCTGGCAATTTGCCTTTAAACTTCATTATCTTGTCAGTGTGATAGCAAAGGTACATTGTCCATATTGTTGACTTCGGTATAATTAAATGTGGGGGATTTTTTTTTTCCTTCAGAAAAAAGAAATCAAAGGAGTCTCACTGTCTTTTTATTATTTTCTAGTGTACCTTTGCAAGCTACACATTACATGGAATGAAGCATACAATTCAATACAGCTGACCTTGACTGCTGTTCAGTTTAGTTTAAGATCGGTTCTGAAAAACGGTTGGTATAGATAGTACAGTATATGATAAATTTGAGACGGATGTGAGATGTTTACATTGGGAGAGCTAAAGGATAAAGCTCCTGCAATAAAACTTACCACTTTTATTATGCCACTAGTCTTAAAATAGAAATGTTGCCTGTTATTTTTCTTTTTTTTAAAAATCCACATGCAAATTTACATTGAATTATATGTTAAAATACACATTAACATCCTTTTCTAAATCTGAATTTCTAGACATGTTATTTCCTTTGTGGGAAAGCAATATAAAAATAGGATCTCTGCAGGTTTATTTTGCTTTCTTTGTGTTAAGAGGTTTGAGAAATATGAAAGCTAGTAGTTAACTGAGATCCCATGTATAGGTTAGTCTAGAAGAATCTTTTCTAAAGATCATACATAACAGAGCCTTGGTGGCACAGCAGACTAAAGCACTGTTAAGTAACACCAGCTGCCTGCAATTACTGCAAGTTCAAATCTCACCAGGCTCAAGGTTGACTCAGACTTCCATCCTTTTGAGGTAGGTAAAATGAGGACCTGGATTGTGGGGGCAATAAGCTGACTTTGTATAAAATAGAACACTGCTTAGGGGCCCCCGAAAGCCCTACTAAGCAGGTATATACAAGGGTATGAAGGCTATTGCTTAACGCATTGTAAGCCGCCCTGAGTCTCCAGAGAAGGGCGGCATATAAATCAAACCAATAAATAAATAAACAATAAATAAATATAGGCTGGGATGATGAGATTTGAGTCCCAAACTATTTGCATCTGAATAGAAAAAGGAGTTCTAATTGTTGGAAGAAATGTCCATCTGGGTTCAGTTCCAAGTGGGGAAAAAGACACTGGATTCATGGAAGTTGCTTGGAAAGAAGGTTTATTGATGAACAGGATCACATGCCTTGGAGATCCTGGGCAGAAAAGGGAAGAGATGCTGAGAGTCCCTGGGTTTTATAGCCTCTCTGGCTTTGAACTTCCTGGGACACAGGAAGAGTATCCTGACTGGTTGCTGTCAGAGGCCATAGCTAGCTTTTTAGGTTGTCTCTGTGTTAAGTTTGGTTGAATCTTGCTGGGTGATGCAGGTAGATCTTTGTTATGTAGAATAGACTGGCCCAAGCCTTGATGGCCCATTAACAAAGGTGGTGGTGGGGAGGAGGGCGGCTGAGTTTCTGCCTCCTTTTTAGGGAAAATATTCTGCCCTTTTAATATTTCCTAAAACATTCCATTTTCTAGGAGAGGGGTGGGTTTTAATTTCCTACATAAGGATGTACACCAGAGAGTTTGTCTCAAAATGTTGTATAATTTAGCCAAGCATCTTTTATTTTTTCTTCCCCTAACTGGTGTCTTGTCATATGTGGTATGAAAATGTTCATCAGTCCCAACCAACATAGTGAATCGCTGGCCTGATGGGCATTTTAAATGTGTGTGCATTTCTAAAAATCCAGTTTGCATTGCTGCCCCTTTGAAAAGGCAGTTTTCGGATCTAACCCTCTCTCTATAAAATTTATAACAATTAAAAACAATTTTCAAAGGTGATCAGACATGCACTTGTTTTTCTTTTGCATGATAGCCAAGAAACATTTCCAGTTTAAACACACACACACACACACACACACACACACACACACACACACACACACACACACACAAACACACCAGAGGTGGTATTCAGCAGGTTCTGACCAGTTCTGGACAACCGGTAGCAGAAATTTTGAGTAGTTCGGAGAACCGGTAGTAAAAATTCTGACTGGCCCCGTCCCCATTTATTCTCTGCCTCCCAAGTCCCAGCTGATCAGGAGGAAATGGGGATTTTGCAGTATCCTTCCCCTGGAGGGGGGAGGGAATGGAGATTTTACAATATCCTTCCCCTGGAGGGGGGAGGGAATGGAAATTTTACAATATCCTTCCCCTGCCATGCCACTAAGCCGTGCCACGCCCACCAAGCCACACCCACAGAACCGGTAGTAATTTTTTTTGAAACCTATAAGGCATAGGGCCTAATACTGACACAGAGCTTTTGAACCTTTTTCTATCAGTGTTTTTTGGAATGAGCATATGACGTACAATCTCAGTGATGGGGAAAACTTCAATCGTTCAATCCCTCTGTAAGGTCTTTTTTTTTTTTTTTTTGGAGGCAATGGACAAAGATTATCCAGGATTTGTCCATCCTCATTCCACCACAAATTCTTGGTTGAAAACTCAAAATCTGTTCCTAGATGTATGTTATGCTGAATTAGTTTTCATCTTTAATTGAAAAGATACTAGTCAGGGAAGATGAGCCTTATTAAATTTCCCAAACATATATTACCACCTTTTGATAGTCTTTGCCCGGCTTGCTTCCAATATATCAAAGTTCAGATGGGGAGAAATAGATCCAGGGACGAAATAAGCTTCAGCAAAGTCAGCCCTGCCCCTTCTTCCTTGTCTTGTTTTATATCTGAGTTGAGCAGATTGGAGATTCTTAAATGAAGAATTCTGTCCCTTCATATCACCTCTGGCCGCCAGCTTCCTTTCCTCATTTATGCGTTCCTCCGACAGAGAAAGCATCTAAGGCAATGATAACGTTTATCATGGTTGAAAGCAAGTGGCAAAACAGCGAGGAACGTTGTCCCAGATTGTGGCTTGATCTACTCCATTTTGATTTGCGAGATGCGCAATGTCAGTCTTGGGAGAGTTGTTCTGGGAGTAAATAACATCTGCTGTACGACAGGCTGGCAGAACCTATTTGTAGTATAATTAAACAGCAATCATTTTGTTGGAGAGTAAACAAGAAGATAAACAGTCCATGAATTAACAAGTACTGTGCCAGGGCATTGTTGGTGCGTTTCGGGTTTTTCCCTCTCTTCCTTTTCCTCAGTACAGAAGATTCTAAAATATACCTGCCATTTTTTTTTTTACAAAGAACACAATCCAGTGCCCAATTGGAAGACATACATCTAGGCAGAGACAATAACTAATCTTGCAGTTTTCTCCTAGGGTAGATCCTTATTTCCCTCCAATCCTTCCTGCTTTCTTTCCCGAATGAAGGCAAATATACGTGTCCCAGGATAATATTGCAGGAACTAATCTGAGTCAGTCATCGGGACCAGAGGTTTATTCTTCCAAGCTTTGGGATTCATGCTGAAGCCCATCCTCAGGAAACATCTCACTCTCCAGAACTGTGTACACTGGGCTGTTCTATGCCTAGTATCAGGGGTGAAATCCAGCAGGTTCTGACAGGTTCTGGAGAACCGGTAGTGGAAATTTTGAGCAGTTCGGAGAACCAGCAAATACCACCTCTGGCTGGCCCCAGAGTGGGGAGGAAATGGGGATTTTGCTGTATCCTTCCCCTGGAGCGGGCTGGGAATGGAGGTTTTGCAGTATCCTTCCCCTGCCATCCCCACCAAGCCACGCCCACCAAGCCACACCACACCCACCAAGCCACACCCACAGAACCGGTAGTAAAGAAATTTGGATTTCACCACTGCCTAGTATTTATGTGGTGCCTGGTTGTGTTGGTTAATTGGGGGAGTTGATGGCTGGTTATTAAATTTTTAGTTATTTTCTTTTGATGCAGTGCCCTCAATCTCCTGGTAAGTACCTGGTAAACTGGTGGTAAATCAGCACTTCCGTTGACTGATAAGGGACTCTTTTCTCAGACTTCAATCAACAGGCCCCCTGTCAGTCAACAGGAGTGCTGATGACAAATATGTTGACAAATATATATATATATATATATATATATATATATATATATATATATATATATATATATATATGTGTGTGTGTGTGTGTGTGTGTGTGTGTGTGTGTGTGTGTGTGTGTGTGTAGGTCTTTGGTTATTCGGGTCTTCTCCCACGTAAAATTGGAAGTGTCTTGGTGACGTTTCGACGAAGTCTCATTCGTCATCTTCAGGCTGGTGTTCTCGGCTTCGTGCTCCTGGAAGCACGAAGCTTCCAGGAGCACGAAGCCGAGAACACCAGCCTGAAGATGACGAATGAGACTTCGTCGAAACGTCACCAAGACACTTCCAATTTTACGTGGGAGAAGACCTGAATAACCAAAGACCTACATACAAACACCCACGAAAACCTGAGAATGAATATATATATATATATATATATATATATATATATATATATATCAAGATGTTTAATCAATCAGATACAAATATTAAATATGAAAATGCTGATTCTTGTCAGACCCAAATTTTGCATTAATGTCTCACCAAATTTTCTTCTGCAGCAATTGTGAATATGCAGGTTTGTTTGTTTGTTTTTTTTTAAAAAATCCTTTTATTTTATTAGATTTAGATCCCCTCTGACTCCAGGGTGACTGTGTCATTTTTTTTTTTTAATCCTTTTGGTTTCCTTGTGGAAAAAAAGGTAAACAAGCTTCACAAAAGATATATATCTTAGCCTTAGTTTATTCCTTAGCTGAGTAATTCCACTTTATGCAGAATCCAACTGTTGCCTCCATCAAGGATAAATGTGGTCATTCTTGAAAGACAGAAGGTCAGTCCAAGAGCACAGAGTTAACATGCAAAAAAATTCCTGGTTGGTTCAATTCCTCACAGTTCTTGGCAAGTTTTAGAAAAAAAAACAAAACTCCTTTCAGAAACCAGATAGCATAGACCGAAGAAGGTCATCCAGAATCTTCCAGATGTTTTAAACTCTATTATTTTCAGCCAGCAAGATTCAGGATTTATGGAGTTGCCATCATAAACAGCTGGAAGATGTAATGTGGCATGCTTTAAGTGAGCTCTTATTGAGTTAGGAGTCCACATCTGTTATTTGGTGTCCTTCCTATAGGATATAAGTACTTGTGTGTACTGCTATATTGTACTACTTTACTCTATGAGGATAGTAGTCCTTATTGTAATATATACAAAGATACTCACATACAATTTGTATTATGTGTTATTTCCCAGGTATTTGTATGTAATCTTAAAAGAAAATGGTACTATTGGTGGGTTCCAAGGAATTCAGGAATTCTCATAATTATGGATTGTGACCAGCAGTGAAATCCACTTACCTACGCTACTAGTTCGGGAAGGGAATGGGTGGGAGTGCATACACGCATGTGCCTCTTCTGCACATGCACAGAAGGTAAAAAACCGGGATGTATAGATGTCTTGGTGGGTGGGCGGAGCCTCCTGCTGCCGGTGCTACCAGTTCGGCAATGTTCTGGCCCAGCTATGTACTCCAAAGAACTCAACACACATAAAGTCTGTACAAACCTTAGTTTACTAAATTAAATCAGTCTTTTTCAAACAAAGGCTGTTAATTAACTTTCTTAACAGCCTACAAGAATCCAAAGAATAAATAATCGTAATCTTACTAGGATTGGCAGAAAGCCCAGAAGCAATTTGCAGGACACTGATAAAAGAACTAAGATCCAGACGCGAAGGAGAGTGAACTAAGTTGTTCCCTGCAAATTGCCCGTCCTTAAATAGGCTAAGGGAGTGGCCAATTAGCCCCAAGCCTTACTCTTGAGGAGACCTCCTCCTGAGGAGCCACTCCTGCCTTTTGGCAGCTCTGCGTGCCCGTGCATCGAGAAGAGGCTCCTCCTCTTCTTCCTCTTCACCCATGGAAGCTTCTGGAGGTTCTGAAGGCCCTGGCTGAATCCCTGCCTCTGGCACCACATCGTCTCCACCCTCCTCATTGTCCGACTTGAGTGCCAGCTTCACAGGCTGCTGGCGCAGCACCACACCAGCCTCCTCGCTGTCGGAATCAGCTACTAGCTGCACAGGCCGTTGATGGGCCACAACAGGCAAGATGGATAGAACCGGGCAGATTTCACTGCTGATTGTGACCCAAGAAACTTCCAAAAATTCAGAATCAACTTTTAATACAATAATAATTATTACACCCATAACTGGAGAATAATAACCCCAGGTACAATTTAATTGTATTATAAATGAAACAAAATCATATGGAGTTTCTTGACTGATGCCTAATATGCAGTTTAAATACCAAGTTGGACTGGAAAATGTTGCCTTATGAGATCACTGAATTAAGGGGGATTAGTTGCTAAAGAAGTGATTTATTTATTTGTTAGATTTGTATTTTTTCTGCTGGGTAATAACTGCAATAAAGTTATTCGATTTGATTTGCATCCTGCCTTTCATTCAGGAGCTCATGATGTCATATATAGCCTTCTCTCTTTCCATTTTTCTCCTCAACCACAATTGTGAGGCCAGCTGGACTGAGAGAGAGAGGGACTGGACCAAAATTATCCAGTGAGATAATGAGGCTGAATATGAACTAATATCTAGGTCTGCCCAGTGTTAGTCTAATATCTTAGTCACTACATGATACATGATTCTAAGTGTGCACTTAGCCTAATAATTCCTTCTTCCCCATTCGATATTCATCATTATTTTTTTATTATTATATTATTATTGAGTGTATGGCAATATTACATTAGCCAGGAGACCAAAATGCTAAGACAGATAGCAGTTTGGTTGCCTAAGATGGCTAGCTCGAGCGCTTTCCAAGGTGTGCCACGGGGGACAAGATAGCCCCACACCAGAAAGAAAGATGACCGGCATCCTGCAGCATTATCCAGGGCAGGGGTGTCAAATTGGCAGCCCGCGGACCGGATGCGTCATGTGCAGGTCCACCCCAGCTCCGCAAATGGGAAAAACATCACAAAACATCACGTGACAGCAACGTGATGCTGTGAGTTTGACACCCGTGATCCAGGGCCTTCTCAATCCACTGAAGTCACCTCGCAAACAGATGTTGCATCTGGGAAAGTCCAATCAGAACCAATCAGCTTGGTTCTGACTGCACGGAACACTGGCTCCTCTTCCCACTGAAGTGGTACCTATTTGTCTACTTGCATATAGCATGCTTTTGAACTGCTAGTTGGGCAGAAGCTGAGGCAAGTGAAAGGAGCTGACCCTACCACACAGTGCTTGGACTCAAACCGCCAGAGCAGAGACCATTTCCAGTGACATTAAGCCACTCAGCCATCACAATCCATCATATTCCAGTTGGATCTAGCCATGTTTCTGCTCTTAGTGTTTTCTTCTTTGAAACCTTCTCTGCTCTTGACCCTGCAGCTTATGTCTGGCTTTTTATCCATCAGGAAATGTTGTGGCAGATACTGTCATAAGTTGTGGCACAGCCTGGTCTGCTTGCTTGCCACACTTATGTTTGTGCCTGACTGAATGAAAGTGGAGGAACGATTATGAGGAATGTTTTCCTTACTTAAAACGTCCCACTGCTCTAGTGAAAGTGTAAGATGCAGTTCTATTTGTAAACAACTGAAGCGTAATATCTGCAATATATCATGTAAAGGTATAATCACTGTCAAAATGACAAGGCAGCATCAGAGGAACTGACTGCAGTAATTGACAGAAATGGTGATCAGGCTCCAAAACTGTTTTCTGATTGCATATTCATGATCCTTCCCTGTAATATACAGCAGTTACTGTGTGAGTTATTCTAAGTGGCTGTTTTAACATCACTAGACTGACACTTTGTACTCTCAGATTTGCAAGTCTAATCTCAAATAGGGTTTGCTCTCAAGATGTCTAACTCTTGAAATGCGGACTTAGCTGGGAAGAACATCAGAGAACATACAGGCCTAAGAACAGCTGCTCCATTTCTTCTTTCACTGGTGGATGGTGGTGGTTAAAACTCTGCAGGATTTTTATTGTACTCCCCAATGTATCTTTGTGACCCTTGCTTGCACCACTCCAAGCCTTAGTTCCAATGAATCACAGGCTAGGTTGACCATGAGTGATCCCTCTACCAAGCCACCTGGTTTTGACCTGCCTTGCTCTGTCTGGACAAAAATGAACAGAATTTGGTGTGATACTGAAAGAGG
The DNA here is from genome assembly GCF_059756535.1 of Pantherophis guttatus. Lineage (NCBI taxonomy): Eukaryota > Metazoa > Chordata > Lepidosauria > Squamata > Colubridae > Pantherophis > Pantherophis guttatus. Next base: position 80,339,056 of record NC_142064.1, read on the forward strand.
TGCCTCTGCCCTGTATCAGTGGGGATGGAAAGATTAACAGATTAACAGAGTTGGAAGGTTTATAAATCATCTAGTCCAACCCCCCGCTCAAGCAGGAGACCCTATACCATTTCTGACAAAGGGCAGTCCAATCTTTTCTTGAAAGTCTCAAGTGATGAAGCTCCCACAACCTCCGAAGGCAAGCAGTTCCATTGGTTGATTGTTCTCACTGTCAGAAAGTTCCTCCTCATTTCTAAATTGAATCTCTCCTTGGTTAGTTTCCATCCATTATTCCTTGTCTGGCCTTCAGGTGCCTTGGAAAACAGCTTGACCCCTTCCTCTCTGTGGCAGCCCCTCAAATATTGGAACACTGCTATCATGTCTTCCGTGGTCCTTCTCTTCACCAGACTAGCCATGCCCAGTTCCTGCAACTGTTCTTTGTATGTTTTACCCTCCAGTCCCCTAATCATCCTGGTTGCTCTTCTCTGCACTTTTTCTAGAATCTCAACATCTTTTTTATAGTGTGGTGACCAAAACTGGATGCAGTACTCTAGGTGTGGTCTTAGTAAGGCTTTAGAGAGGTATTCGTACCTCACTTGATCTTGATTGTATCCCTCTGTTAATGCAATTTAGGATTAACTCAAGATTCCCCTTGTTGCGACTGTGGTGCTGATATACAAACAATTAAACATGTTGTGCAAGATTGGCCATGATGTGCATTCTCTGGTTCTGCACAAAGCAAGGCCAGAGGCTGGATAGCTGAACTGGGCATCCTGTTGTGAGGACATTGCTGTATCCCTGTAGACGTTTTGTATATAATTACGTGGATTGTGTGTATATGTTTACTTCTCTTCTGTCATCTTCTCAACATACACTAAATAACCCTTGTTACCTCATGGTTAGATTATTGCAACACGCTCTACATGGGGCTACCCTTGAAAAATGTTCGGAGACTACAGTTGGTCCAGAATGCAGCCGCGCAAGCTATCGTGGGTGCACCTAGATACACCCACATTACACCAATTCTCCGCAAGCTGCACTGGCTCCCTATTGATCTCTGGGCACAATTCAAGGTGTTGGTTATTACCTTTAAAGCCCTACAACGCTCAGGGCCAGGTTACCTTCTACCACATAGCTCCCAGCAACTGGTAAGATCCCACAGAGTTGGTCTCCTCCGGGTCCCATCAGCTAAACAATGCCGGCTGGCAGGCCTGTGGGGGAGGGCCTTCTCTGTGGCTGCCCCAGCTCTCTGGAACCAGTTACCTCCTGAGGTCCGGACCACCCCCACCCTATTGGCCTTCCGAAAAGCAGTGAAGACCTGGCTTTTCCGACAGGCCTGGGGCCGTTGATCTTGCTGTTGTGATCTTGTGAGATCCGGCCATGAATGGTATGAATGGGTTTTAATGTTTTAATTTTTAAATGTTTTTATAATGGTTTTTTTAAAAAATGCATTGTAAGCCGCCCTGAGTCTCCGGGGAAAGGCGGCATATAAATTGAACTAATAATAACAATAAATAACAGGTTAGGTACAAATGGGACTTTTCTCAAGTTCTGGAAGATTTTACCGAAAGCCTGGAGCTTCTTAATATTTTAGGGTTCAATCACCAGGGACCAGCAAGGATGGATTTTATGGTGTGTTTTGTCAAACAATGATTGTGGCAGTTGTGGCATTGACTAGAGTCTACTTGTATGAGTATGTAGTAAAATAAAACCCCAAAACGAATCCATACAATTATATTGAAGTAACATGTAAAGGAAGAAAAATGCTAACTTACAACATCCATTTTCTTCTGCACTGATTTATCCCTACATCACTCAACCTGCTCTCATTTTCCACTCACCTGGGAATTGTGCTTGTTTTTTTTTTTTTATCCCTACCCAACCTGAAGGCCCTTTCTTCCCTGTATTTACGCCACATAATTTCTTTTTATCTTATCACCAACCCCTTGTATTTATTTTCTCTATACTTAGTCTTTCATAACCACCGTATGTCTCTGAAGAGATTTTATTAGAAATTGGTTTCATGCATGATTTGGGAATAAGTTTCATGGTGCTTCGTGGACCTTCTGAGTAACAAATTTAAAATTAAGTTTAATTAACTGTGAGGTGTTCGAGCTTCCTCTGGTATATAGTCATACCGAAAGGCAAAGGAGCAATCATCTTACCAGCAGGGACCAGAATTTCCTTCAGCTTCATCTACAGCTTTGAAAGCCTTCATCTGAAACTGTCCCACATTAGTTGACTCCACAGGAAGACCATATAGAAAAAGTTAGTTGCTTCCCCCTGGAGTCCCTTCTTCATTTTCCAGTTCCATTTACAACATAGTTAGAACATATTTTGTTAGATGAGGGGAGAATATGGCGCCCCAAAGCATAGGTAGTCATCACTTCCTATTTAAAACCTTCTTGCCATAACATTTTAAAGTGGAGAACAGATACAGACTATATTGCAAGCCCTAAAATAAGCACATAAAAAAACCCCTAATATTTTCTTTCTAATTCTTCCCAAGAATGAACTTTGGTGCTTGTGTTTGATGTGGCTTCACCCAATCTGTGGCCCTCAACCCTCCCCCTCAAAAGTTTGCTCATTTCAAAACACAAAGAGACCAGATTGCTTCTCCTCTGTGCCATCTCCTCCATGCCACCTTCAAGATTGGCAACCATTTTAGGATCTATAATATTTGGCTTGGCTTATTATTTTTTTTACATTTTTTTGTGGGGGTGTTTTAAATTTAAATTATGCCTTTAGCATGCCATTCAAAAGTAACGCACAGCTCTTGGCTGCCAAAAAGTTATCCAACCTTCTTAAAGATATTTCTACAGCATGGAGAACTTTGAAGAGGCTAACAGTGTCTTATTAATCTAAAGCGTAATCTGAATCCAGGTGTTCCCTAAACCAATGTATAAGGACAATTTCAACTGAACATCTCAAAATAAATGAATAACCTCACCCCAGAACCTTCTTTTTATGGGGATTGAGCATCATTTGTTGGTTCTCATCCAGCCCATGACTGACTGTAACCATATTTCTGCTGCTTACCTGCATCTGATGAATCAAGGCTTGAAATAGATGGGATCAGCATATAGATATTGCCCTCATTCAGATCCCTAAATTATTATTTTCAGAACCAAATGTTGGTTTTCATTCAAAATAAGGCGAAACCTAAAAGGACCTGTGACATCAATGCCTTGGCCTCAGAAATAATTCCTTTCCCTGTTCACTTCTGGAATAGTGAGATACACTTATTTATTTTTTATTTTTTTATTTTTATTTATTTGATTTGTATACCGCCCTACTCCCGAAGGACTCAGGGCGGTGAACAGCCAACAATAAAATACATAAATACACAAAATTTAAAAACCCAATAAAATCAAATTAAACTTTTTGGCCCAGACAAATTAAAATACCCCAATAATTTAAAAACAGATTAAAATTTACATATTTAAAAAGGGAAGAGATCAGGCCAAGCCCGCTTGATGGAATAAAAAGGTCTTCACAGCATGGCGGAAGGAGCGCAGATCCGGGATCCTCCGTACTTGACCGTATCTAAATCTTCCTATTAGAAAGACAATCCAGAAGAAGATCAAACAGCTGTTGAAATGTCCAGCAGAATTAGTGTGTTTGCACTTCTGCCATCCTTATCCCTCTGTAGATCTTTCTACATGTTGACTGAGACAATCTCTGTGCCAACATAAGGCTTGAAACCAGATTTTAATATCACCTGAAATGCCCTTTGAGAGGCAGGTGGACATTTAACAGAGTAGAGAAGTAATATTAAATGGAAAAAAAATCCTTATGGCAGTCCCCCCCGCCACCAAAAAGTAAGATGGTAGTTATAGTGGTATGATCAAAGCCACCCCTTTCTTCACATTGTAATAGAATAACAGAGTTGGAAGGGAACTTGGAGGTCTTCTAGTCCAACCCTATACCATTTCAGACAAATGGTTGTCCAATATCTTCTTAAAAACATCTAATATTGGAGCACCTACAACTTCTGGAGGCAAGTCATTCAACTGATTAATTGTTTAACTGTTAGGAAATTTTCCATAGTTCTAGATTGCTTCTCCCCTTGATTAGTTTCTATCCATTGCTTCTTGTCCTGCCTCAGGTGTTTTGGAGAATAGCTTGACTCCTTCCTGGCAGCCCCTCAAGTATTGGAACACTGCTATCATGTCACCCCTGGTCCTTCTTTTCATTAAATTTGACATATCCAATTCCAGCAACCGTTCTTTATATGTTTTAGCCTCCAGTCCCCTAATCATCTTTGTTGCTCTTCTCTGCACTCTTTCTACAGTCTCAACATCTTTTTTACATTGTGGTGACCAAAACTGGATGCAATATTACAAGTGTGGTCTTACCAAGGCATTGTAAAGTGCTATTAACACTTCGTGTGATCTTGATTCTATCCTTCTGCTACAAAGTGTTGGGACTTTGATTGTGCTGCTGGCACTGCCACATTGCATTCCCCCCCCTCCCCCAGATGCTGGTGCCATGGCCTCAATTAAATCAGTGTTTCTCAACCTTGGCAACTTGAAGTTGGGTGGACCTCAACTTCCAGAACTCTCCAGTCAGCTCTGCTGGCTGGGGAATTCTGGGCGTTGAAGTTCATTCATCTTCAAGTTGCCAATTGAGAAACACTGATTTAAAGTGACAATAAAGTTTTCATTTAAAGTGACAATAAAGTTTTTCTAAGTTAAGTCTAGGTTATTCTAAGTATTTCTTCCTATTACTTATACAATAAGGCTTAAGAAGACTTTCCCCTGATACACCCAAAGAAAGAACAATTAATCAGTTGTCTTTCTCTTCTTGCTGCTGGCACAGATCACAAAAATATCAGAGACTCATAGTTGGCAGGTTCCAAAGAAAGTATTAGGTTTATCCCATAAGCATCTTAAGTAAGTGGGAGCTTTGCTTATGCTGATGTACCTGTTGTCTGCTGTCCCTTTCCTTTTTTTTTCAAGTGGACATCGAGACTATTCGGTGTGGATCCGATGACCGATTTTTTTTCATTTCATTAGCCTGATCTTTCCTGCACATCTGTATACTTAGAAGAACATCTGTCTGCTCGCTTACCTTTTGCAGATGCTAGCTTCACCATAAACCTGTTATCTTCAAGAGTTTTTTACGAGCATGAGAGATCATCCTACAGTACTTGGGCATCCTTAAGCCGCTTATATTACGGTAGCAGTGGTGGCAAACCACACAGGAGAGTCACCATGTGGTGGCAGTAGTGGGTTGCGTAGGTTTCAAAGGGAAGCCTCCAGTAGCGTAAATTCACGGTGAAGGAAAGCGAGATAGCAGATAAGCTCGCAAACCCTAAGAGGATACTACATGTATGGTAGAAACTCTGTAATTAATTTATAATGGTGCCTCTTCACTAGAGTGGCTTGTGCAGGCTGTCTCTCTTCCTTTGTTTCTTTTTAGTAATTTGTTTTGGCAGTCCCAAATAGCAAATCAAAAGAATCTGCAGAAGTTGCGTTGAAAGGAAGAGGCAATATATCTATCTTTGCTTCTGGCAAAACCCTTGGATTTCCTTCCCTCCCCCTCACTTACAAGGAATATTTACTTTATTACTGTAGGACGTTAGCACCCATCCCTCACCTAGGAAAATGAGATATTTTAGGAAATATTAAAAGGGCAGGGTATTTCCCCTAAAAGGGAGGCAGAAACTCCCTTTTGTCAATGGGCCATTAAGGCCTGGGCCAGTCTATGCTACATAACAAAGATCTACCTCCTTCAGGCAGAGCCATAGTAGGAATTGCCCAAAGCCCTTTCATTACATCATCACCCAGCAAGGCTCAACCAAGCTTGGGACTCAAAACATAACCTACAGAGTTACACCTGCATGGCCCCATGGGACTCTGGCAACCAACCAGAATACAAGCTCAAATTCAAAGCTGAACAGAGGGTATAAATCTCTCTCTCTCTCTCTCTCAACCATGTGCTTTTTGCCCAGGATCTCAAGCCATGTGATTTCCCAGGATCTCAAGCCATGTGATTTCCCAGGATCTCAAGCCATGTGATTCTGTTCATCATTAAACCATCTTTCTAAGCAGTCTCCATGTTTCCAGGGTCTTTCCTCCCATTTGGAACTGAACCCAGATGGACATTCTACCAACATTACTATTTTTTAAACCATGAGATAAGTATTAAGAATCCAGTTATGTACATACCTACCTACTTATTATGGTATTCCCTTTTGGTATAAGCCATGATATTTAGAGGGCAGAAAAAGAGGACTTTAACAGATTAACTGAGTAGGAAAGGACCTTGTAGGTCATCTAGTCCAACCTCCTGCCCAAGCAGGAGACCCTACACCATTTCTGACAAATGGCAATCCAATCTCTTCTTGAAAGACTCCAGTGATAAAACTCCCACAACTTCTGAAGGCAAGCTGTTCCATTGGTTGATTGTTCTCACTATCAGAAAATTTCTCCTTACTTCCAAGTTGAATCTCTCCTTGATCAGATTCCATCCATTATTCCTTGTCTGGCCTTCAGGTGCTTTGGAAAATAGCTTGACCCCTTCCTCTCTGTGGCAGTCTCTCAAATATTGGAACACTGCTATCATGTCTCCCCTGGTCCTTCTCTTCACCAGACTAGCCATGCCCAGTTCCTGTAACCATTCTTCATATGTTTTAGTCTCCAGTCCAGAGGTGGGTTTCAACAGGTTCTGACCACTTCTGGAGAACTGTTAGCGGAAATTTTGAGTAGTTCGGAGAACCGGTAGTAAAAATTCTGACTGGTGCCACCCCCATCTAGTCTCTGCCTCTCAAGTCCCAGCTGATCGGGAGGAAATGGGGATTTTGCAGTATCCTTCCCCTGCCACGCCCACCAAGCCACGCCAATCAAGCCATGCCATGCCCACCAAGCCACGCCCACATAACCGGTGGTAAAAAAATTTGAAACCCACCACTGCTCCATTCCCCTAATCATCCTGGCTGCTCTTCTCTGCACTTTTTCTAGAGTCTCAAAATCTTTTTAATAGATTTTATAGACCAAAACTGGATGCAGTACTCTAGGTGTGGTGTGACTAGAGGAAGAAACAGAGAGCCAAAGAAAGGCAATGGAAAAAGAAAGGGGGGGAAAAAGGGAGGGGGAAGGAAATATACCTGAAATGAAATGAGAGCAACATCATTCATACCTTTTACAAACTGTCCTTATGTCCACACTAGACATCTTGTGTTGCATAATCAGTTCATTTTTCTTGTCAAACCAGAGATACTTTAGGGTTTGATATGTTAATTTTTCAGATCCCATGTTGCAGCATACAATCTAATATTTTCTGCAAATCGTCTAGGTTCTCAGCCAACCACACAGCATTATCTGTATTGAAAAATCTGTACTCGTCCCACGACCGATGCATTTTTAACATGGCCAAAAGCATTATTTTTTTACTTCTATTCATAAAAAAATTAAACAACTGAGGGACATGAGGTGTCTTTGTCTTACTCCCTGCTCAATGTCGAACCATTTACTGTCTTTTAATGTTTTACTTCTATCATGTAAAATATAAAAAATGGGATGAAAAATTAAAAAATTAAAATAAAATAAAATAAATACATTTATCCACAAAGCAACTTCATCTTCATGCAAAACTTTCCATAATTCAAACCTACGCATGATATGTTTCTCTGCATCAATGAATATACATTAAACTTTCTCACAATGATATGCTGTATTTCCAGTGACCTACTAAAGAGCCAAATTCTAGGCTTCACAATTCAGTCAAACATCTTCCTTTAATAATGGAACTTAATAAACTTAATAAGCACACTTAATAAGCTAATCTCCCTCCAGTTTTTGCATTTGCATTTGCATTTGCATTTACTTTTTCTTTTTCTTTATATAGGGCAGGGGTGGGCAATTGTGGCTCTTTTACAACCTGTGGACTTCAACTCCTGGAATTCCTAAGACACAATTGCCCACCCCTGATATAGGGGAATAATACAGGTAGTCCTCAATTTACAACAATTCATTTAGTGACTGTTTGAAGTTATAACAACACTGAAAAAAGTGATCTAGTGTGATTTTTCACACTTATGACCATTGCAGCATCCCCATGGTCATATGATTTATATTTGGATGCTTAACAAACTATTCAAATTTGTGACAGTTGCAGTGTACCGGGGTCATGTGATCATATTTTGCGACCTTCTCATGAGCAAAGTCAATGGCGAAGCCAGATTCACTTAACAACCATGTTACTAACTTAACAACTGCAGTGATTCCCTTAGCAACTGTGGCAAGAAAAGTCATAATCTGAGGTAAAACTTACTTAACAAATTTCTCATTTAGCAACCTAACTTCTGGGCTCAATTGTGGTCGTAAGTCGAGGACTACCTCTAATAGCATTATTCCAATCTTCAGGAACAGTTACCCTCTTCACATATGTTAAACACAGCCACGCCATGAGTAAACCACACCACTGTTTTAACATTTCATCAGTTACACCTACTGCCTTACTACTTTTCAACATTCTCATGACTTCCTTTTTATAATTTTTTTTTCTTGGGCACCGACATTTATAGCAAGCATTTCAGTTCCACTTTTTGACATGCCACTGTTATTTTTATATAAACCTCTAAAACATACTTTGAAGCTTTCAGTCACTTCAATTTCACACCAAATTATTTCACCATTTATTTTTAATTCTGTTCACTTTTCCATGGGCTGCTAGCCTAGCAGTCTTCACCCACTTCCAAAACAGCTTTCCATAAAAATCACTTCAATTTTCTCTGCATTTTTTTAATTGGACCATTGCTTTTCAGCAATCTGTTTTTTGCTATATACATTATAAATATATTTCTCTTATTCGAAGCTTTTGCCACAATCATTCTCTAACATGCTTTTGTTTTCATCCATAGCCACTTTCGCTTCATCATTCAATCAGGCATCTATTTTCATACTTCTCATTAGCATAACTGCTTCTTTGTAACATAATTCTTTTCACTCTGCCCCAAGCAGTTTATTTATGTTGACTTCCCATTCGTTCTGTGGGAGGTTAAATGTATTAATACATTTTCATTCAGGGTGCACACACTCACTCATTTTGCTTTCACCCACCTTCAGAAGTCTGCAGGGAGAGGGATCAAAAAATTCAATATGACAGTTGCTTCTTTCTAGGTGAGATGCATGTAAATAAGAGACAGAACTTTGATTGCAAGATCATGGCTGCCATCTTGACTTTTATGGCACTTTTATTTATGGACTTTTATTTCCCTCAAATCTCCTGTAGGAGATGACCAGGCTGAGCCTGAGGGAGGGGTCAAACCAGGAGCGAATCTAATTTTTTTCCCTATCTGTTCTATGGGTGTGGCTTGGTGGGCGTGGCAGGGGAAGAATACTGCAAAATCTCCATTCCCATCCGACTCCAGGGGAAGGATACTGCAAAATCCCCATTCCCTCCCCACTCTGGGGCCAGCCAGAGGTGGTATTTGCTGGTTCTCTGAACTACTCAAAATTTCTGCTACCGGTTCTCCAGAACCTGTCAGAACCTGCTGGATTTCACCCCTGTGTCAAATGCATCATCAGTCTCAAGTCCCTTTGAGCCCACAAGATATCTAAGTTGTGAATTTCTTACTTACCACCAAATTGCTTTAACTGTTCATAGTTCAGACTCTGTGTAGAGAGCATAAGCTTGCAATAAATTTTTATACCTATTTCAACTGCCTGGATCTTCTGACTTCCCTGGTGCTTGACATCCTCCTGTTCACCTTTCTTTCACTTCTTTTCTTCCATATCCATTTTTCTTCATAATTCAGTCTTGACAGTAACAAAAGTGGTCTGTCTTACCTTTAAAGTCACTCCTTACTTTAGTATTTTTAATTAATTATCTCAATCTGACCTCATAACCAATCAAATCAATTGAAATTTTAGTTTTGTATTTATTTCCTTGCAGAGTGTATGCATATGCATATACATATACCTACACACACACACGACTAGGTTTATACTTAAACATTTATTTAAAACAGTCTCTTTTCCTCGAGGGATATTACTAAATTGTTACTATTCTCACTGGCTCTCTAAACTGTCTAATCAGTTTTTAATATACTTTCCCACCAATCATGATGCCTAGCAGGACAGTTCATGTCATGTAGCAGAACAATATTTTTTCACCTGTGTCACATTAATTCAGACTTTTGCTCAATTTTTCCTAAACTCATTCATCATTCTTCTATTACCACCATTCAGGGGAATGTAACACACAACTATCACTCACCAATAGATTCCTATTTTCATATACATCTACAGTCACCCAGATGATGCCAATTCATGCTTCCTGATATATGCTTTAACCCTATAGCTTCACTTCCCTGGATGTATTCCTCAGTTTTCCACTGCAAGACCGCTCCACCTTCATTCAGAGCTATTACATCATTCTGTTTTCGTTTCACTGGCATTACCACATCTTGGTTTTATCCATCAGTTCATCTAGTAATCCTTTAATCCATTTATCTCTTACATTCCAAGTTGTTGTTATGAACTGTTCTGCCTCCTCTGATTCATCAAATTGTTAGCCTTGGTTGCCAATAAGCCATTAAGACCTGCATATCAGTAGGAACAGGTATGGGAGAAGTCAGGTGAGGAGATGCCAGATGCTGGTAGGGCCCCAACTGAATAAAGGCCATTCGCTTGGCTCTTTGAGAAGCAAAGACACCAATGCCCTTAACTAAGCTGCATCCTCAGTTGGCCTTCTTAAGAAGCCCTCCCTTCAAATAAATCATCAGTGTCAGATCTACAATCCTGTATCCTTGCTTCCTTTTCTACCCAGGTACTCTTAGTTTATGACCCAGACTGGCTCTTGACTCCTGGCATTTGACTGTTGGGTTGTTGTGGGTCACATCTACCTCTGTGTCCTTGTCTGAACCTCTGCTATATTTGTTTTTTAATGGCATTGACTCTGGACTGAATTCTGTGCTGCCCACACCATGATAAGCTGTCAGATATGATCTCACCCTCCTGTATGTTTATTGGGGTGTAGATACATTTGCTTACCACACTCTTTGCCTAACCTGTAATTTGCTTGCATTAGTTTTTGAGCTGGACCAGGATTAGAAAGATCCAGTCTATCAAACAGACCTTCTCCATTGCCCAGTAAGCTTTGGTCAATCAAAACTTTTGTTTAACTTTTTTTTTCAAAAAAAAAAAAAAGAAAAGAAAAAGAAAAAGAACTTATAGACCAGATTACCAGACTTAGTCATACCACTATCATGTGCAGTATTCCCTGCTAATGGTCACTTTTGGCACATTTTGGTTGGCATGCCTCAAGTGTAACCAATGATCAGTTTTTCTCTGATGATACTCATACTATTTTAAATAAGATACGGTTGCTAATCTAAAAACTGCCTTGCAAGACAATGTAATGTTATTTACACATTCCACCAAGAAGTAGATCCATGTAGTGTATTGACCTATTTTCTAGGTACAGATGTGCCCCAACAATACACTCAACAACCAGAAATAAACATATTATATGCAAAGAAGACACAAAAGGTTTTTTTCCAGATCTCCAGATCACAAAATTACGATTTCAAATCTTATCATGATGGATAGAAAATCTCTGACAAGATGTGTGCTTGTGACGAGCTTCCTCAAATATGTAGTGGTAGATGTCTCTGATTGATGCCTGAATTGTTCCCAAATTTAACAGGACTGTCCTTCATTTTCTTCCATAATGGTAGGTTTAAAATACAATGAAAAAAGCAAGAAAGCCCCCTCCGTTCTTTAAAAACCTGCTTTGAATCTTGATTTAATCCAGTGGTGTCCAACCATGGCAAACTGTAAGGCCTTATGGACTTCAACTCCTAAAGTCCCATGGCTGGCTGGAGATGTCTGGAAGTTGAAGTCCACAAGTCTTACAGTTGCCTAGTTGGACACCCCTGATTTAATCAAAGAAAGATGGAGATCTCCTCAAGCTTTACACTAAACACTTTCTTCCTTTGACTATCTAGTTGAAGAGCTTCAGTCTGATTGGAACATGTGTCCTGAAGAACAACACCATGTTATAGAATATTACAGTCAACCCTGAAACATATCCAATAAAACTATTCTTTGAGGAATCTACCTGCCTCGGAGTTTTGTTTGCTGTGAGTATGTTACTTGGAACCCTGACAATTAGCACTTTTCACTGCAGGAAAGCAGGAGGTGGAGGTGGTAGAGGGTGGAGGAGATGAAGGCAGAGGCAGAAAAGAAGAGGAGGAGGAGGAGGAAGAAGAAGAAGAGGAGGAGGAAGAGGAGGAATCCTATTCCCCTCCTCCTCTTCCTCTTCTTCCTCCTCCTCCTTCTACTTCTACTTTGAAGTAGAAGAAGTAGAAGAAGGAGGAGGACGTCAAGAAGGAGAAAGAAGAAGAAGTAGAAGAAGAAAGAGGAGGAGGACGATGAAGAGGAAGAGGAAGAAGAAGGAGGAGGAGGAGGAGGAGGAGGAAGAAGAAGAAGTAGAAGAAGAAAGACGAGGAGGATGAGGAAGAAGAAGAGGAAGAGGAGGAGGAGGAGGAGAAGAAGAAGAAGAAGAAGAAGAAGTAGAAGAAGAAGAAGAAGAAGAAGAAGAAGAAGAAGAAGAAGAAGAAGAAGAAGAAGAAGAAGAAGAAGAAGAAGAAGAAGAAGAAGAAGAAGAAGAAGAAGAAGAAGGATTCTGTATTTGGAAGCTGTTTCTTTCTACTAAGTTGCACTAATAGTTTAATGAGAGCTGGGTGACTAATTCATAATGAATAATTTAACGGACAAAGTTAGCATTTCCTGCTTACAGAATTTCTTCTAATGATTCATTATTTAAAAATTATGTAATCAACCATTTTAAAAATAACATTAAAAAAAACCCCAGACAAATGACTTGCCAATGACATTTTGCCACCCGCGTTTGCTCCTGGGAACCTTATTCGGGAGTCGTAAATATCCGGGAAAATGGTCACACTGTGATTTCTCTCCCCTCCTTCCCATTTTATATCTGATACTTTAGCAAGCTTGGTTGCCTTCTGAAGGAACACGTGACTCTGGGATGCCAAAAATGTAGTCTTCTATGAATATTCAGGAGGACGTCCAACTTGGAAATTAGGTTTCTGCAAACATTTTTGTCATGAAACTATAAATTCATGTTTTTTAAAATGCCAATACATATGCAAGTAGAAATGCAACCCTTCTAAAACAACAGAATGTCTATACTCTATTAGCTAAGACGCCTGGAGGCATAAAGACAAATAGTTTAGAGGGTCCTAGAATTGAGGCAGGTTCTTCAGAGCTTCTAGCAAACCTCCTATTGCTAAGTGGTTTGCAGAAAGCCATATCTGGATTCATTTTTCTCAGTCACCCCCACCCCCCCTCTCTCTCCAAAATCTAACAATCCAACTGTGACTGCAGCCGACAAAAGAATATGCCCAGCATCAGTGCCTCATCAATGTTCTAAAGCAGGAACTAAGCGCTGTGAGAGGATGTGCAATTAAGACCTTCTCTTACTTTGTTAATTATTCATTAAAATCACATTTGTTTTGTTACTCATCTGTTAGACTGACATTTGTTTCAATACTTCAATTTCGTTCTTTCCCCCACCCCACATGCCAACCCCTTTGGATTCTTGGCTGTTGATTTTTCATTATCTGTTTTGAGATCTGCCATTATGCTTCGGGTATTATTTGCAAACTTCTGCATCAAACTCTCCTCTTCTTCCTGACCTTCGTTTTTTTGCCTAAATATACCACAAAAAATACTAGATATTGGGAAAAATAAAGAGCAAGTGCTCTGCGGCGGTTGGTAAGACCAGAAAGATGGTGTTTCTGCAACAATGGCTTCAAAATTGTAAATTTTAATGTATCGTGATGGAGAATGTATATTTATATGTATATGTAATATATACATATAAATTATTTACTTATATATGTGTGTGTGTGTGTGTGTGTGTGTGTGTGTGTGTGTGTTTTCTTTTCATAGGCCTTTCTTTTCTTTTCTTTTCTTTTCTTTTCTTTTCTTTTCTTTTCTTTTCTTTTCTTTTCTTTTCTTTTCTTTTCATAGAGTATTTCTCTTTAGCCAGGAAGAACCTGTCTAAAGAGAAATACATATATATATTGTATATATACGTATATATATATCAGTGATGGGTTGCCCTCGGTTCGCACCGGTTCTATAGAACCGGTAGTAAAACCAGCGGGAGACTCCGTCCACTGACCCTGACGTCATCAAAATACTTCTTTGTGAGCGAAGTGAGCGCGTGCGCGGCCCCATTGCAAACCGGTAGTAAAGGTAAGTAGAATCCACCCCTGATATATATATATAAATATATACATATAAATATGTATATTTAAATGTATATGTAATGACGCACTACATGACTCTGTTGTTATATCCTCAAACCCCCAAAACTTTAACCTTAAACTGTCTACCATGGACCTCACCCCATTCCTAAGAGGTCTGTAAGGGGGCGTGCATAAGCGCACCAGTGTGCCTACCGTCCCTGTCCTATTGTCCCCATTTATTCGTTCTCATTTCCTGTGTTCATGTCCCTGTTTATACTTATACCTGTTTTCTCATACATATTTGACAAACTAAATAAAGAGAAATAAAATAAATAAATTATTGCATTCATGGGTTAGGCTTAAAGTCCCATGATTAAGATGTCCACATTCCCATGGATTTAGGTGTTGCAAAACCTAACCCATGGAAGGGTTAGGAGATGGTACCTAAAAAACTGCTTCCAATCCACGCCAGTATGCCTCTGCAGAGAAAATTGGTGCCAGTTCTCTGATCCCACAGACATGAACTGGCACCTATTTTCTCTGGAGTGTTTTATTATTTTACCCCTTCTTCCCTCTCTTCCATCCCCTTATAATTTCTACTGCCCTGGGTAGCAGCATAAGTAAGGAAGTGTCAGAGCTGCCATCATACACTTGAGCTTCTCATTTGCTAGCTGTCAGTCTGCAATGAACTATGGGGGGAGTGAGCCAGTTGGAAGAGGAGAGCTACTCAGTACCTTCCAGAGATACCACCTCAAGGTCAAAGCCCTGTGAATGGAATGCAATGACTTACCAACCAGCCTGCCTGTTGGACAGACGGTTCCCAAAACAATTTATTCAAACCTAACTGGATATTGAGGCAGCAGGGAAGGAGAGGAACTGACTAGGGAAAGTTAACCAGGAAAGTTTGGCGCGCAAATCTTAGTTCTGGCTTTGCTATACTGTAATCCACTTGGCTTTTAGTAAAAGTATACCTTTCAACAGTGGTGAAATGTAAAATTTGTTACTACCGGTTCTGTGGACGTGGCTTGGTGGTGGTGGGGTAATATGACTGAGTGGGCGTGGCCAACTTTTTTTTTAATTTTTAAAAACATTTTTTCTACAACCTCTTTGGCTGAAGAGGTTGTAAAAAAATTCTTTTTAAAGCCTCTGATGATCTCAGCTGAGTTGCCTGATCGGCAGAGGCTTTTTTTTTAAAGCCTCTGACGATCCCAGCTGAGTTGCCTGATCGGCAGAGGCTTTTTTTCTTTTAAAAACATTTTTTCTACAACCTCTTCGGCCGAAGAGGTTGTAAAAAAATGCTTTTAAAAGCCTCTGACGATCCCAGCTGAGCCGCACGATCATCAGAGGCTTTTTAAAAAAACTTTTAAAAGCTTTTTTTCGGCAGAAGTGGTTGTAAAAAAAATGCTTTTAAAAATAATTAAAAAAAGCCTCTGATGATTGCGTGGCTCAGCTGGGCATGGGCGGGGGCAGGGATTTTTGCTACCGGTTCTCCAAACCACCCGCCGCCATCGCCACCGGATTGGGTGATCCGGTCTGAACCGGGAGCATTTCACCCCTGCCTTTCACTACAAATGAATCAAGGGTCACAGTGCCCTGATCTTCTGCTCTCCTATGATAGCTCCATGGGATCCAGGAATAGTCAGCAGAAGACTAGTGGGTCTTCTGCTGCCAACAATTGGCTTTCAAAGAGCTCCCATGTATCATGTTATCATGTTATCATGGTATCATGTTGCGCCGGCTGGAGGGACTGGGAGTGGGGGGCACCGTCTTGCGGTGGTTCTCCTCCTATCTCTCCGACCGGTCGCAATCCATGTTGACAGGGGGGCAGCGGTCGACCCCAAGGCGCCTTGTTTGTGGGGTGCCACAAGGGTCGGTCGTCTCGCCCCTCCTGTTCAACATTTATGTGAAGCCGCTAGGTGAGATCATCCGTGGTTTTGGGGTGGAGTTCCATCGGTACGCTGATGATACTCAGCTGTACATTTCCACCCCAGACCATCCCAACGATGCCTTGGAAGTGATGTCCCAGTGCCTGGAGGCCGTGCGGGTCTGGATAGGGAGAAACAGGCTTCGACTCAACCCTTCCAAGACCGAGTGGCTGTGGCTGCCGGTGTCCCGGTATAGCCAGCTGACGCCATCACTGGTTATTGGGGATGAATCATTGGCCCCCACAGAGAGGGCCCACAACTTGGGTGTCCTCCTGGACGCACGGCTGTCTTTAGAAGGGCACATGACGGCCGTGGCCAGGGGGGCTTTTTATCAGGTTCGCCTGATATGCCAGTTGCGCCCCTTTCTGGACCGGGACTCCCTACGCACGGTCACTCAGGCACTCATCACTTCTCGTCTGGACTATTGTAATGCTCTCTACATGGGGCTCCCCTTGGGGTACACCCGGAGGCTCCAACTGGTGCAGAATGCGGCCGTGTGGGGGATTATGGGAGCGACGGGACGCTCCCATGTGACTCCTCTCCTGCGTGAGCTGCATTGGCTTCCAGTGGACTTCTGGGTGCGCTTCAAGGTGTTGGTGATCACCTTTAAAGAGCTCCATGGCTTGGGGCCGGGGTACTTACGGGACCGCCTTCTGCCACCAATAGCCTCCCACCGGCCGGTTCGTTCCCACAGAGAGGGCCTCCTCAGGGTGCCGTCGGCCAGACAATGCCGGCTGGCGACCCCCAGGAGGAGAGCCTTCTCTGTGGTGGCACCTACCCTTTGGAACAATCTACCCCCAGAGATACGAGTGATCTCCGACCTCAGGACTTTTCGTCGGGCCCTAAAAACTTACTTTTTTCAGTTAGCCAGTCTGTCTTGATTTTAGGGTTGGTTTTTAAAATTTTGATACTGATTTTAAATTGACAAATTTTAAATTATGGGCCAAATTTATTAATTATTTTAAATTTGTTTTTAATTGTAATGTTATGTATAAATGCTTTTATTTTGGCTGTTCACCGCCCTGAGTCCGAAAGGAGAAGGGTGGTATAGAAATTTGAATAATAATAATAATAATAATAATAATAATAATAATAATAATAATAATAATAATAATATGGCCATCCTGTTTCCCCTGCTTCTGGCAAAGTCCCAACCTTTGTTCTTCTTTGGTACCAAGGTAGAGTGCAGACTGAAAGTCCAATCCACATACTTTTTATTCGAGCATCTTTTCTGAAGGCTTCTGTGCCGTTGAGATCAGCTCTATATCACTAATAGGGAACTGACTTCAGTGTGATCTTCGTTGCTTTGATGCTCTTGTTATATTGGGTTTTGAACCTTATGCTCTATATGCTGCCTTGAGTTGAATAACAGTTAGGAGGCTATATAGCTACTCCTCGATTTACAACAGTTCATTTAGTGACTGTCCAAAGTTTCAAGGGCACTGAAAAAGGTGACTTATGACTGTTTTCACAGTTATGACCTCTGCAGCATCCTCATGATCATGTGATCAAAATTCAGATGTTTGGCAACTGATTCATATTTATGACCATTGTTGTGTTCCAAGATCATGTTTTCACCTATTGCAACCTTCTGATAAGCAAAGTAATGTGGAACTCAGATGCACTTAACAACCATCTTACTAACTTAACAACTGCAGCGATTCACTTAACAACTTTGGTAAGAAAGGTCATAAAGCAGGGCAAAACTCATTTTGGTCTCAACTCTGGTTGTAAGTCGAAGACTACCTGTACAAGTCATCATGAATGTTATTATATAGTGCTGTGTTTTTCAAACTCATCAACTTTAAAATGAGTGGACTTCAACTTCCATGTTGGCTGGGGATTCTGGGAGTTGAAATGCACCCATTTTAAAATTGCCAAAATTGAGAAACACTTATGTGGTATATAAACCTTGGTAATGCTGATTTACACAGAGCAATAGCAATAGCACTTAGACTTATATACCGCTTCACAGTGCGTTACAGTCCTCTCTAAGCAATTTACAGAGTTAGCATATTGCCCCCAACAATCTGGATCCTCATTTTATCCATCTGGGAAGGATGGAAAGCTGAGTCAACTTTGAGCCTGGTGAGATTCGAACTGCCAAATTGCAGGCAGCTAGTAGTCAGCAGAAGCAGCCTGCAGTACTGCGTTGTAACCACTGCGTCACCACAGCTCATTATAAATCTCAAAAAGAAGATATTCTTAAACAATATTTACTTGATTACAATTTTATATCGTACCATTGTTCATTGAAGGGAGATGTGGAAGGAAAGATGGGTTATAAACGTATTATTGAATGCATTCAGATTGATAGCTATAATTAGTCTGCAGGTATGTGGATAATTATTGCCTTCAACAGTTTAATGAATTACAGCATCGGTCTGATACCAGTTTGTAGGAAGTAATAAACACATGGTAATTGAAATCCTTCAACAAGCTGTTTTCTTTTTCATTTCATTTTTGAAACCTGTTTTAGTCATTTTCCCCTTCCGTTGTTTTTTTTACCTGGAAGAAAAAAAAATTTTTTTTTCCACTCAGCTTTCATTAAAAAGGAGATTTTAGTTCCATCAAACATTTGCAAGCATGCATACACAGGCACACATGCAGAGATGATACAAGGTGTATTTTCTATGGCTTCTATGTCTAAGAACATGGAAATGATGGTGGACTGTAATTTAATTTTAAGATAACCTTATCATGGGTCTGAGTTATCTTTCAGGAATTCCAGAATGCAGTAAATTTCTCTTCTGAGGCTGGAGAGAAACCTACAGCACTGAAAAAGCAAACCCTAAATCTTGATTTAATACTCCCTTTAGATCCCATATCTTGTCCCACAAAGGCTTGAATTCTTCACTAGTCTTGGAATTTCTGATGGGAGAAAGTTACCTTATTTTAAATCAGTGAACGGGGAAGGAGTGATGCAAAGATTCAGTTTAGAGGTTTAATTCAATGTGATTCAATAATCCGTGTCATTGGATGATTGAATGCTTTTGCAAAAATGCAAAAGTTTTCAAGTTTCAAGTACAAAACGCGAGTTTTCCAAACCCATGATTTGAAGTGAGTATATGTTCTGAATCAAATTGCTTGATATTGCAAACCGAAACTGTTTTTTAGGAAGTTATTTGGAAGATTCATTTCAATTAATCAAACTGATGATTTGAATTAGTTTGAGGATGATTCACAAAGCTTTCCCAGCTTCATGCTGCAACCCAGAAGCAGAACAGTAGAAGTAGCCTTTGACTTACAACGGTTCATTTAGTGACCATTTGAAGTTACAAACGGCACAGACGAAAAGTGAAAAGTGACCATTTTCACATTTACGATCATTGCAGTGTTCCTAATGGTCATGCAATCAAAATTCAGATGCTTGGCAACTGACTTGTATTTATGACAGTTGCAGTGCCCCAGGGTCATGTGATCACCTTTTGTAAACTTCTGACAAGCGAAGTCAACGAGGAAGCCAGATTCACTTAACAACCATGTTACTAACTTAACAACTCCGGTGATTCACTTAACTGCCTGGTGACGCAGCAGACTAAAGCACTGTTATTAACAGTGCTGTTATTAACATCAGCTGCCTGCAATTACTGCAAGTTCAAATCTCACCAGGCTCAAGGTTGACTCAGCCTTCCATCCTTTCTAAGGTAGGTAAAATGAGGACCCAGATTGTGAGGGTAATAAGCTGACTTTGTATAAAATATACAAAAGTATGAAGGCTATTGCTTAACGCATTGTAAGCCGCCCTGAGTCTCCGGAGAAGGGCAGCATATAAATCAAATTAAAAAAAAAAAGAAAACTGAAGCAAGAAAGGTCGTAAAATGGGGCAGAGTTCATTTAACAAATGTCTCACTTAGCAACAGAAATTTTGGGCTCAATTGTAATCACAAGTCAAGGACTACCGGCAATGTCTAGAAAATCAGAACCAAATCTTTTTGGAATTGTCATCACTTTTTCCTTTCTCTGCATCTCTTTTCCAAGTGCTTCCCCACAATAACAGACTTGTGATGTAGCAGTATTGTAGGAGTTGTAGTTGCAGTGTTGTAGGGCACGGTGGCTCAGTGGCTAAGATGCTGAGTTTGTCGATTGAAAGGTCAGTAGTTCAGCGGTTCGAATCTCTAGTGCTGCGTAACAGGGTGAGCTCCCGTTACTTGTTCCAGCTTCTGCCAACCTAGCAGTTCGAAAGCACATAAAAAATGCAAGTAGAAAAATAGGGACCACTTTTGATGGGAAGGTAACAGCGTTCTGTGCGCCTTTGGCATTTAGTCATGCTGGCCACATGACCACGGAGACATCTTCGGACAGCGCTGACTCTTTGGCTTTGAAACGGAGATGAGCACTGCCCCTAGAGTCGGGAACGACTAACACATATGTTCGAGGGGAACCTTTACCTTTACCGTTAGGAGTTTCAGAGTCATTCAACAGTCCCATGAAGTTTGTATTGGCTGCCTCCTTATGATTTGAACCCTATATTTAGCCAATTCTAGTGCCCCTACACAACAAGATTTGCTGTCTTTTTCTTTTTTTTTTTTCTGTATATAAACTGTATACCAGGTTTGGCACTTTTCTAAGCATAGCCAGGTTTCCTATCAGGGGTGAAATCTACTTACCTTCCTTACCGGTTCAGAAGTGCATGCACGCGCATGACATGCGTGCGCAGACCTTCTGCACGTATGCAAAACCTTCTGTGCATGCGCAAAACCTTCTGCACATGCACAGAAGGTAAAAAACACATTACTTCCTGGTTAAAACCAGGAAGTAATGACACCCAGGTGGGTGGGCGGAGCTTTGCTCCGCCATTGCTACTGGATTGCCGAACCACCATCCAAGATCGCTACTGGATCAGGCGATCCAGTCCAATCCGGGAGCATTTCACCCTTGCTTCCTATCAAATCAACAAGTGTAAATGGTTGACCTGACCATATCTGAGGTTCAAAAAAAGGAGGAGGAGGAGGAAAGATAAGGGGTGAGTCAAGTATTTGGTACCCTGAAGAACTTGGTTGCAAAGGACTGATCCAGGCTGCATCAGGTTTCTCATTGGCATTCACCACCACTGCTAGAGCATGAATGCAAGAAAAAAAAATGAACTAGAGATGGCACAGAAAAACACTAAGAGGTGAGACCAGGAAATTAGTTTTGCTGCAGAGTCTTTTCTTTACAGATTTCCAGCTAAAATATCTTCTGATGGTGGTGGTGGGCTCGACAGTGACCAGGAGAAAGAGAAGAGGATGCTTTCCTGGTGTGGTTTTTGCAAATAGAGTGTCTCTGCAGCCTGTAGTGACCGATATATGCAGTACAGCATATGCGCAGTTCCGTGCTTCTAGAGATATGCTATTAAAGCGACAGCAAAACAGCAAAAGTTACAGCATGGTTTCAGAATCTACCAGCCCCTGCAAGTTTTTTTAAATTTAATCTTAATTTTTAAGATTAATTTTAAGAAATGGATCACATCATAAAGTTCCATCCATGAAAGCTATCTGCCCTGACGCTTGTAACTCTGACATAAGACACTGACTTCATTGTTCAGAGATGAGAATGCATTTTTTACATGATAAAGCGGGAAGCAATCACACGGAAGACTGCATTTTTTCAGATCAGATCAGAAATGCATTTTTGTACATGGTCGGGATCGAATCTCTCCAGCACTGTGATCACTTCAGATGATCACACAGTTGGAAAGATTCCCCTGCTAAGCAGTACCTTGCATGTGGAAAGCTGATTGTGAAAAAGGGAATGCAGATAAAATGCTCTGACAGTTCTTCAATGTACAGGAAACGTACATGTCTATATGACAAGTCTTTAAAAACTAATAAGAAGACTTGATGTCTATGGAGATTCTCAGTCATCCAGGTCATGGTTCTCTCAAAAGTACTTTTTCAAGAGGCAACTGGATTTTCTGTTTTTTCTTTGAAGACGTTTTGCTTCTCATCCAAGAAGCTTCTTCAGCTCTGACTGATGGTGGGAGAAATGGAAGGATTTATACTCTTCAAAGAAAAACTGGGAAGTCCAGTTGTCTCTTGAAAAAGCACCTTTGAGACAACTATGACCTGGATGACTGAGAATCTCCATAGATATTTAGCAGTGCACTTTGGGATGAACTCCCTTCAAATGGTACAGGAGTATGCACGGATTTCCAGAAAAATTGCAGACTACAGGAACCATTTGCAAATGGTTGCAAATGATCAGCTGTCAGCACTGAGAAAGAATGCAAATGATCAGCTGTCAGCAAGGAGTATAAATCCTTCCATTTCCCCACCATCCAGTCAGAGCTGAAGAAGCTTCTTGGATGAGGAGCGAAATATCTTCAAAAGAAAAAAACCAGAAAGTCCAGTTACCTCTTGAAAAAAAGCACCTTTGGGATAATAAGGCTTATAAAATTGCATGTCATATGTTGCATGACTTTATTTCAATACAGACGTGTTTATTCTTTCTCAGAATACTGCAAAAGCAGAAAATTTTGAACTGTTTTAAAAAATGAGCTTCTCCAAAAAATAAAACTCATTAATTTATGGAACTATGGACTGCCACAAGATATGGTAATTTTAAATTATTTTTAGTCCATTTGTTAATGACTGCTAATAACCATAAGCTGGTTATTACATGTATAACTGAGTCCTGGGTGGCATATGAATATCTGAAATTAGTTAAGTGTGGGATTAGGAGAGCCAGCTTTAATCTCAATGGGCCACAGATGTATTTGGAGTTATACTGCTCTCTGTGAGCCAACTGAGATTTCCAAACCGCTACATCTAGTCAAAAGATCTACATCTAGTCTTGAGCTGTGCCTAAAGAGCCGTGGTGACGCAGTGGTTAGAATGCAGTATTGCAGGCTAATTCTGCCGACTGCCAGCAGTTCGATCCTGACTGGCTCAAGTTTGACTCACCCTTCCATCCTTCCGAGGTTGGTAAAATGAGGACCCAGATTGTTGGGGGCAATATGCTGACTCTGTAAACCACTTAGAGAGGGCTCTAATGCAGTAGGAAGTGGTATATAAGTCTAAGTGCTATTGCTAGTCTTCCAAGAAAAAGAATTAGAGGTACAAAATAAACCATAGGTAATTTTTATTTTTTTAATTATTTAGCGTATGGCATCTACAGAGGTCATGAAATCACTGATATACAAATTTAGTTTAAATAAAATGTCATACGCACACACACACACACACACCATGTTTTCCCCAAAATAAGACCCTGTCTTATATTTTTTTGAACCCTGAAATAAGCGCTTGGCCTTATTGACATGCACTCAAAAGCCCGATTGGGCTTATTATCAGGGGATTTCTTATTTTGGGGGGAAAAGGGCATGTATGTATGTATGTATGTATGATATGTGGACAATACAATATAGGAGACTATATATTAAATTAAGATAAAACCATAATAAGATCACCATGATAAGGAGGCATAGAACTTCAACAGGATAGATGTTATAATTCAATATCTAAAGATGCTAACCATCTAACTGCTTTTGGTGTGGCTGTGGTGAGATCATCCCAGGTGCCTTGAATTTTCCTGAGGAGACATTGTTGAACTATATGTCTTCTAGTTTGTTCTGGGGCACCACAGTTGCATTACGGGCTCTCGGCCATTCATCATTTAAAGAGCTTTGCCTTAGTTCTAGTATGGCCTGCCCTGATTCTATTCAGGTGGCTTCATATTTTGTGGGGCAGCTGCATTCCTGAAAGTGGTTTTGTTGGGTTGATGGTTTGATGGTCGAGCTGAAGGAAACTATTCCGTATCATAAAGTAACAA
This sequence comes from Pantherophis guttatus, assembly GCF_059756535.1. NCBI lineage: Eukaryota > Metazoa > Chordata > Lepidosauria > Squamata > Colubridae > Pantherophis > Pantherophis guttatus. The sequence goes on from NC_142064.1 coordinate 80,362,939, forward strand.
GCCTTCTGGAGAACATGTTAAAAAACCGATATGTCGCGGTTTCTGTAGGAGGCACCGCTAGTAAATCTTTTTCCATTAAGAATGACTTGCCACAGGGATCGGTTCTAGCCTCCCTCCTATTTAATCTATATACTAACTAGTGGTTTACCAGAAACCAATTCTGAAAAATGTTTTGGGTAATATAAGGAAAAATAATTAATAAAAAAAAAACAATTTTTGTTTTTGAAATAGCTCTCTCCCCACTTTTGGACTCTCTGGAACATAATTCAGACCTTATTCCAAATAACTCCTCACATCACCTGTAAAGGATTTGGTGTTTGATTTTCATCCTGGTTTGTTTCACTGTTCCACAAATTGATCTTGCTATGTTTTCCTACTGTAGGAAATTAGAGAATACAATCCATCTGTGCAACCTGATCTAGGAACATGTGATTTCTCTTGCTCAAAATAAAAATTTGCAATACACTTGTCTTTGGTGTATGTATCCTAATAAAATTACAATAAAAAAGTCCTTATAGAAATGCAATTTATTTTTTTTTAATATACAGGGAAATATAAAAAAGAGGTTGTTACTATACAGTGATAATAAAACAATGGAATTCATGGAGAAGATAAAAATTCAATCACCCTGGAATGTCAGAAAAGGTTTGAAAATGTATTCTTACACATAAAGATTGAATTCTAAATCTTAGAGGTTTTTTTTTTAATTGCTCATTAAGACTGCATTTCTGAGGCCCAGTTTTAGAGGCCTTTTCAGATTAGTAATTTATTATTAACACTAAAAGTACTAAAATCAGAATCAAACCATAATTAATCATCCTTGCTAACAAATCACAGTTTATGTTAACTACATTATACCTTCCTTGCATATAATGCCAAATGAGAGTGTCAAATGAAGAACTTTATAAATGATAATAAAATCTTGATTTAATGGCTCAGTGTAAAAGGTATCTTGTTAAATCCAAATTTGCATAATTTGTGTCAATTTATGCCATTTGTATCATCCTGACTATAGATAAAATTGCATCATTCGCAGTAAAATCTTGATTTAACAGATATCCACAATTTAATGGACATAACATTCAGTACAGAATACTAGTAGAATAACCCTTTTTTAATGGCTGAGCAATTTTTGGATGAAAATGTTGCTAAACCATTAAAAAAGACTTACTATACTAGTATTCTGTACGGAGTATTATATACAATTGCATGTATTCAATAGGAATAATTGGTTTATTTATTCTCAGTATATCCATTTTGCCTGGATTAAGGTTAAATTCACCCACATCTATTTTCGCAAGTTCAGGAATTCTATGGCTTCCTTGGGGTAATTTATATGAAAGGTAAGTGTTATCAGAATGTAAATTTATGTAGATAACAGCTAAACACATTGAGTTTGTCAGCTAGAAAGCTGACATCCCAGGTTCGAGACCCGAGCACCATGTGACAGGGTGAGCTCCTGTCACTTGCTCCAGCTCCTGCCAACCCAGTATTTGAAAGTATGCAAATGCGAGTAGATAAATACCACTTTGGTGGGAAGGTAACAGCGTTCCGTGCACCATGGTGTATAGTCATGTTGGCCTCATGACACAGTGGTGGGTTTCAAATTTTTTTACTACCAATTCTGTGGGTGTGGCTTGGTGGGTATGGCATGGCTTGGTGGGCGTGGCTTGGTGGGCATGGCAGGGGAAGGATACTGTAAAATCTTCATTCCCTCCCCACTCCAAGGGAAGGTTACTGCAAAATCCCCATTTCCTCCCAATCAGTTGGGAATTGGGAGGCAGAGAATAGATGGGGGAAGATCCAATCAGAATTTTTACTACCGGTTCTCTGAACTACTCAAAATTTCTGCTACCGGTTCTCCAGAACTGGTCAGAACCTGCTCAAACCCACTTCTGACATGACCACAGAAATATCTTTGGATAATGCTGGCTCCCTCAGCTAAGAGACAGTGATGAGCACTGCCCCCTAGAGCTGGACAAGATTGAACAGGGTAAACCTTTACCTTTATCTTTATAGAGACAAGGTAACACTTTGCAGAAATATACAAAGCTGTGAATAGAATGTTAATTTAAAGAGACAGTGGAATTTTTTCCCCATGGGATGATTCCCCCCCCATTCTTCTAATCTTTCTATTAATATTTTTTGATACTTTTGAAAAACTTTAGATTTTCTGACCTCCATTTTCTGTATTGGTGGTACTTGGAGAAGGGGAAATCCTTATTTGTGGAACAATGTCCAATATGTTTGCATTGTATCTTCTGCATATTGCCCATCATGCTGTAATTCACTACAATATTCAATACTTTTTATTTTGTTTGAGAAATAAATAGATCTGTCTGTCTGTCTGTCTGTCTGTCTGTCTGTCTGTCTGTCTGTCTGTCTGTCTATCTATCTATCTATCTATCTATCTATCTATCTATCTATCTATCTATCTATCACTTGTGACTGCATGACTGTAACTTGTTATCCTTGCAATTTATATTGATTGTTTCCTAGTATGATTTGATTGTTTATTGTACCGTATGACTGTCACTGGGTGTTGTGCCTTGTGATTCTTGTCGAGTGTATCTTGTCTTTTTATGTACACTGAGAGCATATGCACCAAAGACAAATTCCTTGTGTTTGCATATGCTCTCAGAGCATATGCACCAAAGACAAATTCCCTCACACTTTGCCAATAAAGAATTCTATTCTATTCTATTCTATTCTATTCTATTCTATTCTATTCTATTCTATTCTATTCTATTCTATTCTATTCTATTCTATTCTATTCTATTCTATTCTATCCTATCCTATCCTATCCTATCCTATCCTATCCTATCCTATCCTATCCTATCCTATCCTACCCTACCCTACCCTACCCTACCCTACCCTACCCTACCCTATCTATCTATCTATCTATCTATCTATCTATCTATCTATCTATCTATCTATCTATCTATCAGTATTTATTGGTATCTATCTATCATCTCCATTTATGAACCTATCTACCACCCACCCATCCACCCACCCACCCATCCATCCATCCATCCACCCACCCATCCATCCATCTCATTAATATTTTGATAAAGAATTGTGATAGGATTTGGGCTGTCCATATGCAAAAGCAATAGAACAGTTCAATAACCATTTTGATATCAAATTGGAACAAAATAGATGATAAATTATGCTGCTAAATTTATATCTCCTGCCCCTCTTCTGTAATAACCAGTTAAATGGATTTCATGCAGCAGCTAACAAGGGATGCCGAAAGTAGATTGGCTTAACAGTAACCAGAAGGCAAGCACTATATTAGGACTAATGTGAAGGAATGAGTTGCCCCAATTAACTAGCCTAGTAGTTAATTAACTACCCTGGAATCTGAATGCCAAATTGAGTGAAATATCTCACTAAACAGAAGGGCTTGAATTATCTATTAGAAGATGACTTTGAATAGACTTTGAACTACCTGACCAGCCCCAATTTAATATTACTTTCTGAAGCAGAATTAATTTTATTTTTGAAATCTCAGTGGCATTTCAAGATCATACACTGAGTTGTTGTTGTGTATAGATTGCAAAGTTTATTGAAGTCCATCATAACTATCTCCTAAGAAATAAGATAGCAGCTCTCTTCTTTCTCAGAGCAGAGGGGGAAAAAAACAGCCTTGATTGCTCATGTATCTTTTCCTGTTGTCAAAAATGCAAGAAAACCTGTTGACACTTTTCATAGCATAAATAAAAAGATTATCACCTGAGAGGATAAGCACATCAAGCTATAGTGAAATGCTCGGCTGCCAAAAGAACTTGCCACCCCATACTCCTTTGATAGACATTTTTTAAAAAAATATATGGCTGTTTTCTTCATACTTTAAACATTTATCTGTATATTTAAAACTTCCCAGATCTCACCTTCTGTTCTCTCTAACAATAAAGGATTGGAGTTAAAAAGCCACACATTGAAAAAAATAAGACATGATGATGGTGATCCTTTTTCCAGATCAGGAAAGCTCTTGGAAAATATGAAAAAAAAGTGATCTGCTTCTGTGCTGCCACAATAGATTTTCCTTCTTCCATGTCCATGATTCATAAGATCATTAATGATCTTGGGGTCCTGAAGCTAATGGCTGCCTAGGTTAACAGCTCTCCGTGTTATCTCAGCCTTTCAACTTCTCCCGCCCATCATTAGCTGCCAGGAAATGCCTGACTCAGAGGTTATTATTGTTTAAATATCGCCTCTGAAAGCTTTTTATTACCCGCAATACATTTTGCTTTTGTGCTGCATTAGCAAGCCAAAGTATTAATATAATTAGCAATACAACAAATCAGGGAAAGAAGATTTTTCAAGACGTACACAGGTCCTAAAGAGCACATTTCTGTTCTTGGAGATCCATGCTATTGGATGGCTTCTTCAGGATACCCCAAAGTCTGGGTGAAGGACACACAATCCGTACCCCTAAATACAAATAGTCCTTGACTTGCGACCACAATTGGGCCCAATTTTTTTGTTGCTAAGCGAGACAGTTGCTAAGCGAATTTTGCTTCGTTTTACAACCTTTCTTGCCACAAGTCTGTAGAGATTCTCAGTCATCCAGGTCATGGTTGTCCCAAAGGTGCTTTTTCAGGAGGCAACTGGACTTTCTTGTTTTTTCTTTTGAAGATGTTTTGCTTCTCATCCAAGAAGCTTCTTCAGCTTTGACAGGATAGTGGGGAATGGAAGGATTTATATTCCTTGCAGACAGCTGGTCATTTGCATCCTTTTAGAGGGTCATTGAAGCACATAGAGGTTGATCTGTGTCCTCAGGGTCATCCTGTCAGAGCTGAAGAAGCTTCTTGGATGAGAAGCAAAACGTCTTCAAAAGAAAAAACAAGAAAGTCTAGTTGCCTCCTTAAAAAGCACCTTTGGGACAACCATGACCTGGATGACTGAGAATCTCTATAGACGTTTAGCTATAGAATTTGGGATGAACACCCTTTGAATGGTGTGGGAGTAGGAATGGATTTCCAGAGGAAAAATTGCAGACTACAGGAACCAGGAGCGCTACTCAGGTGACCCTGAGGATACAGATAAATCTCCAAGTGCTTCAATGACCCTCCAAAAGGATGCAGATTACCAGCTGTCTGAACGGAATATAAATCCTTCCATTCTCCACTATCCTGTCAGAGCCTGAAGAAGCTTCTTGGATGAGAAGTGAAACGTCTTCAAAGAAAAACAAGAAAGTCCAGTTGCCTCTTGAAAAAGCACCTTTGGGACTTTCTTGCCGGAGTTGTTAAGTGAATCACTGCAGTAGTTAAATTAGTAGCACCACTGGTAAGTGAATGTGTCTTCCCCATTGACTTTGCTTCTCAGAAGGTCGCAAAAAGGGATCCCATAATACCGCAATCATCATAATATGAATCGGTTGCCAAGCTTCTGAATTGTGACCATGGGGATGTTGCAACTGTTGTTCAGTGTGAAAAACATTCATAACTCACTTTTTTCAGTGCCATTGTTAACTTCAAATGGTCACTAAATGAACTGCTGTAAATCGAGGATTATGTTAGTCCAAATCCCTTTATGTGTTGCTTCTCTGCTGTGCAGTTTCACTGCTTTTGTCACTGCACCTCAAAGAGAATAAATCCATAGAACCTAGCACCATATGCGTAGCCATTGTGAATCTGGCTAAACCCAATCTTAATCAAGGATTTCCCCCCCTTGTAATAGCTAACCAGATCCTGGCAAACTGGATATGGAAAGATACCTGTTTCCTGCAGTATAGTTTAGTATACTGCCTCCATCCCAGATATAATAGGATCCAGTAGGACTTTTCTTCAAGACTGATAGTCCTCCATGAAATTATCCTATTCTTTTGAAAGAAATCTAAATTAGTGGCCTTCTTGAGATCATGGGATAAAGAGAGTCATAGGCTAATTAAAAGCTTTGCAAAGAAATGAAGAGGAAGAAGAACATTGTAGAATTGGAAAAGGAGCAGGAAAGGACAATCCAAATGATTAAATGAATTCAGAAGCTTCTCTGTAAGGTTAGCCACGGAGTTTGGATTATTTTAGCCTGGGCAATATGTAGTCCTCAAGTCTGCCTCAGACCAAAAGATAATTTAGTCTTGAAATTGTGTCACTAGAACATTTTATAAGGCTCTGCCATTTTTTTTAGGCTGAGTGCATGAATCTTGGGGCCTGTATGATAAAGAGCCAAGCTAAGTTATTGATGGATCAGCAGTGGAGAAAAAAAAAAAAGAGAGAGAGAGAGAGAGAGAGAGAGAGAAATAAAAATCAGGACTAATATAAAGAACTTTCACGCATCAATAATAAGTTGGGCCAGTGGTTTGTCAAAGGAAGACGTTCCTTATATTCCTTATTCTTTCTTTTCTTCAGAGACACAAAGAGCAAAGGATTCTAATAAATTTATTTTTTTTTTCTGTTTCTGATGTTTTTCTGTTACAAAAAAGGCATTATTGACCCATAAGATGGAGAAATCAGGGAATCACATAGTCTTCAAAAATTGAGAGGGAGGGAGGGGAGAGGGATAGGGATAGGGAGAGAGGGAGGGAGGGAGGGAGAGAGAGAGAGAGAGAGAGAGAGAAAGAAAGAAAATTTAAACATGAAGAGCAGAAGATGCTGGAAGGATTCACTTCTTAATGCTTGCTCTTGAGTTGCTCATGACTTACTGTACTTTTCCTCCATTACCTGCTAGGGAATTCACTGCTTCCTGAAAAGAATCACAAACACATAGACACCATTCTGCTTCTGTCTGTTAGCTTGTGTATTAGATTGTGTCTATAGCAATTGCACAACTGGGCTTTTTAGGACCAGCTCTGTAGTCTCTAGTAAAGGGGAGTTGCATTTCCCGTGTTTCAAAATTCTTCATTCAGAACTCTGCACGAGATTTTGATCTACGTAGCTTTTGTAATATAGCGTGTGGTGAGTGATTAGATATTTGTTTTCCTGAGCTTCATGAATAGCAAAACAAGGCCTGTTTATAAGGACTGAAGGAGGCTGCAGTTTAAAACGTCAGATTGTACCGTCTGGGAATATCAAGTCGTTTTGGGTGAGTCTACTAGACTCAAATGAATGCCTTTGCATGATGTATATCTTTTACTCCAGACGTTATTCCCTGAATTTACTGTAATTTCATGAACTGCTTATCATAAATTAGTCACATATTCCCCCTCCCATTAGAGAAAATATTCTATACGGAGAAATGGATTACATTCTCTGAATTTACTGTAATTTTGTGAGTGGCTTATCATAAATTAGTCACATATTGCCCTCTAGTTAGATAAAATATCATATAACAAGAAATGAGATTCTCCTCCAAGGATGCTTTCCGAAGTATAAAAAACATATCAAAAAATTAAACAATTTTTTAAAAAAAAATGTAAGGAGAAGTTTAGGTAAAATAACGATGACTTCTTAGATGCATGTTCCTGAGTCCCAAATAGTAAGAAGCAAACCACAAAGTGGGGGGAGGAAGGGAAGGGGAGGGTATTTATTTGTTGCTAATTTTATGGCCTGTGGACCTGACAGCGGAGTTGGACAGTGAGGAGGCTGGGGAGGACAATGGGCCAGCCCTGGAGTCAGGGGAAGGCCCGGACAAGGGCTCTGCGTTGGAGGCAGAGATGGGGCCAGGGTCATCTGGGAGCGATACATGGACTCTGGAGCCTCCAGAGGCGGACAGCAGAGAGGCAGAGGAACAGGAGGAGCCTGTTCCTAGTGCACGTATGCGAAGAGCTGCCAGAAGGCAAGAGCAGCTGAAGCAAAAAGGACGACTTGGGAGTAAGGCCAGAAGATGATTGGCCACTCCCATAAGGCTTAAAAGAGCAGCAATGAGCCGTTGGGTTCTTTGTAGAAAAGCAATGTTGATTCCAGTGCTTCTTGTCAGTGTCTCTTGAACTTTGTGGGGTTTTTGCCAAGAAAAGCCTTTGGCAGGTTGCTAAAGGCATAAAAGGTTGGTGATAAGGCCGTAGGACTGGTTTTGAAGAATTTGTTTTTGACTAAGCTGAGAATGAATTAATTCTCAGCTGTTTTAATAAAATATGTTTGTTCAGGACTGAATTGTGTTTGGTAAGCACTACGTGGTCACAACAGGCTGTTAGCTTTGATGGCAGAGGGACTGCCTCCGAAAGCCACCTGCTGGGAGAATAGTGGACTCTCTTGTGTAGTTGGTTAGCCAATATGGGAACAGATGGGCTAGGGATCTGATCCTGCAGGACATTTTATTATGTTCTTATCTTCTTAAACTTGGGAGCCCTGATGGACAGTGATTAAGTGCAGCATTGCAGGCACTCTGCCCACAAGCCTGGAGTTTAATCCTGACGGGGCTCAAGGTCAACTTTCCAAGGTCGATAAAATGAGGACCAAGATTGCTGAAGGCAATATGCTGACGTTGTAAGCCACTACTAGAGTGCTGTAAAGCACTATGGGGTGATATATAAGTCTAAATGCTGTTGCATTTACTTAGACTTATATACTGCTTCACAGTGCTTTACAGCCCTCTCTAAGCCGTTTACAATGTCAGCATATTGCTCCCAACAATCTGGGTCCTCATTTTACCCACCTCGGAAGGATGGAAGGCTGAGTCAACCTTGAGCCTGATGAGATTTGAACTGCCAAATTGCAGTCAGCCGGCAGTCAGCAGAAGTAGCCTGCAGTACTGCACTCTAACTGCTGTGCCACCACAGCTCTTGATGCACATGATCTTATTCATTCTTAGCTGCTAAGGTATACATTTCCTTACATATATTTTTTTGATGTGGCAGATTGTTCCACTGGCTTACGCCTTGTACAGTCAAGAAATTTTCTTAATATGTAGCCTGAATTTACTTTCTGGAGTTTTAACTTAACTTGTAATTCACCCAATGAATCTAGGTCCTCAAAAACTCTTCACAGATGAAAGCAATTTTTTTTATACAATAGATAATTCATCTTTGGAATTTACTTCTTCTTCCTCAAGGAAAAAATGTCCAGTTGATTTTTGAAGAAAAAAAGCACCATTGAGACAAGAGAATCTCCACAGACATCAATGCTTTTTATTTTCTTTTTATCCTACATTTTTTCTCACTCCATTTCTCTCCCCTATTTTTCCATTATTTTCATTTTTCTTTCTATTTCTGTACTTTATATTTTGATAAACCAATAAAAATGTTGAAATTTTTTTAAAAAGCAATAATCATATCCAGACCTGTTCAAATTTCAGCTTGGAAAAATGATATAATAGGAATTCTACTTATCACTTTAGGAAATAGTATTACAATGTATCCACTTTTCTGGAAATTTATTTAGGGTTACTGGATCTCAGCTGCAAAAATATGGATAACCATTAGATAGCAGCAAAAAAGATACCTACAAATCTAACTCCATGCTGTCACCTAGTGGTCATTCACATCTTTGCAATTTTGGATCCGGTAGCCCTAAGATTATTAGCAAGTTTATAGAATTGAGGCCTTTGAACTTGGACTGCAAGGCGATCAAACCGGTCAGTTCTAGAGGAGATCAACCCTGACTGTTCTTTAGAAGGCCAGATCTTGAAGATGAAACTCAAATACTTTGGCCACCTAATGAGAAGGAAGGACTCACTGGAGAAGAGCCTAATGCTGGGAAAGATTGAGGGCAAAATAAGAACGGGACGACAGAGAATGAGGTGGCTGGATGGAATCACTGAAGCAGTTAGCGTGAGCTAAAATGGACTCCAGAGGATGGTAGAGGACAGGAAGGCCTGGAGAAACGTTGTCCATGGGGTTGCGATGGGTCGGACATGACTTCGCAACTAACAACAACAAAATCTAAGGAAAACTAGCACAGGATGAAATACAATTCATATAGCTTGTTAGACTGCTTAGTAGTTGGATTTGCTGAAATGCATTTCTGGCTGTTTGGCCTTCTTTCCTTTTTGCTGGTTCTTAGTAAGGCAACAATCCATTTTAAGTATGTTTGCTTTATCAAATTTTCTTCCATTTTTCATTATAATTGAGCAGGTTAATTATTTGTTCTCCCCCAGGCCATTGCTTTCCCTCCTAGTTCATCAGCGCATCCACCCTCAATTAATTTACAGAAATGCATTCCCAGTCTGTATTTCATTTCTTCTAGGCTTCCGAAGGCTGCTAAGAGCTCCACATTATGCCAAAGGCAAGGAGCTTTGCATATCTTGATAAAAGGGAGTACAAATGAGACAGAGCATTTGTCTTAAGCAAGGTTTTCTGAATTAGACACTGGAGGTGAGAGGAAAGTTCATTTTAAGAAGCTACTGTAGAAAAGATTTGAATTTCTCACCAACTTAATTGATCGGGACAGAAGAAATCAAGGAAATCCTTTAGAAAGTGAAATCAAAGAATCTATTTTAAGAAGAAAACGTTCTGGTCAGCAAGCACTCCAACTATCAAAACTTATTTCCATACATGAGTTGATTTTGAGTGTGTGCTATGCTCCCAAGTACAATTTTCAGCAGAAATTTGAGCTGACAATTCGATGTGATTGCATTGTTGAGCTTTATTGCATGCGCTGTAGAATGTATGTGTCATGCCCTCATTGGTACCTGAATCTGTGGGGGAAGACGAGCTGGGACTGGCTTCGGAGGAAAATGGGGAAGTGCAGGGCCAGTCAGGTCAGGGCCTTTCAGGATTAGGACAGCTTGTAAGCAGGGAGGAACAGGGACAGGATGACCAAGAGAGGCTAAGCAGTGAACATGAGAGACAGAGCTCAGCTGATGAGCGAGGACCACCCCCTCCTGATCCGAGAGCACGGAGAGTGGAGAGAAGGCGAGAACAGCGCAAACTGAGCAGGCTACTCAAGAGAAGAGTGTCCCGCCCCTCTTCACAAGGCACACCTAGGGAATGAGGCTTAAGGAGATGCTGTGGGGCAGGGCATTTGTCAGGAACAAATGCTGAATTCCTGAAGTGTTGTGTACCGATGTTTAAATTTTCCTGGATTCCTTGCATTCTTTCTGCCTTTCTGGACTAATTACCTGGATCCTTTGCTTCCTGAACTCCTTGATTTGCCCTGCTGGATTTATTGTTGTGCATCATGGTATACACAGCACTGGGCTGGACTATTTGCAGCCAGAGGCTGCTTGAGGTGGGTGTGGGTGTTTGACATCACTTTGCTCTGGGACTTGCCAGAAACATGGGAGCATTTGTGGAAACTTGGACCAATAAAGGGGAGATTTGAATGCCAGCTGCCTGTATTATCTCTATGCTGTGCCCTGCTGTGCACAGCACATACTGTGTCACAGTATGTAATTGCATTTATAATGAAAGGATGCCTGTGACCTTTCTACAATTTACAACTATTACTTTAGTGACTGTTCAAAGTTTCAATGGCACTCAGAAGAATGATTTACAACCAAGTCCATGTACGTATGGCTGTCTCAGCATCCCCACGATCATGTGATCAAAATTCTGGCACTTGGCAATGGGCATGTATTAACAATGGTTGCAGCATCCTGGGGTCATGTGATAGCCATTTGTGACCTTCCCAGCTGTCTTTCAACAAGCAAAGTCAATGGGGGAAGCCAGATTTGCTTCATGTTCACATCACTCATTTAATTGTAGTGAATCACTTAACAACCATGGCAAAAAAAAGCTCATAAAATTGGGTGCAACTCACTTAACAACTGCCTTGCTTAGCAACTGAAATTCTGGTCTCAATTCGATCATATGTAGCACACCTGCATATTTGTTTGTTTGTTTGTTTGTTTGTTTGTTTGTTTTTTTTTTATTTATTTATTTATTTATAAAAATTTTATACCGCCCCCTCTCCCGAAGGACTCAGGGCGGTGAACAGCCAAAATTAAAAACACACAATACAAATATTAAAATACATTAAAACAAAATTAAATTTATCTTTGGCTTCCCCAATTTAAAATCCCTTACCCATAAAATTCCCCAATTAAAAGATTTTTAACGCAGCCCGGCTTGCTGAAATAAAAAAATTCTTCAGGGCCCGGCGGAAGGTCCGGAGGTCCGGGATCAGTCGTATCCCTGGGGGTAGCTCATTCCAGAGGGTGGGTGCCCCCACAGAAAAGGCTCTTCCTATATGTGCTACATATGTAGTGATCATTTTTGTGAAGTCTTCTATGTAACTTAGTGCTCTCAGTGACAAGTCTTTTTGCTTATGAAATAATCCAGTCTTTCTTAACTTGGTGGATTTTAGCTATGCTTGTCTATAGTTCTCTGGAGATTGGGAAAAATTAGTATTCTTATAAGGATTTTTTTTTTCATTACCCTCTTTTCTTTGAGCAGAATGTCAGAATGAGGTTGTAATGCAACTGTTTTAATAACCAGTGTACTCTTGTTCCTTCTTTCTGGGCTGAAACAAATTAGGCCTTTAAAAGGATCTCTCTTGCCACAAATAACTGTTGAACAGCATGCTCTGTGGGATTTGATAAGCCCAAGTTAAGTAATAAACTGAGTAATACCTAGCATTTAAACCACATAAGATAAATGTAAGTTCCCAGGCTAGAAAGCATTAAAATCTGGGAAGTAATTATTGTCCTGCAAGCCATTCATTGTACATTACATTGTACACTGAAGGACATAGTTTCACCAGAATTCAGGTGTGTAAAAATGAATCTATTGTCCTATTCCACAGCAAGATGTACGGCGACTCCTGAAGCCAGCTCGCCACGGGCCAACTTGCCATGAGAGTTACCTTAATATTGAAGACATGGTGGAATAGAATCATTAAATAAAGGATCCAAAAGGAAGGACAAAATGAAATGTGAATGACAAAAATTAAAATATTTTAAAAATTATTTAAAATAATTAAATTGAATTGTTGAATTGTTCTGTGGCGAGTTGTCCCATGGCAAGTTGGCTGTGGTGAACTGTCCTGCAGTGAGTTGTCCCATTCCACAGCATGAAAGGAAAAAAACAAGTAGGTTTGATTCAATCACTGTTTGTGTCAGGTTTCGAGGTCGTCTCAAATAAATTGCATTTCAAACAAAGTCTTTGAAGAAAAAACTCCTATTTATTAAGCACGAACGTTCTACACCCGACTCCATCAAAGCCAACACTGACTTCGAGCCCTGAAACCCTCCCTTTCTGTTCCCCACTCCCCTGCACTCATTGACCATCTTCCAAGTCATTCTACCCCTAATCTACTCCAGCTCAAAGGAATTTCCCCCCTCCCATCCCATCTCCTAGGGCAGTGGTTCTCAACCTTCCTAATGCCGCGACCCTTTAATACAATTCCTCATGTTGTGGTGACCCCCAACCAGGGGTCGGTTCTAAATTTTTTTACTACCGGTTCTGTGGGCGTGGCTTATTTTGTGGGTGTGGCTTGGAGGTCATGTGACTGGGTGGGCGTGGCTAGCTGGTCATGTGACTGGGTGGCCATGGCCATGTGTATAGGGACTACTCAGAGGGCTGAAAAAAGTCATTTCTGACAGGTCCTCGCACTTTTGACTGGTCCTCACACTTATGACCATCCTCACATTTATGCCCGTGCAGCATTCTTAACAACCATGTCACTCATTTCACAACTGCTTCTTTTCACCATGGTGATAAGATAGGGCAAAAAACGTAAAATGTGAGGATAGTCGTAAATTCGAGAACTGGTCAAAAGTGCGAGGACCAGTCAAAAATAACTTTTTCAGCCCTCTGGGTAGTCCATGTGCACAAAAGGACTACCCAGAGGGCTGAAAAAAGTGATTTCTGACAGGTCCTCGCACTTTTGACCGATCTTCGCCCTTATGACTGGTCATCATTTATGCCCATTGTGGCATTCTTAACAACCATGTCACTCATTTCACAACTGCTTCTCTTCACCATGGTGACAAGATAGGGCAAAAACGTAAAATGTGAGGACAGTCATAAGTTCGAGGACTGGTCAAAAGTGCAAGGACCAGTCAGAAATAACTTTTTCAGCCCTCTGAGTAGTCCATATGCATAAAAGGATACAGCAATAGAGAGGGATGAAGGAAGGGAAGGGAAATTAGAGTAGGAGTGAGGGTAAGAGAGGGAGGAAGAGAAGAGGAGAAGGAGAAAGGAAGAGGAAGTAGGGAGGAGAAGAAGAGGGGGAGGAAGAGAAAGTAAGAAAGAAAGAAAAGAGAGAGGTGGTACGGTTAAGGAGAAAGATTGCTGTACAATAAAAAAGATGAAAGGGAAGAAAGCCAACCCCAAACAAATATAAAGATATTAAGATAAAGAATGAATTGTTAAACTTTAAAGAATAAAAGAGAACAAATATGAATAAATAACAATAATTAGAAACACACCTACAAATATACAATGTATTTTCTTTGAACAGAGTATTTGGCCGGTTCACAAATTTAAACAGTGTTTAGTCATTTCAATTAAATTTACGATTTCTATATTTCCTTTTTGCCATATTTATTCCTCATCTATTTTTGTAAAAAAACCAATATTACCCTTCATCCTCATCTCTAATCTTAATCAAATTCAATTTTTCCCTTCTATTCTATATTATACCCCTTCCCATTGTCATCTATTTTTATATCCATCCTCACATTAGTTAATTATGTAATATTACAGTTGTTTAATATAAATTCAACATTTTAATATAAATCAATTAGTTATATAACTACCTTTTTTGTATATTAATCAATATGAACATGAATATTCCAATTATTTCCATGCAATCCAATTTCTTACAAATCAATTAATTATATTTACCAATAATAATAAACCAAATAATTTCCCCCATATATTCCTCCAAACCACAACTTAACCATTTCTGCTTTCAACACAATATACAATTAATAGTATCTCAATTAGTACAATTCCCTAATTAAATAGAGCTTTTTTGTGTGTGTGTTTTAAAATCTTGAACTCTCCTCTTTTTCCCTAAATTTCCCATTGTTTGCACCTACCTTTTTTGGTGAGGAAAAAGAAAAGAAATCTGCCTGCCTAATTTTCCAACGTTGCAGCAACAGCAAAGCCAACAGCCTGCTTTACTTTCATTTTCGTTTTTCAGCATAGCTAGGGGAAAAAAAACAGCTCCAGCAAGCAAACAAGCAGCAGAGCCCTGAGCAAAACAGCTGAGAGCAAATCAGCTGAGAGTCGGGAACCGATCTAATCAAAGGCTAATTAGCCTATGCTGAAGCTCCGCGGGCCAATAAAATTACAAAAAAACACAGAACCATTTGTTAAATTGCTGGCTCGCCCGCCCCTTGCCCACCTCTATTTATTGGCAATAAATAGTGGTGCGGAGGGGCGGGGCAAGCCAGCAATTTAACAAACAGTTCGGCCGAACCCTCTAGAACCGGCAGAAACCCACCACTGGCTATAGGGCGGCCCTTTGAAGCCCCGCGGCAAGAATTTAAACAGTTTTTTTTCCTCTAGCCATCAGCTGGGACTCAGGAGGCAGCAATAGATTGGGAGTGGGCGGGGTAAGCGAACAGCCGATCCAACAGAGCAGAGAGTGAGGGTGAGTGAAGGTGTGGGAGGGGGCGAGAGAGGGCTTTGGCGACCCCTGTGAAATGGCCGTTTGACCCCAAAGAGGTCGTGACCCCCAGGTTGAGAACTGCTGTCCTAGGGGATATTATCTCCAAGGAAAATAAGTAGGTGAAAAGTCAAACATCCCTTTCCAGACGCCTTCGCTTCTACTTCTTATGTCAGCACTAGAGTAAATGTAGCTTGAAGTGCTGACAGTTTGCTGATGAAATGACATCAGCAAACTATATCAGCTGACTACTTCAGCCAAATCTTGAAATGATCCCATATCTGGCCATGCAGGATGAGTCTACTGATCTCTTTTAAAAGCAAGCCACAAGTTTGGTTTAATAGTAGAAACACATCATTATTATGTACTCATAATTCCAGAACTTTATTTAGATCCACATTTTTCAATTTTGGCAGTGTTAAGATGTGTGGACTTCAGCATACAGGGTGGAGAAATGTGGGAGTTGACATCCACATATCTTAAAGTTGCCTGATTCAAAAAACACTGATTTAGACCTGCTTAGCAATGTCCAACATCTGGCCAATTTATGTGCTTGTAAGATTAACCTAGTTTTTCAAAATTAAGTTTAGCACAGATACTAACTCAAAAGATAATATTTTTTAGTTCAAATGCCAATGGTTTGAGGAAAAACTTCACCCTTCTGAATGTCAAGAGATACCTAGATTCCTGTTGTTTGGAACAGGATATAGGCAGGGGTTTGGGAGAACCTCTAGCTAAGATTCTGTGCAGTTCAGAGAACCCACAAATCCCACTCCTGGCTGGCCCCTCCCACCCCACCCCGCCCCTCCCACCCCACCCCGCCCCTCCCAGGAGTCCCCATGCAGCCCATTTTGGATGCAGGTAAGTGCAGGGAACGTGTGGAGGTTTGTGGAAGGCAAAAAAAGGGCCTAACGGAAGTTTGGGAAGGCCAGAAATGGGGTCGTTTCTGGCCTCCAGAGGGCCTCCACAGCCTGGGGAGACTGTTTTTGCTTGAAGAAAGCATCTGGAGCCTGGGGAGGGCAAAAACACCCCCCACGCCATGGTGTAGGAGGCAGACTAGGCCACGCCTACCATGCCAACGCCCACGCAGCAACTGGGCAGAGAACCTCTTGCTAAAATTTTTGAAGCCCACCCCTGGATATAGGAATAACTAACCAGTTTTGAGCAGCCACATTAATCCCTCTCAGTTTCTAGGATGCCTGTAAATAGTAGCCCAAAAGGCAATCTCATGATCTAGTATCCCCATCACTTTGGATGGGGGGGGGGGAGTTGCTTACTCCCTCTGAAAGGGTTCGTAATCTTGGCGTCCTCCTTGATTCACGTCTGTCCTTGGTGGATCATCTGACGGCCGTGACAAGGGGGCTTTTGCACAGGTTCGCCTGGTGTACCAGTTGCACCCTTTCCTAGACAGGGATGCCCTCCGTACAGTCACTCATGCTCTCATTATTTCTCGGTTGGATTACTGCAATGCCCTCTACATGGGGCTGCCCTTGGGGTGCACCCGGAGGCTCCAGCTGGTCCAGAATGCGGCTGTGCGGGTTGTTATGGGAGCTTTCCATTACTCCTGTGTAACACCTCTCGTGCGCGAGCTGCACTGGCTGCCGGTGGCCCTTTGGATCCTCTTCAAGGTGCTGGTACTTACCTATAAAGCCCTTCATGGCATGGGCCCGGGGTACTTGCAAGACCACCTCCTACCGGCCTCCCACTGCCCAGTGCGCTCACATAGGACTGCCCTCCTCTGGGTGCTGTCGGCCAGACAATGTCAGCTGGCGGCCCCCAGGATAAGGGCGTTCTCTGTGGTCACACTGACCCTCTGGAATGGGTTACCCACCGGGCTTCGGACGGCCCCGACCTCCGCACTTTCCACACCGACCTGAAGACATGGCTTTTTCAGCAAATTCCCTGATCTGCCGCGAGGTTTTAATTGTCTGGGGATTTTAAATTGGCTAGTTTTAGCACTATTTTATTGTTATGTTGTTTCTATTCTGTGAGCCGCCCCGAGTCCTACGGGAGAAGGGCGGCATATAAATTTGATAAAATAAATAAATAAATAAATAAATAACATGTAAAACTGTAATGTCAACAAAACAAAATATAATCTTAGATTACAGTAAATTTACTTAATTTGTTGTAATATTTCTTTTACATCTCTCTCTCTCTCTTTCTCTTTCTCCCTCTCTCCCTCTCAGAGAGAGAAGAAGAGAGAGATCTTCCAGATGACAATAACGCATTGTGCATTTGCAGTCTACAAAATCTTATACCACAAGTCTCTGTGTCTTTTAAGCACCACAAGATGCTAGCTGTTTGTGTCTGATACAATGGCATAGATTGGCCTGCTGACTTCCATTTTAAAGTGTCCCAAATCCCATTTTGGAATCACATCTGTTACCATGACAACAAGAACCTAGTTTTTCTTCTCGTACTTCTAGCCTGGCTAGTTGTTGCATTTCAGCCATGAGTATCCCATAAAGGGCATCAGAAATCTTTCCTGATTACAGACAAAATATTCAGTGGCATTCAGATATGCCTAGCCTGGTTCAGTCATTCATTCGTACTGCCAGTCTGACAGTCTTATTTCTTAGCTAGTTTTAAAGGCCAAATCCTTCCCAAGGCAGCTTGTAAAAACATCCTGTTTGTCTTTCCTAACCCAGTGTCGTTTTCCCCACTCTCCCCGTGAAACCCACTTGGGAAAACCTATGGAGTGCTATGCAAATTGGATATCAACATTATCATTACAGACAAGCACCAGTTTGGGGAGGACCTAAGCTATGGTTTGCTCTTCATTAGCATGGCAAACATATTAGGATAAATGCCTTCCTTCGGTTTTTACTCATCTACTTCTTAGAATACCAATTAATCTGATTCAACAGGAGTGGGTTGGAATGAGTGATTTTTTCTTTCTTAAGTCTTTTATTCGTAAACAGTTGGACATGAATCTTTTAAACTTTTTTCCTCTTTTTCTTATGATGCCTTAAAATATAGCCCAGAGTATGTGGGCTCCAAGCAGCCCTTCTTAATCAGTGGTGGGTTCCTCCCGGTTCGGTCCGGTTCGGCCAAGCCGGTAGCGGTGACGATATGACGTCACCGAACCGGTTCTCCCCCCCCACTCTCCCCCCCACCCCCCCACGTTATTCTTACCTTTTATTTGGTCCCACCCCCAATCTATTGCTGCCTCCTGAGTCCCAGCTGATGACTAGAGGGAAAAAAACTGTTTAAACTCTTGTCGTGGGGCTTCAAAGGGCCGTCCTACAGCTGATCAGTGTTAAAAGCAAACAAATGAGTCGGGTCGTAAGTGCGAGGACTGGTCGTAAGTGCAAGGACCTTCCAGAAATGACTGACCAGCTAGCAACACCCACCTAGTCACATGACCTCCAAGCCACACCCACAAAATAAGCCACGCTTATTAAGAACCGGTAGTAAAAAAATTTAGAGCCACCCCTGTTCTTAATGCAATGTCAGTCAGTCAGTGTAATTTATATTTCCACCTTTACTATTTATACAAATAAGGCAGAAAACATATCCAACATACCTACCTTCCTCCTACTTTCCTCACAACAACCACCCTGTGAGGTGGGATGGATTGAGAGAGAGTGTGACTGGCTCCTAGCTGGCTTTCATGCGTGATGTGACACTTAAACTCACACTCTCCCACTTTCTAATGTGGAACCTTCCCTGAGTAGTTGAGGATGAATGGGAGTGGTACCTGCAGAACAGGAGAAGGTCCTCGAAATTTTAATGGTCTTGTATTAGGGGTGTCAAACTCTTATCGTCATGGCGGCGTCATGTGACGTATCAGGACTTCCCCCCCCTTGCTAAACCAGGCGTGGCCAGCGCGTGACGCATCCAGCCTGCGGGCCGAGAGTTTGACAGCCCTGTCTTATATCCAGTGGTGGAATTCAAATTTTTTTACTACCAGTTCTGTGGGCATGGCTTGGTGGGCATTGCTGGGGGAGGATACTGCAAAATCTCCATTCCCACCCCACTCCAGGGGAAGGATACTGCAAAATCTCCATTCCCACCCCACTCCAGAGGAAGGATACTGCAAAATCTCCATTCCCACCCTACTCTGGGGCCAGCCAGAGGTGGTATTTGCCGGTTCTCTGAACTACTCAAAATTTCCGCTACTGGTTCTCCAAAACCTGTCAGAACCTGATGAATAGCACCCCTGCTTATATCCTTTTCATTGGGGAGTCGGCTCCAGTATTGATGGAAGGATTTTTAAGTAAACTTTTTTTATTTTGAAGCAAAGTAGCTAAATAAATATCTATGACGTGGTGGCTGCTAACAGTTGATGCTAACCTGACAGCACATAATCAAATCAAGCCAGCTAAATAAAATCAACTTTTAAAGCTATATTTATAAAACAGCATTCTAATAATCTCCGAGTCATACACATACGCAACTTTCATTTTGAGATAAGAAAATTTTACACATTACAGGAAAAAAAAGCTGTTCTAAGTAAGTTCTAAGCACGGTTGAAAGCATGGCTGTTAGATTTGGGCTGTAACAATATTTCTCAACCTCAGGTGCTTTAAGATGTGTGGACCTCAACACCCAGAAATCTCCAGTCAGTTGGCTGTGGAATTCTGGGAGTTGAAGTCCACACGTGTTAAAGTCACCAAAGTTGAAAAACATTGATCTAGAACATCCTTAGATGGTGGACAGAGAGCTCTTTGACTTATCGCTGACTTCTAATGGTCCTTTGGATTGCCTGTCATCCAGGTTTGTTAAATAGAGTGGGGAATTTCTTAACAGGTGGTAAGCCTCTGCTTTTCTAAGCATTGAAAAAACCATAAATGGGTCAATTTGTATTTTGGAAAGCTTCTGTACAGTACACTTGCCGAAGCTAGCATTTGAATTCTACTCTTTTTGCATAGCTGCTTTTGAAGCCCTCAGAGCTTTCCCTATTTGTTCCGATTAAGTCTGCCTTCAGCAGATAAGTCTCTCACGTAATTTGAAGCACCGGCTGAAAACGAAGTCCTTTTGATGGTCTGAAGCTTGGAAATGTCTCTTACCCAATTAATTAAATGCTGCTTTTTTTTTTAAAAAAAATTCCTCCTTGTGTTCTGTTTTATGTGCCATTTTCTCAGATCTGTGACCCTCAGAGCACTTCCTGCAGAATCTTTTCTTCTTCTTTTTTCTTTCTCTGTGCTTGTACAGAGTTGGCTCTTATGTATATAAGTAGCTGAGTTTTTTTAAAAAAATGTTTTTTAAAAAAACACGGGCTACATAATGGCCTGCTTTCTTTTTCCACGTTTACCCCCACTTTTCCATTCCCAACAGCTCATTTTAAGTATGTGTTACACCAGTGGTGGGTTTCAAATTTTTTTTCTACCAGTTCTGTGGGTGTGGCTTGGTGGGCGTGGCATGGCTTGGTGGGCATGGCTTGGTGGACCCGGCAGGGGAAGGATACTGTAAAATCACCATTCCCTCCTCACTCCAGGGGAAGGTTACCGCAAAATTCCCATTTTCTCCCGATCAGCTGGGACTTGGGAGTCCCAAGTCCCAGCTGATAGAGAATAGATGGGGGTGGGGCCAGTCAGAATTTTTACTACTGGTTCTCCGAACTACTCAAAATTTATGCTACCGGTTCTCCAGAACTGATCAGAACCTGCTGAAACCCACCTCTGTGTTACACCCGGTCTATGGCTGAAAGCTGACCTCTAATGCATTACAGGTAGTCCTTGACATACGACTGCACTTGGGTTCAAAATGTTTGTTGCTGAGCAAGACAGTTAAGTGAATTTTGCCTCATTTTAGGACCTTTCTTGCCAAAATTGTTAAGTGAATAACTGCAGTTGTTAAATTAGTAATATGAATCTGTTAAGTGAATCTGGCTTCCCCATTGACTTTGCTTGTCAGAAGGTCGCCAAAGGGGATCACATGACCCCGGGACACTGCAATCGTCATAAATATGAATCAGTTGCCAAGTGTCTGAATTTTGATCACATGACTATGCCGTGGGGATGCTGCAATGGTCATAAGCATGAAAAAAATGCTCATAAGTCACTATTTTCAATGCTGTTGTAACTTCGAATGGTCACTAAATGTTGTACGTTGAGGCCTGCCTCACAACCAGGAGGTTGTGAGTTCGATCCTAGGTAGAGGCAGATGTCTCATGCTTGGGCAGGGGCCTGGACTCGATGACCTGCAAGATCCCTTCCAACTCTGTTAATCTGTTAAACCTGTACATTTCCTAAAATGCTTTAACTTGATTAAAATTATAAATATGCATGCTGTTGAAAGAAGTTTTAAAATTAGGAAGTTTTGTTGTGTGTTGCACAGCTACAATAGATCTCTAACATACTGCACTGGAAATTGTATATTGTCTGAATTCTATTTCACGCTTGAATGATAAATTTCCCCTTTCCTCCTGAAACCTACTGTATCTGTTATGTATGCCAGGGGTGAGGTTGAAGTATTGTGTATTAGTGTGGTATTGCCTTTTTGGCTTGCTGCAGCTCACGTCGTTTGAAAGACTTGTATGTGTTGGGGGTGTTTCACTAGTAGTCTTAATAATTAATTCATAAGAAGTTAGTTACGGTTGGCCTGTGTGTGTTACTTCCGTTCTTTCCCTACAACACAGCAGCGTCTTTGTGTGCAGAGAATTCCCAGTCTACTTCAAACTCTCATCCTCATTATTTAGATCCGCGTGTTTCTCAGCTTCAGCAACTTTAAGATGCGTGGACTTCGGCTCCCAGAATTCCCCAGCCAGCAGTTGAAGCCCATATATCTTAAAGTTGCTGAAGTTGAGAAAAACACGGATCTAGATAACTAGATGTATATGCCATATGCTAAAGATCAACAACTCATGTAAATACTTGGAACAATAAAACCATACCTTTTTGGGTGTTTGCTCTTTTAAAGACAATGTGATTCCAGGAAATCTGATCGACTAGTCTCCTTTGGGGGGGTGGGGGAGGGAAGGTATGTTTATTCCTAGCATAATTATCCCTTTTAAAATAGGTTTGGAAAGGCACATATGGTATTTTATTGTTGAAGATAGATTGGTGCTGCCAATCCATCAAATTCATTTTGCAGAAAGGAGAGTAACGGCTTAAGCCAGTTTGATCATGTATTTTGTTTGGTGGTTTACTGGATATCATAGGTATCCAGGATGCTACAATCTTGGCATGTAAAATGAATTCAAAGAGACTTGTAGGAGCACCAGTACATCTGCTGTTAGATAAACAGGGACCTTTGCATTCCTGGGAAAATCACTATAAGTTGCTTCCTTCATTGGTGATTTCTCTTTTTTGGAGCAGGGAGAGGACAAAATAGATGATGAGACTTGAAAGTTCATCAGATGAATAAATGTGTTGACCCAATATTTATAAATTAGCTGATGGGCATCGTCTTGCAGCTCAAAGGTACTATTCTAAGGATCTTGGATAGTATTATCAGATACCTGAATCAATAGAATTTAATGTCAGGGGAATTCCACACAAAAATAAGATTCTTATAAAATTGCTGTGCCTCATTGTTGGAATTATATTGGATGTTATATTATTATATTATATTGGAGGGTATATTACTTTATGCTTATAATGGTTCCATTTTCTTCTACCACTACTTAAAATTTTCTTTTCTTATCAAGAAATAAACAGATACCAGGAGCTGGCAAATGTGTTGATTTCTGTTTCTCACTTTTGTGAATTTGTCAAGTTTAGTTTGTCTGTTATTGATGTGAACCTGTCAAGTTCAGTTTGTTGAACCTAAACTTTTTTATATCCTGCATATAATGCATTTTATATGCTACAGGGCCCTAACAGTTCAAAGTATGAGAGTTGAAAGGCAAAATGACACAATGTCCTTTGTTTGGTAGTGTTAGGAGCCATCCTTCAAGAAGCATGTCAAACAAGAATTGGAAATTGGATTAGAAATTAGTCCCTAAGGATTATTGGAAGGTGTAATTTCCCTATGTGAAATTTTCTTATAGAAAGTGCCAAAATGACGATCCCGATGAAAGTTCCATACTACTCTAAAAGTGCCTTTCAATGGAAGAGTTTTCTCAAAATCTCCTACATCCAGGATGTGTTATTGGTTATCTATCATAGATTAACAGAATAACAGAGTTGGAAGGTACCTTGGAGGTCTTCTAGTCCAACTCCCTGCTCAGGCAGGAAACCCTATAACATTTCAGACAAACAGTTGTCCAATTTATTCTCAAAAATCTCCAATGTTGGAGCACCCACAACTTCTGGAGGCAAGTTGTTTCACTGATTAATTGTTCTGACTGTCAGGAAATTTCTCCTTAATTCTAGGTTGGACCTCTCCTTCATTGGTTTCCATCCCTTGCTTCTTGTCCTACCTTCAGATGCTTTGGAAAACAAGTTGACCCCTCTTCTTTGTGGCAGCACCAGGAATTAGACATTAGATTAGAAATTCAGCAGGTTCTGACAGGTTTTAGAGAACTGGTAGTGGAAATTTTGAGTAGTTCAGAGAACCGGCAAATATCACCTCTGGCTGTCCCCAGAGTGAGGTGGGAATGGAGACTTTGCAATATCCTTTCCCCAGGAGTGAGGCGGGAATGGGGATTTTGCAGTATCCTTCCCCTGGAGTGGGGTGGGAATGGAGATTTTGCAGCATCCTTCCCCTGCCACATCTACCAAGCCACACCCACCAAGCCACACTCACCAAGCTACACCACACCCACCAAGCCACGCCCACAGAACCGGTAGTAAAAAAATTGAATTTCACCAGTGGGAAGCACCTTATAGATATTGAAACACTGTTGTCATGTAATCCCTTGTCCTTCTTTTCATTAAACTAGACATACCCAATTCTTGCAACGATTCTTCATAGGTTTTGGACTCTAGTCGAATAAATGTTTACTTAAAACAAACAAACAAAGAACTGTTTTTCTTCAAAATAATAGTTTGGTTTTATTTATGAACATTTTGGAAAGTTTTTTTGGGTGGGGGTGGATAGAAAAGCACAGAAGAATGGATGGACACTTTTGGAAAAGTCTCCTAAGTCCTAATTAAATTGTCTCTCCTCTAATTAAACAATTCCTGTTCTTGGATCTTTAAAATGTATTTGTTTAAGTTAAGCATCATGATGGGCTCCCTTCTCTAATAAGTAGGTATTGGCAGCCTTTAATTAGAAGGACTGTTCGCAGTTAATGACCCAGCTGGAGAAGCAGTCAACATAGGGGAACTTAGTAATCCTTTTATGTGTGTTGTAGATCCTTTCCACAGCTAAAAGAAAACTTTGCCAGCAAACATACGACTCTGTCACTAAAAGGTCTTGGGGTGAGTAGAATGTAATGGAGCTTGTAACTGCAATGCGATGCTCTTGGTGGGGTGTTAAAAGACTTACTTCTAGCATCCCTTCTGGCTTCTTTGGTCTTCTGTGAAGCCGATTAACACAGAAAGACTAATGGATTACATTAACCTAAGATCAGTTCCTATCACTGCTAGAGCTAAACTGCAGAGGAGAGGATTGTCTTCTGTAATTTGGCGCCGAGAAAAACCAATTAACCAATTTAGGATCGGATTCATTTTTAACCAGGATTTTAGGACTATTATTTGCAACAAAGGGAGACAGATTTTATATAAGGTACCCTTCCCCCCCCCAAATAAGACATCCCCTGATAATAAGCCCAATTGGGCTTTTGAGCACATGACAATAAGGCCAAGTGCTTATTTCAGGGTTCAAAAAAATGTAAGACAGGGTCTTATTTTCGGGGAAACACAGTATATAGCAGAGGTGCTATTCAGCAGGTTCTAACAGGTTCTGGAGAATCGGTAGCGGAAATTTTGAGTAGTTTGGAGAACCGGCAAATACCACCTCTGGCTAGTCCCAGAGTGGGGTGGGAATGGAGATTTTGCAATATCCTTCCCCCAGGAGTGGGGAGGGAATGGGGATTTTGCAGTATCCTTCCCCTGGAGTGGGTTGGGAATGGAGATTTTGCAGTATCCTTCCCCTGCCATGCTCACCAAGCCATGGCCACCAAGCCAAACCACACCCACCAAGCCACACCCACAGAACCTGTAGTAAAAAAATTTGAATTCCACCACTGGTATATAGGTTATCAAAGGAGGTGTCTGTAAGCTCTCCAAAGCATCTATGCACACCACATTCTGTACAGGTAGTCCTCAACTTACAACAGTTCATTTAGTGACTGTTTGAAATTACAAGAGCACACTGAAAAAAGTGACTTATGACCATTTTTCAAATTTTCAACCCTTGCAACCTCCCCATGATCACGTGATCAAAATCCAGATGCTTGGCCACTGATTCACCTTTATGATGGTTGCAGGTGGGGTCATGCAATCGCTGTTTGCAACCTTCTGACAAATTAAGTTAGTGTGTTGTGGCCCGCCAGTGGCCTGCATGGATTTTGGCTGATCCCGACGACGAGGAGGCTAGTGTGGTGTCACGCCAGCAGCCTATGCAGCTGGCGCTCGAGTCGGACAGCGAGGAGGCTGAAGAAGATGTGGTGCCAGAGGCAGAGATTCAGCCAGGGCCTTCAGAACCTCCAGAGGCTCCTTCAAGTGAAGAGAGTGAAGTGGAGGAGCCTCTTCTCAATGCACGAGCACGTAGGGCTGCCAAAAGGCAGGAGTGGTTACTCAGGAGGAGGTCTCCTCAAGTGTAAGGTTTGGGGCTAATTGGCCACTCCCTTAGCCTATTAAGTTTGCACACAGCTGGCAAACATTGCAGGAAACAATGCATGTTCGTCCGGTCGCTCGCTGAGCATTTGAGAGTGAAGTTTCCTTGCAAACCTGGTTTCTGGACTAATTGCCAATTCTTGTAAGCCTTTATCTAATCTTTGGAATTCCTGGCAGGCTGTTAAGGACATTTTTAGTAATAGCCTGTGTTAGATCCGGCGCAGGGAAAAGAAGACTGGACCAGCTCGATACATTAAGCAACTTTTATTCATTACAAAGTAACGAGTCAAGACAGCTGGTGCGCTGCCGGAGCTCTCCTTATATTCGCTCCCGGCAGACGCACCACCCCTTGACAGGGATTCAAATCTCCCGCCCGATGGCTGGCAGCCAATCAGGGCGGATGTCCTTATAAGGACATAACACTCCTCCCCCCTTAGTCCGAAATGTCAATCTCATTCACAAACGTTACGTAGTCGCGCAGGTACGCCGGACGCCTCGGCACCCTAGCTGACCTGCGCAGTCTCACTTCTCCTCCGTCTCCGGCCTGGAAGGACGGGGCTCTCTCCGGAACCGGGCTCGGTTCGGCTGTCGAGTGAGCGGGGCCACCCCCAGAGCCTCCGGCCGGACCGCAGACCTTGGATCGCTGGTCCTGGTGGTCTTCCTCCTGTCCTGTGGATCTCTCGCCTCGCCTCGGCTGCTCGGTTCCAACCCGGGAAGAGCGTCTGAGTCTCGGTAAGTCCATTGCTTGCTCCTCCCTGGTCTCCCGGGCGCTGTGGTTCGGTCTCGGTCCGGCTTGCTGCCGCTCGGGTGGCGGTTCCGCTCGGTTCGGGTGGTGCTGGCTCTCGTTGTTGTTGTTGTGCCGTCCGACCTCACAGGGGTGGCGTTGGTCCCCTCGGTTGGGCTGGCGTTGGTCTACCTTGTCTGGCTGGCGGTGGTCGACCTGGTCGGGGTGTTGTTGCGGCGCTACCTCCGCGGGGCGGCGGAGGTCTCCCCTGCCGGGGTGGTGCAGGTCTCCCTGGCCGGGTTGTTGTCGGCTTCCCCTTCCCCCGAGTCCCTGGTCTACCGTTGGTTGGTGCCTGGGGCCATCCTGGTCGGGGTGTCGTTTCTTGGCTGTCTCCTGTGATGGGCGGGGGTCCCCCACATCGGTGAGTTGTGTGCCACCCTCGCCCGTGGGTCGTGGGTTGCCCATCTTGGCTGGGTCCCGGTCTACTCGCCTTGAACTGCAGTCTCCCTGGCTGGGCTGGCATGGGCTGCTGTGACTGGTGGGGTGCGTTGCTCCTCCTCTGGGCAGGTCCCGGTCTACCTGCGGGCTGGGTTGGTGGTCCCTGGCCTTGCTGTGCCCGGTGCCCACCTGGCTGGGTTGGTGTTGTCATCCTCCGTGCGGTTGGCCCCGGTCTACCTCGCTGGGCTGCCGGCGTGACAGCATCTGGTAGTGGGCTGGGCCGACCTTGACGGGGTGGTGCTGCTCTGCCTCGCAGGGGTGTGGTAGGCCTACCTCGCCGGGGTGTCGTAGGCCTACCTCGCCGGGGTGTTGTAGGCCTGCCTGGTCTGGGTGTGGTAGGCCTACCTCGCCGGGGTGTTGGAGGTCTACCTCATCGGGGTGTTGTAGGCCTCCCTCGTCAGGCTGGTTTTCATGCGCTCCCCCCCACCTTTTTCGGAGTTGGTCGATGTGACGTCTCGTGAACTGTCCATCTTCCAACTCGACGATGTAGGATTTGGGGCCGGTTGTGCTGGCAATCTTCCCCTTCAGCCACTTAGGAGAGCCGCTGAAATTCAGCGCGAAAATTGAATCTCCGTTGCTG
The DNA here is from genome assembly GCF_059756535.1 of Pantherophis guttatus. Classification (NCBI taxonomy): domain Eukaryota; kingdom Metazoa; phylum Chordata; class Lepidosauria; order Squamata; family Colubridae; genus Pantherophis; species Pantherophis guttatus. The sequence goes on from NC_142064.1 coordinate 80,390,731, forward strand.
AAGGCGCGAAGCGGGCGGCTGGCGGTTGCGGTCACTTCCGGGCTGTATTGGGGGTGCAGCCGGTCCAAGGGTGACCTCAACCTTCTGCCCATCAACAGTTCGGCCGGGCTCTTGTGGGTGGTGGCGTGTGGCGTGATGTGCTGGGTGAGGAGGAAATTGTCTATGCGCTCTTGCCAGTCCCCCGGGCCCATCTTGGTGAGGGCCTCTTTGGTCAGTCAGACCATGCGTTCCGCTTGTCCGTTTCCGGCCGGCCTGTAAGGGGCGGACAGGGCGTGGCGGATGCCCAGTCCTGCCAGGAAGGACTCCATGGCCAGGGATGTGAGCTGGGGGCCGTTGTCTGAGACTAGCACATCCGGTAGACCATGAGTGGCGAAAAGACGGCGCAGGGCTCGGATCGTTGCGTCCGTTGTGGTAGATGCCATGGGCACCACCTCGAGCCATTTGGAGAAGGCATCTACCACGATGAGGAGGTGTCGCCCTTGCATCGGACCCGCGAAGTCAATGTGGACCCTCGACCAGGGGTTGCTGGGGGTCTCCCACTTCGCGACCTCGGATTGCGGCGGCGCTGGGCAAACTTCTTGGCACGGGTCACATCTGGAGACCCATTGTTCAATGTCTTTGTCCATGGAGGGCCACCAGACATAACTCCGTGCCAGTGCCTTCATGCGGACGATGCCCGGGTGCCCCTTGTGCAGGGTCTCCAACGTTCGCCGTTGCAGAGTGCTTGGAATCAGCACCCTGTCTCCCCATAGCAGACAGCCCTTCATGGTGGACAGCTCCTCCTGTTTCCTGGCGAACGGGCTGAACCTTTCCTCTGGCTTTCCCGATGGCCACCCTCTGAGGATCCAGGACTTCACTTTGCGGAGTGTGGGGTCCTTTTGGGTGTGGACGGCCACATCTGCGGATGACACCGGGCAGCTGGCGTTGTCATCAATGTGCAGTAGGTGGAGCGTGGGGGCTGGGTCTTCGACCGGCTTCTTCGACGGGCATCTGCTGAGGGCGTCAGCATTTCCTATGGCTGTGCCTGGCTGGTGCACAAGCCTATAGGAGTAGCCAGCTAGGAAGATTGCCCATCTCGTCATTCTTGGGGACATGAAGGTCGGGGTTGGTTGGTCGCCTGCGAGGAGTCCCAGGAGAGGCTTGTGGTCTGTGACTATGGTGAAGCTTCTTCCGTAGAGGTATTCGTGGAAGTGCTTCACTCCAGCCACGATGGCCAGGGCTTCTTTGTCCAGCTGGCTATAGTTCCGTTCTGCGCCGGACATAGCCTTTGAGAAGTACGCGATTGGGGCTTCCGAGCCATTGGGCAGTTCGTGGCTGAGGACTGCCCCCACCCCGTAAGGCGACGCGTCGCAGGTCAGTCTGATGGGGAGCGTCTCGCTGTACTGAATGAGGACGCTTTTGGACGTCAATAGTCCTTTGATGGCCCGGAATGCCGCTTCCTCTTCCTGGCCCCACTTCCAGGAAGCCGATTTTCCCAGCAGGCGGTGGAGTGGCTCAGCAACTGTGGCTTTCTGTTTTAAGAAAATGGCGTAAAAGTTGAGCAACCCAAGGAAAGCCTGAAGCTCCGTTTTGTTTTTTGGGCTTGGAGCTTCATGGATTGCTTCCACTTTTGATTTGGTGGGGTGGATGCCTGTGCTATCAATGAGGAAGCCCAGGAACTCGACTTCCTGTACTCCTATGATGCACTTGTCCCGCCTGACCCTCAAACCCTTGGCCTTGAACCGCTGCAGGACAAGCCTGAGCCTTTCAAGGAGTTGGGTTCTTGAGTCACCGGAGATGAGCACATCATCGAAGTAAGGCACCACCCCTGGAACGCCTTGGAGAAGGCGTTCCATCATGGATTGGAAGATGCCAGGGGCAGCGCTGACTCCAAATTGGAGGCGGTTGCATTTAAATGCCCCCCTGTGCGTGACAATTGTTTGAGCCTCCGCCGTTTTGTCATCCACTGGCAGTTGCTGGTAAGCCTGGGCCAGGTCCAGTTTCGCAAAAATTGATCCAGATCCCAGGGAATGCAGCAGATGTTGCACCACTGGGACTGGGTATGTGCTCTGTGCCAACGCCTTGTTGATGGTACAACGGTAGTCAGCAGAGATGCGCACAGACCCATCATGCTTCAGTGGGGTCACAATGGGGGTCTCCCATGAGGCATGATCGATCGGTTCCAGGACGCCCTGGGCGATCAGCTTATCCAGCTGCTCGTCTACTTTGGGCCGCAGGGCAAATGGAACTCGGCGGGGTTTGATCATCAATTGGGGTGATTCCCTTGTCCAGATTAAAGGAGATTGGCCTCCCCACAAATTTCCCCAGTTTACCATCGAAGACTTCTTTGAACTCTTCGATGATGGAGTCGAGTTCGTCCCTGCGGATCTCGTGGATGCCCTGAAGTGAAAGTCCCAGTGGCTTGAACCACTCCACGCCCAACAGGTTCAGTCGGCTGTGCTGCACAATGGTGACGGGTAGCTTTCCGTTGAAGTCGTTGTACTTCACCTGCATTGTGGCTCTGCCTAGGATTTCAATGGGATTCCCGTTGAAGTCCACAAGTCTCGCCTTCGGGTTTTTCAGCTGGGTCCTTTTGTATGCCGGGTTCAGCTGCTGTAGGTGCTGCCAGTCCATGATGGAGTAGGCGGATCCGGAGTCTACCTCCATCTTGCATGGTGACCCCTCTGCTAGCAGCGTCACGTGGAACTTGGTGGTTCCCTCGTCGCTTGTGTGAGCAATGGTGGTGGTCTGGTGCACCGTTCTGTTGCGGGGATATTCCTCCTCCCCGCGCCGGGACTGGTTTGAGGACCGTTTGGATGTCCTCTGGTTATCTTTGCGATTTTCCCTGAATCGTGGTCTGGGTGGTTCCGGGGCTGGATCTGTGGCTCTGCAGGCCTCTGCGATGTGGCCCCTCTTCAGGCATCGGCGGCAGGTCGCGTCCCTCCATCTGCAGTTTGCCCTGGGGTGGTCGCCTGTGCAGCTGCCGCATCGCTCTCCCCGGTCGCCATGCTGTGGGTTTTCCCGCCTGGGGGGGCGGGACACCTTGTGGACGGCCATTTCCTCATCAGACTCGGACTGAGTGGTTGCCTCGTCTGATGAGGTCGGGCCCGACTTGTGGATCTTATGGATCCCCCTTGCTTTTACCATCGCGGCGGCTGCTTGCTCAGACGTTTCAGCCGCCGTTGCCTCGTCGAGGACATCTTTGAGCGGAATCCTCTTCCGGCTGAGGAACTTCTTCTGCAGCCCCACATCTCGCATTCCAAACACAATGCTGTCCCGGATGGCATTGTCCACATTGTCGAACTCGCAGTTGGCAGCGATTTGGCGAAGCGCTGCCACGAATTCCTTGATGGATTCACCTTCCCGCTGGTTTCTTTGCTGGAAGGTGAACCTGTTTGCGATGGGGGTGCCTGTAGGTGCATAGTGCTTCTGTAGGACTTCCTGCAGGTCGTTCCAGGACATCTCCTCGATGTCCCTGGGTGCCACGAGGTCAATCGCCATCTCCAGAACGTCCGATCCACAATGAGCCAGGAAGAGGGCTCTTTTTCTCTCCTCATCGAGGTTCTGGTATCCATTGCCTCGCAGGAACTGCCGGAATCGGACCATGTATGACCTCCACTTCTCCCGGGATGGGTCGAACGGGTTCAGCGCGGTCATCGGGGCTTGCGGGGTAGCCATTCTGGAAGATCGCTGTGGTGTGGTGATTTTGTTCGGTGGGCGATCGTGCCAAGAGTCTTGTGAAGGTTCTTCTCTCTAGTCCTTCGTCGCCAGTGTTAGATCCGGTGCAGGGAAAAGAAGACTGGACCAGCTCGATACATTAAGCTACTTTTATTCATTACAAAGTAACGAGTCAAGACAGCTGGCGCGCTGCCGGAGCTCTCCTTATATTCGCTCCCGGCAGACGTACCTGTCATGATAAAATGCCTAACTGCCATGTCTCCCTGATCCCCCGGACCCTCAAGGGTTAACTAACCACATATCCCATAATCCTTATAACCACTCCTTACCTCTTGACCCCTCCTCCTGGGTACAAAAGGTCCAACCGCATGGTCCACAGCTCATTCCAGATGTATACCTGAAAGAGAAAGGTACAAGGTCAGTGACCTCCAGTACCAACTGATCAACAATAAAACTACTGAAAAGAATTGGGCTATGTCTTTGAGTTATTGGGCTAGATCCAGTTTATAACAAATTGGTAGCAGAGGTCGGTTGCCCATAACTCCAGACAATGACTGAACCCAACACCTACCCAGAAGAAGCAAACAGAGCACAGACCAGAGCTCTTACCAAGAAGATGGCTGAGAAGCTTCCAACCAAAGCCACAGCCATGGAGGAGACAGAAGCTGGAAGCGAGCAGGACTCCAGCCTGGACTCACAATCAGATGAAGAGGGGCCATCCAAGGAGATCACCGCCCCGGAAGAAGAAACAACACAAAAAATGAAAAAATTCAAACTCTCCATCCTAAAACTGATGGAGGGAAACAGCGACAAAGAAAACCTCATCGCGGACCTTCAAAGCCTCTTCGAACAACAAGAAGCAGCGATCGAGGCCCCAAAAACAACCGAGAAGGAAAAGCCAGCAAAAAAGGGTAAGCCACCCCAACCTGATGATCCTGAGCCGGCAGAATCCATTTCCGTGCCCACTTCCCGGCGGCCATCTTGGGACGAGCACCAGCCAATGGGAAGCCAGGATTTGAATCCTTTGGCGCGAAAATGCCCGAACCCCGAAACAGACGAGGGGAGCTCAGAAAGTGACTACGAAGAACCCAGCTCTGAGAGCGACCACGAAGAGATCGCAATAACAAAAAGAAAAACGCCTACCGATCTCGAATTGCAAAAGGCAATCGAGACCATCACCGCTGCCCTAGGCTCCGCTTTCGAGCCCCCTGCGGCACTCAAAAAATCAAAGAGAAATCCTGGAGGGCACAAGAAGGCCAGAACAACCAACAAAGACCGGGCAACCGAGTCACAGCCAACTAAAAACACCGCGCACACCAACAACCGGCACAAAAGACCGCCCACCTGCAGGAAAAATCAACCGCAGGATTCGAACTCACCACCCGCTACACCGGCAACGCGAGGCCCGAGGCAGAGAAGAAGAACCGGCTACTCACCAACGCCACGACACCCATCAGGCCAGTCCACACGACCAGGGACCAGCGACCACGAGGGAGGATCAGCCGCCGTCGCCGCCATCGCCGCCGAGCCGCTGGGTGCAGGGAATCCTCGACCTACGACCTCCGCTGCTGCCGCGCCGCCGACCCGCGAAAGTCCTCGACTTACGACCGCGTCGCCCCCTCACCTTCTCCCCTTCTTCGCCGGGGATCCGACCGTCCAGCAGTGGTGTCCAGCCTCAGGGGGGATCTTCGGACCCACCGGGGGCGGGTCCAGCCTCCCACCGACAGGCCTAGGCCTAGGCCTGGGAGCTCCAGCAACAGGAACCTCACCCGATGGACTCCAGCGCGGAATGAGCTTCGCGCATGCCCAGTACCTGCCTGTAATAAGAGAAGCAAATTGCATAGATCCAAGCAAGTACAGAATGGCCACAGACATCCCAAAGCCTTATTGTGAGTTTAATCACAACTTGGACCATGGACAGCTCCCCCCAGTAAGTAACCTTACTAACATTTCTGGGGCAAATTATGCCAATTTGCCAAAACTGCAGTTAGATGGGGGTAATATTATAGAATGGAGCCAACAATTAAGGGTTGCTCTCATGAGAGAGAATGCACTGTTCCTAGCTAACAAACCTCCCCAAAAGCCCTGGTCATTGGAAATTGACTGCATTCATCACAGGGCATTTTGTATCATGTTAACCTCCATTCCATCTGCTATGTATCCATCTATTGAGGACAATCTAACTGTTTATGATATTATGCAAAAACTATGTAACCTGTTTTATAGTCAAAGCAGAGCCACCACCACTAGACTATCTAGGGAGTTCCACTCTACCAAGCATAAGGCAGGGGTCCCCATGAGTGAGCACATCTTAAAGATGAATGCTGCAAGGGCAGAACTCATGCAGAGGGGGGAAATCATCACTGAAGAGAGCATGATAAGCATAATCATAAACTCTCTTGATAGCAGCTGGGACATCTTCATGACCCAACTAAATAGCCTCAACTTGCAATACCTCACACTAAGCGCACTGACCAGTCAGCTCGTTGCAGAGGACACTCTGAGGAGGGAACGCCAACTAGCCAAAGGGGACCCTAGACCCACAAAAAGGGTGGATTTCCAGGATAGGGCCAGGGATACCTCAGAATGTTATTCTTGTGGATCAAGGAACCACTTAAAGAAGGATTGCCCCAGGAATCATAGGGATAGGGGACAGCACGACAGTAGAGGGGGAAGGTCACCCGAACGCAGGCACCCAAAGGAAAGAGGGCGAGGATGGTCACCCAACCCCAGGAAACACCATGAGCGCAGAGACCACTCCAGGGACAGTAACTCTGGCTCCATGTATGGGATCAGGCACGATGACCCAAATGACAAACATAAGGCAGAGAGAAACACATGGCTCCTGGATTCAGGGGCCACAAGTCACACTACTTGTAACCCAGAGCTGCTAGATTCACTCACAGAAATAGACTCAGAAGTAAAGGTAGCAAACCAAAGCAAGGTCAAAGTAGTGGGAAAGGGAAACGTACACATCACACAGGTAGGGGACCTAAAAGGAGTACTGTACGTACCAGAAATCCCCCACAACGTGCTAGCCATCACAAAGCTGACACGAGACACAAATATAGAAATAAAATTTAAAGATGGAAAGGCACACTTGATCAAGCAAGGGAAAGAGATAGGAAAGGTAACCATACACGAGGGGCTTCCCTACTTCACACCCAACGCAAGGGAGGAAGAAGGCATTGATGCCAGCACAAACCACGAGGTAGATAAGTATCCAGAAACAGAGGGGGTGCAGCAGGAGGCAGGGTGTAGCCATGAGAAGACAAACAAGTCTGTATCTATCGGCAAACCATTACATGATAACTGCGCCCACCTCCTACACAGGAGACTGGGACACATAAGCTTCCCCATTGTAAAGAAAATGACGGAATGTACCGAAGGTCTCAAAGTAAAGAACTGCGAAAACTACTTAGAGTGTTCAGTTTGTAAGCGTTCCAAGATCAAGGTTAAGGCCATCCCCAGGGGATCCAAACGAACCACGGAATACCCCTTCCAATTGGTGCATATGGACTTGGTAGGGCCAATGAAACCCTCTGTAGGACATAGGAAGCGATTCTTCCTCACGATTGTAGATGACTACACCAGATACGGGTATGTCTACTCCCTCAGACACAAAAACGAAGTGTTCCAAAGGTTTAAGGAATTCCACAGAAGAGTAGATATGCAACATAACATGAAAATAAGGCAGATAATGACTGATAGGGGGTCAGAATTCATGGCCAAAGAATTCACAAGGTGGCTGAGGGAGCAGGGCATAGCGCATTACACCTCTTCACCTTTCTCTCCCTTTCAAAATGGAGTCTCAGAGAGAAAGAACGGAGTGTTGCAAACCATGATGAGATGCGCCCTGGAGGATGCTGGGATGGGGCAGCATTTCTGGTCAGAGGCAATACACTACGCTAATTACACCCTGAATAGACTGTGGTCAAGCTCTATCAATAAGACACCATACGAGATGCTATACAACAGAAAGCCCAACATCGCACATTTACACATATTCGGCGCCCCAGCTGATGTCCACATTCCCAGACAGCTAAGAAGAAAAGGGGAAAAATTATCAAAAAGGTTAAGGTTCGTGGGTTACGAACCGGGCACAAAGGGCTACAGATTTGTCGACAACAATAACCGTTTTGTGGTTTCCAGATCAGCCAGTTTCCACGAAAACGCAAACTGGTCGAGGGTACACTCCAATGACATCCCAGCCAATAGAGTCACGTTCGAGCATGGCCAAGAGGAAAGGGAGGTCAGAGAGGTCACAGGGCACAAGGCCAACCATCGCAAGACAAGCGTCAAAGGTTGGAAAGAAGGGCACCCTTCACTGAAGATAGATGACCTGACGGACAAAGAGGCAGACATCATGCAGGAGACCGAGCCAACCCCCAGTAGGCCAATCAGAGAAACTAGAAACAAGCTACCAAAGAAGCTAGAGGACTACGTTATGACCATCCACAACACCCATTTCACGCCCAGCTCATACGAAGACATCCTCGAGCTCCCCCGGGAGGAGAAAGAAAAATGGATGCTTGCCATGGAGAAGGAGATGGAAAGCCTAAAGGACCTTCAGGTATACTCACCTGCCCAAGTTCCAGAGGACAAAAAACCAATAGGAACCAAATGGGTGTTCAGGGTTAAAACATTAGAGGACAACAAGGTCCTATACAAGGCAAGACTAGTCGCGCAGGGTTTCGCCCAAAGATACCCCGAAGACTATACGGACACCTACTCGCCAACCGTCAGGGCAGAGAGCGTCAAGAGCGCCCTGGTGGTGGCCACCATCCTGGGCTTGGAGGTCTTCCAATTCGACGTACAAACAGCATACTTGCACGCCGAGCTGGATAAGGAAATATACGTCAAAGCTCCGCCTGGGTACAACAAAGACAAGAACCAAACCTGGCTGCTGAACAAAAGCCTGTACGGGCTCAAGCAGTCGGGCAAAAGGTGGTACGACTGCTTGGCCAAGGCCCTCAGATCCATGGGCTTCGAGGCCACCTCAGCTGACAAATGCTTCTTTACGAGGAGAGAAAACGACTCATTCGAAGGTGTGCTCGTTTACGTGGACGACATCTTGTACATCAGCAAGCACAAGGACAGGTGTGACAAGTTCGCCACCGACCTAGGTAGCCACTTCTCCTTAAAGTCACTTGGAAAGATTGACAGATACCTAGGGGTCCAAGTGATAAAAACCAACAAGGGCTTCCGACTCTCCCAGAGAGAAAAGATCATCGAGCTGCTGTCCAAATGCAACATGTCCGAAGCAAAACCCAGCGAGACCCCCATGCAACCCGAGTTCCTGAAAACCATGTATGAGGAATCTGAACCCTTCACAGACAACAAACTATATAGATCAACGATAGGGTCACTGCTGTACATATCCAACTGGACCAGGCCCGACATCGCCTTGGCCGTCAACCTGCTGTCCAGACATGTAAGCAAACCTACGGTAACACACTGGAACGCCATCAAAAGACTACTTAGATACTTAAAATTTAGTGCAGATGCCCTACTCTGCCTAGAACCAGAAACATCCAAGGAACCAAAGCTGACCTGCTACGCTGACGCCGACTGGGCTGGGGACATAGAGTGCAGAAAAAGCACCTCAGGCTACGTGCTACTACTCAACAATTGCCCCATCCACTGGTACACTGGAAAGCAAAAACTGGTGGCCACATCAACCACGGAAGCAGAATTTGTTTGCCTATCAAAGGCCGCAAACAATTTAGTATGGTTCGATGACCTGCTCTGCGACATCTGGGCTGAGCCCTCATATCCAATAGTTATCCACGAAGACAACAAGGCAGCGATAGAAATCTCTAGGGCCGATGCCATAGGTCAGCGTTCTAGGCACATTGACATTAAATACAAACACGTCAGGCAGTTTTCAGAGATAGGCTTCATTAGGGCAGTGCACTGTGACACAGAGGAGCAAACAGCAGATATTCTCACTAAACCCCTACCACATAAACAACATGCTTACCTCATGTCAAAAATGCGTGTTTGCTTATAATTCATGCCTGTACCAGTGTATTCTCTGTATGTATGCTAACACCGCCTCAGGTACCCAGTTAGGCATTTAGAGGGGGTTTTGTCATGATAAAATGCCTAACTGCCATGTCTCCCTGATCCCCCGGACCCTCAAGGGTTAACTAACCACATATCCCATAATCCTTATAACCACTCCTTACCTCTTGACCCCTCCTCCTGGGTACAAAAGGTCCAACCGCATGGTCCACAGCTCATTCCAGATGTATACCTGAAAGAGAAAGGTACAAGGTCAGTGACCTCCAGTACCAACTGATCAACAATAAAACTACTGAAAAGAATTGGGCTATGTCTTTGAGTTATTGGGCTAGATCCAGTTTATAACAGTACCGCCCCTTGACAGGGATTCAAATCTCCCGCCCGATGGCTGGCAGCCAATCAGGGCGGATGTCCTTATAAGGACATAACAGCCTGCATTTGAAAAAAGACTATTTGTAGTAAATGGAGTTGTTCGGAGTTTTGTGTGTGCTACATTTCTTGGGTTCTGTAGCTGGGGCAGAACATAGTGTTGCTAACTTAACAACTGCAGTGATCCCCTTAAGAATTGTGGCAAAAAAATGTCGCAAAATTCACTGTCTCGCTTAGCAACAGACATTTTGGGCTCAGTTGTGGTCGTATGTTGAGGACTACCTGTATTTCAGATATAGAATGGGAAATGTATCTTGTCTATTGTGATCTTGGATGGTTTTTCATCCAGCAAAGTGAAAGAAGTGTCAGGTTTGTATTTATTTTATAATATAATACGAATATGCCATTCTTCCCTTAAGGGTTCGATGGTTACAGGGTTGGGGAACCCCCATTGGCTGGTGAGCAGGAACCCTGAATTCCACCCTGGAAAAGAAGGAGATGGAAAATTATCCAGCTGCAATGTCATGTGAACCATTGAAGATCTGAGGAAATTGCAATACTTGCCTTTCCTTTGAAGCATGTTTTTTTTTGAGCCTCTACATTTATTTTCTGAGCTAGCTCAGGAAATTGCTTACTTTCTACTTTTGATACTGGATTACTGTCTGTTCACCTAACATCAGAAAATGGATGAACCTGTCTTCCCCAATTTTTAGGATTCTACCAGAATTTCAGCAATGCGGAACCACTTCCAAATAAAAGTAATGACTGTTCATCTATCAGCAGTCTACCACTTTTGATCGGTATAGCTAATCTTCTGTTCGAGAATTGATTGCTTTGCTATTGCAAGTAGCTTTCCCAGGATTTTATGCATACTGCAAGAGTATTCACAAGACCAAATTGTTTCATTCAGTTGCTTAGGTTGTCTTTTCAGGTTTTCGCACTAACAATAAAATAGTCTCTATAAGCTGTGGGGCATACAGGGCAGAGGTGGTATTCAGCAGGTTCTGACCAGTTCTGGAGAACCGGTAGTGGAAATTTTGAGTAGTTCAGAGAACCAGTAAATACCACCTCTGACTGGCCCCGCCCCCATCTATTCTCTGCCTCCCGAGTCCCAGATGGTCAGGAGAAAATGGGGATTTTGCAGTAACCTTCCCCTGGAGTGGGGAGGGAATGGAGATTTTACAGTATCCTTTCCCTGCCACACCCACCAAGCCACGCCCCACCAAGCCACGCCCACAGAACTGGTAGTAACAAAATTTGAATCCCACCACTGATACAGGGAGAATACAGTGTGTAACCTGTGTACATTCTGCTATAGGTGTAATGCTTAAGACATCAGCCTAGAAAATGGGAGACCATAGTTCTAATCCCACCCTAGGCATGAAGCTAGCTGGGTGACCTTGTGCCAGTCTCTTTCCCTCAGCCCTAGGAAGGAGGCAATGGCTACTATATTTGAACCACTTCCAAAATCTTGCCAAGAAAAGTGCAAGGACTTGTCCAGGCACTCACCAGGAGACAAAACTGACTTGAAGGGACAAAAAATATTAGGATATTTTTTAAAAAATCTATTTATTTAGATGGTTTATATGGCTGCCCAACTCACGAACAGTGATTCTGGAGAGCTCGTCTATTGACATAATGAGAAAAACCAGTAACAAAAGGTACAAAATCCTACAAAATAGGAGAACCACACCACGTGGCAAATGCCATTATAGTATAGACTCGTCTGAATCTTGGGGGTTGAAGGGGAAATAATGTTGTGGAAGGGCAGACACTACAACAGAGAAGGCACTTGATGCTTAGGTAGTCCACATGGATTTAAATATGGGAACTCACTGTCATTTGAGATCTGTTCATATGATCATGGTAAAGTTTGTAATGGATAAATATTTTTTTTTAATATTATTGTACAGGTTCTGCTTAGAGTTGATTGCATAGTAAAACCATTTCTCATTTACTCTACTCTATTAATCTTGGTATTGATTCTATTTATCTGAGTGTTGATTGCTGATGGGGAGGTGTTTTGGTCTTTTTTTTTTGTCTCCTTTGTGTTTTTGGTCTCCTTTTGTAACTTCATATAAATTTGATATGTAAATAAAAACACAATTAATACAATTAATCTCAAATCCCAGAGAGAAATAAGAGAATTCTGCCCCTCCCTGGGTTGCTATTTTCATGAACCCATGTTAGGTTGGAGTCTTCCAAATCAAGGATAGCATTGTTTTTCATTTAAAACACAAACAAATTTTAATATGGCACCAATATTTGTGGAACGGTGTCCAGTTTTCTTAGAAATTGGATGTTTTCTATAGCTTTTCATATAGTTCTATATGTCTGTATGTAGAGTGTTTGCATAATATTAGATTATGCAAAAAGAGTATGAGGGGGAAAAAGTATGAGAAAGATTTTACTATCAATGAAATGCAACAAAAGGAACAAAATCAGGTTAGGATTTTGTTTCTTGATTTGAAGATATGGATCATCTGCAACCCCAAATAGTTTTCAGTTTTTTTCTAAACATTTCATGAATGAAGCTTGTTTCGCTAACATAGTTAGAGGGTAATCCTGAATTCTAAATTATTTATTTATTTATTTATTTATTTATTTATTTATTTATTTATTTATTTATTTATTTATTTATTTATTGGTTCGATTTATATGCCGCCCTTCTCCGGAGACTCAGGGCGGCTTACAATGCGTTAAGCAATAGCCTTTCATACTTTTGTATATACCTGCTTAGTAGGGCTTTCGTCCCCCCCCCCAAGCGGTGTTCTTTTTTATACAAAGTCAGTTTATTGCCCCCACAATCCGGGTCCTCATTTTACCTACCTCGAAAGGATGGAAGGCTGAGTCAACCTTGAGCCTGGTGAGATTTGAACTTGCAGTAATTGCAGGCAGCTGGTGCTATTTAACAGCACTTTAGTCTGCTGCGCCACGAAGGCTCTTTTTATACTCATCCCATCAATAAATCAGGACCAGTTAACATTATAGCAGTATATAAATTGTACCTTTAGTTATGATATCTCTGCTTAATTTAATTACTTTGATATATTGTTGCTGTCAGGTATAATTATTAATTCTTTATAACACAATGTTAACCTATTCATTATGTCATTTACATCAGAGAAAAATCTTTATGTTGTTCAGTTGCCATCTGATGAGTTCTCTGAAAGGTTTAACTCCCCCGCCTCAGTTTTTTGTGAATAAATCATTCCCATTCACTACTTGCTTTCATAACTATTATGTTTACCTAAAAGCAAGACAAAGATTTAATCCTAAATAAAATATCTTTTTAGTGGGAGGCTGAGCTACTGTAGATTAGTTGAGAATACAATAATGGAATCATCCAACTGCTGTCTAATCTTGTCATTAAGTCACTAAACCTGCTTTGATCCATAACTAAAGTTTGCAAGACTCCATCTACTTATTACTGGCTGCTCTTTAGGAGGCCCTGGGATGATTGGTGTTCCAATAATTTCTTAAATGCCAACCATGAAGTAAAGGTTTTCTTCTGATGGTTGTAGACAATGAAACCGAACCATCTTGAGCTACATTATGAAAACCTTGAGATCTTATTTTCCAAGATCATGCCTCTTTTCTGCATGAGATACGGACACCTAGATGTGAAATGAGGCACACATAAATTGGTTTCTCTCTTCCCATACCTACCAACTGGTCTCAGGAAGTCTATTTATCATCCATAATTGTGTACTGCATTTACTCTAGGTCATTGTTAGTTTCTGAATTGGGAATTAGGAAAAAGTTTTTTTTTTTTAAAAAAAAAGCCATCCTGACTAACCTATTTTTTGTATAATATCACCACAGGGATATATAAAGAGTTTGTAATTGGTGCTCAGATTTTCAGTACTTTAAAAATTGTAACAGGTAGACATTGCAGCTCTTAGATGGTGAATACAAGCAACATTACCGGTTCCCAGCTTAATCTGTATTCCTGAGATTTTTCTGATCTCTAATCCAAGTATTCAATCTGACCATGTTGACTTCTTCAAAATAAACCTAGATTGGCTGGGTATGAGGTAGCTAAAAGGTAACTATGGCTGGATGTGAGGCAGGGGTGGGTTTCACTTACCTTTGCTACCGGTTCATTCACGCACACACCACTTCTGCACATGCGCAGATCGTATTTGATGACATCCGGGCGGGTGGGCGGAGCCTCCCGCCGCCGCCGCTACCAGTTTGCCTGAACTGGGGCGAACTGGTAGCAACCCACCACTGGTGTAAGGTCAGAAGAATGTTAGTTCTGAAGTCAGGTGGTCCCAAAAGGCACCCGGATTTTCTTGATTTTTTTTCTTTGAAAACGTTTTGCTTCTCATCCAAGAAGTTTCTTCAGTTCTGTATGATGAGAAGCAAAACGTTTTCAAAGAAAAAAATGCCAAGAAAGTCCAGTTGCCTTTTGAGAAGGCATCTTTGGGACAACCATGATTTGGATGATTGAGAACTTCCATTCCATCAGAGTTAGTGGAACCCAGTATGAAGATGTTGGAAAGGGGATTTACAGTTTTGGAAGATCTTGCTTCTGAGGAAACAACTCGCTAAAGGGCCCTTTTTATTCTTTGTGGGTTTTTTTTTTTTAAATCCATTATTTATCCCAATATGTCCCTTCACAATATCTTGCTGTCTTTTCCATTACGAAGTGCCTTTCCTTCCCAACAGAAGAAAAGCTTTCTCATAGCTTTCCCTTTTGCAATTTTATATCTCCTGGCTTCAAACACCTCTTGTTATTGTTTGTTGCCCATGATTATGTAAGGCTGCAAGAAAACAGCACATTTTCTTTCTCGGCTGTGATTTTAATCTCAATAAAATAGTTTGCAGCTACCTCAAGTGCGCACTTTATCTCCTGCTTGCGGAGTAGATCTGAAGACTGCCAAATATATATATATATATTATATTCATCTCTCCTTTCTTTAGAGTAAAAGTTTCACAAGGGCAAATTGACTTTCATGGTGAAGATACAATGAGTTTCTATCTTCATTTACTTGAGCCCTGCCAGTCCATGTCTCTTCATTACACTCGGGTCACCAACTTTATCCCTGATTTTAGAACTGAAATTCCCCTGTAATCAGAAACAACGCCGGGCAAATTTCTTCCCTGGTATAAATTTGATGCAGTCGGAGGACTTACACGAGGGATGAATTTGTCTGAAGCTGTTTTGGCATAGTATCAATCAAAGTTGGCTCTAGCTCTCTTCATTTTCATCACCCTTGGCTGCTCTAGCTGATACTTACAATTGAGTGCTAGTCAGATTTATTGGAGCTCCTTTGAGGGGGTTTAGAATAAACCTAACACAAGTTGGCTTAGAACAAGCTGAAGAATTGATGCCACCATGTGCCGTTTCTCCAGTCAAATCTAGTGAAGCCACTCTGGCTATTACGCACAGGAGTCCTTCTAAAGTTCATAGAATTTTGTCTGCTGAAGTTTAAGTAGAGAGCTACTTTAAAAGTCAGTCAAAGACTTGTTTCGACAAGTTTCTCTCTCTCTCTCTCTCTCTCTGTGTTTTAAACTTTGGTCAGTGCTGGTAAAGACCCACAAACTACCTTACAAAATTCATTTGGGTTCATTTTGGACGTGCATATTCTGGAAGGCTGGAAACTAATCAAGAAGAGAACCAACCTAGAATTAAGGAGAACTTTCCTGTCAGTAAGGACAATTGATCAGTGAAACGGGTAGCCTTCAGAAATTGTGGGTGCTCCATCATTGGAGTTTTTTAAGAAGAGACTGGACAGCCATTTGTCTGAAATCGTATAGGGTCCCCAGCTTGAGCAAGGGGTTGGATTAGAAGACCTCCAAGGCCGCTTCCAGTTCTGTTAATCTCTTGCGCTGTTTTGTTTTGTCCAAGGTGTGCAGTCAGTTTCTAGTCCTTGTTGCAGAATGTATGTAGTTCAAGCCTCTGTGTGTGAGTGTGTGTGTAGCCTAAAAGGATAATAAACCCCTTGGGTGAATAACTCTTGGCCATTAAAGGTTGTGCAGATCTTCAAAGTGCCATTTAACTTTGACGAAGGCTTGAAATGAAGTACCCCTTCAGAACTGCTTCCTCCCCCTTCTAAGATCAAAGGCATGTGGCCATTCATGTTGCCTCCCTTGCTCTTTCCTCTAAAATTTCTACTGGCAGTTCAGGGGTGGGTTCTAAATTTTTTTACTACCGGTTCTGTGGGCGTGGCTTATTTTGTGGGGATGGTTTGATGGTCATGTGACAATTCTTTAGGATTTAGAAGAGGTACTGGTCTATCAGGCTTTTAACTGCTTGCAGAGCATTCTGGTCTACCCATTTGTTTTTTGAGCGCACTGGTCTACCACCAGTGCCTTTTAACACTGATCAGCTATAGGCAGCCCTTTGAAGCCCTGCGGCAAGAGTTTAAACAGTTTTTTTCCTTCCAGCCGATCAGCTGGGACTCGGGAGGCAGCGAAAAATTAGGGGCGGGACCAAATAAAAGGTAAGAATAACGCGGGGGAGGGGGCGGGAGGGCCCAGCTCCCGAACAAAGAGAACTGGTTTGGTGATGTCATATCATCACTGCTACCGGCTCGGCCAAATCGGGCTGAACCGGGAGGAACCCACCTCTGCCCTTCAGAACTGCTTTCTCCCCCTTCTAAGATCAAAGGCATGTGGCCATTCATGTTGCCTCCTTTGCTCTTTCCTCTAAAATTTCTACTGGCAGTTCCAGTAGGTGGAAGAGACTGTGGGAAGAAATATCCATCTGGTTCAAGGGTGGGTTCTACTTACCTTTACTACCGGTTCACTTTGCTCGCGCATGTGCCTTGCTTCTGCGCATGCACAGATTGCTGATGACAACATCGAGGGCGGTGGGCGGGGCCTCCCGCTGGTTTTACTACCAGTTCTTGCAAACCAGTCCGAACCAGGGGCAACCCACCACTGATCTGGTTCAGTTCCAAGGCAGGAGAAAGACATTGGAAACATGAAGGCTGATTGGAAAGAAGGTTTAATGATGAAGCAGAACACATGGGTGGTTCTGGGCAGCTAACTACATGGAGTTGAGAGTGGAGTTTTTTTATACCTTCTCTGAGCTTTGCACTTGAGCTTCCTGTTCCTGTGTAAGAACATGTATTCTATTGGCTGTTGGTTATGTAGGGTTCATAGCTGGCTCTATAGGTTGTCTGAGCTCCCAGGTTTGGTTGGCGTTTGGACTGCTGAGATGATGCAATGAAGAGGCTTGGGTTCTGAAAGGGCAATTCCTATTATGGCTTAATGGCTTTCTCCTGGTTTGGATCTTGTGTGAGGGCTAATCCTATCACTCTGCATTTGTTCAGACCTTGCTGCAGGGAATTTCAAAATCTCCTGTCTCAAATGGATTTCTGCCTGCAGTATTTGCTTTGCCTGTGGACAGAGCTATCTATCTCTTTATCTCTTAAGTGCTGTCATCTGCTGAGGGCTATTAAGAAAGATGGGGGCTGCTTTCTCCCTCTAAAAAAACATGTTTCTCCATTTCTCATCCAGGAAAATATAATATTCTGCCTTTTTAATATTTCTCAATATATTTCATTCTTCTAGGAGAGGGCTGGGTGCTAACTTTCTACAAGGCTTCTCTGCATCTGAACAGTCCATTCCAGTTCCAGGTATTGGAGGTGCACTTTGAGAGTCTGAGGCAACCAGAAGGGCTTCGTCCAGGAGAATTGTGACGTTTCTCCTCAACAAGAAAAAACTGAGTTGCCATTCAGTCGAATGTGCCTCGCCATGACTATATCAGGTCACTTCACACAGACCTAGCTCTGCTGGGTGCAGTCACGCAGGTAGGATTTTTCTAACAAAGAACATTAGAAGTTGGCTTGCACTGAGAGACTGTTCTGTCTTGCCCAGAATGACTTGGATTACAAAGGGAATTTTTCTAATTTTACCTGATCCAATTTAGGCCTTTATCTGAAAGCATCCAAACCCCTCTGGTAGTTTTTGTCAGCATCTAGGAGAATAATTTAATGCAGACTTTGTTTTGCTAGAATGAAGTTGCAAGTTTTATCTTTCAGATATTAAACATGAGCGTATGAGTAGATGTAATCCTCTCATCATACCTTTAAGATACAGACTATTGGTAAAAAGGGCAAAATGCAGAAGGTCAGATTGGGAGCACGTATGGCATTGCTCACTGAAAATAAAATTTCCTAAATGTTCCTAAATATGATTGTTCAGAGCAGCATATCATAGAAATAATCTATTTGATTATTTAAATTGCTGTTTTACATATTTTTTTTTATTACACCAATAACAGAATAAGAGAGTTGGATGGGACCTTGGAGGTCTTCTAGTCCAACACTAGTGGTGGGTTCCTCCTGGATCGACCCAGTTCGCGAGACCCAGTAGCGGTGACGATATGACATCACCGAACCGGTTCTCTGTCTTCGGGAGCTGGGCCCTCCTGCCCGCCCTGGCATTATGCCGACCTTAAATTTCTTCTTTTTTTGCCCAGCTGAGAGGTGCGGCAGAGCGGATTGCCGCACCTCAGCTGGGCAGATTTGCAACACGCTTGCGCAAAGTGCAAGTTTGGCGCACAGGCGAGCAAACCGAACATGCGCTCGGCGATCGTGCGTGAAGTACACGCACAAAGAGAACCGGTAGTAAAGCCGGTTAGAACCCACCCCTGTCCAACACCCTGCTCAAGCAGGAGACACTATACAATTTCAATCAAACTGTTGTCCAGTCTCTTCTTAAAAACCTCCAGTGATAAAGCACCCACAACTTTTGGAGGCAAGTTGTTCCACTGATAAATTGTTCTCATGGTGAGGAAATTTCTGTCCTGGATTAGTTTCCATCCATTGCTTCTTGTTTTGCCTTTACATGCTTTGGAGAATAAATTGACTCCCTCTTCTTTGTGGCAACCCCTTAGATATTGGAACACTGCTATCATGTCACCTCTAGTCCTTCTTTTCATTAAACTAGACCAGAGGTGAGTTTCAGCAGGTTCTGACCAGTTCTGGAGAACCGGTAGCGGAAATTTTGAGTAGTTCGGAGAACCAGTAGTAAAAATTCTGACTGGCCCCGCCTCCATCTTTTCTCTGCCTCCCAAGTCCTAGCTGATCAGGAGGAAATGGGGATTTTCAGTTTCAGTTTATTTAAATTTATATACCGCCCTACTCCCAAAGGACTCAGGGCGGTGAACAGCCATAAATAAAACATTTTTATTTAAATTTTAAATATAAAATTTAAAAATTTTTTAAAAATTTAAAAACAAGTTAAAAGGCATATTAAATAGATTTGGCCCACTAATTAAAACACCCCTATTTTTAAGAACAGATCCGAATTAAAATAAAACAATTAAAAAGGGTTAGCCCAGCCCTGCTTGATGGAATAAAAAGGTCTTGAGGGCACAGTGGAAAGTGCATAAATCCGGGATCCTCCGTATCTCTGGGGGGAGCTCGTTCCAAAGGGCAGGTGCCCCCACAGAGAAGGCTCTTCCCCGGGGGCCGCCAGTCGACACTGTTTGGCCGACAGCACCCTGCAAAACCCCTCTCTGTGGGAGCATACTGGTTGGTGAGAGGCTACCGGTGGCAGAAGGCGGTTTCGTAGATAACCAGGTCCTGAGCCATGGAGCGCTCTAAAGGTGGTAACCAGTACCTTGAAGCGCACCCGGAAGACCACCGAGAGCCAGTGCAGCTCGTGCAGGAGAGGTGTTACATGGGAGTGCCATGTTGCTCCCATAACCACCCGCACAGCCACATTCTGGACCAGTTGGAGCCTCTGGGTACTCCTCAAGGGGAGCCCCATGTAGAGAGCATTACAGTAGTCCAGGCGGGAAGTGACGAGGGCGTGAGTGACCGTGCATAAGGAGTCCCGACCCAGAAAGGGACGCAACTGGTGAATCAGGTGAACCTGATAGTTTTGCAGTAACCTTCCCCTGGATTGGGGTGGGAATGGACATTTTACAGTATCCTTCCCCTGCCACACCCACCAAGCCATGCCATCCCACCAAGCCATACCCACAGAACCGGTAGTAAAAAATTTTGAAACCCACCACTGAACTAGACATACTCAATGTCTGCAACTGTTCTTTGTATGCTTTATCCTTCAGTCCCCTAATCATCTTTGTTGATGATGCAAATAAACTCCATGATAGCAGGAGTGGGATAGTAATCGTTCCCATTGTATGGGGAAGGAGGTGGCACTACAGCCAGTCCCCTGTGAATAGAATCTTTGTTGAATGAATTTTGTCCATTAAAGCTAGATTACCCTATTGATGGCAGCATATTGGGAGCCACTGATCACTACCAGTTATGCATTAGACCAGACCTCGGCATTCTATGGGCCCCGGGCCATATCCAGCCCTTTGGCTGTCCCTGTCAAGTCTTTGTGAATCAGAAGTTAATCAGAAGTTAGAAAACAAAGTATATATGCCATATACTCAATACAGATAGTCTCGATTTACAACAGTATATATAGTGATCATTCAAAGTTACAATGGCATGACCATTGTAGCATCCGCATGGTCATGTGATCAAAATTCAGATGCTTGGCAGCTGACTCATATTTATGATGGTTACAGTGTTCCATGGTCATGTGATCACCTTTGTGACCTTCTGACAAGAAATCAGCTGGGAAGCAAGATTCACTTAACAACTTTGTTACTAAGTTAACAAGGCAGTGATTCACTTAACAACCAGGGCAAGAAGGTGGTAAAATGGGCCAAAATTAACTTAACAATAGTCTGACTTAGCAACAGATATTTTGGGCTCAATTGTGGCCATAAGTCGAGGACTACTTATACAACTGCATTGCTTGAAGTTGAAGTCCCCAATTTATGTGTGGGTATGTATCTTCACAGTCCTACTGGTTTGGCCCTCTACAACAAATCAATTGCTTGGGAAAATCAATTGCTCATCCTGCATTACACAATATGGCTAGACAATATCCCTTACTTTATAGCTACAGGCAATGTTACCTAGAATGGAGCATCACTGGCAACTACAGGTATAAGCTGTATGTGGTGTAAGCTACAATAATGGCACTAAGCTGTAGGTGGATGGGAAGAAGTGACCAAAGCAAAACATAAAATGAGGTGGAGATTACTAATATTTTGTCGTCTGGGAGATTCTTTGAGTCAGAGCATCTTAATTTTTTAACACTTAGCATTAAATGTTGACCACAATTAATAAAATTGATCATTGCTTCCATTTTGTTGATGAAGAGCCATTTGAAAAATAGAGTGTCAACACAAATAATCAATCAATGAATGTAAATTGAGAGTGGCATAATCGTTCCAGTATAGAAGAGTAACTTTTCTGCTGTATCCTATGCTTGTTACTTTATTGTTTGTCATATTTTGAGTAATTCTGATTTTGATACGTTATTTAAAAATCACATTCACTTCTTTAAACCTGTCACAAAACAAACTTCTGAATCTTAGATTAAATTAGTGCTATAATGTGTAAGGTTCCCTTCTATTACTTTATATTTCCATATCAAGAATTTTACAGCCAGTTCCTCTTAAAAGATTCTATGGGATGATAATAAACCTGAAAGAAAATCTTTTGCGGAATTGGTCTCATTTTAAGATTATTTATTTCGTTATTTATTCAGTTTATGCCTGCCACGATTGAAAGGATTCTCAATGATTTACAATACATCTATAAAGAATGTAACAAAATGTCTGTGGTATAATAAATAAAAATCATAATACAAAGCAATAAAACAGCCATAATATACAGATAAAACAAAATTAAGATAAGCAGTCAGCAGATCATAAAATGCATACTTGATATTCTTTTTGACTCTTAAACACTGCTTTGTCAATATGGAGTGTTCCAATTCTGTTTTCCAAAGTTCTTGCAAATAACTAACACTACCTACTTTAAAATATTCCTTATTTTCTATAATAAAAGCCTGCAGGTTTAAGAATCACCCAACACACGTTTCAATATTAACAGAATAACAGAATAACAGATTTGGAAGGGACCTTGGAAGTCTTCTAGTCCAACCCCCTGCTTAGGCAGGAAACCCTACACCACTTCAGACAAATGGTTATCCAACATCTTCTTAAAAACCTCCAGTTTCCACCCATTGCTTCTTGTCCTGCCCTCAGGTGCTTTGGAGAATAGCTTGACTCCCTCTTCTTTGTGGCAGCCCCTGAGATATTGGAACACTGTTATCATGTCTTCCCTGGTCCTTCTCTTCATTAAACTAGACATACCCAGTTCCTACAACCGTTCTTCATATGTTTTAGCCTCCAGTCCCCTAATCATCTTTGTTGCTCTTCTCTGCACTCTTTCTACAGTCTCCACATCTTTTTTACATCGTGGTGACCAAAACTGAATGCAGTATTCCAAGTGTGGCCTTACCAAGGCATTGTAAAGTGCTATTAACACTTCACCTCACGTGATCTTGATTCCCCTCTGTTTATGCAACCTAGAACTGTGTTGGCTTTTTTGGCAATTGCTGCACACTGCTGGCTCATATTTAAATGGTGTCCATTAGGACTCTAAGATCCCCCTCACATTGAGCAAGGTGCCACATGTACTATACCTGTGCATTTCTTGCCTAAATATAGAATCGTACTTTTTTCACCATTGAATTTCATTTTGTTAGATAGCGCACACTGCTGGCTCATATTTAAATGGTTGTCCATTAGGACTCTAAGATCCCCCTTACTATTGAGCAAGGTGCCACATGTACTATACCTGTGCATTTTGTTTTTCTTGCCTAAATATAGAATCGTACTTTTTTCACCATTGAATTTCATTTTGTTAGATAGCGCCCAATGTTCAAGTCTGTCAAGATCCTTCTGTATCTTAAGCCTATCTTCTGGAGTGCTGGCTATTCCTGCTAGGTTGGTGTCATCTGCAAATTTGATGAGTTCCCCATCTGTCCCCTTGTCCAAATCATTCCTGAAGACATTGAAGAGTACTAGGCCTAAAACAGAGCCCTGGGGTACTCCACTGCATACTTCCCTCCATGTAGATGCAGTTCCATTGAGGACTACACGTTGAGTGCGGTTGGTCAGCCAGTTACGAATCCATCTGGTGGTGATGCTGTCTAACCCACATTTCTTTATTTTATCTAGTAGTAGGTTATCGTCTACTTTATCAAATGCCTTACTGAAGTCCAAGTAAATTATATCAACAACATTCCTCTGGTCCACTAATTTTGTCACTTTGTCAAAGAATGCAATAAGATTAGCCTAGCATGATCTGTTTTTGACAAACCCATGTTGGCTTTTGGTTATTACTTTGTTTGCTTCTAGATGTTCACTAATTCGTTGCTTGATTATCTTTTCCAAAATCTTCCCTGTTATTGAGGTCAAGCTGATAGGTCTGTAGTTTCCCGGATCTATTTTTTTTTCCTTCTTTGAAGATGGGAACTACCTCAGCTCTTTTCCAGTCTTCTGGCAGTTTCCCAGTGCTCCAGGATCTTTGAAATATAGTTCAGTGGTTCTGAGATCTCATCTGCCAGTTCCTTCAGAACCTTGGGGATGTAGTCCATCTGGTCCTGGTGATTTGAACTTGTCTAGGGTAGACAGGTGCTCACTTACTATTTTCTTCCCTATTTTAATTTGTGTTACTAATCTATTTTTTGTGGTGCTGTTTTTGATAGGTTGGACTGTTTTTTCCCTTTGTGTAAAGACAGATGCAAAAAACGAGTTAAGTAGTTCTGCTTTCTCCCTGTTGCTTGTCACCTTCTTGCCACTTTTTCCCAGCAATGGACCAATTGCTTGACTTTTTCCTTGTTTTTAACATGTTGGAAGAAACTTTTTTTTGTTATTTTTTACTTTTGTGGCAAGCCTTTGTTCATTGTGAGCGTTAGTTTTCCTCACTTCATCTTTGCAGGCTCGGGCTATTTGCTGATATTCTGCCTTAGTTATGTGCCCCTCTTTCCCCTTTTTATACTTGTCCTTTTTGTCTTTCAATTTGTCAGAGAGTTCTTTATGCAGACATGCTGGTTTCTTTTGAGAGCTATTATTTTTCTTCTTCATTGGTATTGTGCTAGACTGGGCTTTTGTAATCTCATTTTTCAAAATTTCCCAAGCTTCTTGAATTCTTGAATTCTTGAATAAAAGAGCCTTGATAGTACAGTGGTCTACGCACCCTGTTATTAACACAGCTGCCTGCAATTTACTGCTGGTTCTAATCTCTCCAAGGCTCAAGGTTGACTCAGCCTTCCATCCTTTCTAAGGTAGGTGAAATGAGGACCCAGTTTGTGGGGGCAATAAGCTGACTTTGTATAAATATACAAAAGTATGAAGGCTATTGCTTAACGCATTGTAAGCCGCCCTGAGTCTCCGGAGAAGGGCGGCATATAAATCAAATTTTAAAAAAAATTGTTTTCCCCTTGAGGGTTCTCATACATGGAATCCTTCCCAAGCTGTCTCTAAGTTTATTGAAATCAGCTCTCTTAAAGTCCAAGACTCTCAATATTCTGTCTTCATACAGAAGCAATAATTCAGATAAAGAGAATCTAGAAGCTTATTGTTAGGTAAATGCTCTTAATAACTCATCAGACAGATTAAAGTATTTTGAATATGTAAAATAAGAATCGATGTGTTCGTATGTATGCAAAAATTCATTTTTACCGTATTTATCATTCTCCATATAGAATGATAATATGTAAAGTTGGAAGGGACACTTGAGATCATCTAATCAACCTCTCACTCATTGAATGGAGGATTTTAGATATCTATTTAAATAAATATTAAACTGAGCGAAACAATTTGAAATACTTACAATTCATTTCTGCCATTCTATGATGTTTTTAACCTTTTGCTTGCATTCTTTGGATTTCCAAAAATAATCCTTGCAGTTCATTCAATTTAAGCATTTGTAATATGGTCCTTATGGCATTAGTCTAAAATTCCATCTTTAACTGAATAAGGTAGATATTAATTGCTGTTAATATTGTTAGTGACATTGGAGGCTTAAATTTCCCGATCTTGAAAATCACAGTCAGATTGTTTGTGAAATCAACTCTTTTTGTATCAAGTCTTAAAAGAAATATTTGTTTTCTGTATACTGGGCACCTCAGAAAATGTTCCATGGGAGTCCTTTATGATAGGCTTGCTGCAGTACTGTTATTGGAAGTGAATGTTGTATTATGTCAGAAGGAAAAAAAAAGTGGAAATGAATTTTGCTTTGATAGCATGGGTAATAAAACACAGAGACTGTCCCGAATTAATGGGTCCAATATGGACTGAATATAAATGTGAGTAACTAGTGAAAAAGAAAAAACTTGGGATAGTAATTTGGTCCTATAAAGAAATGAGGATGACATCACAAAACAAATGAATGAAAGAACAGTTTACATGAAAAAAGGAAGGGAAAGATTCTCAGTCTTGGTTGGATGGACTGGATGAGTTCCAGTTTGAAGAATAGATGATTATAAAAGGGAGGAAAATACGGATGTTGATCAAAGCAGGTATATTTTGCAAAGATAGAAATCTATGGAGCAATAAAGTGCTCCATAGTGCTGAATAGTGCTGGTAAAAACTAGATTTAGCTATGTTTCTTTTTATCCTTTACCTCACACCTTTCATGTTCTTATCTTACAATTTCTTGGTGGCGCAGCAGACTAAAGCACTGTTAAGATAACACCAGCTGCCTGCAATTATTGCAAGTTCAAATCTCACCAGGCTCAAGGTTGACTCATCCTTCCATCCTTTTGAAGGTAGGTAAAATGAGGACCCGGTTTGTGGGGGCAATAAGCTGACTTTGTATAAAAAAGAACACCGCTTGGGGGGTGGGGTGGGCGAAAGCCCTACTAAGCAGGTATATAGAAAAGTATGAAGGCTATTGCTTAACGCATTGTAAGCCGCCCTGAGTCTCCGGAGAAGGGCGGTATATAAATCGAACCAATAAATAAATTTCTTTCTCCTTTTCTCAACTCCATAATATTATGGATGGCAGTTTGGTCTAATGGTGAAGGTGTCTAATAGCCTAAAAACCAGGACACTGAATTCTAGACCCTCCTTAAGCATGAAAACCAGCTGGGTGATTTTTGCGCCAGTCACTTGTCTCAGCCCAAACAACCTCACAGAGTTGTTGTTCTGGGGAAAAGAAGAGGCAGGAATATTAGGTATGTTCACTGCCTTGAGTTATATATAAAAAAGGTGGGTTGAAAATCTAGTAATAATTATAATAGCATCTTCCAGAATGGCATAGAACTATGGATATGTATGTAAGTTGCACTAGTACGCTATCTGTAGATAGATAGATAGATGATAGCTAGCTAGCTAGCTCGATGATAGATAGATAGATAGATAGATAGATAGATGATAGCTAGCTAGATAGATGATAGTTAGATAGATAGATGATAGCTAGATAGAGAGAAGAGAGAGAAAGAAAAAGAAAAAACTGATAGATAGATAGATGATAGCTTGCTAGTTAGATGATAGATAGATGATAGAGGGAGAGAAATGATAGATAGATAGATAGATAGATAGATGATAGATGGATAGACAGACAGATAGAGAAATGATATATAGATGATAGATGGATAGATAGATAGATAGATAGATAGATAGACAGACAGACAGACAGACAGATAGATAGATAGATAGATAGATAGATAGATAGATAGAGAAATGATAGATGATAGATAGATAGATGGATAGATAGAGAAATGATATAGATAGATAGATAGACAGACAGATAGACAGACAGACAGACAGATGATAGACAGACAGAAAGGATTTCCTGCCTTTTTTTAAAAAAATGAAATCTCTATTTTATTTCACATTAATAATAATAATGTAGTTCATGGGTTCATTGGTACTTGAATAGTATCTACAAACGTTTTACTTTTTGTGGACTACTAAATGTTATTACCATTATTTTTGTTCGTTTTGCTTCCTTGCTTGATATTTATTTCCCCTGCCCACAAACCTCAATAACGTTGTAGCACAAAGAATAACTACAGCACATGAACAATCCATCGAGTGCTATCTTATTTCATAACTGTTGTATGAAACACATTGCCGAGTCCTGGAGATATATGAATTGCATTTATGGTTACTGATCAGCACAAAAAGAAAACAACCACCACCCTTCCTGTCGAAAATAGTATTCCAAACAAAATTCAATCAACATTATTCTTCAAGCAGAGATAACCAGTTTTATACCTGTATAACCATTTTATAAATTGGACAGTTTCTGTGACTTTTTCCTTCTCTCTGTGGGCATATATCTCCTAAAAGAAAGTACATGTAAGATTTCTCAGCCCTTCCTGATACCTGAACTAAAAAAAAGGTTCATTCACAATCTAAACATAAATCTACACAGCGAGCACAACAAATAGCACATGCGTAGCAGTTTTTACAGCATTACACAACCAGATGCAATTTGAGTATGGAATATATTGGACTCTTCCAGCTTAAATGACCAATAGGAGAACATTAAAATATGCTCACCTAATCTTCTCTTAAATTAGATAGCTGATTGCTGTCTCTCTTATAAGTAATAATAGTGAAAGGTATCTTGGAGTTTTAGTGGACAACCAATTAAATATGAGCCAATAGTGTGCAGTGGCAGCCAAAAAAGCCAATGCAATCCTAAATTGCATTAACACAGGGACACAATCAAGATCACGTGAGGTACTAATACAACTATATAAAGCCTTAGTAAGACCACACTTAGAATACTGCATCCAGTTTTGGTCACCACATTATAAAAAAGATGTTGAGACTTTAGAAAGAGTGCAGAGAAGAGCAACCAAGATGATTAGGGGACTGGAAGCTAAAACATATGATGAACAGTTGCAGGAACTGGGCATGACTAGTCTAGTGAAGAGAAGGACCAGGGGAGTCATGATAGCAGTGTTCCAATATCTGAGGGGCTGCCACAGAGATGAGGGGGGTCAAGCTATTTTCCAAAGCACCTGAAAGCCAGACAAGGAACAATGGATGGAAACTGAACAAGGAGAGATTCAACCTGGAAATAAGGAAAACTTTTCTGACCATGAGAGCAATCAACCAGTGGAACAGCTTGCCTTCAGAAGTTGTGGGAGCTTCATCACTGGAAGCTTTCAAGAAAAGACTGGACTGCCATCTGCCAGAAATGGTGTACGGTCTCCTGCTTAGGCAGGAGGTTGGATTAGGTTACCTCCAAGATCCCTTCCAACTCTGTTAATCTGTAATTTGGTTTTCTACCACCATTTGGTTGTATTTCAACATTCCTTATTGTCAATTAGTAACCTTATTGGCTTTGCAAAATTGCCATTGGCATAGCTGCAAAGCCTGTTTTAGCCTCCTGCTGCATAATGGGATATGCAATTCAGTATAAATCCATGGCATTTCACTGTTCATTTTAGTGAAGTGCTATTCTGAGCCATTCCCTTAAAAAATACACAAAAAGATCCATTAAAACTCTGTATCTATTTTCATTTGCAACTTTCTCCAACCTATAATGGGTTTAAACACAAGTTCCTCTCTAATTTCCTTTTGAACACTACATTTTTTTCTGAAGCTATTTGTTATTTTTTTTATATTTTATTAATTTTAAAAACATACACACAGAGAAAAAGAAAAAATACAAGTAAAACAATACATTACATATACAACATTTAAACTTGGTGTCTTATTTCTTAAGATAGTACATCGGTAACTTACATTTCTCAATATCTCTATCCACATCTCTCCTTATATAACAATATTTTTAAGTTCTGTTTTAACTCTAATATGTCTCGTTTGGTACACGAGTTAGTTCAAGTTTTTAGGGTCATCTTTTACTTTGTTTTCTTTTTCTCCAACTATTGATACCATTTTCCCCAAACCAGGTAGTATTCAGATTCTTCCTTTTCTTGGAGTTCTTTGGTGAATTTGTCCATCTCGGTACATTCCATTCTATTACTTTTAATATTAATTTATCTTGCATTGGGAAGCTATTTGTTATTACATGCATTTCCCTGATGTAGCTTTTTTTAAAAAAACAAGGATTAAAAAAGAAAGAAATATAGATTCTCCTGTGCCAGTTTTTGACTAAAAAAATACCAATACCAGTGGACTCCTTTCTATGCCATAGCGGAGTCTATTCTGAAAGATTTGATAATTTTTTTTTTCGATAAAAATCCACGGTGCACATGTATCTAGATGTAGGTTCTAGAATTTGTAAGTTGCAAGATAACCACAAAGGACACATGGAAAATGCTAAGCAGTGCAGTAATATTTTGTAATACCAGCTTTGGAAACAAGAAGGATACTATAGTTTCTTGCATAGAGTGTAAATTCAAATTTGAATAAACATTCATTACTTTACAAGGAGAACAAATTCATCCCTATTAGGGCTGTGCTAAAATTGGAAGGAATGTTTTACTTATGTAATGCTGCTTCACAAACCAGGATGACCCCCCCATCCCATAATTCAAAAGCATCAACAAAGCTAACACGACATAAAGAATCTGAAAAATGATCTTGAAGGAAACTGTTAAGTAAGCAAAGAGAGCTGAAATATTTTGTAAGGCTTAGGAAAGAATATAGAATTTCACAATCCTCCCTGATTCACCGGGATATTAGAAGGAGGATCATAAAACACATTCAGGCTTGCAAGATTCTAGTATTACACTCTACTATCTCAATAAATATAATTCTAGTCTTCCTTTAGAGCATTGTTGGTCAGCCTTGACAACTTTAATGTGTGTGGACTTCAACTCCCAGAGTTCCTCAACCAGCCATGATGGCTGGGGAATCTGGGAGATGAAGTCCACACATCTTAAAGTTGCCAAGGTTGAAAAACAATGATTTAGAACAGGGGTGTCAAACTCAAGGCCCCGGGGCCCAGATCTGGCCTGCGGGGTGCTTAGATTTGGTCCATGGAGCCACCCTGGAAACAGCAAAGGACTGGCCTGCCGTGCCTCTGCCAGCAAAAACGGAGCTTGGGAGGGCTGTGGGCAGAGGGTTGTAGGAGGCTGTCGCAGCCGAAAATGGAGCTTTGGAGCCCATTTTCACTGGCTGAGCACTCGGGCCACCACAGGTGCCTCCAAAATAGGTGATGTTGAGCTGGCCATGCCCACCCTGGCCCCCTGAGGTCATACACAACCCTGATGTGGCCCTCAATGAAATTGAGTTTGATACCCCTGAGTTAGAAGGTCTGTTTCCTGATCTGGGAAATCTCCAGTTTAGTATGCATCCAGCATACTATAAGCATTCTCTATATCCTAAGGTGACCAGACGTCCCGCTTTTGGCAGGACAGTCCCGATTTTTAGCAATTTGTCCCGCATCCTGCGGTGTTTCAAAAAAGTCCCGATTTTTCATTCTGCCTCCTCAGTCCCGCTGCCTCTTGAGCCCCAGCTGATGGCTAGAAGAAAAAAAAACTGTTTAAACTCTTGCCCGGGGCTTCAAAGGGCCGCCCTACAGGCAATCAGTGTAAAGAGTTCCTGAAGCAGTTTTTTTTCCCCCTAGCTAAGCTGCAGAAACGAAACCGAAACCAGGATCTTTGGTGCAACGTGACAAAATGAGGCAGAGAGAGATTTATTTTTATTTTTATTTTTCCTCCCCAAAAAAGGTAGGTGAAAAACTGCAAACAATGGGAAATTTAGGAGGAGAGTTCAAGATTTTAAAACACAAAAGAAAAAAAAAGCTGTATTTAACTAGGGAATTGTAATAATTGAGATACTATTCATTGTATATTGTGTTGAAAGCAGAAATGGTTAAGTTGTGGTACAGAGGAATATATGGGGGAAATTATTTGGTTTATTATTATTGGTAAATATAATTAATTGATTTGTAAGAAATTGGATTGCATGGAAATAATAGGAATATTCATGTTCATATTGATTAATATACAAAAAAGATAGTTTTATAACTAATTGATTTATATTAAAATGTTGAATTTGTATTAAACAACTGTATTACATAATTACATAATTAAACAATGTGAGGATGGATATAAAAATAGATGACAATGGGAAGGGGTATAATATAGAATAGAAGGGAAAAATTGAATTTGATTAAGATTAGAGATGAGGATGAAGGGTAATATTGGTTTTTTTAAAAAAATAGATGAGGAATAAATATGGCAAAAAGGAAATATAGAAATTGTAAATTTAATTGAAGTGACTAAACACTGTTTAAATTTGTGAACCGGCCAAATACTCTGTTCAAAGAAAATAAATTGTATGTTTGTATGTGTGTTTCTAATTACTGCTATTTATTCATATTTGTTCTCTTTTATTCTTTAAAGTTTAACCATTCATTCTTTATCTTAATATCTTTATATTTGTTTGGGATTGGCTTTCTTCCCTTTCATCTTTTTTATTGTATAGCAATCTTTCTCCTCAAACCTACCACCTGTCTCTTTTCTTTCCTTCTTACTTTCTCTTCCCCCCTCTTCTTCTCCTCCCTACTTCCTCTTCCTTTCTCCTTCTCCTCCTCTCTTCCTCCCCCTCTTACCTTCACTCCTACTCTAATTTCCCTTCCCTTCCTTCATCCCTCTCTATTGCTGTATCCTTTTATGCATATGGACTACTCAGAGGGCTGAAAAAGTTATTTTTGACTGGTCCTCGCACTTTTGACCAGTCCTCGAACTTACGACTGTCTTCACATTTTACGTTTTTTGCTCTATCTTATCACCATGGTGAAGAGAAGCAGTTGTGAAATGAGTGACATGGTTGTTAAGGATGCTGCATGGGCATAAATGTGAGGATGGTCATAAGTGTGAGGACCAGTCAAAAGTGCGAGGACCTGTCAGAAATGATTTTTTCAGCCCTCTGGTTAGTCCTTTTGTGCATATGGACTACTTAGAGGGCTGAAAAAGTTATTTTTGACTGGTCCTCACACTTTTGACTGGTTCTCACACTTATGACCATCCTCACATTTATGCCCATGCAGCATTCTTAACAACCATGTCACTCATTTCACAACTGCTTCTCTTCACCATGATGACAAGATAGGGCAAAAATGTAAAATGTGAGGACAGTCGTAAGTTCGAGGACTGGTCAAAAGTGCGAGGACCAATCAAAAATAACTTTTTCAGCCCTCTGAGTAGTCCATATGCACAAAAGGACTAACCAGAGGGCTGAAAAAAGTCATTTCTGACAGGTCCTCGCACTTTTGACTGGTCCTCACACTTATGACCATCCTCACATTTATGCCCATGCAGCATCCTTAACAACCATGTCACTCATTTCACAACTGCTTCTCTTCACCATGATGATAAGATAGAGCAAAAAACGTAAAATGTGAAGACAGTCGTAAGTTCGAGGACTGGTCAAAAGTGCGAGGACCAGTCAAAAATAACTTTTTCAGCCCTCTGAGTGGTCCATATGCATAAAAGGATACAGCAATAGAGAGGGATGAAGGAAGGGAAGGGAAATTAGAGTAGGAGTGAAGGTAAGAGGGGGAGGAAGAGAGGAGGAGAAGGAGAAAGGAAGAGGAAGTAGGGAGGAGAAGAAGAGGGGGGGAAGAGAAAGTAAGAAGGAAAGAAAAGAGAGAGGTGATAGGTTTGAGGAGAAAGATTGCTGTACAATAAAAAGGATGAAAGGGAAGAAAGCCAATCCCAAACAAATATAAAGATATTAAGATAAAGAATGAATGGTTAAACTTTAAAGAATAAAAGAGAACAAATATGAATAAATAGACATGGTTGTTAAGAATGCTGCATGGGCATAAATGTGAGGATGGTCATAAGTGTGAGGACCAGTCAAAAGTGCGAGGACCTGTCAGAAATGATTTTTTCAGCCCTCTGGTTAGTCCTTTTGTGCATATGGACTACTTAGAGGGCTGAAAAAGTTATTTTTGACTGGTCCTCACACTTTTGACCAGTCCTCGAACTTACGACTGTCCTCACATTTTACATTTTTGCCCTATCTTGTCATCATGGTGAAGAGAAGCAGTTGTGAAATGAGTGACATGGTTGTTAAGAATACTGCACGGGCATAAATGTGAGGATGGTCATAAGTGTGAGGACCAGTCAAAAGTGTGAGGACCTGTCAGAAATGACTTTTCAGCCCTCTGAGTAGTCCCTATACACATAGCCATGGCCACCCGGTCACATGACCAGCTAGCCACGCCTACCCAGTCACATGGCCTCCAAGCCACGCCCACACAATAAGTCACGCCCACAATGGTGTCCTTCTTACCAATGTTAAAATCTGTTCACCTTACCCTATACACATAGCCATGGCCACCCGGTCACATGACCAGCTAGCCACACCCACCCAGTCACGTGACCAGCTAGCCACGCCCACCCAGTCACGTGACCAGCTAGCCACGCCCACAAAATAAGCCACGCCCACAATGTCCCTCTTTACCAATGTTAAAATCTGGTCACCTTACTATATCCATATCAGAACAAACACATATCCCGTTCAGTTCAACTAGCAGAAATACATAGTTTACACACAGACATACAGAGAAGGAGATACAGAGAGAAAGAGAAAGAAAAGAGGGAGGGAGGGAGAGAGAAAGAGAGAGAGAGAGAGAGGGAGAGAGATTACTTCTCCTATGTAAGAATGGTGCACCCTAACTGCCCCATCCTAGAAAATGAAATATTTTGGGCAATATTAAAGAGGCAGAATATTATATTTCCCCAAAGGAGAAATGGAGAAACATGTTCTTAGAGGCAGAAAGCAGCCCTCAGTCTTTCTTAATAGCCTCCAGCAGATGCCTAAAATCTTTAGAGATGGATATTTTGTGCCCATTAAGAAATTCAAGTCAGCCTATTCACAAACAAAATACCTTCAGCCACAGTTCCCCCAGGCTGGAGTCGATGGGATTAACTCAATTTACACACACACACACACACACACACACACAAAATTCTAAGGACAGGACATGACCTTTTAGGATATAATATGATTAACCCATCACAATTAGAATAGCAAAAGACACAGGGCTCACTTCATTGCACAATCCCCAGCAGCATTTCAGAAACTGCATAAAAATCTTTGCACTCATCAAGCTATTTTGTCAGCTGTCCCAGAACTGCATGCTGCGGTTCTGCTCATCAATTAACTTTCCTAAGCATCTAGCCTCCATTTTATTTCCAGCACCTTTCTTCCAGCTTGGAACTGAACCAGATGGATTTTTCTTCCTACACCTATATACAAGGTTTTACATGACTTCCACATAACCCCTTGGGAGACTGAGGTGTGGAGGGGGGGATTTCTCTATTTTTACATAGTATATATCCTATTTGATATTTTCAGATAATGATCAAAATGGGGCAAAATGGAGCTGGGGCAAGTAACAGGAGCTCACCCTGTCACACAGCACTCGGGTCTCAAACCCAGACCGTTGGCTTTCCAGCTGACTAGTTCAATGTCTTTAACCACTGAGCCATCGTGACCCCATTTAAGAACATACAGTAGCAACAGCAGAATAGAGAGGGAAAATAGGACACCAGGTAATCCCACCTCTGTTCTGCACCATAAAAGGAAGCATTTGGTGGATCCAACTTTTCTTTATTTGCCTCCATTGCCCAAGGTGCACCAAATCAAAGCAAATTAGAGCCACACTGCGCAGCCATACTAAGTGCATAATTACTTGTCTCTGGGGATGGCGGGGAGAGACAGACCACAAGCTTAAATTCCTATCTATTCTAATCTATACAATTAACAATCAAGTCCTATTAGCGAGTAAGCAGGTTTTCAGTGTAAATGGCGCATGTGAATTCGCCGCTCTTTTTTCACGTTGTGAGTAGAAACAATGACCTTGTCAAGGAGAATGTGTACTGCCTTCATTTCGTCCATTTGATAAATGCACTTGCATACAAATCTGTAGAAACCAATTTGTAGTTTTGGCATATGCAACACACATCTGACTTTCGTACTAACAGCTTTATCCTTTAAAAATAGGTCAGCTTTATACTCTACCTTTTCATGCCGAGGAACAGTGGAAGTTTATTATTTTAGCTAAATTATTAATGCATCTGATATTCATGCAAAAAGGGTTTTGTTTTAATGTAGTTTTTTGTTTAGCTGTCAGAAACAATGTTCTCTTTTGAAAGATTATTATTATTTTTTACCATTTCTCTTTGCTATAGCTATGTTCTCTAAAGAACTCAAAGCAAAATGATATTCATTTTATCTGCCTTTTGATGGAGGATTCACTATCTCCGTCTGTATATGCATATTGTATGATATGGATCTACCATAGGTATCCAGTTATCATTGTGCTTTATGCAATTTTTTAAACGAGAATATTGCATATGTAGAGCTCAATACTTTTAAAATAACTAAAATGACCCATCTTTTCTTGGATAAAATGGAAATAACATAATAAAAACAAGATTTTAGCCACAATTTTACCACTGATCAGACTAGACCATATAGTAAATTGATACAAAAGAACATAGTCTAAATCAGGGGTCACCAATCTTTCAGACCTCAGGGACCACTAAATTCATAATTTTAAATTCCGCGGACCACTAATATGATCTGCCTAATGACCAGCTGGATGGGCGCGGCTAGGTGGCCATGTGACTGGATTGGCGTGGCTAACTCAATGTCACTCATGTCAAGGGGTGCCTCACCAGCCTCTACTTGCCCCTCCCCTCCTACCCACTCCTCACCTGCCCACCTGGACTCCTTAGGGCCCCAATAGGAAGCAGTTGTTGGAGCTAAGCAGCCACCACAAGAAAGAGTTGGCAAAATAGCTCAGTTCAAATTGGATCTGACCAAGAAGGCAGCTCAGCAGAAGCACCTCACTGAGGACTAGGACCAAGCAGAGAGAAGACCTGCGGGAGTTCAAGGCCAGGTACCAGCGCCTGGAGGCTCAGAGAGCTGAGATAGTCAGCCAGTTCCAGGCCATGATGCAGTCCCACTGAAACAAGGCCTTCCGGCTCTTTGCCACCAGCGGCTCTTCCCTCCAGCCTTCACCCAAAGCCCCTCACCAGGAGGCCAAAGCAGACCCAAAGTCAGAATTTCTGCCCCTCTCCGACCTGCACAAAAAGACCCGGAAGGGGGAGACTCTCTGCAGCAACACAAGCGTTCATTGCACCTATCCGGCCCAGGGCCTGTAGTTTGAGGACCCCTGATTTAGTGCAATATAAAAAATACAAATATTTTTTCTGCAGACCACCAAAATGTTCTCACGGACCACCAGTGGTCCACGGACCACCAGTTGGTGACCGCTGGTCTAGATGATCTTCTTAGCTTTGTTTTGATTTACTATACAGGTTGTCCTCGACTTACAACAGTTCATTTAGTGATGGTTTGAAGTTACAATGGCACTGATATAAGTGACTAATGACTATTTTTCACATGTACAACTGTTGCAGTATCCCTAAGGTGACATGATCAAAATTCAGATGCTTGGCCACTGGTTCAAATTTATGACGATTGCAGTGTCCTGAGAGCATATGATCACCTTTTGCGACCTTGTGATAATGGGGAAGCCAGATTCACTTAACAACCGTGTTACTTAACAACTGCAGTGATTCACTAAACCAGTGTGGCAAGAAAGGTCATAAAATGGGGAAAGTTCACTTAACAAATGTTCATTTAGCAAGAGAAATGTTGGGCTCAATTGTGTCATAGGTTGAGGACAACTTGTATTATTATTGTCAGTGATATGATTCAGTCATGTGGCATATGTGACTAGCCCTTCATTTCACTTGTAATTTTTCTATAGCAACAGTCTAATTTATTGTGCTATGCATTACCGTAAACTAAATTATTTTAAGAAGAAAAGTGGCATATTAAGGTCAAAAACATTTTTCCATTAAATTCAATAGCTAAAACAACTGTTTTTAAATACATTTTGTTGTTGTTAGTTGCGAAGTTGTGCCCGACCCATTATGACTCCATGGACAACATTCCTCTAGGACTTTCTGTCCTCCACTATCCTCTGGAGTCCATCCAAGTCACGCCTACTGCCTCAGTAACTCCATCCAGCCACCTCGTTCTCTGTCGCCCCATTCTTCTTTTGCCCTCAATCTTTCCCAGCATTAGGCTCTTCTCCAGTGAGTCCTTCCTTCTCATTAGGTGGCCAAAATATTTGAGTTTTATCTTCAGGATCTGGCCTTCTAAAGAACAGTCAGGGTTGATCTCCTCTAGGACTGACCGGTTTGATCGCCTTGCAGTCCAAGGGACTCGCAGGAGTCTTCTCCAGAACCATAGTTCAAAGGCCTCAATTCTTTGGTGCTCAGCCTTTCTTACTTTCATAGCCATACATTGCAACTGGGAAAACCATAGCCTTGACTATACGCGCTTTTGTTGGCAGGGTGTCTCTGCTTTTTAGAATATTGTCTAGATTTGCCATAGCTTTCCTCCCCAGGAGCAAGCGTCTTTTAATTTCTTGGCTGTAGTCCCCATCTGCGGTGATCTTGGAGCCCAGGAAAATAAAATCTGTCACTACCTCCATTTCTTCCCCATTTATTTGCCAGGAATTGAGAGGGCTGGATAACATGATCTTAGTTTTCTTAATGTTGAGTTTCAAGCCAACTTTTGCATTCTCCCTCTTCACCTGCATCAAGAGACTCTTTAGTTCCTCTTCACTTTCTGCTATTAGAGTGGTATCATCTGCATATCTGAGGTTGTTGATATTTCTCCTGGCAATCTTAATTCCAATTTGTGATTCATCTAGCTTCGCCTTTCTCATGATGTGCTCTGCATATAAGTTAAATAGGCAGAGTGACAGTATACATCCTTGCCAGACTCCTTTTCCAATTTTGAACCAATCAGTGGTTCCGTGTCCAGTTCTCACTGTTGCTTCTTGACCCGCATCTAAGTTTCTCAAGAGACAAATAAGATAGTCTGGTACTCCCATCTCTTTAAGAACTTGCCACAATTTTTTGTGATCCACACAATCAAACGCTTTAGCATAGTTAATGAAGCAGAAGTAGATGTTTTTCTGGAACTCCCTAGCTTTCTCCATAATCCAGCGTATGTTGGCAATTTGATCTCTAGTTCCTCTGCCTCTTCGGAATCCTGCCTGTACTTCTGGTAGTTCTCAATCCACATACTGCTGGAGCCTAGCTTGTAGGATTTTAAGCATAACCTTACTTAACTTCACTTACTTAACTATTTAACTTCACATTCTAGGATGTCTGGCTCAAGGTCAGTGACCATCCTATTGTGGTTATCAGGGATGTTAAGCTCGTTCTTGTATAGCTCTTCTGTGTAATTTTGCCACCTCTTCTTAATCTCTTCTGCCTCTGTTAGGTCCCTGCCATTTTGGTCCTTTCTCATGCCCATCTTTGCATGAAACATTCCCTTCATATCTCCAATTTTCTTGAAGTGATCTCTGGTCCTCCCTATTCTATTGTTTTCTTCTATTTCTTTGCACTGTTCATTTAAGAATGCATTCTTATCTCTTCTAGTTATTCTCTGGAATTCTGAATTCAACTGGGTGTATTTTTCTCTTTCTCCCTTGCCTTTCGCTTCCCTTCTTTCCTCAGCTATTTGCAAAGCTTCCTCAGACAACCATTTTGCTTTCTTGGCTTTCTTTTTCTTTGGGATGGTTTTAGTTGCTACCTCTTGTACAATGTTGTGAACCTCCATCCATAGCTCTTCAGGCACTCTGTCTATCAGATCTAATTCCTTAAATCTATTTGTCACCTCTACTGTATATTCATCAGGGATATGATTTAGTTCATACCTGAGTGGCCTAGTGCTTTTCTCTACTTTCTTCAATTTAAGTCTAAATTTTGCAATGAGAAGCTCATGATCTGAGCCACAGTCAGTCCTGGTCTTGTTTTTACTGACTATATAGAGCTTCTCCATCTTTGGCTGCAGAGCACATATTCAATCTGATTTCTGTGTGGACCGTCTGGTGATGTCCATGTGTAGAGTCGTCTCTTGAGTTGTTGGAAAAGAATGTTTGCTATGACCATTGTATACTCTTGACAGAATTCTATCAGCCTGTGCCCTGCTACATTTTGTAGTCCAAGGCCAAACCTGCCTGTTATTCTGGTTATTTTTTGCCTTCCTACTTTAGCATTCCAATCCCCCATGATGATAAGGACATCATTTTTTGGTATTAATTCTATAAGGTACTGTAGGGCTTCATAGAACTGGTCAATTTCATCCTCTTCAGCACCAGTGGTTGGGGCATAGACTTGGATTACTGTGATATTGAATGGTTTGGCTTGGATTCGAACTGAGATCATTCTGTCATTTTGGGGATTGTATCCCAGTATTGCTTTTCCTACTCTTTTATTGATTATGAAGGCTACTCCATTTCTTCTGAGGGATTCTTGCCCGGAGTAGTATACCTAATAGTCATCTGAATTAAATTCACCCATTCCTGTCCATTTTAGTCCGCTGATTCCTAAGATGTCGATGTTCAGTCTTGTCACCTCTTGTTTGACCACGTCCAGCTTGCCTTGATTCATGGATCTTACATTCCAGGTTCCTATGGAGAAAAAATCTTTACAGCATCGGACTCTTCTTTCACCATCAGATGCATCCACAGCCCAGTTGCTTCACTCTTTCTGGCGCTACTAGTACTAGCCCTCTGCTCTTCCTCAGTAGCATATTGGACACCTTCTGACCTGAGGGGCTCATCTTCCGGCGTTATATCTTTTTTCCTTTTGGTACTGTCCTTGGAGTTTTTCATGGCAAAGATACTGGAGTGAGTTGTCATTTCCTTCTCCAGTGGATCGCGTTTTGTCAGAACTCTCTGCTATGACCTGTCCGTCTTGGGTGTCCCTGCATGGCATAGCTCATAGCTTCATACGCAAGCCCCTTTGCCACGACAAGGCACTAATCAATGAAGGGGTTTAAATAAATACCATATGCTTTTAGTAAAATACTTAAACAGCACACGAGACTCTGTTAAGGTAGCTTTATGAATGATAACGAACTAATCAAGAACTCATACTATTCTTCTCAAAGCCTTACACTGAATATCAGTTTGTTTTGAAGGCAAAGATAATGTGCTTACTACTTCCACTGATCAGCCAGTATGATATGACTCCTTGATACTCAAGAGAAGACCTCTGTCATATTTCTCCCTCTGTTCATTGTAAGAGTTGCCTGTGGCAAGGAGGGCGGCAAATAAATTTAATTAGTAAATAAAAATAAATAAAATAGACCGAAGAAGTCTGCAATGGCCTCTGGCTCATATCATGACAACTTGGATTCAAACTTTATTTGGAAGCATCGATTTTTTGGGAACGCTTCCCCCTGCTGAGCTAAAGGGGCTACACTTTTAAATGTGGATAGTCAACACTTTTTGTGACTCCAGTTACAATTTATTTATTTAGCATATGGCGATGTTACAATTAGCCAGGAGACTACAATGTTAATACATAATAGTTATTGGCTGCCAAAGAGTGCTAATTTAGTTCATGCTGACCATGGTTTATCCATAGTTCACCACGGGGGCAGGGGGGACTAGCTCCACACCAGAAAGACAAGCACCATCCTATGGCATCATCCTTTTGTCACCACCAGTATCACTTCACTGTCCGGTCACATTTGGACAGGTCCAGCACTGGCAAGGGTTTGACAGTCTGTATAAATGCTGCCACATTTCCCACCAAAGTGGTACCTATTTATCTACTTGCATATAGCATGTTGTCAAACTGCTAGAAGCTGAGGCAAGTGACGGAGCTCACTCCACAACACAGTGCTAGGACTCGAAACACAGAAGCAGAGACCAACTCCAGAGTCTTTAAGCCACTGAGCGACCATGCCTGTTTCTGGTTACGGTACATTTTTACTTCTACTCATGCTTGCCAATCGTGCAATCACTTCAATAAATAAATAAAAGAGGTGTGTGATTCGTTCCAAATTTGATTTGATACGAAATGGGTGCAGGTTTGTGTGCGCACATATGCATAGGCAAAACTCTACTACAATGATCTTTTAAATGGGTTCAACAGTTTTGTTCTGATGTAGTGATCCAGAGATTTGATTGACTGGGATGATTCCAACTGAATCTTTGAATCCAAGCGTCACACAGTCCCAATAAAGAGAAACTAATATCGGCACGCATCCATAGGATGAAGTGAGCTGATCCCAGAAAAAGAAAAAGGGGATTCGAATTTTGGCCATAATGGAGGTCATAAAGTTTAAAGGTCAAAAGTGCAGATTAGCAATGGAAACATAGGAAGCATCGTACAAGTAGTCCTCAAATTACAACAGTTCATTTAGTGACCATTCATAGCTGCAACAGCACTGAAAAAAGTGACTTATAAACTTTTTCACACTTGCGACTATTGCAACATCCCCATGGTCACGTGATCCAAAATCAGCCGCTTGGCAACTGGCATGCAGTTATGACGGTTGCAATACTCTGGGGTTGTATGATCACTTTTTGTGACCTTCCGACAAGCAAAGTCAATGGGGAAACCAGATTCACTTTAACAACCGTGTTACTAACCTAACTGCAGTGATTCACTTAACATTCTCACTTAAGAAAGGTAATAAAATGGGCAAAAACTCAGTTAATTATCTCACTTAGCAACATAAATATTAGGCTCAGTTTTGGTTGTAAATTGAGGACTATCTGTATAGGTGAGAAGTCATTTCCATAGTTCTTCAGAATTCATGGTATTTGCATACAGGATCCAATAATAGCCCCTTTCTATCTATATTGTTTAGTGTAGCAGATGAACTGGTTGTCAAACCCTGTTCTTTTGGAACTGAAGCATCGGACTAATTTAGGAATCTCAGGAGCTTCTATGATATATAGGTCCTCCTAAAAGGAGTAGCCCTCTCCCCAATGCAGGTAGTCCAGGGGTGAAATGCTCCTGGTTCGGACTGGATTGGCCAATCCGGTAGTGATTGTGGCAGGTGGTTCGGAGAACCTGTAGCAATGGCGTGAGGCTTCGCTCACATGCCCGGGTGTTGTTACTTCCTGGTTTTAACCAGGAAGTAATGTGTTTTTTACCCTCTGCGCAATGCAGAAGGTTTTGCGCATGCACAGAGGGTCTGCGTGCACATGTGATGCGCGCGCGCACTTCCGAACCGGTGAGGAAGGTAAGTAGATTTCGCCCCTGAGGTAGTCCTCAACTTATGAGCACAATTGAGCCCAACATTTCTGTTGTTCAGTGAGACATTGGTTAAGTGAGCTTTGCTGCTTTTTACGACCTTTCTTGCCACAGTTGTTAAGTGAATCATTGCAGTTGATAAGCTACACAAACTGGTAGGTTGAGAACAGGGGTGGGTTCTAAAATATTTTACTACCAGTTCTGTGGGCGTGGCTTATTT
Organism: Pantherophis guttatus; assembly: GCF_059756535.1. Classification (NCBI taxonomy): domain Eukaryota; kingdom Metazoa; phylum Chordata; class Lepidosauria; order Squamata; family Colubridae; genus Pantherophis; species Pantherophis guttatus. The sequence continues at coordinate 80,432,825 of NC_142064.1, forward strand.
TGTGGACGTGGTTTGATGGTCATGTGACAATTCTTTAGGATTTAGCAGAGATACTGGTCTACCAGGCTTTTAACTGCTTGCAGAGCTGTGCCGGTCTACCCATTTGTTCTTGAAGCGTTCCAGTCTACTCATTTGTTTTTGGAGGCACTGGTCTACCCATTTGTTTTTGGAGGCACCGGTCTACCCATTTGTTTTTCGAGCGCACTGGTCTACCACCACACTGCCTTTAACACTGATCAGCTGTAGGGCGGCCCTTTGAATCCCCGCGGCAAGAGTTTAAACAGTTTTTTTCCTTCCAGCCAATCAGCTGGAACTCAGGAGGCAGCAAAAAATTGGGGGCGGGGCCAAATAAAAGGTAAGAATAACGCAGGGGGGGCGGGAGGGCCCAGTTCCCGAACAAAGAGAACCAGTTCAGTGATGTCATATCGTCACCGCTACCGGCTCGGCCGAACTGGGCCGAACTGAGAGGAACCCACCACTGGTCAAGAACTACCTGTATTTATGTCTCATGATATGCCTATCTCTTGGTGAAGCCAATGTTAACAAAAGAATTTGAGGGTCAGCACTGAGATTCCAATTTGGACTTTCATGAAATACAGATTGAGCTTCAAAATCAGTGGCAAAGGCAAAGTAGGCTGTTTTCCGCATCCCCAAATAAAAATTTCATGGCTTGCGCATACCTATAGTTTATTCATAGTTTTAAAATAATAATAAATCAACTCAGGAAACCACGTACAAGATCAAAAGTTGCATACTATAGAAAATAGTATTCAGTGGCACTACTTAGTGAGACTTGAGAATTTTGTTTGATCCACATTTCAAAGGAAACCAATCTGAGGCATGTTTCTTGGACTTCTATGAAATTCTAAGCACAGCTATCCAGGCGGGGGATTGGTTTGATATCCCAAAATTCATATAAAAATTCATATTTTAGAATAAAATATGGTTGGAAATAATACTTTGAGAAAAAAAGGTGTTAATAAAAATGCAAATTCAAAATGAAAATACAAGCAGATATTTAATTTTTTATAGGAACAGAAATTTTTGTGCAAATTATTGTTAAATATTAATATAGTTAAAATAGTTTGTGGATGTCTTTTAGGTCAAAAATCTTGCAGATTCATGCACAGAAAGGATACAGTTAACCAATGAAAGGAAGGCATGAAAAGAAATCAGAAATATGTAAATTCATCTACTCTATCTTCAGTCTTTCTTGCCGTCTTCGTCCATTTTCTATCCATGTCAACCTTTTCTATCATGGGTTTTCTTTACTCAGGCTTCTTTCCCTATTTCCCTTTCCTATTTCTCACTCCAGTTCTGTTTCCTCCTTCTTCACGTTTTGGTCTACCATTTATTTTACTTTGTTTTCTTATTCTGTCATTTCTCTTTCTACGACCGCTGTTCCTACTCCTTTTGTCCTTTTGGCTTTTCATTCTTATTTATCTTCAGAAATCTTTTGTCCTTTTTGTTCAATTTTGATTGGGAAAAAAAAGAAACCTGAATGACCCCAAGTTTTATTATTTACAAGGAGCAGAAAGAACATTGACCACATGCACAATTCTAAGCAAGTGTATTTTTCCCGAGTTGTGTTTGCCAACTTTATGGAACATTTTTGCACGAACCTCTTGCTTCTCCAAACAAGTTGCGACTCAATTTTGCCTCAGAATTGATCAGCAAAGAGTCCCCTGAACTTACTTTTAGATAACAGGTTTTTTTGAGGTGAAATTCAGTGCCAGATGGGAAATTTGTCATAAGCTCTCACTTTATATTTTGACTCAGGGGAAAAAAAGAAATCAGTATTTTGATCCATCTTGCTTTTTCTCAAGACAAGGATATTGGGCTTCTCATCCAAACAAAAGTTTCAGGATGACTGACAGGAACGAGGTTGTAATGTCTAACTGTGTCTGCCACCCCCTGAAAGGCACGGATTGGTCTCTTCCCTAGGGAATGCCCTTGTCCTTCTCAGACTGTCAAGCAGAATCTGCCTAGTGTCGCCTTTAAAATTTGAGAACTATTCCCTTCACTTTGATAGGTGCACATCCCATTAGCTTTTTACCTGCCTGTCAGCCATAGAATGATGAGGACCTCAAATTTCTCATTGTGTTTTTAGGCTCAGAAAAGATCAACATTGCCTCTAATAAACTGCTAAACAAAAGCATCTTCTAGAATTCTCCGTGGCTTCCATCTCCAGTACAGAATATTGTCCTTTAGAGTATAATCTTATATTATATATATCAGTGATGGCTAACCTTTTTGCCATTGCATGCCAGGAATGGGGGGGGGAGGTGGGTTGCACACATGCGTGCCCATACCCGTAATTCTATGTGCTCCCCCGCACATGTGCGCGCAACTCCCCCACTCCTGGCACATGATTGCACATTTTTTGCTCTTCCCCAGGGACCAGAAGTCAGCAAACAGGCCATATCTGGCCTCCAGAGGGCCTCTGGGGGGGTGGGGAAGGCCATTTTCACCCTCCCCAGGCTCCTAGAAAGGCTCTGGAGCCTGGGGAGAGAGAAAAATGGGCCTTCCCCCTCCCGAAGCCCACCAGAGGCAGGAAACAGGCCTGTTTCTCTACTTCCAGTGGGCCCAGAAGGCTCGCGTGCCCACCAATATGGCTATTCGTGCCACCTGTGGCACGCGTGCCATAGGTTCACCATAACGGATATATATGATACACGCCCCACTGAATTCCAAAGGCTATCCTGCCTGGCAAATATATTTGGAATTGGGCCCAAAATTTCTGTTGTTAAACAAGATGGCTGTTAAGTGAGTTTTGCACCATTTTACAAACCTTGTTTTGCCACAGTTGTTACGTGAATCACTACAGTTTTTTGTAACACTGTGGTTAAGTGAATCTGGCTTCTACATTGCCTTTACTTGCCAGAAGGTTGTAAAAGGTGATCACATGACCACAGGACACTGCAAGCATCATAAATGTGAACCAGTTGCCAAGCATCCAAATTTTGATCACATGATTATGGGGACGCTGCAAGAGTCTTAAGTGTGAAAAACTGTCATAAATCACTGTTTTCAGTGCCATTGTAACTGTTAGTGGTCACTAAATGAATAGTTGTAAGTTGAGGATTATTTGTAATACAAATGGCAAGATTAATTTTAGCCCTAAAAGGAAGTGTACATGCAAATATGTTTTGGAGCCTCTAGTAATTAGCCCTATGATATTTTCATAATAAAATGCGGCAAAAGACAAAGAGGTAAAAGGAATGCATTACTTTTTTTTTTTTTAAATGAAATTCTCTGATCTCTCAAAGCCAACTGCCCTTTGGCACAGAAAGCAGCAGACAAAGTGTGCTAAAGTCTGTTGTTTTTGTTGTAAAAATAAATATAAAACATTAGGCCTACATACAAATTGTGGAGCTTCTCTTTAATCTTTTAAGGTTCTTCCTCAGTTGCTTGTAACTACAGGCATGTACATGCCATGACAAGATGTGTTTTGGGTTGAATCCTCCTGTTGTTGCCTTTGTCTCATCCCTGTATCTGAAAGTAGTATTTCCTCTCTTACCTTGACACAACTTTTGTTGTGAACAGTACTTCACTGATCACTTATACGGAGTCCTCAACTTACAACCACAAATGTGCCCCAATTTTCCATTCCTAAGCAAAACAGTTGTTAAGTTAGTTTTGCCCCATTTTACAACCTTTTTGCCACTGTTCAGCAAATCATTGCAGTTGTTAATTGAATCATGTGGCTGTTAAGCAAATCTGGCTTCCGCCGTTGACAAGCAAAGTCAATAGGGAAGTTGGATTCACTTAACAACCCTGTTACTAACTTAACAACTGCAGTGATTCACTTAACAATTGTGTCAAGAAAGGTTGTAAAATAGGGCAAAGCTCACTTAAAAACTTTTTCACTTAGGAACAGAAATTTTGGGCTCAATTGTGGTTGTAAGTCGAGGACTACTTGTATACACATGTAAATCAACTTTGGAGTAAAGATTTCTTTTATTTATTTATTTTCCTCTTTTCTGAACAGACACCCAAAAAGCATACAATAAGCTTTTGAGGGAGAAGTAAGGATAAACTGACTGAATTCTCAATTAAAGCCAATAGGTTCAATACCTAACATTCAGTTAATATTTACCGATACATACTAGTATCAAACAATTGTTTTTCTTCTCCTTTAAAGGTCTACTTCTCACGGAAGGGTATTTTTTAAAGTAGAATCTCATTATTTATAAATTTTCTTTCCCTAAAGTCATCTTCGATATTTCCTGAGGATCAATCTTATTGAGTTCCTTAATTCTGGTGTGGCAAGATCCCCTTTCTCCCCCTATCCATCAAAGCACCTATAAAAATAAAATAAGAGATGTCTGAGATATACTATTGACTTTCCAGGAGGGTGAGCTTTGGGAATAACTGAGTAGGTTTTTGGATTTTGGTACTCTAGAGAAAGCTTTGAGGGACATTTTCTGGCTTTTTTTTTAAAGCTCATGTAGCTTTTGGATAACAAATAGTAGAAATGTCTTGAGAACTCTTGACACTCATGAATGCTTCATAAGCATCTGATCGTAATGCTACCTAGTTCTTTTGAGGTGTAAATGCATAGCCATAGCACTCAATAGCATTTCAAAGATGACTGATGTTCTTCTCATGTTTTAGTTTATATCAAGCTGTCAAAGCTGGAGTGTCAAATATGTTCCAATTTAGAGCTTCTCTTAAAACAACAACAGCTCTCTCCACTAAAACTGTGTAAGAGAATTTCAGTCATCTCCAAATTGAGTGTGTCAGCTCAGGATAGGAGAAAACATACAAGGGTGGGTAATATCTTAATATTGAAGCATCTTTTCCCTATAGTTTCATTCTCAAATGTAACTTTGAAATGCAAAGTGTGGATTCTAAGACTGAAAATGAGAACAGGTACTTCTGAAGGGTTTCTGTGCTGCCGATTTTCAGCCCCCAACGCGATACCCATAGATCCAAATTTTTCAAGTGCCTGGCAGAATATCTGCCCAATTAATTGATTAAAAATCCTTTTAATTAAAAATAAAATAAAATAAAGCAACAGCACAACACCAACTTCCATCATTATCTTTACTTCCAAGAATGCCTCTGCATCTGTAGGCATATTTGGAAATTTATAAAGAGTGGTAGTGGAGGAATACAGTCCAATGCTTTGCTTGGAAATGTATCCATCATGTCAAAAGACAGGCAGAACATCCTTGCGGGTAGAAAGAGTGGCAGAGAATTTGTCTTTTGATAACCGGAAGTTATATGATCTGCTGAGATGACCATATCAGACATTTTATGAGTGGCGGACATTTTGAAAAACATTAGCCTCTCAACATTCCTAATATGTACATGTCCGAAAACTGATTAGTGATCCTTGTATTATCAGATAATGCAATGATCGCATATTGAGCTTTGTCAGAACAGAGCAAAGGATTCTGGAGGAATCGTTTTTTTAAAAAATGTATCTGCTTAGTCCTAGACTTTTATTTGCAAAAAAATTAAAAGTTATTTCAGAATAATTTGTTCTGGTTATTTTTGTACACTATAAAACAATAGAGCAGGATTAAAATCCCAACCAGCTGATTTCCTGTGAAGGAGTAGCTTTCTACAGCTGAAATCCATGCTTTCAAAACTTGATGTTTGAAGACTATAGACTAAACCATGGAGGTCAAACTCAATCACGTCACATGACGTATCAACACGTATTGTGACTTTTTTTGTCTTTGAGGAGCTGGGATGGGCATGGCCTGTGCATAACACCTCCGGCCCGCGAGCCACCAGTTTGACACCCCTGGACTAAATGATGCTGAAGTGACATCTTTGAGGGTGAGAAGAATTTTTTAAAAATTGCTCTTTTTGTATTTTTCTGATGTTTAATGGGATTAAGCAAATTAAGAACATTAATGTTGTTTTGCTATCAAATTTCAGGGCTGTAAAATGGGCAGTGGTGCCGAGAAGAGGGAAAGACAGCCACAGATGACCTTAGCCTGCTTTAACCAAAAGAATTTGCTTGAAAATTAGTGATAAGAGTTCAGCTCTACTATTTTTATTTTCAGGTTTAACTGTTTACTTGCTTACTTTTCGACTGTGCCTAATTCCATAAGACTCTGGGCAGCATACATTCAATTAAAAACTGTGGAAATCAAAATAATATGGGGAAAAAAAACCAGTGTATATCTCAGAAGGAAAGGTTCAAAATAATATATAAAATCTAAAAAGAGATGGACCACCCAACTCTATTTATTTATTTATTTATTTATTTATTTATTTATTTATTTATTTATTTATTTAGGCTTATATGCCACCCTATCTCCAATGGACTCAGGGCGGCTCACAACAATAAAAACCACAATAATCCATTATACAAAGTTAAAATGCCTAATTAAATCAGATAAAGCTAAAAAACCCGTATAAAACCCCATCGGTCCAGGCCGGGGGACTTGAATAACCAAATTTTTAATTCGCGGCAAAAGGTGCAAAGGTCAGGCGCCAATCGGAGCCCCAAGGGGAGTTGATTCCAGAGGGAGGGCGTGCCAGCCAACATTATCTCACTGACGGCACCCTGAGTAGGCCCTCCCTATGGATGCAAACCGGGCGATGGGATGTTGTTGCTGGCTGCAAGTGGTCCACCAAATATCCTGGGCCTAAGCCATGTAGGGCTTTATAGGCCATCACCAGCACCTTCCCATCACAACCCGCGCAGCTGCATTTTGCACCAGCTGAAGCCTCCGAGTGGTCTCAAGGGCAGCCCCATGTAGAGAATGTTACAGTAGTCAATACGGGAGGTGACTAGCGCATGAGTAACTGTGCGTAGGGCATCTCGGTTCAAGTAGGGGCGCAACTGGCGCACCAGACAGATCTGGGCGTATGCACCCCTGGTCACGGTCGTTATATGGTCTTCTAAACTCAACCGTGAGTCCAGGAAGACACCCAAGTTGCGTGCCCTATCTACAGGGGATAAAACTTCACCCCCTATAGCCAGCGATGGAACCTCTCCTATGGACCGAGATGCCGGTAGCCACAGCCACTCAGTCTTAGCAGGGTTGAGTCGAAGTTTGTTCCTTCCCATCCAGACCCGTACCGCTTCCAGGCACTGGACCATCATGTCGAGGGCATCACTGGGCTGGTTCGGGGTGGATATAAAGAGCTGAGTATCATCAGCGTATTGGTGGTACCTCACCCCGAAACCACAGATGATCTCTCCCAGCAGTTTCATATAGATGTTGAACAGGAGGGGCGAGAGAACCGACCCCTGTGGGGCACTCCACAAGTGAGGGGCCTCAAGGTCGATCTCTGCCCCCCTGCCAACACTGCTTGTGTTCGACCCGAGAGGTAGGAGGAGAACCACCGTAAAATGGTGCCTCCCACTCCCAACCCCTCGAGGTGACGCAGCAAGATACCGTGGTCAACGGTATCAAAAGCCTCCGAAAGATCTAATAGGACCAGAACAGAGGAATAACCTCTGTCCCAAGCCCTCCAGAGATCATCCACCAGCGCGACCAATGCCGTCTCTGTGCTGTATCTGGGCCTGAAACCCAATTGGTACGGGTTGAGGTAATTCGCTTCATCCAGGGCCAGCAGGAGCTGGCGCGCCACTACATTCTCAACAACCTTTGCTAAAAAGCGGAGGTTGGAGACCGGACAAAAATGACTCAAAACAGCTGGATCCAAGGCCTTGAGGAGGGGCCTCACCACCGCCTCCTTCAAGGTGGTCAGAAAGCATCCCTCCCTCAAGGAAGCCGTTATCACCACCTGGATCCAGCTGCGTGTCCTCTCCCGAGCTGAATAAACCAGCCAGGAGTCCAGCACACAAGTGGCCGCATTCAGCTTCCCCATGATCCTGTCCACTTCCTTTGGGGTAACAGAATTGAACTCTTCCCAAAGCACAGGACCTGCTGCCTCCTCACCGTCTGACTCTGTCCAGTCAGAGTCCAAGCCATCCGAATCTAAGCGACCTTGTCCAAAGGTGCTGGCTAAATTCCTTGACTCGCCCCCGCAGAGGGTCTTCCCTCATCCTCTGAGTCAAGAGGGAGCGGGACACCCTCAACAGGGCAGCTGGGCGATTCTCTGCAGACGCGATGACATTGGCGAAGTAGCGACGCTTTGCCGTCGCCAACTCCACCAGGTAGGCCTGTGTGACCGACCTTAGCTGGGACTGGTCAGATTCGGAACGACTGGCTCTCCAACGGCTCTCTAGGCCTCGCCTATGTCGCTTCATCCCCCGGAGCTCGGTAAATCAAGGCACCAACCGGGATCTGCGGCATGTCAGAGGCCGCAAAGGAACGACCCGGTCAAGAGCCCCGGCAGCAGCCTCATCCCAAGCATCCACCAGGGTCGTGGTCGGGGCATGGGAGAGAGAGAGAGGCATCATCCCAAGCTCTGTCTGGAACATCTCCGGGTCCATCAGGCGCCTGGGGTGGAACCAGATGGTCGGCTCCGCCTCACAGCGAGGAGGGGTGGCGTACTGGAAACCCAGCCGAAGGAGATAGTGATCGGTCCATGACAGGGGATAAATAGAAGACAATCTTCCACTGAACTCCACTCGCCACTGCTCCAAGACAAAAACAAGATCGGGCGTGTGGCCTCCCTCATGTGTCGGGCCCTGAATAATCTGAGTCAGGTCCATAGCTGTCATGGAAGCCATGAACTCCTGAGCCACCCCTGACGCCTCACCCAGGGATGGCAGATTGAAGTTCTCCAGAACAATGAATCTGGGAAACTCCACCACCAGCCCCGATAGGGCGTCGAGTAGCCCGGGCAGGGCTGTTGATACGCAGCTGGGAGACAGGTACGCAATCAACAAGCCCAACTGCCCATATGGGCCCCACTTCATGAGGAGGGCCTCACACCCGTCTATCTTAGGAGCAGTGACCTCCCGCGGACTAAGGGTCTCCCTAATAACAACTGCCACCCCCCTCTCCTCCCCTGGCCTAAGCTCTAACCCAACTCTAACCCAAGGCCTAAGGAAAAAGCCAGGTTTTCAAAGACTCATGATCAGGATATTGCCATATAGAGGATGCTGTCCCAGAGGGTAGATTCCAGTGGTGTGATTCAGCCAGTTCGCATCACTTTATGAGAACCGGATGTTAACTTTCTGAGCAGTTTGGCACACTGGTTGTTGGAAGAAATCATTAGGGCAGAGAACCGGTTGTTAAATTACTTGAATCCCGCCACTGGTAAATTTCATGATAGAGAAGGACCACTTCCTGGGTTCCATTGGGTGACATTGTTTAATCTACAAAGTCCAGAGCAATCCTACTATGTCCAATCACACAGGATGGATGGAAACTATGGGACATATGCAATCTCTTTAATAGCCAGGCTCTATAAAATCTAGGTTCTGTATCTATAGTAGGCTATTTAAAATTCATTCAGTGAAACTATATTCTGTGATTTCCAAAGAAGATTTATCCCTGATGGATGATTTTGAATTTATAACTAATAAAACTAATTCATATGTGTAGACAGACCCATGTCGGCATCCAACATACTGAGCTAAATGAGGGATGACCGTGTTCGTATGTCATTTTCCTAACTTTCAGAGAGAAAAAGAGACAGAGGAATAAAGAGGGAGACAAAGATAGAATAGCATTACATCAAGTACAGAATAAGATTAAAGAAAACCGCTATAATAAAGTAACAAGGCTAATTTTAACTGTAGTTCACAAATATGAAAACATATTGAAGAGCTGTGGTGCTGCAGTAGTTAGAATGCAATATTGCAGGCTAATTCTGCTGACTGCCAACTGCCAGGAGTTCGATTCCTTCAATTTTCTTTCTTTTCTTTTCTTTTATTAGATTTATATACCGCCCTACTCCCAAAGGACTCAGGGCGGTGAACAGGCACAAAATAAAATACATAAATACAAAAGTTAAAAGATATAATTAAAACCAGATTAAATAATTTAGCCCAAGACAATTAAAAATCCCAAAATTTAAAACAAATTAAAATTTCGATGTAAAAGAATTTTAAAACAGATTTTGATTGATTCAAGGTTGATCCATCCTTCCATCCTTCCGAGATCAGTAAAATGAGGACCCAGATTGTTGGGGTCAATATGCTGATCTGTAAACTACTTGGAGAGGGCTGTAAAGCATTATATATGTTTAAGTGCTATTGCTATATTTATTATTTAAAAAACCATTATCAAAAGTTAATTATATGAATTATCCAGTTCGTTATAAGCATGTCCATCACGTCTCTCTCTTGTTTCTATCATAATCTTTGAGAACTTGGAACCTGAAGATTTATGAGAGCAGTGGGCAGGATTGCTCATGTTATGTATTTGTTTTATGCTTCCCATTAAAAAGCAGTTTATAATTAAAACAATCGATTAAAACAATAAAACCACTCATGAAAAACTTTTTATCAAATGCACAATAAAGTAAACTTTTAAACAATAACAAACCTGAAAGTAATAGTGTAAAGTTAAAAGGTCACTGGAGCAATAGCATATTATTAAAAGGACATAAGAATGAACCTATCTTTGCCCAAAAGCCAACAAGGATGATGGTTATGCCAGGTGAACCTTGTTTGGGGCGTTTCAAAATTAGAAAGGCTAATGAAAATCCTCCCCATATCTTAGCCTGACGATGTAAGCCTCTAAAGATGAACTTTAAGGTAGGTAGAAACACACAAAAGCGGCATTATTCTAGATACTGTGATGCCAGGCTGTGAGTGTGGCTTCAGCAGTTGCCATCTTTATTTTCCCAAATGCCACCAGAGACATTTCAGAGAAATTATCAGTTGCTGTGCCAGCTTCACCTTCCTTAAAAGACTGTCTCAAGGACAAAAGTCAAAGGGAAGAGTGGGATCTCTCTGGAGAAAAGGGAGGATACAAATGTTATAAAAAAGAAAAATAAATAAACAGCAATATAGTGCTGTTTGAAACCACTATTATCTCCAGCTTGTAATGGTATCTTACTATTAAGTTAAATATCTATTTCTGAGATATTTTGTCACCTGACAAAATACACCAAGGCAAGACACAATGCAGAGTTGATAGAAACTAAATTATGGGTTGAAATACCCTGTTTTCCTGAAAATAAGACATCCCCTGATAATAAGTCCAATCGGGCTTTTGAGAGCATGTGCTAAAATAAGCCCTCCCCAAAAATAAGCCCTCCCATTATGCACACCCTGTCCCCACCATTTCCCCTAATTAGGGTTAGGGAGACAGAGCGGGAAATCAGGTATGACGGCAAGAGGAGCCCCGTCTTGCTCCACGCACCCCAAAATAATAAGACCTCCCTGAAAATAAGGCCAAGCGCTTATTTCAGGATTCAAAAAATATAAGACAAGGTCTTATTTTCAGGAAAACACAGTAGAAGAAGAGTTTCTGGTCATCTTCCCTCTCTATTAGTTTTCTTTAAGCCCATCAAATATGTCACTGTTTTTTTGTGGCTCTGACTTTGCTTGGTTTTCCATCATGAAAAAGTTCTGTTCTATCAGATAAATGTGGAAAGGCTAGGGAAAAAAAAGAAGGCGATGAGATAATGAGCTAAGGGAGTAAGGGGCTACCTCCCTTGAAATCCACATTTCATACCCCAAGTCCCTTATAGCTTGCTCTCTAGAAGAAATTCTTTTGGTCAAGCTGTGACATCTGAAATAGGACTTCACAGGGTATCAATAAAGAAGGATAGAGTCAGAGCTTCTAGGGCAGCTGCAGAGATGTTGACTTGGATTACGGTTCCTGCTGATCAAATCTGGTGGCTAATGGTCTGGTAATTAAATCCTTCCTGCTTTTGAACTGCTTCTGAGGTTGCAAGTTGCATATGTTGGTCAACATCTAGGCATGGCATAAAGGGCTTGTTTTTGGGAATGCAGTCAGGAGATTCTCTGCTCATTTCAGTTTTAGCTGCCTCAGAGGTACAGTTTCCCAAGATTCCTAGCGGTTGCTTGTTCAGGCAGCTCTGCAGCTCGCGCTGCATATTAATTCCTGTCCAACATGGGAATTCGATTTGTACTGTACATTTCATTTCTTCACAGATTTAGATTTATTTCATGTTCTCTGCTTTTAATTAACTCTCTGGCACAGCTGCTGGACAGGATATAAAAACTCATTGCTCTCCCTGTGTTATGAGCCCACCACCAATCATTTACCACTTAGATGGTGGTGCAGGCGCTATCAGTTTCTATGGCAACCAGAACCGTGGTGATTGATTCGTTGCCAGGATGGCATCACCACAGGGAGCAGAGCTTCTGGTTGTGGATGTGTGTGGATGTGTTTTGTATACTTGCAACATCCATCTAATTAAAATGGGATTAGAGAATCATCCCGGTGTATGTCCAACAACTGAACTGCAATCCGTTTATGTAAATCTTGTCACTCCTGAACACAGCAGTTTGTGAAGAAATGGCTTCTTTGCTTTTTCTGGTGTGTGTGTGTGTGTGTGTGTGTATGTGTGTGTGTGTGTCTGTGTCTGTGTGTGTGTGTGAAAGGGGGAAAGACAGAAAATTGGGTGGGTAGGGCCAGGCTCACTGCATTTTATTATTATGACTAAACATGTCTGTAGTTTTAAACTGTCATTGGTGATTGATGATAACGCTTTATGCATAGAATCTCTGGCTTCTGAGGTTGAATAGGAAACACAGAAAGCAAAAATGGCAGAGAGATCACAACATAGCGGAGACTGCAACATCTAACCTGTTGGTGGGGGAGACATCCACTCAGCCTGACTTCTGAAATTGGTTAATTAATTGAATGCATATGCATTATTTATTTGCCAAAAGCTTTCATAATTTTCTGTGATTGATTTTGAGTATGGTGTCATCTCCCGAGAGGCAAATAATCCTGGAACTTTCTTTTCTTTCATTTTTTAAAAAATATGGTCTCCTTTTATTTCATACAACATTGAGTAAGTTGTCCAAAAGTTACTTGGGAGTTTGCAAAGTCTTCAGATCAGAGGGCAGGTGTGCAATATGCACGAGAAGTCCAGATGAAAAGAGAAGCTTCTTAATGGCTGAAAGGAATATCTGAGTTTTGCAGGATATAAATGCGAAGTATAAAAGGAGCTGACGAGGAGGAGATAAAAATGGTAGGCAACAAATCTGGTAGGATTTCCCACTTACCCCTTCTGTAACAGTTTTCCCCTCCTCCTTTTAGAGCATCCAAAATAATTTCTTAACATGAAAAATGACAGTTCAAGCTACAAAATTGTCTTACATAGGTAGGCATTTCATTTTTTTTTTTTTGCAATGAAGCACTTGGTTATAAAACTTTCTGCCATGTTATATATTATATGTGAGCCTGCTGTCCTTGGGATGTTATATAAAATAAAATACACCATTGATATTTATCATGTGAGAAATCATCATCACACACAAAGGGGAAAAGTAGACTGTTCACATCAACTGTGAAGACTTGGCTCTTCCCCCAGGTATTGGGGCCAGAATGGCAGTATGTGGGTTCTTGTATATTAGTGTGGATTTACTGAGCCTACATATAGTTTTATTAGTTGGTGTTTTTTTATTTAATGGAATTATTTATTTGTTGTCTAGAGTTTCTTCAATATACAGATGGCCATGTAAATTGGATTAATAAAAACATAAATCAACATTACTACAATTCTGATTCTGGCTCAAAAATGATTTAGAAAAGAAATTATGCTACTGTCCTAAAGGAGGAATTTGATTCCAGCTTATATGATATATCTTTTAAATTCAGAGCCTGACGTTTGGGACTGTTAATCCTGAATTACATTATGCCCACTTTAAATTGGTCTGTGTAGATATTACCGTCTATATGACATTTTCTTAATGTTAACAGGTACAGAAATAATTTTGGTATTTGCAAATCACTACATGGCAACCTAAATATGGGTTTGTGGTGTTAGGCCAAAATAGTTTCTTTAAGAAAATAACTGCTATAAACTAGGACAGTGATGGCTAACTTTTCTGCCATTGCGTGCCAAAAGTGGGGGGAGTGTGTGGGGGGCTTGCACACATGCGTGCCCACACCCATAATTCTATGTGCCCCACCCATCCCGCGCATGTGCTCACAACCCTCCCCCCACGCTTTTGGCACGTGATGGCACAGTGGGCCCGGTAGGCCTATTTTTTTGCCCTCCCCAGGTTCCAGAGACTTTTTAGGAGCCTGGGGAAGGCAAAAATAGCCTCCCCAGACCCAGAGGCCAGAAACAGCCCATTTGCCATCTTTCGGTGGGACTGGAAGGCCCGAAAACCAGCTGGCCAGCATGTGCATGCCGGAGCTGAGCTTGCGTGCCCACCGATATGGCTCCGAGTGCCACCTGTGGCACATGTGCCATAGGTTCACCATCATGGGACTAGGACAATCAATGTTTGGCTATCCAAAAAAAATACATGAAACATTTGGTCATGTTTCATCAACATTCTTTTATTTTTGAAGTTATAAGCAAGTATTTAACTCTTGTAAACTTCTCTGGAAACAATCCAGAGATATGGATTTACTGCTGGAGCTAAGCAGCCATTCGCATTCTATATTGTTTGGATAGAAGACCACCTGAAGCTGTATCAGTTACCTTGTAGCCTACGTTTCTAAACTTGGTTTGTAAAGCATATTGAAAATGATATTTGGAATGCATATGACATGAACTTTGCTTCATAAAGCATCAGAACAGGTCTACCTGCACCTCTCTAGGCAGTGGTGGGATTCAAGTAATTTAACAACCGGTTCTCTGCCCTAATGATTTCTTCCAACAACCAGTTTGCCAAACTGCTCAGAAAGTTAACAACCGGTTCTCCCGAAGTGGTGCGAACTGGCTGAATCCCACCACTGTCTCTAGGGGAACTGAAGAATGCAGAAGTTTGGGGTCATAGAATGTTGATGCTGAAACAAACTGTTAACGTCCCTGAATAACTGTGTTGCAATATTTTCAGGATCAGACTCAATAATAATAATAAGAGTTAGAGGTTTAAATATATTTCTCTTTAATTATAATAGGCATTCTATATTCACTGAATATTCACAGATAGAAGCAAAGAAAATGGTGAAGGTGGCTCCTTATATATACAAAGGGTGGAGCCAAGAGTGGGAGTGGTGAATTATGAATACATTAAGAGTCAAAGAATAAGTTAACCCCTGATATCCCATATATACATTATTTACACATTAGGGAATAAGGCATTTACATCTGACAAATCCCCCTCTAAATGCCGGTTCGCTATACAACACCAATTACATTCAGATTCAGGACAATATAAGACATACAATTTGGAAGTTAAGTATTTGTGCTGTTTAGAAGGTAAAGGCTTCGTCAATATGTCAGCTAATTGTTCAGAGGTATCACAATGCACTGCTTTGATAAATCCATCTTGAGACAATTGTCTCACATGCTTAAATTTTATATCTATATGCCTGGATCTTTGTCCAATGGCATCGGATCTAGATATTTCAATGGCTGCTTTATTGTCTTCATGCATAACAAAAGGCAAAGCAGGTTTTTTCCAAACATCTGAAATTAAATCATTAAACCATACAAGGTTATTTGCAGCTTTGGATAAACAAACATATTCCGCTTCTGTGGTTGAAGTGGCTACCAGTTCTTGTTTACCAGTGTACCAGTAAACTGGACAGTCATTTAACAGAAAAATATAACCAGAAGTACTTTTTCTGCATGATATATCTCCAGCCCAATCCGCATCTGCGTAACATGTAAGTTTTGGTTCTTTATTATCACTAGGTTCTAATACTAGGCAAAAGTCTAATGTACTTTTCAGATATCTTAAAATTCTTTTGACAGCTTCCCAGTGATACATTGTTGGTTTGCTAACGTGCCTTGATAATAAATTGAGTGGTAATGCAATATCTGGCCTAGTCCAATTAGATATATAAAGAAGTGAACCTATGACTGATCTATAAAATGTATTATCCTTGAATTCAGGGGAAGATTCATCAGTATTTCTAAGGAAATCAGTTTGCATAGGAGTATCACAGGGTTTGGCATTGTTTAAATTGCATTTGTTTAGAAGTTCAATAATCTTATCTTTTTGAGTAAGTTTGAATCCCCTTCTAGTTTTGTTAATTTGTACACCAAGGTATTTGTTTACTTTACCTAGAGATTTCAACGAGAAATGTTCATTTAGCTTGTTTACAAAGATTTCTCTTCTCTCTTTGTGTTTTCCTATATATAAAATATCATCTACATAAATCAATACGAATTCAATGTAATCATCACTCTTTTTGACAAAGAAACAGTTATCAGCAGTGGTAGCGTTGAAATCCATGGTCTTAAGTACTTTTACCAAGCAATCGTACCATCTTTTGCCAGATTGCTTTAATCCGTATAAACTCTTGTTCAATAGCCAAATTTCATTTTTATTAGTGTATTGACTGTGAGGTGCTCTTACATATATTTCCTTATCTAGTTTTGCGTGTAGATACGCAGTCTGTATGTCATATTGAAATACATCAAGATTGAGTGCGGATGCTACTACTAGAGCTGTTTTAACACTCTCTGTTCTTACTGTGGGGGAGTACGTGTCAGTATAGTCCTCCGGATATTTTTGTGCATAACCTTGTGCAACCAATCTAGCTTTGTATAGGGTATTGCCTCCTTCTAGGTTCTTAATTTTATAAATCCACCTGGTACCAATAATTGTTTTATCTTTAGGTGCAATCGCAGGTGTGAATACATTTAATCCTTGCAAACTTTCCATCTCTTTTTTCATAGCTAGTTCCCATTTTTCCTTTTCTTCACGAGGGAGTTTTAATACTTCCTCATATGTATTAGGTGTTATTTGTTCACCATCCATATGCATTATGTAATCTCTGTATTTATTTGGTATTTGATTTCTGTTGTTCCTAATAGCTCTTTCAGGTTTGCTATGGTAGTCATGCAAATATCTCGGTTCCTTTTTTGTTAATGTGTCTGTCTTTATTTTGTGTTGACTATTTGTCCATGTTTTGGTTTTGTTTTTACTTTTGTTGATATTTTGATTTTCTATTGTCCCTTCCTCACGAGATTTTGTATCTATGCATTTATTTGGAAATATTTCATTAAGATGTAATTTAGACCAGTTGGCCTGTTCATGGAATACAGCTGTTCTGGAAACTATAAATTTGTTATTATTATCAATGAATCTGTACCCTTTGGTGCCAGTTTCATATCCCATAAATCTTAGTCTTCTGGATACGTTTTCTCCCTTTCTTCTCAACTGTTTAGGTATGTGTACGTCTGCAGTGACCCCAAATATGTGCATGTGTGCTAATTTTGGTTTCCTATTATACATCACCTCATATGGTGTCTTATTCACAATACTGGACCAGGTTCTATTTTGAGTGTAATTTGAATAATGTAAGGCTTCTGACCAAAATTGTTTGCCTAAACCAGCATCCTCTAATGTGCACCTAATCATGGTTTGTAATGTGGAATTCTTTCTCTCTGCAATCCCGTTTTGGAATGCAGAAAATGGACTAGACGTGTAATGTAGCATTCCTCTATCCTTTAACCATTGGGAGAATTCTTTAGACATGAATTCACATCCCCTATCTGTCATAATTTGTTTTATTCTGATATTATGTTGTGTTTCTATGCGTTTGTAAAATTCCTTAAATTTTTGAAAGGTTTCATCCTTGTGTTTTAATGTGTAAACAAAACCATAGCGACTGTAATCGTCTACTATTGTTAGGAAGTAACGTTTTCTATAAGTGATTGATGGAGTTAATGGGCCAACTAAGTCCATGTGTACTAAGTCAAAAATTTTGTTAGTTGATCTGGTGGATTTTTTTGGCCTGGGACTAGTTTTTAGTTTAGTAGATTTACATACTGAGCATTCCAAATAATTTTCACAATTTTTTATTTTGACACCTTCTGCGTGTTCAGTCATTTTTTGTACTACAGGAAAACTTGCATGTCCTAACTTCCTATGTAAGATGTGAGCACACTCGTCATGAATTGGTTTACCTATTTTTGGTTTCTTCTCATTGTGTGTATCTGTGTGATCATGAGATATTTTACATTCATCATTGTCACTGTTACTAATATTTTCATCATCTGCCTCAATACAATCTTCCATATTTGAATCAATGTTATGTAACCATCTTTCTTTTGTTATCAGATAGGGTAGGCCTCCTTTAATCATCACAGTGCCTACATTTGTTTTATTCTTCTCTAAAGTTGCTTTTCCCTTTGAGAAAACTATATTGATGTCAGAATCTCTGCTTAGTTTTATGGCACTTAGTATGTTATGAGGTATTTCTGGTATTAACAATACCCCCTCTATTTTTCCTAGACCAGGCAAGGTCACATTCCCTCTGCCTAATACTTGAACTTTTTCTTGATTAGCTACCTTTATTACAAACTTATCTTCTGTAAATGAAGACAATATATTTTTGTTATTAGTGGTGTGATTAGTTGCCCCAGAATCAATAAGCCAATTATTGTTCTCATTTTGTTGCGTTTTAGTGCTGTCTTGTTTATTTAGTCCATTCAGTGAACCAGATTTTCTCTCTTTTGAATTTTCTCTGCCCCCTCTACTTTCTCTGTAATTTGGTGGGCTTCTATATTTATGTCTATCTGTGGAAGACTGTCTATAATTGTATTTATTCCTATATTCTGACCTATGTCTTTCCTTTGAAATTTTGGGACAATCTCTTCTATTGTGTTCCCTGGACCCACAATTGTGGCATTTAAAAGTTTCATTATATTTTTCTTGGAAAGCTACCTTCCTAAAAGATTTGTGTTCTGTGTGATTGCTATAACGATTTTTTCTTGAATTGTCTTCTGCTATCAATTTGTTAGACAGACTTTCTATTGATAAATATCCTAGATTGATGGTGTCTAAGTGTGACATAAAACTATCCCATGATGAATCAAGTGAGTTGATAATAACACTTTTCATTGTTTGATCTGAAATCACTTCCCCCCTCAAATGCAGCTCAGCTCTTATTTTGTTTAAAGATATTAAATGCTCACTTATGGAAACCCCTGGTTTTACTCTGGAAGAAAAGAAGTCCTTAGACATTCTTGTGGTGGTAGCTACACTATCGCTGTGAAACAAATTAAACATGCATTGAATTATTTCTGAAACAGTTAGATTTGGTTTGATGCTATGATACATTGCAGGAGACACGCTAGATATTATTAAGAAAAATGCCTTATGGTGTAAACAAACTATTTTTAAAGTCCAAGGTCTTCTTGGGGGACTAGTGATAAAAAATAGTAAATTTTCTTTCATAAAGACAACCTGGAGCTGTTGGTACCATTCTTGCAAATTAATGCCATCAACCCTAAGTTTTGGGAAGTCACTGGGTAAGTTTCCCACATTATTTTGTCCATTACTTACAACCTGAGGTAGTCCGTGGTCTCGCAAGTGTAGGAAATTGCAAAACGGCATGGGGATGCTCGCAACGAGTCTGCGCGGTTCTCTGGCCAGTTCAAGTCTTTCCGGACCGTCTACGTAGTTTCGCACATGCGCGTTGTTCATTTCTTCTTTGGCGTCGTCGTGGAAGGTTCTCTCCATTGTAGCTCGCTCGCTCCGCTCCTCTTCAGACGAGTCGGTCTCTGGCTCGGTCTTAGGAGTTCTGATGGCGGCGACTGTTCTTCTCTTTCTTTTGGGTGCGTTGGCACTTGCTTCGGTCTGCGGTGTAGGGCGGAATCGACATGGCTCTCTGGGCTCGGGCGTCGTCGCTCTCGAAGTCAGGATGGGAGCGTGCAGGTCTTGAAGTATCGGCTTGTTCGCTTGCTTCTTCGTTGGCGCTTTGGAAATTTTTAATTTTGGCCCAAATGCAGCAAAAAGTGTCTTCATTGCTGACTTTACTTGGGATTTCGTTAAGTCGTCTTCACTTTCTGATTCTGGCTCTTCCGAAGAGTTTGAATCCTCCTTTTCACTTTCGTTGTCTGATAACGTTTTTCGCGCTAGAAATTTTGAACTGAGCATTTTGATTGGCTCTGCTTCGCTCACTTTGGAGGCTTGTTGAAACCAAGATGGCTGCCATTCAAAATTTCGTGCGGGATCACATTTTTTCTTTTTCATAACGACTTTCTCTGTAGTCATATCACTCACAGTTTTTTGGTCTTTGGGTTTCTCTTTAGCGATGTTTTTCTCTCTCACTGCTCCGCTGTTCTTCAGCATTTCTTGGAGGTTCGCGATGAGGCTTTCATCATTCTTCTGGCTTTTTAATAACTTCAATATCTCTGACCTGAGTTCGTTATTTTCTATTTCGATTTCCTCCTGGCCATCATTTTCATTTATTAATTCTTCTTCTTCAGTGGTGTATTCTCCGGATTCTCTCGAAATCGCGTTTGTGGATTCGTTGATTATTTCTTGTTCAGTTTCTATTTCTTTGCTGTAGGCCCTGGTGTTGGGCCTATCTTTCTTAGACATTTTTAGTTATTTATTGAGTCAATTAACCATCCTCTGCTACCAGCTTGTTGCAATATTTTCAGGATCAGACTCAATAATAATAATAAGAGTTAGAGGTTTAAATATATTTCTCTTTAATTATAATAGGCATTCTATATTCACTGAATATTCACAGATAGAAGCAAAGAAAATGGTGAAGGTGGCTCCTTATATATACAAAGGGTGGAGCCAAGAGTGGGAGTGGTGAATTATGAATACATTAAGAGTCAAAGAATAAGTTAACCCCTGATATCCCATATATACATTATTTACACATTAGGGAATAAGGCATTTACATCTGACAAACTGCATAGAAACTGCATAGAAAACAGAAAGCACAGCTTATATGATGACTTAGCTAGGTGCCATCAAATCAGTTTACTGGTAATTGCATAAACAAATACCATCTTGATCTGTCTCCAATAACTTTCCAGGAATTATGTATCTCCTTCAATCTTGCCAAACACAATTATATTTCCAAGTCTATTTTTGACTTGCATCACATATACAAGTATGTGAGTTCCTGTTTGTTGATCGTTGCCTCATGAGAGTAATCTGTCTTTATTTCATCCAGGATTGGTTGATTAGTTCTTCTTGCAGGCCACAATATTCTTAGTAATAATCTCCACTTCCATGATTTGAAGATGTGATCTTTATTTTTCAATCTCCAGCTTTTACTGTCAGGCATTAGGTCTAAAAAAACTGTTATATTAACTAATCTGATTTTAATAAAGTCTTATGTAAGATTTGACTTGTGTGAAGAAATATTGTGTTGATAATAGGCCACATTCACTTTCAGTGTATTGCTACTTAAACATTACAGTTTTGTTCATTTTTGATGACACAGGACTGTTACCATTTTAACTTGCCTCTTCTGCAACTTTACATAATTCAGTGGGTATTTGACCTAGTCTACATGCTTTCAATTTAATAACTATTTTATTATCTGTGATATCTCTTTTGGGTAGAGTCAATTTGTCCGAATATTCTCTCTCTGCACGCATTTCTGCCATTCTGTAATTTTATTTTTAAAGGCTTCAGTAATATTTTATCTTTGTTTGAACATCACAAAGATGTGATTCAGTTAGGTTTAGTTGCATCACCAGGATTAACCTTGAGAAAACTTAATTATAAGTTTTCCTTTCTCTGCTTTTCTTAAAACTATCTCTCTTTTTCTTCTATTCGTTGATTAATCATCTTTCTTTGTCCTGTCTTCATTAGTCATTATTGGAAATATTTGTGCACTCTTTATATATTCTTGTTGCTCAAAGCATTTTTCCTTCATCTGTCTTTAATTATTGCAATAGTTTGTTCTGATAACTTTTCAGATCTTTCATTCTTTTGAAAATTTTGGGAATATTTTTTTCTCCACTTCAGTTTTTGATGTCTCTTACCTCCTTCCATAATCCCTCCTGTTCTTTTTCCCCTAGATTAAGCATTTTGGATTTGGTTTTGTTTTTTTTTTAATATTCTGACCATATAACCTTCACATTAAAACTTGCTAGCACATCTATTCTCTTTGGCTAAATTTAATGATACCACATTTGATACCAGTAAATCATAGTTTGTTCCACTGTCTGTATCTGGAAGTCTTCTGTAATTTCATTTTCTGTAATTGTGTAATTACTTGTTCCTCCATTTCTCTAACTTTTGACCTTCCTTGTTTCATTTGGCACCTGTATATTTTATCACTGAATCACTCAATTTGTCTGTAATAAATGCATACGCATTGATGTTTACAGGATTATCTACAAATACGAATAGTTAAATGACTCCATCATTTATTGGATTATAGTTGAGCACACACATATGGTATTTTTTGAGTGTCATTGCCACTACATTCCTTAATAAAGCTAATGCCTTAACTAATATAGTACGATTCAAAGTGGTCCAATCTTAGCTGCCGAATTTCACCGATTCCTAACCATCCTTTTTAGTATGATTCCATGTTGACCTTTTAAAGTTTTCTGTGGTTCCTGCTTTTCCCAATCTACCGTATTTTTCGGAGTATAAGACGTACTGGAGTATAAGATGCACCTTAGTTTTTGGGGAGAAAAATAAGAAAAAAGCTGATTGGCAGGTGGATCAGCCTCCTGGAATACCTCCAATCAGCTGTCCCCAGAGGTGAATTTTAGCAACAGGTTCTTGGTTGTGAGCTCTGTGCCTTGCTTTTTTTTTTTTTTTTGGCTTTTTTTTCTGCCTCTGAAACTTCTGAAACTCCATTTCAGAAAAAACTTTTTTTCCTGCCTCTGAAAGCCTCCGAAACAGCTTCAGAAAAAAAGCCTCTGAAGCTCTGTTTGGGGGCTTCTTTTCTGAAGCTTCTTTTCTGATGCTTTTTTCAGCCTCTGAAACCTCCGTTTGAGAAGCTGGGTTGGGCTACATTCGGAGTATAAGACACACCCAGATTTTCACCCTCTTTTTTGAGGGAAAAAGGTGCGTCTTATACTCCAAAAAATACGGTATATACCAATCGTATGTGTCCTTGTAAAACGAAGAAGTCCTCTTTAAATACTGGCTCTCAAAGTAATCAGACTTCCTTATGGCTTTGGCCTGACCATTTCCACATCTACTTGTGAGAGTTCTACATTTTTTTTTTAAGTAAGCAGATAAGTACTCTCCAACCTAAGAGATCTCATCATCTGGCTCCTGAACTTGTCTAAATATTTCAATCTCATCCAAACATTATTGTTTTGGGTAATAATGAAAAAAGTTTGCCACTGCCTTCTTTCATTTTGGATTCTGATTTTTTTTTTTTCCTAAGCAAGTTTGGCTTTTCTCATGCTTGCAAAACCTTACTTGCCTTTAATACCTGTTACGATTTTTTTTCTTTGTTTCCTGATTGTACCAGGAGATAACACTCCTGTCAACATCATTTTTAAGGTAATAGAAGCCATTGAGTCAAGGTAGTAAACCCTTGAAAAGATTATACACTGAACCCTTGATAATATTAACTTGTCGATTCTTTTGATTCCAGATGGTTTATCTTTACCTCTTGTTTTAATAGAAGAGGTTTGTAACCCCAGACTGGGATTATAAAATAATATTTAAAGCTATCCCTAATATTTAGAATTCTTTCAGGTATGTGATGCGTGTTCAGGAATCAAGCTGAAACCTGAATAAGGCTATTTTTGAGTGTTTTGTTATAAAACACCTTTTTGAAATAAATAAATCTTTAAAATAAGAGCTCCACTAGAAATTGTGTGGATTAAAGGAAATTATGTTTGTTCTCTATGTTCCTGCTAAATGAACAGCAGGCAACATTCATTTTTCCATCATTTTGCTTCTTCCATGGAAGTTTCACAACTCAGTTGTCCATTATAGTACCTATATTTCTCAACCTCAAGAACTTTAAGATGGGTGCATTCTAACTCCCATTAGTCTCCAGCAAGAATTCTGGGAATTGAAGTCCGTACATCTTAAAGTTGCTGAGGTGGGTGGAGAAACACTGGTCTGGGACAAAAGTAGTACAGTTCTCTAGGCCAGTGGTTCTCAACCTGTGGTCTGCAGACACCTTGGGGCCATGATGTCATCACGGGGATCTGTGAAGGTTTGAAGAAATGTTATGATTTAAGTCTTGTGTGGTCCATGGCCATAGTCTGTGGCCACAAAAGGTATTTAAAGGAGTCTGTGGTGAAGTTGAGAACCACCTTCTAGGCTCAATCCTGAATTAGACAGTGCCCTTTCAATGACCTTTTGCAGTATGTTCAGTACAGGTAGTCCTCAATTTACGACCACAATTGAGCCCAAGATTTCTGTTGCTACGTGAAACATTTGTTAAGTGAAGTTTGCCCCATTTTATGACTTTTCTTGCCACGGTTGTTAAGTGAATCACTGCAGTTATTAAGTTAGTAACACGGTTGTTAAGGGAATCTGTCTTCCTCATGGACTTGGCTTGGAAGAAGGTCACAAAAGGCGATCATGCGATCCTGCATCCATCATAAATATGAATGAGTCGCCAAACATCCGAATTTTGATCATGTGACCATGGGGATGCTGCAACGGTTGTAAGTGTGAAAAATGGCCATAGGTCACTTTTTACAGTGCCTTTGCCATGCTGAATGGTCACTAAATGAATCACTATAAGTGGAGGATTACCTGTATTTGCACAGTTTACAGTGGGTACATGCAGAACTGACTCCTAAATGAACATTGAGACTCTCCAAATATAGCAAATGGTGAGAAGAACCTATTGCCCTTGTCAGAACAGCTATCAGTACTCAGTGAAAAGTGTCTTTTAAAAAAACCACTAAATGTAACTTTGGGATGATTATTTTTAAATGACACTTTCATACTTTTTCAAGGCAATAGGTCTGGTACTGGTTTCTGTGTGACTGAATACGCTATATATTTCTTAGCTATATTCCTGCCTGCCAACCATTTTATAGACATCTTTTTTCAGGCCGAATAGCAAATTCTTCCATGAAAGAAAAGCAAAACAAAAACAAAAACCCTGAAAAGTAATTTTTCATTCCCAATTCCACCTGTCAGTGGCTTGTGCTGATTGGACCGAGTGCCCATCAATACTTGGGAGGATTTTAAGCTCTTTCCACTTTCTGCATTTATCATATGCTTGACAGTATCAGTATCATCTTTTCATCATGAATTCCCACCCACCGGCTATTAAGAAAGCACAGGCCCAGGCATTTTTTTCCTATTGATATGCATGACTTTGGATCTGGAGCAGAAAAGGCACTTGCGAGTGGATATAGGAATGATTGCCACACTTGTTGGCACCTGCTGAAAGAAGCCGTGTGATTTCAGGGAAATATACATTTGAGGAAAGAAACGCTGACAAGGTGCAACAAGATGCTTCAGAACAAGTGTGGGCATGCCGTTGTCCCCAAAAGCATATTTCCCTGTCACAACATGACGTTAATGTGATCACAAAAAGTTCAGCTTTCTTAAAGAAGTGCTGACAGGTGTGGGGTACATACCTATGTTCCCCTCCCTGCTTTAATTCTGAAACACCACAGATCCCCGCTTTTCTTTTTTTTTAATGGCTTTATAAATACCCCACCCAAACCAGTGTTTTTGCTTTGATTCTATTTGGACACAATTTTAGATATACTGTTTGGGAAAAGCAGGGCTCCTTGTGCATATAAGCAGATTTTGCACATAAAGCACTGTCTTGGTTTAGAACAGGGGTGTCAAAAACAAGGCCCAAGGCCGAATCTAGCATGCGATGTGGTCAGATCCGGCTCATGGGGCTGTCCTGGAAAATGTAAGGGGCCGGCCCATGTTCCTTCAGCCCAGTCTACTCAATGCAAAGAGGAAACATTAGGCCAGCATGGCTTCAGCCTGGTCTAACCAATGCAAAGAGGAAACATGCCAGCAGTTTGAGAAGTGGCATCGATGTGGCCATGCCCACCCAGTTGGCCACACCCACCCAGTCAGCCAAGCCACCCCGACCCCCTGAAGTCAACCACAGCCCTGATGTGGCCCTCAATAAAATTGAGTTCGACACCCCTGGTTTACAACATAACTTGATTAGAGCCCTTCCCCGTCCTTTTGCTAAGGTAGACAGGATTTCTTTATCTTTATAATTTCAAAAGCAGCTAGGAACGGCCAATGCAACAGTAGCCTGTGCCTCTCTATGATGATGCCCCACAGTCTGCAGCATTGCACCTCCAATGCATTGGCAGTGCTTCAGTGGCAGTGCCAATAAAAGTACCATCTATGCCTGCATGCACACATGCAGAGGGAAAATCTTTGAACCAGCCTCTCTAAAATATGCAGAAGACATATAGTTGTTTCAGTTTTTGAGGGGAGTTGCTTTGCTAGTGTCAGTGTGTTTTGCAAAAATCCCTTTTCCAGCGCTCTGAGCAGCTCTAATCAGATATATTAAATAAATAAGGATTAAAAAAAAAGTAACAGCAATTGCCAGCCATATGTAGGACCATATGTGACATCCTCTTTTCTCTTTGTCTATTTCGGATACCATTCAAATTCTCTCTCGCTCTCTCTCCTGCCTCTTTATGCAAATTCCCTTAATTTTGTAAGATGCATACAGTCTGGTGAGTAGGCAGCCTACAAATCATTGTAAATAAAATATCATCAATAAAGTTGCCAAGGAAAGGACATATTGGTCTTGTCATGGGTGAGAATTTATTTCCTGAGGTAACTTGTGATACTAGGCTAACAGCCACATGAAATCATGTGGTCTTAGGACCAGTGTGTTTGCCTGTCCATAATATGTTCTTGTGATAAATAAACAAGAAAGGAAGAACTCCAGATTGAAGGGGACAGTCTTACAAGGAAGCACTGCAAAACTAAATGACCTAGGAATGTCTCAAACAAATCACAGTCTTATCAATTACCTGATATTCTACCAGTTACACTGTCCAAAAAACTTAGGGTTAGGTGAAGTGTAACTATCATATAGTTCAACTTACTGATTAGCCCAGGCCTGTAAGAAAAATAGCACTCATCAATAGTAAAAGCAGAATAACAAAAACACAGAGAACCAGTTTGGTACAGTGGTTAAAAGTATTGAGTTAGAAGCTAGGAGCCCATAGTTGTAGTATTGCTAAACATGAACTAGGCATTGAAGCTAGCTAGGTGACCTTCAATTAATCATTCCCACTCATCCCTGGGAAGAAGGTGATGACAAAGCACTTTTGAAAACACATTCTGCAAACATGTTCTGCATCACAGTGGACATAAGGTCCAATATGAAGATATACAGGTACTGCCACCCATGTCAAACTACCATGTGCAACTACATAGAGGGGCTCCTGAATTCCATAAACATTCCAATAACATCAACAGAAAGGAGGTGAGTTTGAACACCAGTAAAGCAAAGATCCCAGTTTTATACTATTTGCAGTTTGAACAGCCCTTATCTAATCAAAAGGAATCTGTAGTAGCCTCACCAGGAAAAGCACCAGGAATATCCTGGCTCAAAATTGCCCAATCAGAAATCAGCTCTGTTGGAATTTTTCAAAAGGAATTAATCAATGGTTCATCTACCAAAGGAACCAATCAGTATGCTGGCTCAAAGACAGACCAATCAGGAACCAGTTCTCTTGAAATGTCTTCAAACTGGATCAATTAGATGAGGCAACAATCAGAAACTAGCTTACTTGGACTCCTATGACATGGACCAATCAGAGATCTGCTTGTCAGGTTCAAATATAAATTTCTGCCCCAGCTCCGGATTTCTGAGGATATTGACACACCCCAACAGGCCTTATCAAATTTATTAAGTAGCAAGAATAAACAAGGCCGGCAAAGGTTGGCAACCAGCCCAGAAAACAAGATATGATAAACCAAAATACTCTGATAATAATACGAGTTGTTTCCAGCAAGAACGCACTAGCTGCGTGCGACTTAAATAGGCTAAGGGAGTGGCCAATTATCCTCAAGCCCTACTCTCGAGTAGACCTCCTCCTCCTGAGTAGCCACTCCTGCCTTTTGGCAGCCCTGCATGCTCGAGCATTGAGGAGAGGCTCCTCCACTTCGCTCTCTCCACTTGAAGGAACCTCTGGAGGTGCTGAAGGCCCTGACTGAGTCTCTTTCCCTTGCGCCACATCCTCTTCAGCCTCCTTGCTGTCCGACGCGGGCGCCGGCTGCGCAGGCTGCTGGTGCAACCCCACACCAGCCTCCTCGTCGTCAGGATCAGCCACGATCTGCGCAGGCCGCTGGTGGGCCACAACAATAAGAATTCAGTCAGCCCATTTCTGTTGTCTATGAGATGCCTAGAGGTACAACACAAAGCAGCTCAGCATATTGAACATGCCAGTCATAATTGCTGGTGAAATGTCAGAACCAAAGAAACAAGACCATAGTCATGAAGGCCCATAACTGTTTTAGCTCTAAAAAAAAATTGCTAAAAAAAATTGCAGTGACTTGTCCATGTAAATTATCAGAAATCACGATACAAAAGTGTGTTCACAAACAAATTATAATTCCAAAGCACTTACATGACATCCAAGATCAGGTACCTCAAGAGCCTACCTTACTCTGTTCAGTAGTAGGTCTTTGTCATAATTTTGGAAATATATGTGTATCGATTACAAATGCATCTGACTAAACAATTGGTTTCAGTTCCCAGAAAATGAGAATTACAGTTCTATACATCAAAAAACCCCAACATTCAAGCTAAAGGAATACCTTTGTCAAGAATGACTAGTCTGGTGTAAACATTTGTGCAATATTTCAAATCCTTCTGATATTTTTATCAGGAAAGATGCTCCAAAATCAAGGAATGGGGTAGAAGTAAGATGTTTTATCTATGAGGTTGCAATTCCATTGGTCTCTAGGTGGAGATCGTAAAATTCGTTGGTTTTATTTAGGAACATCCTAAATAATCTTGACTTTACTAATACAAAAGCAATAAAGATTTTTTTTTTACTCTCTCTGTCAAGCCAGAAACCTGTGAGTTAGTCCAAAGCAGGAGACATATTAAGTACTAATGGCCTTTATGGTTTCAGAGTTTGGAAAATCAACATTTCTTTCTAGTTGCTTAGTTTGAAAATGACAATAACTTCACTAACTTGTCACCAATATAATAATATTCAGTCTATAATTTTGCCTGATAAAGAGCTCCAGAAAACTCAAAATTTTGCATACAAATTGTAGCATTTAAGTTTGTCCTAATAATAGGGATTTGTGTTATTATGGTTATTCTTTCTTTCCCTTCCATTTCCCATTTTATGAGAATCTATATATCAATATATCCAGTTGTCTAGCTATCCAATTTTGCCTAACTTGATAAGACGAATCTGGCAAAAACTGATTTAAAACATGTTTCATTTCAATTTGTTTTTGAAATTCAGACAGCCAATTCGATTGGTTAAATCAATCTAATGAAGTTCAGTAATCTGAACTAAATTGACTTAATATTCACTGATTTGGGGGAAAAATATTTCTGCTCGTGCAAAAAATATGAATCAATATGGAAATACCTGATTTGAATTGAGTTGCTAAATTGATTCAGAAAACGAATTGAGACTGAAGATTTGAGCAAATCATGCTCAACTCAAATCTACACCAAATATATTTGTATGTATGAGAACCAGTTTGGTGTATTGCAGGGGTGAAATGCTACCAGTTCGCACCAGTTCAGGTAAACCGGTAGTAAAAAAAAGCTACTGGTTCATATGACGGTATTTCCAACGATCAGCTGTGCCGCGCAATTTAAATTAGCTAGAAAGCAGGAAATCCTGCTTTCTAGCGAATCTAAATCACGCGACACAACTGTTTCCCCCTCGCTATTCTACATACCTGCAAACGGCTTTTTTTCCCCGCGCAAAGGGTGCGTTTGGTGTGCACTATGCATGCACACGAGTGCAGTGTGTGTTTGGCACATACTGCACATGCGCATGCAGCGTGTGTTTGGCACGCACTGGTTGCCACCAGTTCGTGGGTTGCCACCGGTTCGCTGCCTGTGAATGCGTGCTGTGTGCGCGCATGCACAGTGCATGCCAAGTGTGTGCTGCATGCATGCAGTTGTAGTGCATTTGGCATGCAGTGTGCATGCATGCGTGCAGCACGCATTTGACTTGCAGCGCGCATGCGCAGGCAGCGAACCGGTGTCAACCCACAGAGGATTTCACCACTGGTGTATTAATTAAGGCATCAAGCTAGAAAATGGGAGACCATGAGTTCTAGTCCTGCCTTAGGCACAAAGGCAGCTGGGTGACTTTAGGTTAGTCATTTTTTTCAGCCCTAGGAACTGAAATGGCAATGGCAAACTACTTTTGAAAAGCCTTAGCAAGAAAATGGCAGGGAGATGTGCTCTGTTTATCTATCTATCTATCTATCTATCTATCTATCTATCTATCTATCTATCTACCTACCTACCTACCTACCTACCTACCTACCTATCTATCTATCTATCTATCTATCTATCTATCTATCTATCTATCATCTTAAAGCAATATTTTTATTTTATGCAAGATAAATATTTTTATTTGTTGGGCAAATTAAGCCTTCTCCCCAATATTCTCAGAAAATGCTGTGCTATATTAAGAAATGAATTGAAAATAATTAAAAGGGAAAACTAAGAAGCAAGACTACTGCTGGGTTCCATAACACAATCTTAGCTGTAGAATCATTCCCAACGCAATTTAGTTATAGCTTTAAAAAAAAAAATCTGACTAGGGTGGGGGGGTACTGGATGTATGGCTTTTATCAAATGCATATTCTCCAATGACACAAGAAATCATATTTCTGGTGCAAATTTCTCTTGAATACGATACAACCTTTTCTCAGAAGCAGAAACATTTTTGCATATTACATTTACCTTGTGCAACTGAATGTATTATCTGGCAATAGAAAACTGAAAAAGTCCTAGGGGAGCCCAAATAGATTTTAGCTGCTTCTCTATTCACTAGCAAGGAAAAACTGCTTTACAGCCTGGGATATAATGATGTTTGTATCTGGAATTTTAAAGCACCAGGATGTTATGAATGATTTTAGATGGATTGTTAGCTCTGTTTCCTCACCCCTCATCTCCATCTCAAGAGCCACTGAACTCCGGCTGTTTAAATTGCATTTGACTTCAGTGGGATTTCAGCTGCTCAATAATGGGGATGGCTGAAACAAGCGATTTTAATAGACTTTCTTATTAAAACTGGGTGTAAGAAGTGGACTGTATCTATATAGCCTTAGGGTCAAATGTGGTCTATGACTTTATTTCAGATCACTAGAAACTTCTTTCAAGAACGATTTATCCTAGAATTGACACATGATAAAAAGAGTTCAGAGGGGCTGTGAGACATGGACATTGAAGAGAAGGAGAGAAATTATGCATTTCTAGGTTTTCACTATTTTTTAAAATTGTTGGCTTGATTAAATTTGGAGATTACCCAACTCTAAACAACTCTCTTTGGTCAGCTCACATTTTGGTAAGTAGAAAAGAAGAAAATAGAAGAGAAAACGTATGTTCGACCAACATAACAACAAAAATA
The DNA here is from genome assembly GCF_059756535.1 of Pantherophis guttatus. NCBI lineage: Eukaryota > Metazoa > Chordata > Lepidosauria > Squamata > Colubridae > Pantherophis > Pantherophis guttatus. The sequence goes on from NC_142064.1 coordinate 80,464,031, forward strand.
TACATAGCAAACTAAAGAAAAAAACAAGGACTCCATAACTGTCCCACCCCAAAGCCTGGGCAAACAGCCAGGTGTTCAAGTATTTTTGGAATATAGGAAGGGAAGGAGCTAAATGGATCTCTGGCTTTGATTCTGCCAGTGCTGCACTATCACTGATTAATTCAAAGGGAATGTGATCCTACATATATATACACACACACACACACAGAGAGAGCGCACTTTATAAATTTGTCATACTTGGATTTTTATTGTTGGATATGAGATTAATGCTCTGCCACACCAAGTACCGTGTTTTCCCAAAAATAAGACCTGGTCTTATATTAATTTTTGCTCCAAAAGACACATTAGGGCTTATTTTCTGGTTAGGGCTTATTTTGGGGAAAATTCAGTGCTAAATGCACCCATCTGGCTGACAATCTTAACTGGGACTTATTTTGGGGGTAGGGTTTATATTACGGGCATCCTGACAAATCATGCTAGGACTTATTTCCCAGTTGGGTCTTATTTTCAGGGAATCAGGGTAGAATTTAACATTTTTAAAGATTCTCATTCAGTTGGATAGAAAAGAAATTGCTGAAAAAAGAAACCATCCAAAGAATTTCCTTTTTTTTAAAATAATTTTTATTATTAAAATAACATTACAAACAACATATACAATACTTCACCCTGTGCTATACATAAGAAAGGAAGATTTGGTTCTTCGGATATATCCTCATGATCGCCAAAATCCACGTTCTCGGGGTACAGGTACCAAAGCATCCAATTTTCCCAGTGCATAGTCCACGAATGGTTTCCAAATTTTCCAGGAAATATCTTCTTTATAGTCACCATTTCTAATTTTAATATCGCATGTCATTTTATCGTTTAAAGCTAATTTCCACATTTCACAAGAATTTCCAAAGTCAGAAAAATAGCCTGAAAAGAATTTCTAAATTTCTTTTAATAAAGTAAAAAACAAAACAAAAACAGAAGCCTCTTTTTTTATTTTTGCAAAGGAGAACACATAATTTCAGCACCAAATTATGTCACATGAAGTCCAAGTCTCTAATTGCTAAATCTCTTTTTAGAAGGATTACCTAATCAACAGAAGAACAGTCACGCCTGGTTGGATAGATATCTGTATTCTAGCATTCTGATTCCTACAGTTATTAATCAGATGCCTTGTAGGAAGCTTGCAAATAAAACAATAATGTAATATTCAGTCTTTCCCCACTAGACCTCTCATCAGCTAATTAATATTCACTGCTTCTGAATATTGAGATCCTACTGAGTCACCATGGCTAACAGGCATCTATGAATTGTTCTAATTTCATTTTCACCCACTATCCCTTTTCAAACTTTTATGGCACCAACTTTCATAATTCCTTAATCAATACACTGAAATATGCTTTGTGGAATCCTATTAATAATGACCAACTTAATCTTTTCTTCTGGGAAAATTCTGGACCGAATTATTTTTAAAGAATTCCCATACATTTAATTCCCATACATTTATCCTCTCTTTATTCCATACAAATGTATGGCTCTTCTGTAATAAAATCAGATGCGTAACATAATATTGGAGAACTCAAATTTGGGAATCATTTTTAAATTTGTGCCTAATGTGAAATGGAATGCAATTTAACATTTTCAAATGAACAAGAAAGAGGTCAAACAGAGGAAACTACATGGAAGCAGGGATTGCTTATCTGAGTTCCTCATTAAATGTGTATGCATAATGAATAATATTAACAGATTTTAAAAATTATATTGGCAGACAGACAATTCATGATGAATAATTTAATCACCCCTATTTATCACAAAGCAAAATCAAGTACACACTGCACAAGATCAAGCCCTCAGCCACATATTTTACATTTCAAATGTTTTATAAACAATACAGGAATAACTTTCAGTGTAATGTACCAAAAAGAAAGCACTGGTTTTCCCATTTCCCATTTCTTTGTTCTCAGGTGACTGACTAAGTTGTAACCCAGCATCAAAGTTTTACAAACTTCATTTACAAAGCTGGGTTAGATTAATTCCCATCCAGTCATCCATGTTATGCAAAGATAGAAGACAGGATAAAACAGAGTTACACTAAAGGCATAGATAAACATGCCTAGAACAGCCAGTTAGAACTGGGCTTCATAGGAACTTCTCTATGATTATTTTACTTCCTGGAGCCACAGACCTCTGCCCACTGTAGATCTGATCCCAATTAGGCTTCTTTTTTTCTTCCTCAAACCATTGGGGGAAAAAAGCAAAAAATGGTGTCAATCTCCCAGCCATATTTGTAATGGTAGGACTGCTAGACATAAGTGAATGCCTTAGTTCAAATTCTCCAATCCAGGATTCTCCAAATATTTAGGAGTTGCACCATCCTAAGAAACCCGAAAGACAAAATTGAGTTAGAAAATCAAGGAGTATATGAAATCCCATGCACTGCCTGCCCCACCACATATATCGGACAAACCAACAGAAGAATAAGTGCACGCATTGAAGAACACAAGAACTCAGTCAGAAAAGAGGAACCAACTTCTTCCCTGGTCCAACACCTTAAAGCCACAGGACATGAAATTGACTTTAAAAAGACCAGAACTATTGCCAAAACTGAACACTTTAACAACAGAATAATCAGAGAAGCCATCGAGATAGAAAAACACCCACACAGCATGAATAAACGAGAGGATACCTCCCGCTTACCAGCCATTTGGAAACCCGCCCTTATTGACAAATGAGTCCCTAACACAAAGAATGACACCAGACCCACACTCACGAAAACCACACAGGATGTCACCACCACACATCCACACATCCACGCAAAAAGCAAACCCAAACCCACACCGATGAGGCACGACCAGAAGCCAGACCACAGCTGCATCATTAGCCACTTTAAACCCCTCCAATCCATACATGAAGCAAACTGACACCCACCATGAAGATGTGGCATGACCATGAACGCAAAGCCAAACAACAGCAACACAGCTCACCATCTCAAATCCCCCTGCAACTCAGACTAACCCGAGCACAACCAAGCCCCCACCTAAACAGAACACACCCCCATCCAATCAGAGCACAGCCAACCCCCATCCAATCAGAGCACAGCCAAACCCCCAACCAATCAGAACACACCTCCACCCAATCAGAACACAGCCAAGCTCCCACCCAATCAGTTCACACCCCCACTGGCAGTTAAAAGGAGGAAACAGCTGCGATCACACATTGCTCCTGGAGGCACGAAGCTGAAAACACCAGCCTATATATATAAATTTGTTTTCTTTCCTTTTCGTAGGCTTTATGTGTATTTCTCTTTAGCCAGGTTCTTCTTAGTCTCCCAATGGGCAGCAGAGTGTTTGCGACTATAAGGTTATGTACATGGGTGTCTCTTGTAATTTTGTCCCCGTGACGATAATTGTGTGAAGTAGATTGAGTAACCCTGACCAAGTAACCATGACTTTTAATAATGGACCACATTGAGAATTGTGACAAATGATCTTATTAGTAGTTAAATGCTCAAGTTTTTGAAGTTTTCCAGAAATGTGATAGGTCGCCTGCAGCCCAGTGAAAGCTGGCAAGATGTGTTTTTGTTTAGAATTTTTTTTAAAAAAAAATACCATTTAAGTTTTTTGACTGTAGCTCTTGGGGCTCTGATATACAAGAGGAAAGGGATAGGATTAGAATTTATATGCTGGGACTGTCAAGTAAGACTCAGTATTACAGTGCTATCATTGTAAAATTAAGCACAGAAGGGGAATTGGGTTTACTCTAGTATGAAAATACACTTCAGGTTATCTAACTCTATCTTTGGTTAGAATTTGGCAACCTAGAACTAAAGAGAAATTTTCTGACAATTAAGAACAATTAATCAGTGGAACAGCTTGCCTCCAGAAGTTGTGGGTGCTCCAACACTGGAGATTTTTAAGAAGAGATTGGACAGACATTTGTCTGAAATGGTGTAAGGTTCCTGCCTGAGCAGGGGGTTGGACTAGAAGATCTTCCAACTCTGTTACTCTGTTAGAATTGTCTTCCTATAAGTCTGACATCGTTAGCCTCACTGAATATTTGTCTCACTGCGGATTTATTTTCAGCAACATAATTTAAGGCCCCAAAGGTTTTCTCCCTTACAAACTAACTTACGGAGACATTTCAGGTTAAGAAGAAGGCAAACCAGTGATGAAACTCATATCTTTTACCCTTATGTGGGCGATAGAAATAATTACCTGCAGATATATCATGGCATCATGCACAGTTGGCATACTGAGATTGCCAGGTGTTGGATGTGATAGCAAAGCACAGCCTTATTATATGTAATGGACATCCAAGCACCACTAAAATATCCCCTTCAAAAGCAATAAGGGGGCACGGATGTAAAAATGCCATTTAATTTTTTTGACTGTAGCCAGTGTTTCAAGCCAATTTTCTTATAATAACACAGGACCAGGGAATGCATGTGGCAATAAAGAACTAGGGGAAAAATAGGTTTTGTAGCAAGGGAAATAAAACACATTAGTCTTTTGAAGTTTCTTCCCTCGCATTGCTAGTCTAATTTTCTTCTTCTCGGTCTTCTTCCTATTTTAAATTGAAAATGGATGCAGTGCTTGTGAAAGTCAGAGCGTGAAAGATACAGAATTCAGCTTAGAGTTTACTCCTGGAGTTGCCTTCTTGTCATTCTATGGGCAAATGAGTCCTGAATGGCTCTATAGAGCAGTGTATACATGAATCGAATACTTTATTCCATGGAGTTGCATGAAGAAACCACTAAGATAATCATTTTATACATGGGCTGTCCTCAGCAGGACCGAAGTGAGCACAGGCGAGTGGCTCCGTGGCGAACCAGTAGTAAAGGTAAGTAGAACCCACCCCTGATATACAGACAGAGCTAGTGAATTCTTAAGTTGTAAGAAATTTGGACTTTGTTTGTCAGAAGGTCACAAAAGGTGATCAGATGACCCCATAATGCTACAACCATCATAAATATGAGCCACTTGCCAAATGTCAGAATTTTGATCATGTGCCTAGGGTAATGCTGCAACGTTGTGTGAAAAACGGTCATAAATCATTTTTTCAGCACTATTATAACTTTGAATGTTCACTAAATGAATGGTTGTAAGTCGAGGACTACCAGCATAAAACCCTAAATGATATGGAACCAGGATATTGTATGTATACCCTTCCCATTTTATTCCTAGTTGATAGCTGGGATATCCTTCTTCATGCGTCATTGTCATTTTCAAGATACCTGCCAGTGGGTTATCTTTTTTGGTGGTGCCCCTTCCTTGGAATGCTCCAAATATTTGGGATGCAACTATCACCTTTTAGAAATTGATTAAAAACCCATCTCTTCACCAAAACTTTTTCATGTGTGCATTGTAGGTTTTGTTCTCTTGCTTCCACTTTGTAATGTATGTTTTTTAATCAACTGTATTCTATTGATTGCCATTTTATTTGTTGCATTTTGTTGCTTTTAATCCATGCCGGTGCATATTTTCAAGATGTTTATACTGGAAATGATTTAAAAGCATATTACTAGAAAAAAAATAAATCATTAAAACTCCGCCCAAGAGGCTTTTTGCACATAGTAGTTGAACTATAATGGTTTCTAGAATTTGGAGGAAAGGAAAGAGGGAGTAAAAAATCCAATTTTCGTGAGTTTACTAAACAGTTTGAAACGCTCTCTTGATTATGAAAATATTGACCAAAAAATAAAATAAAACCTCCCAGAAAGTGGCTCTCTGCAACAGTGATTTTTGTTTTGTTTTGCCGTGAGATCGTTTAAAGTATAAAAAAGCACATCACTTTAATTTATGATACAATGTACTGGACTGAAAGAGATAGTTTGAGGTAGTAAAAGTCAAGAAACAAAGGGAAAAAAATGGGACAAAATCACAAAGAATTAAATAAAAGGAAAACCAAACTAATGACAACTAGTAGAACAATCAGTTTTAGAATTGACAATGAAGATTACAAAATGGTGGACAGCTTCTGTTTTTAAGATAAATTATTAACAGCCTTTATTTATTTAACGTATGGCATACCATGTCAGGGAATTCTACAAATGCTAGACACAATGCAGTCATGACAGCCTGAATTGCTTAGGTCATTCTGTTCAGCACCTACATGCCCATCCTTGGTGCATCGCAGAGAGAAAACTAGCTTACACCAGCTGATAGTGTTGCTCAGGTTGTTAGTTCTTCCATACTCCTCCGCCGGTCTCACCTCGCTTCACCCTGGGTTGCATTGCCTCATATTTGGTCAGGTCCAGCACCACCTTCTGCTCTCCACACACAGGAATGCAACTTGGTTTTTCCCACCAAAGTGGTACCCATTTATCTACTTGCAATAGCACATGCTTTCCAACTGCTGGGTGGGTAGGAGCCAGGGAGTGAGCGGCAGGAGTTCATCTCACCTCATGGAGCTGGTTTCAAACCGCTGGAGTGCAGATCATTTCTGGCTGGCAGTTCCAGTGTCTGCTGAGCCACCAGATCCCCTATAACAGCAGAAGAATAAGCAGTCAAGAAATACCCTGCGAAATAGCATTTGGTAGAACAGTTGTGAAGGCCTTGGAAAAGATAAAAGAGGAGTTGTGATGTCTGAAATACCTACAAAGATCAGAATCATGCAAGCCATGGCATTCTCTGTGACACTCTGGAAGTTAAAGTTGGACTTTGAAGAAGCAGGATAGAAAGAGTATTGATTCAAAAATGAACTTTTGTGTTGGAGAAGACCCCTGAACATACCATGGACAGTCAAGGAAAAAAAAACAATGAATCATAGATCATCAAACAAATCAGACTGGAATACTCACTCAAGGTACAGATGATCAGGTTCAAATTATCCTTCTTTAGACGTATTATGAGAAGATCTACATCTATGGAGAAGACTCTGGGAAAAAGCAACAGTAAGGTGAATGGACTCAGCCAGTGGTGGAATTCAGTTTTTTTTACTACCTGTTCTGTGGGTGTGGCTTGGTGGGCATGGTGGGCATGGTGGGCATGGCTTGGTGGGTGTGGCAGGGGAAGGATACTACAAAATCTCCATTCCCACCCCACTCTGGGGCCAGCCAGAGGTGGTATTTGCCGATTCTCTGAAGTACTCAACATTTCCGCTACCGGTTCTCCAGAACCTGTCAGAACCTGCTGAATAGCACCCCTGGACTCAGCTTTATTAGTGATGAAGACCTGAAGAGCCAGGTTAGGGACATATCATTATGGAGAAAATCTATCTATGTGGTTACTAAGAGTCAATGATGTCTTGGTGGCACATAATCAATTAATTACTCAATCAACTCAGAGTAACAGAGTTGGAAAGGACCTTGGAGGTCTTCTAGTCCAACACCCTGCTCAAGCAGGAAACTATACTATTTCAGACAAATGGTTGTCTTAAAAAGCTCCAATGTTGGAGCACCCACAACTTCAGGAGGTGAATCATTCCACTAGATTAATTGTTCTCACTGTCAGATAATTTCTTCTTAGTTCTAGGTTGCTTGTCTCCTTGATTAGGACATAAATTATGGACATAAATCATATATCCATACAGGTGCTCCATGTGTTCCTTCATGATTACCAAGGAGAAAGTCGATAACTCTGGTTCTACATCTAGACAATTTTTTCCCCGTGTACCTTATTTCTGACACTATGGATCTTGGCAGTGGTGGGATTCAGCCAGTTCGCACCACTTCGGGAGAACCGGTTGTTAACTTTCTGAGCAGTTTAACCAACTGGTTGTTGGAAGAAATCATTAAGGCAGAGAACCGGTTGTTAAATTACTTGAAACCCACCACTGGATCTTGAGATAAATCTGAAGAAGATTTCATTCTGTTATCAAGGAAAGCCTTCCCTTCTGGCAGATGTGCAAAGAATTCTTGGAATATGATCAAATCAACCACCACAACAAAGATGCTGTCTTCACTTCTGTATCTCATAACTGCTTTGCGTTGGTGAGGCAAGAGCTATTTTTAGTGGACCAAAGAATAATAGCGTGATATGATTTAGTCAAGTGCATTCTGACTCTTCACAAACAGGAGTCGATATGGAGGATTGAGGATGTACACAAAAGCAGGAAAAACGCAGAGAAAGTGCAAATTAAGTGAAATCAGAGCTGCAAGTCTCTAATACATCTGCAGACCTCATGCCAGATACTCTTTTTTTTGGGAGTGGGGAGGAGTAGGATGCTCTGGCAAGCCAAAGTAACAGCTGGTTATTTCAGACTTTGGGCTGCTAGGATGCACTTGAGAAATTATTTATCTCATTCCAAAATAAGCATTGATGGAATGTGTAATACAGATCCATATGAGTCTCAGATGTCTAGGAAAACTTAATGCAGGGGGCACTTTAGTCATGAAAAAAGATGGCTTCCGTTTGAAAGACGGTTGTTTCTCAATAGCTTCTTGTTGGTATAATAGTGTTAATACAGTTAATACAGCAATTCAGGTTGAATTAAAAAAAATATATCCTAAGGCCATCAGTGAACAAGAGGTAAGTCTCACGATAATCTGTCAAGTGGTTGAGATTGGCAGACGAAGCCTTCTTGATGATGAGCCCATTGTCATAGGTTAGCCACCTGTACACAGATAAGTCTTCCTGTCTCCCGAATTCCAGCCAAGCTATGGGATAATGCACATTTTGTCCACGCTGCTAAATGCGTAGGAAATCTGTAAAGCTGCATCTCTTTCATTGTGCTTTTAATTATTAATTTGTGTTATTAGGCTTAATAATGTTTTTTTAATGTTGTGATTTTGTTTTATTTTATTTTATTTTATTTTTTGCTAGCTGCCTTGAGCGCTAGCAAGCAAAAAGACATGGTATACCGTATTTTTCGGAGTATAAGAAGCACCGGAGTATAAGACGCACCTACCTTTTTTTTTTTTTTTTTTTTTTTATAAAAAGTTTTTTAAAAATTTTTTTAGACAAACACACAAACAAACATACAATGTATTTTCTTTGAGCAGAGTATTTGGCTGGTTCACAAATTTAAATAGTGTTTAATCATTTCAATTAAATTTACCATTTCTATATTTCGTTTTTGCCATATTTATTCCTCATCTATTTTTTTTAAAAAAACTATTACCCTTCATCCTCATCTCTAATCTTAATCAAATTCAATTTTCCCTTCTATTCTATATTATACCCCTTCCCGTTGTCATCTATTTTTATATCCATCCTCAGATTGGTTAATTATGTAATATTACAGTTGTTTTTTTAAAAAATCTGCTCCAGCACTCTTTGCATCAAGCAGCAGAGCCCTGTGCAAAACAGCTGAGAGCAAATCAGCTGAGAGTTGGGAGACCAATCTAATCAACTTGTGCTAATTAGCCTATGCTGAAGCTGAAAGGAGCTGTTTTTTCTTGCTGTTTGCTTGCAAGGAGGTACTGTAACTGCTGTGAGGCACAGGCCAAAGGGTGGGGGCCAGTGGGTGGGCAGGGCTACATTCGGTGTATAAGATGCACCTAAATTTTCACCCCCTTTTAGGGGGGGGAAAGGTGCGTCTTATACTCCGAAAAATACGGTAAATTAAATATTGAAACAATGCATGTCTCAGCACTTGCTAATACCTATTGTTTCTGATACTCCTTTTCAAGGTGCATAATTTAGCACAGACCTGGGCACAGACCTGCCCTACTGGTGCAGTGGTTAAAGTGCAGTATTACAGGTAAACTCTGCCCACAGCCTGGAGTTCGATCCTGATGGGGCTCCAGCTTGACTCAAACTTCTATCCTTCCAAGGTTGGTAAAATGAGGAACCAGATTGTTATGGACAATATGCAAATAAAGCTTCTATGCAGTGGTGGGTTTCAAAAATTTTTTACTACCGGTTCTGTGGGTGTGGCTTGGTGGGCATGGCGTGGCTTGGTGGGTGTGGCAGGGGAAGGATACTGTAAAATCTCCATTCCCTCCCCACTCCAGGAGAAGGTTACTGCAAAATCTCCATTCCCTCCCCACTCCAGGGGAAGGTTACTGCAAAATCCCCATTTCTTCCCGATCAGCTGGGAATCGGGAGGCAGAGAATAGATGCGGGTGGGGCCAGTCAGAGGTGGTATTTACCGGTTCTCTGAACTACTCAAAATTTCTGCTACCAGTTCTCCAGAACTGGTCAGAACCTGCTGAATACCACCTCTGCTTCTATGTTGTAAACCGCCCAGAGAGTGCTGAAAATAGGTGGTATATAATCCTAAAATGCTATTGCTATGCTATTTTAAAGCCCCTGGGCCATATCTAGTCTTTTGACTGTCCCTGTCTGGACTGCTTGACACCAATCAGAAATTAGAAATCAAATTTAAATAAGCAAGCTCAGTCAGCACAATTGCCATGAACTCCTTCAGTCAGCTATCAGCTGATGGAGATCAAGGAGAGAAAAAGCTTATCCCTCATCTGGCGCAAGCTGAGGAGATGAGGTGAGGACATCAAAACAGGTTACAATGGTTCAGCCCTCCATAACAGTCCTGGTTTCTCATGTAGCCCCTTAGGAAAATTAATTGCCCACCCCTGGTTTAGGCACAAGCATTTTCTTTTCAACTGAATGTTATGTGTTTGCTCTTCCACCTACAGTACGTACAGTTACAATATATTGCTCCTGTGGGCTTTTTTTTTTTTGCACACGTACACAATATTCAGCATTTTTAAAAAATCAGTGGGACTTCTACATAATACAAAGTAGGTATGTCTCTTTTCATTTTAACATGTCTCAACAGGCATGCATTCCTCATATTAAAAAAACGAGGAAACCCATTTTTAAACATTCTTGCAGTGTAAAAAAAAACAAATTGAAGGCAACTGCTATAACTGTTTGGGTCATAACATCAAAATTGTAGTTATACAATGGGTTTAATAAAGTTAACACCAACCCATACAATATTCTGTTCGCTTGAAAAATCTGGCATTTTCCAAATGTCTTCATTGGGTAGGACTTTGCAATAGGAATGTAAAGTTTGTGAGTGATTAAAATACACACCATCATAAAGTGCTTATTTTTATCTGGGATACTGTATGTTTGACAGATCTGCTTTATAGACTAATATTCCTTTTTACTCTTCATGTATTCAAATTATGTTTATACCTGTTATCTTATATATGCTTGACAAATAAATAAATAAATAAAATAAAATAGTTTTGTAAACAGTTAAAAAGCATGTTATCTAGTTCCTAACTAGTGACCATGCATATAACTATGATGTTTTTAGTTCGACAGGCCACAAAAATAGACTGGCTTGTTTTATATGAATGTAGGAGGTTCAGCTTTGATAAAGATAAAATTGGTAGCATAGATACTATTTAGTCCAGGAATACAACCCAGCTTCTAAACTAGGGTGTAACTATCTAACTGTTGCTTGAGTGTGACTACCCTTTCATGTTTCATCACTAGTCACAACAGTTAGAGCTGATGATAGTTGAAGAATTAGATGCTGCACACTGTCTAATGTTAAGTCAGTGTAATAAGGCAATATGGGACAGAGAGGGACAACCGAAGGCAATAAGGCAAAGAGTCTCAAATCAATTTTGGATTGTTTTCTCCAGTTCATTTGGTGTGGAAGAAGAAAGGAGGCAAGTCCCCACCCAGTGGTGGGATTCAGCCGATTCAGGCCAGTTCGGGCAAACCAGTAGTTAAATTGCTGGCTGGCTCCTCCCCTCCCCACTCCACCCCTTCCAGGTGTCCCCATGCGGCCTGTTTTTGCTCCCAGGAGGCTGCAGAGAGGCCTCCTAGGCCCAAAATGGGGCACAGGGGGTGCAGCACATCCCCCCCGCGGCCCGTTTTTGCTCCCAGGGGGATGCAGGAGGCCGAGTGCCACCTGTCACACCCTGTGGCCACGCCCACTATGGCCACACCCACCCAGCTGCTCATTAGGGCAGAGAACCAGTTGTTTAATTATTTGAATCCCACCACTGTCCCCCACCCCATTAATTAAGACCGCAGTAATACATGGGCAAACAATAGATACAAACTCAAGGTAAACCATTCCAAACTCGATTGCAGAAAATACGACTTCAGCAACAGAGTGGTCAATGCTTGGAATGCTGTACCTGACTCTATTGTTACATCCCCAAACCCCCATAACTTTAACCTTAGACTGTCTACTGTTCTACTGTCCCCATTTACTTGTACTCATTCCTTGTTCATGTCCATGTTTATACTTATACCTGTTATAAGTATAGTACATGTTTGACAAATTAAATAAGTAAATAAAATAAATAAATAAATATACCTGTAGGGTGACAGGTCAGAAGACTTGTTTTAACACCTCTTAAATGGAAGCAAACATTAGTAATTCCATTGCTTGGTGATAACCAAGCTTGGTGAACAGGCCAAGCTCAGTTGCAAAATTGTCTCTGTTTCCAGGCCACCTGATACAACAAAACTTTAAAACTACGGTGCCCAGAGACAAGATGTGATTACATTCCCGCGTTCCATTTCAAGGCATGTTCTTGAGACTGCTCTTAGGATTTAGATGGGTCAGTTGTTCTAAATGGAGGATCTTAATTGCTTCCAATTGTTTGGATGATAAATGGACCTTGCAGAAAGGTTAACAACTTCTTCAGTGCTCATTGCTTTCTCTTATCTCTAATGCTTGAGGGGGAGAAAAAAATCACAATGGAATGTATATTGATGCTGAGGAAGCTAACAGGAAACACAGAATATATTTCTGCAAGAGAAAAGCTTCAAAGAAGGTTCGCAAGCTATCTATGTATGGCATGTAGAGAAGGAACAAACAATATACATGAGAAAAAGATGAATATATACTGTATTATTTAGATTTATAAAATTACTCTTTGCTTGAAGGCCTTTTGGTGCATGCAGATAACAGGAACACACAATAAATAATTTAACATGAAAAATTGAAAGGTTAGAAAATCAATAATCGCATAGATCTGGACTAAAAATGGAGCTGGAACAAATCAGGGAAGAAAACTTGATACATTAAAGTTGTTATGAGTTCTAAATGTGTAGAATTTAGAACTACACACTCTAAATGTGTAGAGTTCTAAGCTCCCTCCAGTAGGTTTCTAGGACTTTATGGGTTAGTCATTTATTTATTAAATTTATAGGCTGCCTATCTTTTGCAATCCATGGACTGGAGAAGGGAGAAACAGGAAGAAGTCTGTTATGGACTTTCATTTTTTTTGCCTTTACTTTCTATCACTTGAGGGATGGGAATAGGAGAGGCATGAAAACTAGAAATGATGTACTAATACTGCCCTGTAAATCCATGTTTGCAGAGTCAAGTGTTTGCTTTTAGTAGACAAAGCGCCAGAAATCAAATCACATATTTCTCCTTCATTGGACATTTGATTTCCTACTGTGGAATAAGGATCCAAATGTTGGATCAGATCAAGGGCATATTTTGTCTAATAGCCCCCTCTTCTTAACATGACTACCTGATGGTTAAAGGAAGTCCAAAACCAAGATTAAATAGAAGAGATTAATATGTGACTAATCAAATTCTTAATTTTGTTATATCCTTGTCCTGAAAATCTTACTGTATCCTATATGACTGTGCTTGCAATTACAAATATTTGTTGAATACTAATAGGCCTTCCTGCTCACTGTCACTCATGGCCACCTGTCTGGATTATTGCAAAGTGGTCTACATGGGATTACCCTTGAAGAGCATTGAGAAGTTTCTATTTATTCAGAGCGCAGCTGCACAAGTAGTAAATAGTGCCAGTTACTCAGCACCTATAAAATTACTACTGTATTTTGTAAACTTCACTGGTTGTCAGTGTGCTTCCAGGTATAATTCAATCTACTGATGGCCATCTTTCAAAGCTATTAATGGCTTGAGATTAGGTTGTCTGATGGACTGACCTGCTAGTTGGTTCTAACTGTCCAGTCTGGTATAGTAGGATGGTATATTCTTAGTTACATCTGCCAGGAAATTCTGGTTGGGAGGGGGGGCTCAGGAAGTGGGCCTTTCCTATTCCCACCATATAAAGCATCCTCCCTCCAGAGAGCAGGATAACTCGGATTTGCCTGGCCTTTTGAAAGGGTTAAGTAAGTGTGAAGAGTCCCATCTACTGGCTATGTTACCAACCATAGATTATAACATCCTCCTCAGCTGCTGGGTATATTTTAATTTTGTAATATGAATTTATTTCATATTTATGAAATAATTTATTTTAATTTGTAGTATGATTGTTTGCTGTTCAGAGTCACTATTGAAAAGCACCAGAGGGCAGGACAAGAAACAATGGATGGAAACTAATCAAGAAGAGAAGCAACCTGGAATTAAGGAGAAACTTCCTAACAGTGAGAACAATTAACCAATGGACCAGCTGGCTGTCAGAAGTTGTGGGTGAAAAACATTCATCACTGGATGTTTTTAAGAAGAGACTGGAGAGTCACTTGTCTGAAATGGTATAGGATCTCCTGCTTGAGCAGAGGGCTGGACTAGCAGACTTCCAAGGCCTCTTCCAGTTCTATTATGATTGATTGACGGATAAATGGATATTATAATTTTACTTAGAATTGTTGCATTTATTTCATTTATTTATATCCCATCTTTATTATTTTTTTATAAATAACTCAAGGCAGTAAATAAATCTAGCACACCTTCCTCGTCCTGTTTTCCCACAACTACAACTCTTTGAGGTAGATTGGGTTGAGAGAGAGTGACTGGCCCACTGGGCCAGGGTCACCCAGCTGACTTTCAGGGCTTGAACTCATCTTATTTTTCTGAAAGGAATGCTTCAAATATCTTGCAAATAAACCAATCAATCAGTATTCAGTTTATCACATTAATTAAAAAAAATAATTAAAACAGCAACCCTACAAAAACAACATTAAAATAACGATTTGCTGAAACAGATATAAAACAACAGTTAATGGTAGACAATTTTGTATAACTAAAACCCAAAATATTAATATTATAAAAATACTTGTTAAATTCTTGGATCTCCAAAATATGGGTATCATAGCAATCTAAGGAAGTTTGCCTTTCATTTTATGGAATACATTTTCAATAAAAATAAGAGTCATCCCTATGCCAACAATCAATATCATTAATTTTAAATGTCCTCCAAAAAATAGAATGCATTTTATTTTTAGTTTAAGACTTCAAGGCAGTATACACAGTGTTCCCGCCGTCTATTTCCCCCCACATAACACTAGACTGGATAATAAATGAGCCTTAACTTGGCACTCAAAAATACACACATTTTTTGTTCTTCCACAGAGTCTAGATGAGACAGAATCCTATTACAAAGAAAGCCATCTCTTTTGTAAATAAGAAATGTGTTCCTCTCAGGGATGAAACTCCAACCTTCTTAGGAGTTGGAGAGATGCATGAGATGGAAATGGGATCCAACTACTCCTGTAGTTAAGTTGATCTCAAGCTATTTTAAAGGAAACTATTAGCATCTTCAATTGGGTATCTTGAATTGAGTAAAGCAGCAATCTGGGAACTCATGACATACCTTCAAATCTGTTATACAGACAGTCCTTATTTTTAACAGCCTCAATTGGGACCAACAACTTGATCGCTAAATACTGTGGGTTGCTAAGTTAAAAATCACATGATTGTGATGGACTTATGATGTTACTTTCCACTTGGTCAATTATTGAGTCAGTGTAGTTGTTAAGCACAACATCATGTGACCATGACTTACGATTTTACCTCTCCGTTAAATTTGTTTATTATTGCAAGCAGGTTGGAAGCGCAGAATGGGATCACATGACCATGGGTTGCTTATGGCAGTTGTAAATTTGAGGATTGGTTGCAAAGCTTTTTTTTTTACATTGTTATATTTTTGGCCACTAAATGACGCAGTTGGTAAGCGAGGACTACCTGTATTATGACTTCATCTAGATCAGGGACGGGACTTCTTTCAGCAGCTAGGGAATCAGATTTTAGAATTGTTTTGCAAGATGGGCAAATATTTTAGGGTATTGAAATAAGAGATGATTGGCATCATAAAATCTTGCAAGTGAGCGACATCATGACTCTGAATAACAGAATAACAGGCATCTTGAAGGTCTTCTAGTCCAGCGGTCACCAACAGGTGAAAATTTTGGTGATCTGCAGAAAAATTATTTGCATTTTTTATATTGCACTAAATACTATTTATCTTTTTTAAAAAATCGTATTAGTGGTCTGCAGGATTTAAAATTATAAATTTGGTGAGGTCCGAAAGGTTGGTGACCCCTGTTCTAGTCCAACCCCCTTCTCAGGCAGGACATCCTACACATTTCAGACAAATGGTAGTCCAATCTCTTCTGTAAAACCTTCAGAGTTGGAGCATCCACAATTTCTGGAGGAAAGTCATTCCACTGATTAATTGTTCTCACTGTCAGGAAATTTCTTCTTAGTTCTAGGTTGCTTCTCCCCTTGAAGGGAAATTGAAAATGAAGGGAAATGATATCTATGATCTAATTTCCATGGCATCATTTGTAAGGGCCACAAAAAGGAGTTTTAGGAACTGGATAAACCAATTCTAGAAGCCAGATTCCATGCCAGTTAATTAATATACGCTAGAATGTAAATGATATCTATCTGGCATCCTCTTCCAAGGAGTTATTTTCATTCCATCTGTCCTCCAGCTGTTGTCATCCATTATCAGTTCAAAAAGCCTGAGCTGTTTCAGCTTTCTTATATAAAAAAAGTGATGCTGTTAAAGAAGCTCATTTTAAAGATGGGTCAGCTTTTACCAAGTGTTGCAGCTAATTGCCCGAAACGTTGTTGAACAAATGTTACTTAAAACAGAATTATTCCAATTAAGTGATAAAGAGTAAGGTCATGATGACAAAGAAAGCTAATTCCAGCATCCTCCAGAAACTTCTAGAAACTCCCTATTTGCAAACAAATCTAAAAGGCAATAAACCTTTTTCTTCAATTATAATCCATAGTTGTTGTGGCCAACCAGAATAGCTGTTCCAAAGATGCCTTTGATTCTGAAAAAGGTACAAATAATTAAAAAACTTAGAACCACATAACTTTGTTTTTGCAATTTGAAGGTCCTTAGTCAAAAGTGGCTCATTTTACCAACAGAACTAAATCTCCCTTAACAAATTGATAGTATCTTTGTAAATGGCTTGAATACATTAAATTAATTGATAATTACAAAAAACACAATGCATTTTATACAGCCATTGAAGATGTTATTGCCCTCTTGTTTGATTATGTTTTATTTATTTATTTTACTTTGTCTATTTCTGTATTTGTCATGTTCCCAAATGCCTTGAATGCTTTCCGAAGCAAAAAGCAGAATAAAAAGTATATAATTAAAAAAAAAAAAAACTTAAAATATACCAGATGATCGCCACATTTTCTTTTATGCTATCTTTCCTTCCTTTTTTCTTTTTTTTTTTTGATAGAATGAAAACAAGGTCACATGGTGGAAAAATTGCCCAATCTTCCACCATCATAACTTGAAGAATCAGTGGGCCAAGGGAATTGGCTTTTCCACAAATTGGTAACATGATGAGAAAAGAGCCAGACGAGGAAAGAAGGGAGAAAGATTCAAGAACAAGGAATTGAAGTCCCAAAGAAGTTTCCAGGAAATTTATAGAGAGCAAACATGGCAAGAGTAACCAGCGCTGGCAGCATCAGGACCCAATGGCAGAGTTCAGGTAGTCCTCCTCAATTTATGACCACTATTGAGCCCCAAATTGCTAAGAGAGATATTTGCTAAGTGAGTTTTGCCCCATTCTTATGATTTTCCTTGCCACAGTTGTTAAGTGTATCACTGCAATTGTTAAGTTAGTAACATGGTTGTTAAATGAATCTGGATTCCCCATTGACTTTGTGTGTCAGAAGATGGCAGAAGGTGATCACATGACCCCTGCAACTGTCATAAATGTGAACCTGTTGCCAAGTGTCCAGATTTTGATCAGGTGATCACTGGGATGTTGCAAAGGTCGTTAAGTGTGAAAAATAGACTACTTGTACTTTGTTGGTGGCAGCAGAAAATTTTATAAGAGACTGAGCAAACTCCAGCTGAGAGAGAAGCCTTGAGTGCTCTTGGAAGAGGTTTACTCTGAGGCTTAAGGCTCTTGGAAGGAGATCCAAAGGCTACCAAATATTTTGAGGAAGTGGAGAAACACAGCCAGACCCAGAAGCAGCAGGCCAGGAGTTTAAAACAGGCAGAACATAAACATCTCCAGCAATCAACAAGGCCAAACCCCAGTTCAAGATCTAAGACCTACAATGCCCCGCATTCTCTGAAATGTGCAAATGAGAAGTGAGTTTGGGCCAGAGCTGATTGGGATGGATAGAGATGAAACACATATGGTATATAGCAGTGATGGCTAACCTTTTCCGGACCGAATGTCCAAAGCGTGTGCACCCAAACCCCCAAAATGTGCATGCACCCCACCCCCACGCATCTGCGCATGGCCCCTGCATGTGCCCCGGCCCCTTTGCATTCGTGCATGTCCCCCACATGCGCCCCATCCCTGCATGCATGCATGGGCCCTCACACACGGGCCCCGGCTACCCCACTCATGCGCATGTGCATGCGCCCCCGCCAGTCCCCCGCCCCTGCGCATGCACAGCAGAGAGCCGAAGACCAGCTGGCTGGCGTGAGGCATGCGCGCATGTGCAGCAGAGCTGAACTTGAGTGATGGATTATGTGCCCACAGAGAGGGTGCTGCGTGCCACCTCTGGCACACGTGCCATAAGTTCACCAGCACAGGTATATAGGAAGTGGTTGAAAAGAGAAAGCTAAGCTAAAGTTAAGCAGAATATGCCATTAGTTAGGCAGAGTTATATGGTAGGAAATAAAATTATTATAATAAAGTGTCATTTTCTTGTGGGTATCAGAAATCTGGCCAAAGGAAATGCCCTTTTTGTTTTCAGGTCCTCAGTTCAACAAGAGTAAACTTAAAATCAAATACTGTCTAGCTTTTTGTTGTTGTTGTTTTTAAATTGAACTGTTTTGTGTATCATGATCTTGTAAATTATCTGCTTCCCCCCCCCACCATCATCTGTCAACAAACCCAGCAGCAACCTAGATTTATGTTACTTAATTTATTTCCTGATTCTAGCAATCGGCTTCAATCGTTATACATGTCTGTAGTGAAATTTGAAAAGCGTGCGGTTGTTTATTCTACATTATCACCAGCATACGTTCTTGAAAATGAAGATTTGTTGGGAAAATGTCGCAATTGAAAAATCCAATCTTTCTGATGCTGGAAAAAGTAATTTCATATACATGTACGGCTGAGTATATTTTTTGCAGCTTTTCACTGTATTTTTGTTGTAAATGCCAAGAAATTAAAATGTCCCTTTCTTTTCTCTCCCCTTTGTCCTCCTTTCCAATTGTCCATTATCTAGGTATAAGTAAGATATACTGTACCTACCTAAACAAAAGACAATATGACTTCAATATTGTGTTAATTTTAAGTTAAAAAATTAAAAAACGAAATTAAAGTTGGGTGTCTATCAGTGGTGAAATGTAAAAATTGTTACTACTGGTTCTGTGGGCGTGGCTTGGTGGTGGTGGGGTAATATGACTGAGTGGGCGTGGCCAACTTTTTTTTTTTACTTTTAAAACTATTTTTTCTATAACCTCTTCAGCTGAAGAAGTTGTAAAAAATGTTTTTAAAAGCCTCTGATGATCCCAGCTGAGCCGCACAATCATTGGAGGCTTTTTTTTTTTACTTTTAAAAACATTTTTTCGGCCAAAGAGGTCGTAGAAAAAATGCTATTAAAAATAATTAAAAAAAGACTCTGAGGATTGCGCAGCTCAGCTGGGCAATGGGGGGGGGCAGGGATTTTTGCTACCGGTTCTCCGAACCACTCACCTCCATCGCTACCGGATCGGGCGATCTGGTCCGAACCGGGAGCATTTCATCCCTGGTGTCTATGTAATAGATTCTCACTCATTGAAGTCCTGGCTGCCCCAAAGGTCTTTTCAAAGGGCAACTGGACTTTCTTGGTTTGGTTTTTTTTTTCTTAAAATGTTTCACTTCTCATCTAAGAAACTTCTGCAGAACTGAAGTAGCATCTTGGATGAGAAACAAAACATTTTCAAGAAAAAGAAAGAAAGAAAGAAAGAAAGAAAGAAAGAAAGAAAGAAAGAAAGAAAGAAAGAAAGAAAGAAAGCCCAGTTGCCTCTTGAAAAGCATCTTTGGGTTAAAGTCAGGTGTTTATAGGATGATAAGGTCCTACCCAGTGGTGGGACTCAAAAATTTTTACTACCGGTTCTGTGGGCACGGCTTGGTGGGCGTGACATGGCTTGGTGGGCGTGGCTTGGTGGGCATGGCAGGGGAAGGATACTGTAAAATCTCCGCTCCCACCCCACTCCAGGGAAAGGTTACTGCAAAATTGCCATTTCCTCCTGATCAGCTGGGACTCGGGAGACAGAGAATAGATGGGGGCGGGGCCAGTGGTGGGTTGCTACCGGTTCGGTCCGGTTCTTGTGAACCTGGTTGTAATGGCGGCAGGAGGCTCTGCCCCCCCGACATTATCACTGATGATCTGCGCATGTGCAGAAGCGAGTGCGTGCACGCGCTCCCATTGCAAATTGGTAGTAATGGTAAGTGGAACCCACCCCTGGGCGGGGCCAGTCAGAGGTGTCATTTACCGGTTCTCCGAATTACTCAAAATTTCTGCTACCGGTTCTCCAGAACTGGTCAGAATCTACTGAATATCACCTCTGGTCCTACCTTACTTAAACAACTTTTTCTGCATATTCACTATCAAAATCTCACCAGCTCCATGCAATATGGACAACACTGAACCAGATTTGCAGTGGCCATGTAGATGGGCAGACATCCTCTGTAAGCCGAGCAAAATACCATCACCAATCTGTGACTGTGGGGCTAAAAGACCTATAGTGTCAGTGCCAAAATAGAGCCTGTAATGGACATTTTGCTGATTTCCTCGCTGTAACAAATGAAGCAAAAAAAAAAAAATCCTATCTGTAATCTAGGCATGCATTTATAATATTTTATATTTCATATTTTGTATTTTTACCTCATGTGTTTTTACTGAAACGTGATGTGAATGTACCATACAATAAATAATCAAAGTCTTATCTCTACAACACAGGAAGAGTATCTTGGCTCATGCAAAGGATCTGCAAAAACAGTTGCAGATGCTCCCCAGGCTGCAAAAATTTACAAAACAATTTTCAAGGTGTTTGTATTCCACCAGTCCACGCTGTCAGGGAGATTATGTACAAATAGTAGCAGTTCAGTACCATTTTTGCCTTCTCCAGGAGTGGTCAGCTAATAAAGATCGCAAGAACAAAGCATGTAAATACTCAGGGAGGTCTCAAAGAACTTTAATGAAAAGAAGGACTAGGGGTGACACGATAACAGTGTTCCAATATCTAATGGGCTGCCACAAAAGAGAGGGAGTCCATCAAGTCTCCAAAACACCTGAAGGCAGGACAAGAAGCAATGGATGGAAACTAATCAAGGACAGAAGCAACCTAGAAATAAGGAGAAATTTCCTGACAATTAGAACAATTAATCTTGCCTCCAGAAGTTGTGGATGTTCCAACACAATTTCAAAAAGTCACTAAACTAATGGCTGTAAGTCGAGGACTACCTGTAATATTTTTTTTTTTAGTCATTTGTTTAATTGGGTTCTTCTTATTGTATGTATGCAGAAATATTTAAAAAGTTCAAAAAGATGAACAAACTTTTAAGAAGCCCTATCTATAATATATACATGTATTTCATGTAAACATCTGAACTAGACTGTGTTGTTTCTCTGTGTCATATAATACATGTGGTATATGCATAATTTTATTTATTTATTTTGTCATGTTTTATTCATTTTATTTATTTATTCAATTTATATACCGCCCTTCTCCTATTGGACTCACGGCGGTGCACAGCCAAGGATAAAAAACATACCAATACAAAATTTAAAATCAATTAAAAGAATTAGACAACTTTGGCCCACAATTTAAAACAATCCAATTAAAACCCAATTTACACTTAAAAAGCTAAAAAGCTAAAAGAGCTAAAAGGGGGGGGGGTTTCACGCCAGCCCTGCTTGATGGAAAAGAAAAGTTTTTAGGGCACAGCGAAAGGCCCGGAGATCTGGTATCCTTCGTATCTACGGGGGCAAATCGTTCCAGAGGGCAGGTGCTGCCACAGAGAAGGCTCTCCCCCTGGGGGTCGCCGACATTGCCTGGCTGACGGCACCCTAAGGAGTCCCTCTCAGTGTATATTGGAGGTGGTGATCCTTTGAGAGCTGTATGCAACGAAATTTCCATTTTAATGTATGCCAATTAGTGTACATTTAAAGTGACAATAAAGTTATTCTAAGTCTAATGTCACCATAAGCTTTTCTAAAACATTTATCCATAGATACATTAAAAATATCTATCTATCTATCTATCTATCTATCTACCTACCTACCTATCTATCTATCTATCTATCTATCTATGTATCTATCTATCTATCATCTATCTATCTATCTATCACTTCTCTCTCTCTCATCTGTCTGTCTGTCTATCTATCTATCCATCCATCCATCCATCCATCCATCCATCCATCCATCCATCCATCCATCCATCCATCTATCTATCTATCTATCTATCTATCTATCTATCTATCTATCTATCTATCTATCTATCTATCTATCTACTGTACCTATCTTAGGGTTGAACCATGCACTAAGGACTCCATTTAGTCTCATGCTTTTTTTTTTACTTCCATCCCATAATACTTACTGCATTCAGCAACCAATCTTCAACTCTGCATTTGTGCAAAACTTCTATAATTTCACTTTATTAGTACGTTTTCTTTCACGCACTTTACACATACATTAAACATTTCCCACAGCCACTCAAATAAACCGCATCCATATTTTAACATTACTCAATTTAACACTGTCTATGCCTGCAGTCTTACCGTTTTTCACTATTTTCACAGCATTTAGGACTTTTTTTTCCCATCAGTTATGAAAAATTAAAATAATCCTTGCCTCTGGAAATTTGGAGCAGCCTCCCCTTTCTTGGCATTTTATAAAGCTGTTAAAACAACACCATTCCACTGTGCTTATAGTGAAGATTAAAATGTTTCTGGTCACCATCTAGGAGATTTTTATTACTTGTAGGTCCTTTTGTTTTTATTCTGTATGTTTACTCCTTTGTATACTGCAAGTTATAAGACTGAAAAAGTTAAAATCAGTATACTTTTTGGACAAAACTATTTATAGCTTTCATTAAAGTTGCACTCAATACTTTCATATTACTCACATACAGTTCTTCGACATAATTGTTCCAGTATTTCCTTCTTTCAATTTCATCCCCAATAATTTCCTTGCTATAATTTCTAATCCCTTTTCCTCTCTAGGAGGACTCTTTCACCCATATTCGAAGTCAGATCCACAGTAAAGAGAAAGGTATAAATTTCCAGTTATGTCCGACTTTAGGGAATGGGGTTCATCTCCATTTCTTAGCTGAGAGAACCAGTGTTGTCCAAACACATTTCTGTGGTTATGTAGCCAGTGTGACTATTCACCAAAGGCCACGGAACACTGTTACCTTCCCACCAAAGTGGTACCTATTTATCTACTCACATTTTCGTGTTTTCGAACTGCTAGGTGGGCAGGAGCTGGGGCAAGGAACAGGAGCTCACCCTGTCATGTGGCACTTGGGCCTCTTCCTTTACAGGGCATAAAGAACTACAGAAAATTTTAAATTGTAGTTGAAAGAAATTGAAGTGAATTAAAGAAAGAAAGTGGAATTTTATCTAATATTAGTTTATTGTATCGTTTGCTGTATCTCTCTATTCCTTTTTATCTTTGCAAACTGTCTTTGCTTTTACCATGATCATACAACCCTTCCAAGAAAAGTTTATTTTAATCAAAAACAATCTGTATTTTTAATTTTAATCTTAACAGTCTCATGTTCTCTTTCACCACAGTCTTTGCAACTTTTGTCTTCTCTATAGACATATTTAACTCTGTGTCTCATCCTCACTTTTTCTCACCCACAGCCTCTCTTACTTCATCATTGCCTAAGCATGCTTTTTCCTGCTTCTCATTACAGATAGTCCTCGATTTATGACCGTTATTGAGTCCAAACTTCCTTTTGCTATGCAAGACAGTGGTTAAATGAGTTTTGCCCCATTTTATGCGCTTTTTGCTACAGTTGTTAAGTGAATCATTGCAGTTGTTAAGTTAGTAACACGGTTGTTAATTCCCCATTGACTTTGCTTGTCAGAAGGTCAGAAAAGGTGATCCCATGATCCTGGGACACAGCAACCGTCATAAATATGAGTCAGTTACCAAGTAACTGAATTTTGACCATGTGACCATGGGGATGATGCAATGGTTGTAAGTGTGCAAAAAGGTCATAAGTCAGTGCTGTTTTTTCAGTGCTGTTGTAACTTCAAACAACCACTAAACGAATTGTTGTAAGTTGTGGATACCTGTATTAGAAATCTTCACTTCATTATTTTGATTATCTGCCATTAAATCACTGTTGAGCCTTAGCAACTACATAGATAGATTTCCTCTGTGTTGATCTATCCATAACCTGGTGTACCTGTCACCACTTATCTGAATCTATCTGCTGGTCATCCTCTTCTTCTACCTTCCACATTTACCAGCTTTTATATGGAATGGGATAACTCGCCATGGCCAACTCACTGTGGCCAATTCGCCATGGTCAATTTACTGCAGGACAACTCACCACAGTACAATTCAACGATTCAATTTAATTATTTAAAATAATTAAAAAAATATTTTAATTTTTGTCATTTACATTTCCTTTTGCCCCTTCCTTCCTTTGGCATTCTTTCTTTAATGATTCTATTCCACAATTTCTTTGATATTAATGTAACTCTTATCCCACGGTGAGTTGTCCTGTGGCGAGTTGGCCGTGGCTAATTGTCCCACGGTGAGTTGGCAACAATGAGTGGGCTGGGGTGAGCTGGCCATGGTGAGTTGTCCTAGATCTGCATTAGAACCTTCTTCAGAGAGCTACACAGTAAGTCTTTATATACGGGGTCCAAAGTAAGATAATTTGAGCTTGGTTGTTTGTGGCCTTGAATGAGAACTTTGGTTAATTTGTTCAATGATCCATCAATTTGTTTTCTTGGTCATCCACAGTATTTTCAGTTTTCTCCAACACCAAATTCCAAAGGCATCAATACCATTCCTATCCTGCTTCTTCAATCTCCAACTTTCACTTCCATAAGATGCCACAGAGAACACTATAACTCTCAGGATTCTGATTTTTGCAAGGAGCTTCCATTGGGAAGTAAGTTAGCTTGCAGACTTCTTCTACCAGTTAATTACTATTAGTATGTATAAAATACAAGACACTAAGCTCTTCAGTGCATTGTGTTGTTACACTTTCCTGCCTTTACAGTCATCTTCTAATTTAGGAAGACTGAAACTTCAAAGAGAGGCTTTTACCTCCATTAATCCATTAAACCTTTTATTTAAAATTTAAAGAGACACATGTGAATGAAAAGCTACCTCCAACTCTGCTCCTTTTCAATATCATTTCCTGAGACCCCTTGTACTTACAAATTATTCAGCCAGTTGTTTCATCAAAGAAGATGATTCTACTATATACATATGCCAACTAGGAGGTAAGTATAGTGCAATTATGCCCAAGGCATGATTAGCCTGTTGCAATATTTTCAGGATCAGACTCAATAATATTAGTAAGAGTTAAAGGTTTAAATATATTTCCTTTTATTTACAATAGGCATTCTATATTCACTGAATATTCACAGATAGAAGCGAGGAAAAGGGTGTAGGTGGCTCCTTATATATACAATGGGTGGAGCTATAAGTGGGAGTGGTGAATTATGAATACATTAAGAAGTGAAGAATAAGTTAACCCCTGATACCCCGTTCATATATTATTTACACATTAGAGAATAAGGCATTTACATCTGACAAATCCCCCTCTAAATGCCGATTCGTTATACAACACCAATTACACTCAGATTCAGGACAATACAATACATACAATTTAGAAGTTAAATATTTGTGTTGCTTAGAAGGTAAAGGCTTTGTCAATATGTCAGCTAATTGTTCTGAGGTATCACAATGCACTGCTTTAATAAATCCATCCTGAGATAATTGTCTCACATGTTTAAATTTTATATCTATATGTCTGGACCTTTGTCCAATGGCATCAGATCTAGATATTTCAATGGCTGCTTTATTATCTTCATGCATAACAAAAGGCAAAACAGGTTTTTTCCAAACATCTGAAATTAAATCATTAAACCATACAAGGTTATTTGCAGCTTTGGATAAACAAACATATTCCGCTTCTGTCGTTGAAGTGGCCACTAGTTCTTGTTTACCAGTGTACCAGTAAACTGGACAGTCATTTAAGAGAAATATATAACCAGATGTACTTTTTCTACATGAGGTGTCTCCAGCCCAATCTGCATCTGCATAACATGTAAGCTTTGGTTCTTTATTGTCTTTAGGTTCTAATATTAAGCAAAAGTCTAGTGTACTTTTCAGATATCTTAAAATTCTTTTAACAGCTTCCCAGTGATACATTGTTGGTTTGCTGACATGTCTGGATAATAGATTGAGTGGTAAGGCGATATCTGGTCTAGTCCAATTAGATATATAAAGAAGTGAACCTATGATTGATCTATAAAACGTGTTATCCTTGAATTCGGGGGAAGATTCATCAGTATTTCTTAGAAAATCAGTTTGCATAGGAGTATCACAAGGTTTGGCATTGTTTAAATTGCATTTATTTAAAAGTTCTACAATCTTATCTCTCTGAGTAAGTTTGAATCCCCTTCTAGTCTTATTAATTTGGACACCAAGATATTTGTTTACTTTACCTAGAGATTTTAACGAGAAATGTTCATTTAGTTTGGTTACAAAGGTTTCTCTTCTCTCTTTATGTTTTCCTATGTATAAAATGTCATCCACATAAATCAATACAAATTCAATGTAATCATCATCCTTTTTGACAAAAAAGCAGTTATCAGCAGTAGTAGCGTTGAAGTCCATGGTTCTAAGTACTTTCACTAAACAATCATACCATCGTTTACCAGATTGTTTTAACCCGTATAAACTCTTGTTTAACAACCAAATTTCATTTTTGTTTGTGTATTGACTGTGAGGTGCTCTTACGTATATTTCTTTATCTAGTTTAGCGTGTAGATACGCAGTCTGTATGTCGTATTGAAATACATCAAGGTTGAGTGCTGATGCTACCACTAGAGCTGTTTTGACACTCTCTGTTCTTACTGTGGGGGAATACGTGTCAGTATAGTCCTCCGGATATTTCTGTGCATAACCTTGTGCAACTAGTCTAGCTTTGTATAGAGTATTGCCTCCCTCTAAGTTCTTAATTTTATATATCCACCTGGTACCAATAATTGTTTTATCCTTAGGTGCAATTGCAGGTGTAAATACATTTAATCCTTGTAAACTTTCCATCTCTTTTTTCATCGCTAATTCCCATTTTTCCTTTTCTTCACGAGGGAGTTTTAACACTTCCTCATATGTATTGGGTGTTGTTGGCTCACCATCCATATGCATTATGTAATCTTTGTATTTATTTGGCATTTGATTTCTGGTGTTTCTAATGGTTTTTTCAGGTTTACTAACGTTATCATGCAAATATCTTGCTTCCTTTTTTGTTAATGTGTCTGTCTTAATTTTGTGTTGGCTATTTGTCCAAATTTTGGTTTTGTTCTTATTTTTGTTGATATTTTGCTTTTCTATGATCCCTTCTTCATGAGATTTTGTACCTTTATATTTATTTGGAAATATTTCATTAAGATGTAATTTAGACCAGTTAGCCTGTTCATGGAACACAGCTGTTCTGGAGACTATAAATTTGTTATTGTTATCAATGAATCTGTACCCTTTAGTACCGGTTTCATATCCCATAAATCTGAGTCTTCTGGATACGTTTTCTCCCTTTCTTCTTAATTGTTTAGGTATGTGTACGTCTGCAGTGACTCCAAATATATGCATGTGTGCTAATTTTGGTTTTCTATTATACATCACTTCATATGGTGTCTTATTTACAATGCTGGACCATGTTCTATTTTGTGTGTAATTTGAATAATGTAAGGCTTCTGACCAGAATTGTTTGCTTAAGCCAGCATCTTCCAATGTGCATCTAATCATGGTTTGTAATGTGGAATTTTTTCTCTCTGCAATCCCGTTCTGGAACGCAGAAAATGGACTAGATGTGTAATGTAACATTCCTTTGTCTTTTAACCATTGGGAGAATTCTTTAGACATGAATTCGCATCCCCTATCTGTCATAATTTGTTTTATTTTGATGTTGTGTTGTGTTTCTATGCGTTTGTAAAATTCTTTAAATTTTTGAAATGTTTCATCTTTGTGTTTTAATGTATAAACAAACCCATAGCGGCTATAATCGTCCACTATTGTCAGGAAGTAACGTTTTCTATAAGTGATTGATGGAGTTAATGGACCAACTAAGTCCATGTGTACTAAATCAAAAATTTTGTTAGTTGATCTAGTAGATTTTCTTGGCCTGGGGCTAGTTTTTAGTTTTGTAGATTTACATACTGAGCATTCCAAATAGTTTTCACAATTTTTTATTTTAACACCTTCTGCGTGTTCAGTCATTTTTTGTACTACAGGAAAACTGGCATGTCCTAACTTCCTATGTAAGATGTGAGCACACTCATCATGAATTGGCTTACCTATTTTTGGTTTTTTTTCATTGTGTGCATCTTTGTGATCATGAGATGTTTTACACTCATCATTGTCACTATTGCTAATATTTTCATCATCTACTTCAATACAATCTTCCATATTTGAGTCAATGTTATGCAACCATTTTTCCTTAGTTATCAGATAAGGTAGGCCTCCTTTAATCATCACTGTGCCTATATTTATTTTATTCTTCTCCAAAATCGCTTTTCCTTTTGAAAAAACAATGTTAATGTCAGAATCTCTACTTAGTTTTATAGCACTTAGTATGTTATGAGGTATCTCAGGTATTAGCAATACCCCCTCTATTTTTCCTAGACCAGGCAAGGTTACATTCCCTCTACCTAATACTTGCACCTTTTCTTGGTTAGCTACCTTTATTACAAATTTATCTTCTGCAAATGAAGACAATATATTTTTGTTATTAGTGGTGTGATTAGTTGCTCCAGAATCAATAAGCCAATTATTGTTCTCATTTTGCTGTATGTTAGTGTTGTCTTGTTTATTTAGCCCGTTCAGTGAGCCA
Organism: Pantherophis guttatus; assembly: GCF_059756535.1. Lineage (NCBI taxonomy): Eukaryota > Metazoa > Chordata > Lepidosauria > Squamata > Colubridae > Pantherophis > Pantherophis guttatus. The sequence goes on from NC_142064.1 coordinate 80,493,123, forward strand.
GATTTTCTATCCTTTGAATTATCTCTGCCCCCTCTATTCTCTTTGTAATTTGGTGGGCTCCTATATCTATGTCTATCTATGGAAGACTGTCTATAATTGTATTTGTTTCTATATTCTGACCTATGCCTTTCTCTTGAAATTTTGGGACAGTCTCTTCTATTGTGTTCCCTGGATCCACAATTGTGGCATTTAAATGTTTCATTATATTTTTCTTGGAAAGCTACTTTCCTATATGGTTTGTGTTCTGTGTGATTGCTAGAATGATTCCTTCTTGAATTGTCTTCTGCTATCAGTTTATTGGATAGACTTTCTATGGATAAATATCCTAGATTGATAGTGTCTAAATGTGACATAAAATTGTCCCATGATGAATCAAGTGAGTTGATAATAACACTTTTCATTGTTTGGTCTGAAATCACCTCCCCCCTCAAATGCAGCTCAGCTCTTATTTTGTTTAAATATATTAAATGCTCACTTATGGAAACCCCTGGTTTTACCCTAGATGAAAAGAAATCTTTAGACATCCTTGTGGTGGTAGCTATACTGTCACTGTGAAATAAATTAAACATGCATTGAATGATTTCTGAAACAGTCAGATTTGGCTTAATGCTATGATACATTGCAGGAGACACACTAGATATTATTAAGAAAAATGCTCTATGGTGTAAACAATCTATTTTTAGAGTCCAAGGTCTTTTTGGGGGACTAGTGATAAAAAATAATAAGTTTTCCTTCATAAAGACAACCTGGAGCTGTTGATACCATTCTTGCAAATTAACGCCATCGACCCTTAGCTTTGGGAAGTCACTGGGTAAATTTCCGACATTATTGTGTCCATTACTTACAACCTGAGGTAGTCCGTGGTCTCGCAAGTGTAGAAAATTGCAAAACGGCATGGGGATGCTCGCAACGAGTCTGCATGGTCTCCTCGCCAGTTCATGTCTTCCCGGACCGTCTGCGTAGTTTTGCGCATGCGCGTTGTCCATTTCTTCTTTGGAGTCGTCGTGGAAGGTTCTCTCCATTGTGGCTCGCTCGTTCTGCTCCTCTTCAGATGAATCGGTCTCTGGTTCGATTTTGGGAGTCTTGACGACGGCGGCTGCTCTTCCTCTTCCCCTGAGGGCTTTGGTGCTTGCTTCGGTTTGTGGCGTAGGGCGGTACTGGCAGGGCTCTCTGGGTTCGGGCATCGGCGTTCTCGTAGTCAGGATGGGAGCGGGCAGGTCTTGAGGCATCGGCTTGCTCGCTCACTTCTTGGGTAGCTGTTTGTTAATTTTTAGTTTTGGCCCAAATGCAGCAAAAAGCGTTTTCATTGCTGATTTTATTTGGGAGTTCGTTGAATCATCTTCACTTTCTGATTCTGATTCTTCTGAGGAGTTTGAATCTTCTTTTTCATTTTCGTTGTTTGGTAACGTTTTTCGCGCCAGAAACTTTGAATTGAGCATTTTGATTGGCTCTGCTTCGCTCACCCTGGAGGCCTGTTGAAACCAAGATGGCTGCCATTCAAAATTTCACGCGGGATCACCGTTTTTCTTCTTCGTAATGACTTTCTCTGCAGTCATATCACTCACTATTTTTGGATCTTTAGACTTTTCATTAGTGATGTTTTTCTCTCTCGCTGCTCCGCTGTTCTTCAGCATATCTTGGAGTTTCGCGATGAGGCTTTCATCATTCTTCTGGCTCTTTAATAGTTTTAATATCTCTGACCTGAGTTCGTTATTCTCTATTTCGATTTCCTTCTGGTCATCAATTTCATCTATTATTTCTTCGTCTTCAGTGGTGTATTCTTCGGATTCTCTCGAAATTGCGTTTGTGGATTCGTTGATTATTTCTTGTTCTGTTTCCATTTCTTTGCTGTAGGCCCTGGTGTTGGGCCTATCTTTCTTAGACATTTTTAAGTTTTTTTTTTATTGAGTCAATTAACCATCCTCTGCTACCAGCTTGTTGCAATATTTTCAGGATCAGACTCAATAATATTAGTAAGAGTTAAAGGTTTAAATATATTTCCTTTTATTTACAATAGGCATTCTATATTCACTGAATATTCACAGATAGAAGCGAGGAAAAGGGTGTAGGTGGCTCCTTATATATACAATGGGTGGAGCTATAAGTGGGAGTGGTGAATTATGAATACATTAAGAAGTGAAGAATAAATTAACCCCTGATACCCCGTTCATATATTATTTACACATTAGAGAATAAGGCATTTACATCTGACATAGCCAATAGGATTTCTCCACATTGGCAGTGGAGAAAGTAGGAGGACAGAAAGGTAAACCATTTCTCTGACCTGTAAATTGTTGCTTGTAGAAAACCAATCTTCACAGGACCTCCCCCACCCCTTTCCCCACAACATTCAAGCTCAGTCATGGTAAATCCTTAGATGAGCACAATACTTTTTCCTTCCTTTCTGTTGCTGGGAAATGAAGTCAGGGAATAACAAGTTTGGTTATTAAATACAGCAATACCTCAGTACTCATTGTTAATTGGTTCTGGGAGGCGCAACGAATACTAAAAACAAATTACCAAACAAACTATGTAATTAACACGTCATCCCAGTGGTGAAATCCATTTTTTTTTACTATCTGTTTTGTGGGCATGGCTTGGTGGGCGTGGTGTGGCTTGGTGGGCGTGGCAGGGGAAGGATGCTGCAAACTCTCCATTCCCACCCCACTCCAGGGGAAGGATACTGCAAAATCCCTATTTCCTCCCCACTCCTGGGGAAAGGATATTGCAAACTCTCCATTCCCACCCCACTCTGGGGCCAGCCAGAGGTGGTATTTGCCGGTTCTCTGAACTATTTACAGACCCCTCACATCCTGGACATAACGACGCTATAGAGCACTGCACACCAGAACAACAAGACACAAGAACAGTTTTTCCCCCGAATGCCATCACTCTGCTAAACAAATAATTCCCTCAACACTGTCAAACTATTTACTAAATCTGCACTGCTATTAATCTTCTCATCGTTCCCATAACCCATCTCCTCCCACTTATGACTGTATGACTGTAACTTTGTAGCTTGTATCCTTACGATTTATATTAATATTGATTGTTTCCTGATTGCTTATTTGTACCCTCTGACTATCATTGAGTGTTGTACCTTATGATTCTTGATGAACGTATCTTTTCTTTTATGTACACTGAGAACATATGCACCAAGACAAATTCCTTGTGTTTCCAATCACACTTGGCCAATAAAGAATTCTATTCTATTCTATTCTATTCTATTCTATTCTATTCTATTCTATTCTATTCTATTCTATTCTATTCTATTCTATTCAAAATTTCCACTGAAATTCTCTGAGCTGCTCAAAATTTTCACTACCAGTTCTCCAGAACCTATCAGAACCTGCTGGATTTCACCCCTGCGTCACCCTTTGTTTTGGCCAGAAAAGGCGAGACAAGAGGCAATCAACAAGTTCTAGCTTGTGTGTCGAGTACTAAACAAATGATGAGTACCAGGACAAAAATTTCATCTCAAAATGCATCGAGTTCCAAATTGAATGAGTTTCAAAGCAGTCAAGTACTGAGGTATGACTGTACTGTAAACTGAAAGTGTTAGGAATTTGGGAAGAGTCCCTAATGGTATTTCTAAACCAAGGATTAGTAACCCAGGTTTTTTCTAAACAAAAAAGCTTTTCTGTTGGATGGGGAATTTCTATATTTGGAAATCATTGTTTTGCAAGTGGAGTTAGCTTTCTAGTTTGTTTAATATTTTATTAACCTACTACTAGGTCTTGACTATCCTTTTTCTTCACAAGGTGACCTCCTGTTTCAGTTTCCAGTGGTGTCTTTTTTTCCCGGTCTCAATGTGAGTTAATGTGGCAGCAAGGTTCATTACATCATCACCCTTGTCCTTGTGGGTGGGTGGTGGGAGTCTGATTTCAAAGCAATATGTGGGAAGAGTGTCAGGCGACATACATATTGGTTCTGACACAGAAATGTTTTTGGATTGCCACAGTGGCAATTTTCATTTTATTTATGCTTCATTTAAGAAAAAATAAATAAATGGATGTTCATTAGAAGCATTCTAACTATCTGGTTCTCTGCAGGCCTTTGCAGTGGAAAGGAGGTTACGGCCTGTCAGTTTTCCCACTTTTTTGCATTGACATGTATGTTCCATTCTGAATTTCCCACAACTGAGTAAATCTGCAACAGTAAAGTCCGTAATTGTCAGACCATCTGCAACCAGCAACAGCTCCCCATCGCCCGGTGCGTTCTCACAGGGAGGGCCTACTCAGGGTGCCGTCGGCTAGACAGTGTCGACTGGCGATCCCTAGAGGCAGAGCTTTCTCTGTGGGTGCTCCCACCCTCTGGAACCAACTTCCTCTGGGGCTCCGGTTGGCTCCTGACCTCCGCATCTTCCACCGCGACTTAAACACATGGCTGTTCAGCCTGGACTGGGGGGGGTGTTAACATGTATTTTAACACGCTTTTATTTGGATATTTTATTGTTGTGAGCCGCCCTGAGTCCTACGGAGCTAGGGCGGCATATAAATCAAATAAAATAAATAATGGTATTTCTAAACCAAGGATTAGTAACCTAGCGCTGCATAAGACCAGAGAGGTCTTCTACCCCTTATTCCTAAAAGTAGTTGCCACAATTTTCCACCAGTCTGAAATCCTGAAAACTAGTCTTATACGGTACACAATTTTCGGTAGGAAAGAGCCAATATGGAATGGCGACAACATCGTGCAAATGCCGTGGCTTGCATAGTTGTGTCAGATCTCAGGATGTAAATACATTATAGTGGTGTTTGTATGTGTGCGTCATCATTTTATTGCCATTCAAGTTTTTTGCAGATGTTACTGGCCTTATAATAAATGTACCACCTCTCACCTGGACTACTGCAACACTCTCTACATGGGGCTCCCTTTGAAGAGCACCCGGATGCTCCAACTGGTCCAGAATGCGGCCGCACGGGTAGTCACGGGAGCCGCATGGTGCTCCCATACAACACCTCTCCTGCGTGAGCTGCACTGGCTCCCAGTGGTCTTCCGGGTGCACTTCAAGGTGTTGGTTATCATCTTTAAAGCGCTCCATGGCATAGGACCTAGTTATCTTCGAGACCGCTTGCTGCTACCAACGGCCCCCCATCGACCTGTGCGCTCCCACAGAGAGGGCCTCCTCGGGGTGCCATCAGCCAAACAATGTAGGCTGGTGACCCCCAGGGGGAGGGCCTTCTCTGTGGGGCACCTACCCTCTGGAATCAGCTGCCCCCAGAGATAAGGAGAATCCAAGACCTCGGTGCCTTCCGCCATGCCCTTAAAACCTTCTTTTTCCAGCAAGCCAGGCTGGCCTAACACTTTTAAAAATGTTTTTAATTGTCTGTTATTGTTTTTAATCATGGGGCCAAATTTATATATATATTTTTAATTGTATTTTAATGTTTGTAGTTTATGTTTTTACTTGGCTGTTCACCGCCCTGAGTCCTCAGGGAGAAGGGCGGTATACAAATTTAAAAATAAATAAATAAATAAACAAACAAACAAACAAATAAATAAATAAATAAATAAATAAATAAATAAATAAATATGGTTCCCCACAAAAATGTGCTTGCACACTCCTGATCTGCGCAGAGGTTTTCTGGAGAGGATAAGAAACTCAAGAAAGGGAAATAAGTTTAACTTACAGTGGAAATGAACAGCACTGGTACTGCTGGATAAATTGGAAATCTACAACATTGGAAGGAACTACTGTTTGTTATAATCCTACATCACACCTTATGTGGACAATGTATCTATGAAGTCATCAAGAAAAAAAAACCTGTTGTGTTTGTCTCAGCAGGTCTACCATCTGGCCAACCTTGTTAGAAATGTAGCAGTAGGGAATCACTGGGGAAATTTGGGTGTAAACTCAGTGGAGAAGTTGTAAATACATTCTGGAAAAAAGCCAAAGGAAAATCATTGGTAAACTGTCGCCAATTAAATTGGACTGATAAGTCCATGTAGTCATCAGGAATAAAGTGCAACCTGAGAGTATTTTTACCGGTGAGTTGCTGGCAAAGCTCTACTCCTTGTCTGTGTTATTTGCCAAGATTATGCCGTTAGAAAATACAGGTAGTCCTCGCCTTACAGCAGTTCATTTAGTGATCATTCAAAGTTACAACGGCACTGAAAAGAGTGACTTATGACACTGTTTTCATACTTACCACCCTTGCAGCATCCCACGATCATGTGATCAGAATTCAGGCACTTGGTAACTGACTCACCTTTATGATGGTGGCAGTGTTCCGGGATCTTGTGATCCCCTTTTGTGACCTTCTGACAAACAAAGTCAATGAGGAAGCTGGATTCACTTAACAGCTGTATTACTAAGTTCACAACTTTAGGGATTCAGTGGCAAGAAAAGTTGTAAAACGGGGCAACATTCACTTAACAAATGCCTCACTTAGCAACAGAAATTTTGGGCTCAATTGTGATTGTAAGTCAAGGACTACCTACCTAGTTTATGCTGAGTTTTATATAGGTGCAGCAATCATATACAGGTTACTCTGAACCTATGACCACAATTGGGATCGGAATTTACACCTTAAGTCATTGCAGTTGTAAGTCGAGTAAGACCTCATTTTACCTCAGTTTTTTCAATGGTTGTTAAGCACATCACTGCATCCGTTAAGTGATTCACATAATTGTTCAGCGAATCCGTCTTCCCCAAATGGGTTCTTTTCTTGGAAATTGGCAAAAAAAAAAAGGTTGCAAATTCCAAACATGCGACTGCAGTGTGCTGCACCTGTTGTGATTGCAACATCTGGTTGCCAAGCAGCAAAAATGCGATTGCATGACTACAAGAGCGATGCAATAGTTATAAGTGGGAGTACAGGTCATAAGTCCCTTTTTCCAAGGTGGTTGCAACTTTATTATTTATATATGGAATTTATGGAATTGCCACCCATCTCACTGATAAGCAACTCTAGGCAGCTTACAAATGATAAAAAGATAACTATAAAACAATTAACAGTTTAAAAGTTATGTAAGAACTAAAACCAAGAAGATGGATGGCATGACAGGGAGGTTATCTTGTCCTGTCAACCATCTCTTGCAAGATCCATTGGGGCTTCAAGCCAACTGGCAGAAGCACATTTTAATGCCCCTCCAGAAGGCCAGGAGGGCGGGAACAGATTTTACCTCTAATGGTAGAAATGCCCCACAGGTTAGGGTCCATAGTGGAAAGGGTTCTTCTCCTTGACCCCACCAGCTGAAATTCCTTAACTGATGGAGTCTGAGGTAATCCTCTTCTGTTGGAGCAAGTGGGGCAGGATAATTCTGTTGGGATGAGATGGTTCCTCAGATACTCTGGACCCATGCCCAGAGATCTTTAAAAGTCTTTAAAGGTAGTGACCAACACTTTGAATTGGACCTGGAAGCAAACTGGCAATCCATGCAACTCACATAAACAGTGGTGTTAACATATGGTACCCTAGAGACTGCCAGAACTGTCTACATTCTACATCATCTGTAGCTTCCAAATACTCTTTAAGGGTAGCCCCATCTAAAACTTTGAACGGTCATATGTTGAGGGCAATCTATAATAGCAATAGCACTTAGACTTATATACCGCTTCACAGTGCTTTACAGATGCCTCTCTAAGTGGTTTACAGAGTCAGCATATTGCCCCCAACAATCTGGGTCCCCATTTTACCAACCTTGGAAGGATGGAAGGCTGAGTCAACCTTGAGCCTGGTGAGATCCGTATATAACTTCTTCTTGAACTGCCTGGTTATGAGTGGCTGAGTTGCTATACTGAAAAACAATCCTGGACATAGGATTGATATTTGAAAATAGATACCTCACAAACATACTCAGCATCGAACTGAAGTTTGGCATAGGCTGGTCAGGTTCTTGTGGTAATGTGATTTAGTTCTTATGATAAGCAGTATTGCAAACTACCCGATACTTCATTCTTATTGCCGTACAAGAATTGTAGCTTGCACATTTAAGCCCATGGATTCTAATGGGCTAAATCTCTTTTCCTTTGAGTTACTTCCATTCTCTTTATTTTCTCTCTAAATTGCATTCCATATGTTATCTCGATAATCTTAACCACAACAGTAGTATCGGTCCCATATTACAGATGGGCTCTAGCTGCGAGAAAGATAAAAAGAAGTTTTCATCTCTGCGGCAACTTGGATGTATTCTCGACTTGCACGAGATTGTCCCCTTGGCTCACGGCTCATTTTCTTAACCAGTAGATGAAAGAAGCTTGCCGTTGTTGGAGGCAGAGTCCCATCTGAGTGGATAATGTGCAAAGATTCGCATCAGGACAGCTCCCATGAGGGTCTTATACCGTGTCCTTGTTTGGCTTTGCACATTACTGATGCTCATTAGTAAGTACACAGAAGGAATGCTAAGGAAAAGTTGTCCCATATTCTGGGAAAAATTGGCCTAATTCATTTCCTCTACCAAAAACAAATAAGCCACCAATGCTATGATTGATTCCCTAAAACCTTGATTAGCAGACGCAGAATGCCATACCTATTTTGAATGGCTACTTTCTTCTTAAATTCAATCTCCTTATTAGTCTCCAGAAACAGGTCTTTCTAAGATTAGAGAACACAAAAGCTTGGGGGAAGGGTGGTGGGGCGGGGGGGACAGAAGCAGATGTAAGTCTTTAAACCCCCTCTCCCTATTGGTTCGCATTGCCAACCTTGGGGAAGTTTAAATACTTTGGCTTAATTAAACCAAAAGCCATTTCGTTGGTTAAATAATATTTCTCTCATTGCTTACAACAGAAGGAGACCCTTCTTCATCTTTATCTTGATCTCGAACAGGGAACACCCTGGGCTTCATCAAATGCTCTGAGTTTACAATGTTGTGGCAATGCTCTTCCTAGCAGTTTAAACTGTTGTTGTTATTGTTGGTGTGTGTGTGTGTGTGTGTGTGTGTGTGTGTGTGTGTGTGTGTGAATTCAAAATCCCCTTCAAGCCAGGGGTGAAATTCAGCAGGTTCTGACAGGTTCTGGAGAACCGGTAGTGGAAATTTTCAGTAGTTCGGAGAACTGGCAAATACCACCTCTGGCTGGCCCCAGAGTGGGGTGGGAATGGAGATTTTGCAGTATCCTTCCCCCAGGAGTGGGGGGGGGAAATGGGGATTTTGCAGTATCTTTCCCCTGGAGTGGGGTGGGAATGGAGATTTTGCAGTATCCTTCCCCCAGGAGTGGGGAGGGAATGGGGATTTTGCAGTATCTTTCCCCTGGAGTGGGGTGGGAATGGAGATTTTGCAGTATCCTTCCTCCAGGAGTGGGGAGGGAATGGGGATTTTGCAGTATCCTTCCCCCTGGAGTGGGGTGGGAATGGAGATTTTGCAGTATCCGTCCCCAAGCCACATCCACCAAGCCACAGCATGCCCACCAAGCTAATCCCACAGAACCGGTAGTAAAAAAATTTGAATTTCACTACTGTTTTAAGCCATGAACGACACCATCTCTTGACCTACCTGCATACAGGAACATGGGAAGGATTAAACATATACTTCCCAGAAGCTTTCAAATTTCTTATTGGGTGTATATGAATTGATGTGAATACTATGATTTATCTGAATTATTGTACTGATCCTTCTGCTTTTTTTTTTTAATTTGATTTATATGCCGCCCTTCTCCGGAGACTCAGGGCGGCTTACAATGCGTTAAGCAATAGCCTTCATACTTTTGTATATTTATACAAAGTCAGCTTATTGCCCCCACAAACTGGGTCCTCAATTTACCTACCTTAGAAAGGATGGAAGGCTGAGTCAACCTTGAGCCTGGTGAGATTCGAACTTACAGTAATTGCAGGCAGCTGTTCTTAATAACAGGGTGCTTTAGACCACTGTACTACCAAGGCTCTTTTCAATTAAATTAAATCAATTGTATTTGATGCTTCAATGGATGCATCAAATACAATTGACTTAATTTAGTCAGCTGCTTTCCTTTGATAACAGGGCTGTAGGAACACTGTGACGGTTGTAAGTGTGAGAATTGGTTGTAAGTCACTTTTTTCAATGCCATTGTAACTTCAAACAATTGCTAAACAGATGGTTAAAAGTCAAGGACTACTATACCTAGTCTGGATGGTGCATAAGATCCTGGTAACTCTTTTTTAGACTGGCCCCAATTTTGCCTATTATAGAAGCATGCATTGAAAATAAATCAAGCAAATGTTATAACTATCTCCTGGGACCTCTCAAGCATCGCCAAAGAATATGCTGCACCTGTGTTGGACTCCATCTCCCATCAACCTAAGCCAGCTGAGTCAATAGGACTTTGAAACATGCGAAGTGTCAGATATCTGATCACTGGGTCAGCTAACCTAGGAATGTAGATGCTGGCTGGCTGAAGCTTCTCAGAATGTCAGAACAATAAATCTGTTAAGCTGTTCTATGTTTATATAATGCCTTGGGAGAGGGAAGTACATTCCTTTTTTTTTTTTTTTTTTTGAAATAATAAAAACAGATTTCTGGCAACCACAGGTAATTGACCCAAGGACATCCTGGGTGTCAGTCTAATTGCTAAATTGGGTCTTGGCACAGCCAGCTAGACAATGGAGGCAACGAGCCAACACTGCAGTGACAAATATTGTATATTGCCAAAAATTTCAATGCATTAAAGCAATTAGTCAGCCTCCATCAGACTGATGAAACCGGACTGTTAGGAGAAAGCTGTTAATTTAAGCAAAACTGAAAACCCAGGACGGGTGCCCCTTATTGGTTTTAAGGAGAAAAACCAAGAATCTTACAGCTTCATTGTACAATTGCAGTGGCTGCCATCTCACTCCAAGGACTGCTGCTCATTACCCTTCTGAGTATCTCAAGCACATCTTTCTTGCTATAGGATTAAATGGGGCAGAGGCAGTGGTGGGATTCAAATAATTTAACAACCGGTTCTCTGCCCTAATGACCAGCTGGGTAGGCGTGGCTTGATGGTCATGTGACCGTGTGGGCGTGGCCAAACTCAACATCACTCACATCGATGGGCACTTTGCTTTAGCTGTTACAATGTAATAAGGGTTAACCAGAGAGGCAGTTTCTGTAAGCAGGACAATAAAGATTAGGCTAGAAATAACACCAGAATATTTCCTTCCTGCCTTCCTTACAGGATTAGCCCTGTAAAGTGGAAAAAAACAAAATAAGATTTCTTCCAACAACCGGTTCTCCAAACTGCTTAGAAAGTTAACAACCGGTTCTCCCGAATAGGTGCGAACTGGCTGAATCCCACCACTGGGCAGAGGCACATGTTTTTCGAAAGCAGTCTTCCTCGACCTGCTGCCCTTTATATGTGTTGTCAGAGCATCAGATTGGGAAATCCTGATTTAATTGAAAAACCAAACCAAACCCAAGATTGCTATAAGAAAAATAAAAAGCCCAATTCACCAATATCCCCATGATATCTACATGATGTGTGATCGTGCTCTTGCCTTATTCAGTTATCCGCTGTTGGTGTCATTTTCCGTGTCATATCCAACTTTATAGTTACTTCATCATGAAACAGGTTAGACAAGGAAGCTTTGAGGAGGTTTGGTGTATCTCTGCATCTTTATCCAAGTGCAATATTTGAAGGAATTGGATGTCTTTAGTCTACTGAAAAGGACCGGGGTGTGTTGTGGCTCCGTTGCCTGAGCCTGGGCTATCGACAGATGCAGACTCTGAGAGTGAGGAAGAGGAGTTGACAAGGCCTCCCTCTCCAGGACCCTCCTCTCTGGCAATGCCTCCGGAGGACACCGAAGGCCAAAAGATAGGCTCAGAGCCAAGCATGTCCCCGCAGCCGCAGGTGGAAACTGACGAAGGAGATAAGTGCTGGCTGGACCCTCGCCAGAGGCGCAGGGAGAAGCGTGCGCAGCAGAGGGGAAGGCGTGCCAGAGATTAGCTGAGTCACTGGACCACACCCCACAGGGTATAAATGTGGGTGTGGTGGCCGGTTCAGTTTGTGACGAGCAAAAACTAGAAATAATCCATGATCTCTGCGTTACTGGACTTTGCCTGCTTTATCGGACTGCATTTGGATTAATCCTTGTATTGTTGAAAACTCTGCCTGTTTTATCGGAATGCTGGCAGTCTAATCTTTGTTTTGTGTGAGTAAAGTCTGAATTGGCAGCTAGCCACTGGGTTGCTGCCAGCTTTATTTTCAAAGAATTTTGTCGTGTGGCTTATTAACTCCGGGCCATCTGTGGGGGGTGCGTGAGTGGAACGGGGACAGAACAGGGTGACATAATAGCAATGTTCCAATATTTGAGGGGATGCCACAACAAAGAGGGTGTAAACCTATTTTATAAAGCATTAGAAAGCAAGACAAGAAGCAATGGATGGAAACTAATCAAGGAGAAAAGCAACCTAGATCTAAGGAGAAATTTCCTGGCAGTGAGAACAGTGAACTAGTGGAATGGCTTGGCTTCACAACTTGTGGGTGCTCCATCACTGGAGGATTTTAAGAAGAGATTGGACAGACATTTGTCTGGAATGGTATTGGGTTTCCTGCTTGAGCAGGGTGTTGGATTAGAAGACCTCCAAGGTCCCTTTCAACTCAGTTATTCTGAATAATTGTAGGAGGTGGAGATTTTCCTAGTAGGGGAAACCTTTTTTCCTGTTAATATTAACCACAAGAATATTCTGCAACCAGCCACCATAGGAATGCCTGAAATTGATTAACCCTAGTCCCGTGATGGCAAACCTATTACGCACGTGCCACAGGTGGTACGCAGAGCCCTCTCTGCGGGCACGCAAGTCGTCACCCCGGCTCAGCTCTCTCGCACATATGTGCGTGCCTCTGGCCGGCCAGCTAGTTTTTGGGTCTCTGCTGCACATGCATGGGGGGGGCGGGGTACATGTGGGAGATGCACGCACATGAGTGGGGGGAGGGGCTTAATCATGGGGGTCGCACGTGCATGCACAGGGTCATGTGTGCATTCACAGGGAATCGTGCATGCATGCATGGGGGTCACACGTGCATGTGCAGGGGGCAGGGCACATGCAGGGGGTTGTGTGTGCATGCGTGGAGCATATGCGGGGGTCGTGCATGCATATGGGAGGTCACTCACACATGCGCAGGGGTGGGGCACACAGGAGGGTCCCGTGCGCATTGCATCCATCTTCCTCAAGTGAGGCAGCTTTCATTGAAAAGCATTCTCCAGGCCGCGAAAGTCCCCCGTGCAAGTTTTAAAGCTGTGGCTGGGCACTGCAGGCCCGTCCCCCTTTCTGTCATCCCCTCCTCATGGATCCCATTCCCACTCCACCAGCCATCACGTTAGCGAGACTGGCATCAGTCGTGGCCAGGTCAGGCAGTTTCTCGGGGCAGGGAGCAGGTTGTGCGTCTCCCCAAGCGACCGAGGCACATCCAGCACAAACAAGGGCCAGAAGAAGTTCCAGCAAGAATGAGGCACCAGAGAATCAGCCACGGCTGCTTCTCAATCCCCCTCTGTCGCCCTTACTTTCCCAGGCCAGGTGAGGAGGGGTGGGGCCAGCCAGCGGTGGTATCACCTGACAGGGAGCCACAGCAGGGGGCCCAAAGAGCTGCACATGGCTCCAGAGTTGCGGGTTGCCGACACCCGTACTATATAGTAGCAAAGTCAACAACCAAGGTATTTTAGAAAATATTCCCTACTTATAAGAACCTCTAATACTAGATGATGAAGTTAGATTAGCACAGCAGTCCTTGCCAACTAAGGAGGCTACAGGAACTGATGAGATACCCACAGAAATATGGCAAGCTATAGAAGAAGAATCAATCAAAGTTCTAACCCAGCTGTGCAGCAAATCTGGAGAATGTCATAGTGTCCAACAGAACCATACTTTATGTAGTAATTCATTTCCAGGTCTTAAAATTAATTTTGAAGTCTCAAATTAGAAGTGCATCTCAATTTTTTTTCCCCTGAATCTTTTGGAGAGGTCCAGTAATGTCAGTCTGTGAGAAATTTATTCTGTTCTCTTTTAATGTGAATTTATTGTTGAACTTTCAAAAAGGAGAAGGGAAATTCAGTTCCTCTGACTTTACGTTTCAACAATTTTACAATGCGGTCCTCCAGTTGAAAGGATTGTACAAAAACTTTATATTAATGAAAAGCAAATACAAAAAGTCATTATTAAATATAATTAAAATTCTAAAGAATTCTAAATAGGTAAAAATGTGCAGTTTTTTTTAAAAAATCTCATAGTAATTTAAAAATAATAAGAGAATAAGATGGAACAAAGAAACAGAGTATCCAAAACTGTCAATCTCTCTCTCTCTCTCTCTCTCTCTCTCTCTCTCTCTCTCTCTCTCTCTCTCTCTCTCTCTTTCTTTCTTTCTTTCTCACTGAGGAACTGAAGAGATAAAGTTTGTATTATTTATTTCCTAAGACCTTTGAAATTAGGACAAGAGATACATAAAATAAATGTAATTAGAGTGGACTTTCCTCCAAAATAAAAACAGAAATATTAAAATGGAAGCAGAACAAATCTGACATGCTCAATTTTTTTTCTCCTTCATTTTTCTTGCTTTTTCTAAAAACCAGATTGCTAAAATGCTTCTTCTGATATGGATATTCAGCCTTTTAACCTTTTGAAGCATGCACCTAATCTTGTTTATTATCATTGATTCATTTTCCCTGACACTCAAATTTCTTGAAACAATTGCTTTATTGACTTGGCCTTTTAAACCTTGTGACCATTGACTTTGCATTTATATTCTTATGGAGCAGAACTCATGACATTATAATGCATTCCCACTGTCTAGCTTTTATTTATTTAGCATATGGCAAATACATGGATTTATAGTAGTTCAAATGTTAATGTCCAGTCCACCCAGACATTCAAGGACAGGGTGGTCTATGTTGAAAAAAAATCAGACATTGGGCCGGTGTAAACTCTTGATGGACATTCAGACACAATGTGATGGATATTTTGTTGAGGAGCACCACAGTCACACTGAGGGGTAGAAACAAGACCCCACTTAAACAATGAATCCTGGCAGATACCATGTTGGGTATGGATCAGAGTTGACCAATGCTGGCGAGGAAGGTCAAAACCTGGCACCTTTTGTGTAGGGTCATCTATGTAACTGCCTGTATCTGGGTGTTCAGCAGCCCATTTGGTTTTCCACTGTGTGTTGACTGTCTAGTTATTTCTTCTAGATTGTGAACATTTTACCTGTTTCAGTATACTCTTATTTTTTATTTTCTTATTTTGCTTTCTACTCTAGACAATTGTCAATTTTAGCTTCTTTTAATATGCCGGTGAAATATACATTTTTGGTAAATTTGAGCAAACTAGGAAGTTTGTATCAGAGATGGGTTTCAGCAGGTTCTGACCAGTTCTGGAGAACCGGTAGCGGAAATTTTGAGTAGTTCAGAGAACCAGTAAATACCACCTCTGACTGGCCCCACCCCCATCTATTCTCTGCCTCCTGAGTGCCAACTGATCGGGAGGAAATGGGGATTTTGCAGTAAACTTCCCCTGCCACGCCCACTAAGCCATGCCCACCAAGCTTTGCCCTGCCACGCCCACCAAGCCACACCCACAGAACCGGTAGTAAAAAAATTTGAACCCCACCACTGGTTTATATGCCTCCTAGTAAGAGGCTGAGGCACAAATCTATTTTGCTCATATTTCAATAGGAATGCATCGAATTCTCTCTTCCCAAACTTACAGTTGAATAAGAATACAATTAATCCTTTGGATATTTTCACCGTGTACTGTAGGTTTGCAAAGTAAACAACAACAGAAAACAAAAAAAACAGATATCTAATGGATACCAATGTATTGTGTCTGATATCTTGAAGTTGTATCAGGCACATCTATTAAGGGTTAACTCACTTATAAGTCACACAAGAATCCTGAGACTTTTACCAGCATAATTAATGTTGATAAAGACAAGTCTGGGATGTTTTACAGATTTAAACTGTTTTAAATGATTTAAATTGTATGGCACATTGGGACCATATGACTGAGGAATAATTTCATAAATTATAAATAACCTCCTGAAGCAGATACTGTTAGGTATGTATAAACGGCTTCTCAAAATTTTCCATTTGTGGGTGGAAAATGAAGCAGCAGGGAATTTCATTAAATTTTCCAATTTAATATTAAATATTAGGGAGAATAATTCCCTAATACCTTTGCTGAGGTATGGTTTATAGTTATTCTCCCTCAAAACAGCTTTCGGTAGGGTGACCAACGTTTTTCATCTTCTGAAACAGCAAGCATCATTCTATTGCTAAAATAGGAAATTCATGTACAGGTAGTCCTTCACTTAATGACCACAAATGAGCCCCAAATGTCTGTTGCTAAGCAAGAGAGCTGTTAAGTGAGTTTTGCCCCATTTTACGAACTTTTCGTGCCACAGTTGTTAAATGAATCATTGCAGTTGTAAGTTAGGAACACAGTTGTTAAGTGAATCTGATTTCCTCATTGACTTTGCTTGTCGATGAATTTTGGTCATGTGACCATGGGGATGTTGCAAGGGTTGTAAGTGTGAAAAATGGTCACAAGTCACTTTTTTTCAGTGCCATTGTAATTTTGAATGGTCACTAAATGAACTGTTGTAAGTCGAGGACTACCTGCGTTGCTAAACTACAGCCTTCATCAGTAGCCGTGCTAACTGGGATTACTGCAAATTACAATACAGGTGGAGAGCTGTGATTTCTCCATCTGAATTCTAAGGACTTTCGTTTGTGTGTGCCTGTAATGTATGTGTCTGTGTCTGTGCATAAACACAAACACACAAACATATATACACATACCTGCATATGTAGAAAGTATCAGTATAGCATTTTGTTATTTCAATATATAAAGACGCCGAAGAAAATGTTGAAGGAAATTAGAAAAGGAAAATATGAGTACACAGTGAGGAATAGAAAATAGCACTAGAGGCAATAAAGAGAAGCTATTCAACAGTAATTACTTTCATAAAGAAGACATAATTAAAGGGGCAATAGTGACAAGCGGGAAACCTTTAATTAATGTTTAAAAACAACTTTCCCAAAAGGCATTTATTCTGAATCAACAGTATAGAAGCATCTTGCCCAAAGGGAAAAACATTGCTGGCTCTTCTCTTTTTAATGCCATTTAAAACTGCAGAAAAGCAGTGAAAATAGAAATGGTGACTGCAGGGAGGGAAACTATTGCATTGGGGAAAATTTGAAATTTAGCACGAACGGAAATTATGTACAGCAGTGCTGTTTTTCAAACTTGGCCATTTTAAAATATGTGGACTTCAACTCCCAGAATTCCCCACCAATTCCCCAATCAGCATGCTGGCTGTGGAATATTGGGAACTGAACTCCATATACCTTAAAGTTGCCAAGTTTGAAAAGCACTTCTTATATAGCAGTGGTGAAATCTAAAAGATTTTCCTACCGGTTCTGTGGGCATGGCTTGGTGGGGTCATGTGACTGGGTGGGTGTGGTTATGTAGTCATGTGACTGGGGGGTTTCAAAAGACAGAAACTTACTTTAACGATGTCCTGCTGGAGCAGGGGGTTGGACTAGATGACCTCCAGGTCCCTTCCAACCCTGGATTGCTGTGCTCTTTCAAGGTATCCTCCGAAGTTGCATCTGGTGCCAGGTTTGTGTTCCTTCCTCTCCTTTTTCCCTCCCTCCCTCCCTCCCTCTCTATTTCTTTCTTTCTTTCTTTCTTTCTTTCTTTCTTTCTTTCTTTCTTTCTTTCTTTCTTTCTTTCTTTCTTTCTTTCTTTCTTTCTTTCTTTCTTTGTCAGCACCCCCCCACCCCCGTTTTTGGCCTAGCAGGTCTCAGGGAAGCCTCCAGGGAGCAAAGACGGACCCCCAATAGTAAAAAAATACTTTAAAAAGTAAAAAAAAAAAGTTCTGAGGATCATGTGGCACAGCTGATTGTCACAGCTGATTGACAGAACCTTTTTTTTTTACTTTTTTAATCCATTTTTTTACTATCTATTGCCTGAACAGGTAGTAAAAAAATGCTTTAAAAAAGGAGGAAAAATGTTCAGAACAGCGGGGGGGGGAACAGCTGTGCCGCGAGATTTAGATTCGTTAGAAAGCAGGATTTCCTGCTTTCTAGCAAATATAAATTGTGCGGCACAGTTGATTGTCGGAAGTAGCGGTTTGCCCGAACCGGTAGCATTTTTTTTACTACTGGTTTGCCAGAACCGGTCGAAATCATCAGCATTTCACTCCTGTAGTTTTAACCTTCTGATGGAATTGATTCCCTGGTTTGCTGTGTTTGGTGGGACTGACTGGACAAAGCAAAGAGAAAACAACAAACTATAATTTGTTGCAAATTGTATGTCTCGAGTTGTCATTTTTATGCTCCAGTTGGATTGCGAGATCTACAAATAGTATTGCTTATAGAAAAATGTCTATGAAAAATGCATATACAGACATAAAAAACAGAAACACATGTCAACATGCATCCTTGTTCATGCTGTAGCACCTTTTTACTCACATCAGAACAGTTCAAAAAGGAAGCTGAAGCATTTTGATTTTAAACTTTTATGTTTTTCTTTTGTTGCTTAAAGGACTGCTTAATGTTTTCTAAACTCCCTTTTTTCCCCAAAAAAATTTCAAGTTATTCCATCTTCGGGGCCAAAATACATGTACAGCATAAACTGAAATGACAGGAACACTCACTTGTGACTAAATCTTATTCAGCTGAGTACCCTGTACTTCAGAATAGACATGCATAGAATCGGACTGTTAGGTGGCAGCTTTTTAGACCATTTCATTTGGAAATAAACGTTATCAAACTCAGTGGGCCTCACTCCCTCACCAGATTTGGATTGTCCTTTATTTCAGATTTTGTCCTGATTGTTTTATTTAACCAAATACAGCCAGGAGTGTGCAGTCCGTAGCAAAATAATATTTCCTTATTTTTCCCTTTGCCGTTAAAAATGTAGTCAACTGTTCAAAAGTAATCTCTATATTTTTTATGTTTCAGAGAAACTGTCTCTTTCTTAGAGCTAAAATGGAAATATTAACTGTACAGCCAGCATGATGTAATACTTAAGGTTAAGACCAGAGGGAGCCAGGTCCCCACGCAGCCATATATTTCCTTATTATACTTCAAATCTCCCATATGGCCCCAGTTCTCTCAGTGGATTACAAATGTATTAAAATATTTAAAAACAACAACAACCACCCAATAAAACTACCCAACCATACTTTAGTACAGTGCAATTAATAAAAAGCACAGGAAGGTTATAGATCACATCAAACCATAATCCTCATATAAAGCAAGCTCATAAAATCGCCAGACTCCAAGACTATAAATGGCAGAGAGCCTAGTGCTGAAAATGCAGTTATTTTAAATACTTAAAATAACAATTATACAAAGTATAAGTATAATTTTATTTCTATACCGCCCTTCTCCCGAAGGACTCAGGGCGGTGTACAGCCTATTTAAAAACACAAGACAAACATCAATTAAAAATTTAAAATTATTAAATAAATTTGGCTCAATTTAAAACCCCAGAAATTTAAAATACCCCAATTTAAAATTATTATGTTGATAGCCCGGCCTGGCGGAACAACAGGGTCTTCAGTGCACAGCGAAATACCCGGAGGTCGGAGATCTTACGCATTTCTGGGGGCAGTTCATTCCACAGGGCTGGGGCTCCCACAGAGAAGGCCCTCCCCCTGGGTGTCGTCAGCCGATATAACTTGGCCGATGGCACCCTGAGGAGACCCTCTCTGTGGGAGCGAACTGGCCGGTGGGAGGCTATTGGTGGCAGAAGTCGGTCTCGAAGGTTCCACAGAAGGCCTTCTGCCCCTTAGTGTCACCTGAGGCGCTTCCAAGGGAAGGGATGGGTAACAAGGGTGCTTTTAGAGGGCCTTGGTAGGCCTATGGGATGAAAGAGCTTCACAAACAACACCTCAAACTGAGCCAGGAAACAGGCTTTCCACCAAGTTAGGACACATGCTGCCTGTACAGTTAGTCTTTGACTTACAATCAGGGGTGAAATGTAAAATTTGTTACTACCGGTTTTGTGGCCGTGGCTTGGTGGTGGTGGTGGGGTGTAATGTGACTGGGTGGGCGTGGCCAACTTTTTTTTTTTTTTAACTTTTCAAAGCATTTTTTCCTGCAAACTCTTCGGCTGAAGAGGTTGCAAAAAATGCTTTGAAAAGCCTCTGCCAATCAGGCAACTCAGCTGGGATCGTCAGAGATTTTTCAAAGCATTTTTTTTACCATCTCTTCGGCCGAAGCAGGTTGCAGAAAAAAATGCTTTGAAAAGCCTCTGACGATCCCAGCTGAGCTGCGCAATCATCAGAGGCTTTTTTTTTACTTTTAAAAGCATTTTTTCGTCGGAAGATGTTGTAGAAAAAATGCTTTTAAAAGTAAAAAAAAAAAAAAGCCTCTGATCATGCAGCTCAACTGGGCATGGTGAGGGGGGGAGGCCCACAGGGATTTTTGCTACCGGTTCTCCAAACCACCCGCCATCGCTACCAGATCAGGCGATCTGGTCCAAACCAGGAGCATTTCACCCCTGCTTACAATGGTTCATTTAATGATCATTTAAAGTTAAAACACCATTGAAAAGAGTGAATTATGATTGCTTTTCACACTTACAATATTTGTAGACCTCCATGGTCACATGATCCAAATTCAGGTCATTGGCAATTGGTACGTATTTATGATGATTGTTAAAAAAAGGGGGGGACACTGTGTCTCAGTGGCTAAGATGCTGAACTTGTCGATCGAAAGGTCAGCAGTTCAGCGGTTCGAATCCCTAGTACCACGTAATGATGTGAGCTCCCGTTACTTGCCCCTGCTTCTGCCAAACTAGCAGTTAGAAAGCACGTAAAAAATGCAAGTAGAAAAATAAGGACCATCTTTGGTGGGAAGGTAACAGCATTCCGTGTGCCTTTGGCGTTTAGTCATGCTGCCACATGACCACAGGGACGTCTTTGGACAGTGCTGGCTCTTCGGCTTTGAAACATATTCAAAAGATGCAAATGCACTATTTGTATTGGGCATAAGGGTGCACAAAAACAATTATCAGAATTTGAGTGAATGTAACATGCAAAAATGTTATTAAAAGCTGTTGATGCGAATGTTCATTTTAGACAAAATTGCAAAGACAACATTCATTAAGCTAGGAAAGGTCTTAGCAAGAGTGGTGGTGTAAAGTAATCACTTAGTTTGTAGCATTCCTTCTCAAGGTGGACTTGGCTGGCAGTTGGAATCTGGAAAGCTATGGATTCTTCACTCTTATGAAAGTATTCTTCATAATTTTATTTCAATTTCTTTTGACAAAATAAAATCAAATTGTGTGAATCAAAAATTGAGAAAAACGGTAAAGATGAATTTTGCCCTCTTTGCACTTGCGTCAGAAGCACTGAGGTGCTTCAAGGTTGAAAAGATTACCCGCTGACATCACTGTTGCCCTGGGGACCCCTAGGGGCTCCTTTCATATCCCTGGCAGGAGCTGGAGTGAAGGACAAGAGCTCAAACCTGCCCAAAGATAGCTCTCGGGTTTCAAACGCGGGCTTGCTCACCTCCTGCTTAGCATTCCAAGTTATCACTCGAGCCACCATGCTCCTTTTAAGATGAATTTAAATGGTCAAAATCATCAATCCCTCCTTGAATTAGACGCAGTGATAAACACATCATCAACAACCACTTTATCAATCTTGTGAACTAGTTACCAATTTAAATCAGGAATAATGATACTACTAATTATAATAATAAAATACAAATTAGATGGCTGGGTGATGTCATTGAGCTTGAAGCACATGGTCTGTCCTTAATGATTTCTTCTCTGCTTCCACAGGAATGAAATCTTGCACAGCCCAGATAAGTCATGGCCGGTCATGGGAAAATGGTTACCGCTGGTGGTAATCTAAGCATGTTTACTTAGTAATAAGTTCTACTGCAGTGATGGCTAACCTTTTTGACATTGCGTGCCAGGAAGGGGGGGAGGCGGGGGAGGTTCACGCATGCGCATGCCCACACCCATAATTCTATGCACTCTGCCCTGCGCATGCGTGCACAATTCCCCCTCCCCTCTTGCTCCTGGCCCGTTTTTCTTTGTCACCTGGCTCCAGATCCTCTCTGTGCATCTGGGGAAGGTGAAAACAGCCTTCCCCACCTACCCCCAGGCCCTCCGGAGGCAGAAAACAGCCTGTTTCCCTACTTCTGATGGGCCGAAAAGGCCTGAAAATCAGGTGGCCGGCACGCACATGCACGCCAGAGCTGAGCTGGCGTGCCCACTGATATGGCAATGCGTGCCACCTGTGGCACGCGTGCCATAGGTTCGCCATCACGGTTCTAGTGTATTCAGCAACATTTATTTCTGTGAAAATGTTGACAGGATTTCAACCGTATCTTTGACTATTGAGAAGTAAGCCAGGATACAAGACCGCTGCCTGACGGTCACAGTGGGCTAGTGCTATACCTGTGAATTACTGAGAATCTTATATTCCCTGAGAAGCAAATGCAGTAACTCCTGTCTCACAAGGGGACGTTGGGGAGGATTAGCAAGATAAATCACTAATCATGCTGTATGTCTAAAGTCTCAAGGACATGATAATGACTTCATGCTAAAGATAGAATGCTGAGACAGAGATTAGTAGCTGCGTCAAACACAGAAAAAGAAGAAGGGGGCACCAGTCGTTTTGGAGAATGATACCTGCAGTGCAGAGGTGCAGCAAAGATGGAGGCCACAGGGAATAAGAAAGGTATCACGGCTGTGCCAGGTTCTGTGGGATCCAGTATCTCTTTTGAGAAAAGATAAGACATTGCATATATAATACTCTTAATATGAACAGTCCATCGTATTGTTTCTTCTTTGAAATATGGATAAAGTTGAACATAGTTTTGTGAGGAAACCAAATGATTGTTGTTGTTGTTGTTGTTGATGATGATGATGATCATCATCATGACTTCTTTTGATGTCTCGATACATTATTTTTACCTGACTCATTTATTTGTCCAAGCTATTGTGTCTCCTTGCAGATTGTGCACATATATCATAAAGATATACATTAAACATACCTTCACATTAGAAACTTCAAAGTGGTGGTGTAAACAACTAGAATAGACTGAAAGGGCTTTGCAGAAGTGTGAAGTTTCACACTAGCAGCACCTCAAGACTAATGATTTAAAGCTAACTATATTATTCAGGTTCCCCATCACATGATATATTTTTTTCTTTTTCTTTTTGGACACAGAAATAACTTTAAAATATTGAATATAAAAGTGAGCAATTAAGAAAACTTTTTAAAAGTGCTAATTGATTTTTTTTTTTTACAATAGGACAATTGTTTATTTTGCAAGGGTGTTCAAAGGGTAGAATTAATGTAAAGGTATGGGATTTAGCTTTGAATGATAGTGTAACCTAAAGCATGTGTTTAATGAAAAATTACATTTTTGATAGGTAGTTTATGTTGTATCAGTCCAAGGAATCTTATGCCATAATTTGTTTATTCTTAACATCTCCTAAGATGCTGCAATTTTTGCTTGGTAATGAATAATTCTTCAGTACAGCATTTGTCATATCTAAGTAGATCTTTTAGGAAGTAATTGTTTGGACCATTTAGTTATTGGTTCAAACATGTTTGACTCCTAAATATTACTTTTTGTCACACAGTCAGCCAGATGTTCAGACTGAATTTGGCATTTTTATCCATCTATGGAATCCTTTCCAAGGATCTAATAATAACAAGAGTAACAGAGTTGGAAGGGACCTTGGAGGTCATCTAGTCCAACCCCCCTGCTCACGCAGGAGACCTATACTAGGGATTCGAACCACCGAATTGCCGACCTTTCTGATCGACAAGCTCAGCGTCTTAGCCACTGAGCCACCTAGCCAGGTCCTCTAGGATAAACAGATGTTGTTACTTGATGGTGTTAAAGGTATTGTTGCAGCATATAAGATTTTCCAAGTAAAACTGCCTTTTGAAATTGACTGACGGTGATTTCGTCAATGTTGATGGTGTGCAAGTGGTTCTCTAGATACTTTGTGATTGCACGCAAGGCACTCCACGCTACTGGTACTGTCTTTGCTTTCTTCTCCTACTGTTATTCTACTTCTATTTGCAGGCCTTTGTATTTTGTGATTTACTCTAATTCTTTCTCTTGTATTCTGCTGTGTCCAAGTATTGCCACATCCACTATCCAGACTGTTTTGTCTTTCTTATTGAATAATAATAGAATAATATTAATAACGTCATGATGATGATGATTTGTTATAGCTGCTCCTGCTTTGTTTGAGCGAGGTGAGAAGAGGCGAGACGGTATCTAATAACAGTTACCTTTATTAGGCAAGACCTCAGGCCAATAACAACAGCAAATACCCAATTCAGTAAGAACAAACAAATGAGGCAACAATTCCTGTCACGCCTGCTATTTATACAGCAGCTGTCAAACGGGCGGCCAATCACGCGCTCTCATTTCTCCCGCCGGCTGAGCTGTCACTTCGCAACCAATAGGCAACACTTCCGTGTTGCTGGGCAGAGGTGTGGCTGCGTATGCTTCAGCTCCACTCCAAAAGGCTCCAAATGGCTACAGTCTGCATTTTAAGTAGACTGATTGCCATTTGTTTGGGTTTGGTTTTTTTGCCAGTTTATGCCTTTACTGTATTAATATTTTCCGATTGTATTGGATCTTTTATTATTTTGCATATTCTCTTGGGATATCTTGAACAGCTAATGAAAATTTGAGATAAACAAAATTTAATTACATAAAGCAATCTCTTATACTCTGATCTAAACCCATATTCTTTCCAGCTAAAAGAGGATCATTCTGCTACCCAGGCTTGAGGGAATAGCTAGATTTTCAGCAACTCTTGTGAACATCATCAAGGTGGTAGCCCAGAGGTGGGTTTCAGCAGGTTCTGACCAGTTCTGGAGAACTGGTAGCGGAAATTTTGAGTAGTTCAGAGAACTGGCAAATACCACCTCTGACTGGCCCCGCCCCCATCTATTCTCTGCCTCCCAAGTCCCAGCTGATTGGGAGGAAATTGCAATTTTGCCGTAACCTTGCCCTGGATTGGGGAGGGAATGGAGATTTTGCAGTATCCTTCCCCTGGAGTAGGTGGGAATGGAGATTTTACAGTATCCTTCCCCTGCCACACCCACCAAGCCATACCCAGCAAGCCATAGCCACAGAACCAGTAGTAAAACAATTTGAAACCCATCACTGTGGTAGCCATATAGCTCTCTGGAAAGATGCTGTTCTGGGAGCGGGGGATGTGCTACAACTCACAACTAGGTACATTCCTAGGTCCCAATAGATGGCATTGCTTGATTGAGGGAACCTGGAGTGTACCCACTCTGCCTGATATTACACAATGGGCAGAAACTATCAGAGTTAGTTCAATATTACCCAGTTCTCCCCTTCTTCCACCCTGCTGCTACCAACAGCTATTATTCATGTGAGTGATCTTTTGCCTCCAGTGCTTATCATTTGCTTGTACACTGTTAATTATAGAAACCCTATCAAAGGCATCTGGTTGGCCACTTCAAAATAGAATGCTGGAATGGATTTTACTCAAAATACCCACGATGAAAAAAAAACACAATTCCCATTTACAAAAGGTTGATTGAGCCTAAGCTGGCCCCATTAGTTAAATTGTCAATGACTTTAAATACATTTTCTTTTCTTCTGTCCTGGAAAACCAAACTTCTAACCAGCTCAGTTTAGTTACAGAATATGATACTGCAGGACAATCCAGAATTTTTTTCCTTCCAATACAGGTAGTCCTTATTTAATGACTACTCATACAAAGAAGAGGGGGGGGACTGTCCACCTATTCTCCAAAGCACCTGAAAGCAGGACAAGGAGCAATGGATGGAAACTAATCAAGGAAAGAAGCAACCTAGAACTAAGGAGAAATTTACTGACAGGTAGAAAAGTTAATCTAAGGAACGACTTGCCTCTAGAAGTTATGGGTGCTCCAGCACTGGAGATTTTTAAGAAGAGATTGGACGACCATTGGTCTGAAATGTTATAGGGTTTCCCGCAAGAACAGAGGAATAGACTAGAAGATCTCCAAACGCCCTTCCAATTCTCTTATTCTGTTAAATGTTCAATGGTATGATGAACCTGAATGAGTGGTACTTACGATCTTCCAGCTGTCTTAGTACTTCCGCAGTCATGTGATTCCGTTGTGGGCACTTGGCAAGTGGCTTGATCTTATGACCATTGCAGCATGCCATAGTCATGTGATCATCCTTTGCAACTTTCCCTGCCGACTTTCCCCAAGAAAAGTGAATGGGTAGCCAACAAGGAAGGCTGCAAGTCACTCCAATAGATTGCTTGAATTTTCCCTTATTCGCGGCAGCCATCTTGGCTCGGCTGCACGTGTGCCCCACTTCACGGACCACCTGTGCACCTTCCCCCACCCAGCAGCAGCCACTTACCTGCCTGCTGGCAAGCTTGCAAGCTGTCTGGGACTTATTTAATGACCACAATCCTTGCTTAATGACAACAATGGGAATTGCTGGAGTTTCCATTGATTAGCGATCAGTCACGTGACGTTGTGCGTTACAACCTTATCGCTCAGTGACAGTAATTCTGGTCCTAATTACCTTCGACAACTGAAGACTACCTGTATATGGGTTCATTTATTCTCCCCCCCACTCCAAACTAATGAATGTGATTTTTTTTCCTGGTGATTCACAGAGTTATCCTTCAGTTCTTTAACATTAAGGACAGATGGCCTGTGAATTGGTGACGAGACATGTGTGCTTGTAGTTTGATAAGTCTGAGCATCTCTTACGTGGAGAATCCACAAGTATCAAAACCAGGGCATTTAGCAAAGCTGAAATGTGATACATTGCTACAATATAGGTTGTCAATTTATTGTTGTGGTTCTATATTGCTCTGGGAGTACACAGGCCATTTGGATTTTCTTCCTCTACTGCCAAATGTCTTCAGACACCAAGAATAAAGTAAAAAAACGTACTGTAAAAACAACACACACACCCCTACACGCATTTATATCAAGAAGCCATCAGACGTTCGTAGGATTATAGAATTTTATATTTTGGTTCTTGCACAAGAAAGCTTGGCTTCTATTTTTCTTTAGGGACTCACATTTTATTTTCTATTTTTATGTTTTCAGGTTGCATGTGGACATCGTCAGAAGAGGCAGCAAAACCTTTTGGCCCTGTTTTGAAGTTTCACAGAAATAAGCAAAAATTGGATACAGGAAGCGTTGCAGAGGTGTTTTGTGGGGGAACCCTCCCCTCCCCTTCAAAAGTGGGCTCTGAATTTTAATAGCCATGATCTTGTAAAGCTCTGGGAAGTGTAAAAATTGGGACTGTGAGTCACCTGGGGTTCCAAAGCTAGAGATTTCCTACCAGTGCTGTAATAGAAAGCTCACCCAACAGATATTTTCTGTAAGGGGAAATATAATAATAAAATATAATAATAAATGAACTTGTGGGGGGGGAGAGAGCTGAATAGGAGGGGGGGAAACATCATTGGTCACTGTGACACAACTTCCTGAGACACAACTTCAAGGTCAGATGGTTGGGAATGGAAAGCAGCTACTTCCCACACTTGAAGTAACTGTTCTGAAAACATCTTCTTTGAATATAATTGGATGATGTGGGGGACAAGCAATCCCTAAGAAGGGAAAAGTTATATTTGGGGAATTTGGCACATGGATTTCTGGCTTTGCTCTACTGTATTTCACTTGACCTTTAGTAAACTATACCTTTCTCAACAAATGGAGTCAAGGATCGTTATTGCTTAAAGATTCAAGTTGAGGCAGGTCTGACAGACAGTTGTAATGGCATTCATAGTAACGTGATCTTGGGTTTTCTAATTGGCCTTCAGTCTGTAGCTATTTAAGACTATTAGACTTGATGTTAATATCCTAAAGAGTCATTCCTTTTAGTGGATGTGTCTTAAAGTAATACCCTAATGAGCAATATCAGATTTCACTTTCCAGCAGTGACCAATCCATTTGAAAAATTCAAAAGAATGTATCCTTTACTTTGCCTCACATTTACATTTTACATTAGGCATTTATTTATGTTGCTTAATGCATATTTTGTAGAGATACTGTATACTCAGAAGGTCTTTTAAAATGTATTAATTAGCCATTTTTACAGTATTATTTCTTGTGACAACTTCCTCTTCTCCAGCAGGAGTTCCCTGACTAAACTTAGCAGTTGTAGTCTTGGGTGGAAGTTACCTTTGGAGTAGTGAAAACCATTATCGTGCTATTACTAGTAGCTAAGGACTTCATTAAGAATACCTTTGTTCTCTTTTGCAAAAACTTCAGCACTTTGGAGAGTGCAAATATGATTATATTCAATTTTTCATAAAGGTGATTGAGATTCTTGATGTTTAAGTTTTGTATTTTTAGGTGTTGCGAAGTTCCCATAATTCCAAGTGAAACATTTGATAATGGGCTTACTTCTGGGAATATTTGTCTATGAGTAGATGCAAAGGAGTGGAGTTAGGGATGGGAGACAGGTTAGTTTTTACAGTGGAGACTAGGGATGGGAGAGAGGTTAGTTTGTTTAGTATTTATTTGAATATGAATTTATTTAATTTCATGTGGAATCCATTGCTGAATTGAAATCTGGTCATCCCAAATTTGCATTTCTTCAGGTTTTGCAGTATAATTTCTCAATAAAAATAATTTTAAAAGTATGTTAGAAAAACCTCTTCACACAAATACATATTTTCTTGAAAGTACTACACACACACAAAATATAGTGTTTCTAAAAATGAAACCAAACTGCAAACAAAAATGTATGCTTGGAGAAATAACCAAATGCATAAAGTTGTGTGAAAACTTTAAAGAAAAAAATCAAATGAATACAAAGCTTAGATAAATCAGGTTTTATAAATGTGAAATGAAATATAAAAAAAATAATTTTTTTTAAAAAGAATATTTTTTGAATATTTTAGGAAAGTTTATACAGAGAAGGAAAAAGAACCAAACAAGAAGTAGAAAAGTAAGATAGAAGTATCAAAATAACAAAATATCATAGAAATTATAATTTCCAGTATACCTGAATTGACTATAGATAACTTAGTACAGTATAACAGTATAGTACAGTATAAGGTAAGTATAAATACCTTAAAACCACTGTTGAACACTCAGGTGCATTACCTACATTAGACAACTCTTGAAGAGTTCCTGGAAGTTTATGATCAGTTATGTAGCCCTAGAATGAACGATCCATTTTAATTATCTGGATTAAACAATGTGAATTTAATTTTTTTTTTACACCTCTGTTCCGTAAGCTGTATTAGTTGGCAATTTGCTTCTGGGCCTAATTCAAGGTGCTGTTTTTTGACCTTTAAAAACCATCATGGCATGGGGCCAAGTCATTTGAGGAACTGCCTCTTCCCAGTTGTACCTTCCTGTCCCATCAGAAAATGGTGTATTGCAGGTCCTATCTGCTAAAAAGCTAATATATATCTGGTGGGACCCTGGAAATGGGCCTTTTCTGTCATGGTGCCTGCCTTATGGAACAACATTCCCTCTGATGTCTCCATTGCACACAACATTTTTGCAAGCCCCTTAAAACTTGGTATGTCATCAAGCTTGGCGGCCCCAAGGAAATGATAAGTTACACAGATGGCTCCATTGTGGTTAATATCTGTCATTCTCTCCTTGCCTTTTTAAAATTGTAACCCTGATTTATGTAAAAAAAATTTATGTTATTGGTTTTTTTCATTGTGCACTATTCAGAATCATATTTTGTGAGATGGACAGCTATGTAAATTTGAGGAATGAATAAATAAACAAACTACGATGCATTCTATCCATACTGCTAAAAGTCTGTTCTAATTCAAGAAGTCTTATATCAGGGATACCCAAACTTGGCAGCTTTAAGACTTGTGGACTTCAACTCCCAGAATTCTCCAGCCAGCATAGCTGGTAGAGAATTCTGGGAGTTGAAGTCCACAAGTCTTAAAGCTGCCAAGTTTGAAGACCTCTGTCTTATATCATTGAAATATTCAGACTTTATGTAAATGAGAAACCCAAATTTTGAATATCCATATATCAATTGAAAAAAAGTTGTTTCTTTTCCAATTTGCGTTAAATTCTGTGTCATTTTTACTTTGGAGCTATAAAATTATCTCGACATTGAAGCATATTCTGATAGTTAGTCATTTTTCCATAGAAGCACTCAAGCATTCTTTCCAGTAAGAGGTATAAAATATGCTGGCAGCAGTTAGCATGTACAAAGCTAATTCAGTATGCTTGGTGGGAATATATGATTCAATAAAGTAAGTAAAAATATCACAGTTGCAAAGGAAATTCAACTTTTAAGAGTTGTTTCATTTTAGTATGAATCATTTTCAAGGATTGTCAAGCTTTCATATCTGCCATTATATATGAGAGAATGACCCAACCTGATTGTACATTTCCAGCAAGTTTTAGAAAATGAATGATCCATTTTAATGATCTGGACTAGACAATGTGAATTTAATATGTTTTTTTTTCCCACTAAAATTCCCATTATGGCATATCTATGCCATAATGCATCTAAATTCTGTATCCATTTCATCATACGGTCTTTAACTTACTGGGTTTCTGAGTCATATCTCACTCATAATTTATAAATAAGACCCAGCAGCTGCTCCAAGTTGTGTGTTAGTTCTTCAAATTCAGTCAAAACTCTAAGTATTCTCTCTGGTTTCATGCAATTCTTTTAGTACCATACCACTTATTTGA
This sequence comes from Pantherophis guttatus, assembly GCF_059756535.1. Taxonomy (NCBI): domain Eukaryota; kingdom Metazoa; phylum Chordata; class Lepidosauria; order Squamata; family Colubridae; genus Pantherophis; species Pantherophis guttatus. Next base: position 80,523,690 of record NC_142064.1, read on the forward strand.
AAATATTGAAACCAATTAGGGGAACTGAACCACTGTGAAGTTAGGGTCTCGGAAGATTTCATCTGTCTTATTAAAAATAAAAATTTGCCAAAACTGCATGAATTATGATATCTCCAGTGAGAAAATTTCTTTATGCTTTCCTCTTCATGAAAATAAACATTTTATAAAAAGGCAAGAGAGGGGATAAATACCAGCTAATTCTCTTCCAATATTTCTCTCAAACTTTCAATGCATTTCTTATCATTGCATGATCTATTATCAGTTATTTATTTCTATTTTTATTGATCCAAAGTTAATTCTGCAGACCATCTGGAAGTCTTCCTGCTTCCACAGAGTGGGCACTTCTTCTTCTTCTTGTGTCATATCCATCATTGGACGTTGGCGATCATGTTGGCGATCCTATTTTTATCAACAGCTGCACAAAAAAGTGCTGTTGAGTTTTGTCCAAACCAGTCCCTTAGAAGCCATGATGATGTTCTTCTGCCTGGACCTCATTTGCCTTCAGTCTTTCCTTGGAGGATTAAGTGAAGTATGCTGTATTTTTCTGATTGTCACATCACATGTCCAAAATATTCTAACTTTTGCTTTTTGATGGTTTTGATGATTTCCCTTGGCTTTCCCAGGAGGCTTATCACCTCCTCATTTCTGATTTTGTCAAGTTAACTTATATGTAACAGCTGCCTGTAAATCCATGTTTCAAATGCTTCTAGTTTCTTCAAGTGGCTTTCTGTCAGAGAACAACTCTCCACTCCGTGGAGCAAGTAGAAAAAAATGTAGCATCTGACAAGCCTGAGTGGGCACACTATAAAGAAACACAATCCATTTTAAGCAATTAGCAATTTAATACAATTTGATCAGCTTGTTCTTTCACTTGATCTATACAATCTTGAATTTAATTCTCATTTTTTTTATTGGATCATATGTAAAGTAATTTTTTTACTTGTTCCTACCAATAATAATATCTTATTTTCAATATGGATTGGAGTTATTAGAAACAGGAAAATTGAGTCTTGGTAAAATATTCCTTTTGTGGCTACATTTCTATTTAACCAATTTTTCCATCTTGAAATGTCCACTGTTATATTTTTCCAGATCTGAGTATACTTATTTTTTTAATATTTTTTTTGACAAACATGTTCCTAAGTATTTTATGGTTTTTGCAGTAATATTGGACAACATTATTAGATACAGGTGCTGCTCTGTTAAATTTAATGTCAAGTTTTGAATTTAATCTTCATGGTTCCAGAATTTGACTCAGAACCATACTGCTGTCTATATTACATTGACAATGACTGTAAATACAATGTTATCCATGTAAGATTTACATGTACATGGTGGAGTTGTTACTTTAATTCCTGAAATGTTATTTTCTTATTAAGAGCAATACAAAAAAAGAAGAAAGGAAAAATTTGTCTTGTCCCCTTTAGTCTAATACACTGTTGTGACAGAGAGCCATTGGCTACTATCTTAGCTTGTCATTGTTTAGAAACACTGTATTCATGTGGGGAAAAAATATGGCTATAATTCATCTTTTTCAAAATTGCAAGCATAATAGGCCATTTTAAATTATCAAAAGCTTTCTCTGTATCAAGAAAATAACCCAGTCACTTTCCTGCTTTTATGATTACTCTTACCAATAACATTCTGGTATTATCTTACATATAACTCTTTGGAAAGAAACCAGTCTGGTTAGCTTATCTAAGAGCCTTGGTGGTGCAGTGGTTGGAACGCAGTACTGCAGGCTAATTCTGCCAACTGCCAGCAGTTCGATTCTCACTGGCTCAAGGTTGACTCAGCCTTCCATTCTTCCAAAGTCTGTAAAATGAGGAGCCAGATGGAAAGCACTACAAAGCAATCTATAAGTCTAAGTGCTATTTGTTATTGCTATCTGTATGTAATCTTTGTATCCTGGAGAATGAGAGATGATGAATGTATCAGATTCATAAAATGAGAAACAAGGAGGGGTCCTGTGTGTGTGTGTGTGTGTGTGTGTGTGTGTGTGTTTTCTTTCCTTTTCGTAGGCTTTATGTGTATTTCTCTTTAGCCAGGTTCTTCTTAGTCTCCTTAGTCTCCCAATGGGCAGCAGAGTGTTTGCTGGCTGCCAGAAAGAAAAAGCCTAGAAACTAGTGGATTGTGATTTCACTGAAATAGGGCTGCATAAAAATCTTGGAATTCATCCCTTCTGTCCCTGAAAAAGGGCAGCACATTGGTGCCCAAACAACGCACAAATTGTGGCCTAGCTGCAAATCAGTGGTACAGAACAGGCAAATGGTTCCAATATCAATACCAGAAAGAACTGAGAAGTACTTCTATCTGAAACCTTGGAAAGATATGGCATCTAGTAAAACAGAACCCAATAGTTACATCAGAAGTGGTATTTCATCTTTTAGGATTGAAAGAATGAGAAGGATCACTCTGGTTGATAATAACATATACTTCTTTGCAAAGTAGTAAAAAAGGGGACAAACCATAATAAGAGACAGGCGTGAACAATTACTATGCCGAATACAAATACATTCAAATTTCAGTAAGTTTGTATCCTCAGATAGTTGTCAGGTATTGGGCAACATATGAATGATGGACGGAAGTAATTAATAAGTAATATAATCAATACATATATTAAATAAATTAACAAGCAAGTTGGGTGGAACAATTTCTTATATCAGTCTTCCCCAGGGTCTCTTCTGGATCAGAATGAGCATTGTAGTCCAGCCCATATGAGAAGTGCCTGGCTTTGGAGAACTGCTTTGTTTTAACTGAAGTGAATCACTTAACAACTGTAGCAAGAACACACTCAAAATGAGGCAAAATTAACTTAACAACTGTTTCACTTAGCGACAGAAATTTTGGGCTCAATTGTGGTCGTAGATTGAGGACTCATTCTCACTCTCAAATGGAATGTTTAGCTCATTCACAGAAACAGGAAAGAAAGAAAAAAAGGACGCTTTCTTATGGTTTTGGATAACTGCCACAGATCCCCAGTTTGTACAATGAGACTATCTATTAAAATAGCAAGAGGGGTCATTTATCATATTTCCTGCCTCCTATATTTATATCAGGTTAACTTAAGAGCCAGCCCTGATAAAATTAGTCTCCATTTTCAGCCACTAAGTATCCGTATCAAAATTACTAGTTGTTATTTCTAGCCTGAGAGGAGAGCTAAATGAGAATTTAATTATTAAGAGAATTTCATTTCTAGCCAAAAGGGGAGACGGTGGCAAAGAATGAGTTTGATGTTTTTTTTCTGACAGCTCTTCAAATCTATACCAATTGGTAGCAGAGGGGTACTTGAAAATTGTTTGAAATACAGTATGTACTGCTAAATGCCACTGAACATATATTCAAAGAATGTTGCTACCAAATGCCTCTTTTCCTTGGCCATAGCAAGAATATATAATCCTACAAAGGTATGTACTGTATAGCTGGCCTCAAGACTCTTAATATATCCCATTTAAGGAACAGAACTGTAATTCAGAATCATGAAATAACTTTCTCCTGCTGTTTAATGGGTGATTTATTAAGTTCCCCTTCAATGGTTATATTAGTCCTACACAGGGGTGAAATCCAGCAGGTTCTGACAGGTTCTGGAAAACCGGTAGCAGAAATTTTGAGTAGTTCGGAGAACCAGTAGTGAAAATTTTGAGTAGTTCAGAAAACCAGCAAATGCCACCTCTGGCTGGCCCCAGGGTGGGGAGGGAATGGAGATTTTGCAATATGCTTCCCCCAGGAGTGGGGAGGGAATAGGGATTTTGCAGTATCCTTCCCCTAGAGTGGGGTGGGAATGGAGATTTTGCAGTATCCTTCCCCTGGAGTGGGGTGGGAATGGAGATTTTGCAGTATCCTTCCCCTGGAGTGGGGTGGGAATGGAGATTTTGCAGTATCTTTCCCCTGGAGTGGGGTGGGAATGGAGATTTTGCAGTATCCTGTCCCTGTCATGCCCACCAAGCCACGCCCACAGAACCAGTAGTAAAAAAATAGAATTTCACCACTGGTCCTACATCTTCAAATCACTTTCTTTGGTGTCACAAAATAGTGTTTAGAACTCAGACTGAGAAAGAAAGCATTCTATTTGTGTTCAGATAACGTCATGCATGTAAATACCATCCGGGTGAGGGGGTGGGGGCACAGAACAGGATCGAAACTTAAATTTAAGATGTATTTTCACTAAGAGATTGTGTGTTCAGTCAGCCTCTGGATTTAAGGTTTAGTTCAGGCCTCTTCTCTCAGCTTATCTTCTCATTGGTCTTTGGGAACAAATTCATTCCTTGTCTCTCTTTTTTTTAACCGCTTCCCCTTTGGTTAAAGCAAGGGTGTCAAACTCATATCATCACAGTGGTGTCACGTGATGTATCGGGACTTTTTCCCCTTCGCTAAACCGAGCGTGGGCGTGGCCAGCATGTGACGCATCTGGCCCACGGGCCAGGAGTTTGACAGCCCTGGGTTAAAGGATTCCTATCACATAGTGTACAGGTAATCCTTGACTTATAACAGTTCCTTTAGTGATGGTTCGAAGTCACAGCGGCACTGAAAAAAGTTATTTATAACCATTTTTCATACTTATGACTATTGCAGCATGCCCATGGTCATGTGATCAAAATTTAGACGCTTGGAAACTGACTCGTATTTTTGACAGTTGCAGTGTACCCAGTCACGTGATCCCCTTCTGCGACCTTCTGACAAGCAAAGTCAATGGGGAAGGCAGATTCACTTAACAACCGTGTTAACTTAACATCTGCGGTGATTCACTTAACAGCTGTGGCAAGAAAGGCCATAAAATGGAGCAAAACTCTCTTAACGAATGTCTCACTGAGCAGCAGAAATTTTGGGCTCGATAAAGGTCGTAAGTCAGGGACTACCTGTAATTGGATAGGTAGGTACTAAGGAACTGCTCTTGGTTCCATTCCTTTTCCTTCGCCCTTTCCCCACTCTAACCTTTTACGGAGAAATGAAGCGCATTTGTACAAGAGGTCTCCCATCTTACACTGTTAGGTTCATTTGTGATTGTTTTGCAGTGTATCCGTTTCATAGAGCCACAGATTTGATCTGAAGCAGCTACCTTTAAATGTTTATTTACAATACAGATAACTTAAGCATTGCTAGAGAAAAGTAGAGAGCTCTGATACAGTTATTCTGTGGTCAGAACTCACCATCCTGAAATTTTCTTTGTTGACAACACTTATAGGGAAATATTTCTCCATTTGCCTTTCAAGACTCTTGTCTTGTCACTTCAATGTCTCTTCAGAATGGTTCAGCTTCTGTTCATTTATCCTGAAGAACCCTACTTCCAACTAGCACCAACTATGTGCTACCTCATATTTTTTTATTAGCAGGGCATGTCTTGAAGTGAGAAAGCCATAAAAGGCACAAGAAATGCTAATCTCTGATCCCCAGAGCCTTCAAATGCATCAGCTGTCACACCCCTTCTGATAGATTGGCAGCAGTGAAAAAAAAAATTCTGAGGAGAGGGGAGAAGGAACCCACCTCCTTATTGCTCACAATACCAGATAATATATTGTTCTAAATTATAATACCCTTCACAATAGGAAATTATAACGTCCTTCAAAATAGCAAATAATACTGATTGGTAGGTGGGGAAAAAACTGGTGTTTTTCTTTTAAATTGGACATAATTAATAGGCACGGAAAGAATTAAACCGACCCCCCACCGTTCACCAATTCTGCCTGCCCATATTGATGTGATTTTGCACTGCACTGCATCACATCATATCAAATTTATAATTTCCAAGACTAGAGTTAAAATAATGGGGATCAGTGGTGAGTTTCAAATTTTTTTACTACCGGTTCTGTGGGTGTGGCTTGGTAGGCATGGCATGGCATAGCTTGGTGGGTGTGGCTTGGTGGGCGTGGCAGGGGAAGGATACTGTAAAATCTCCATTCCCACCCCACTCCAGGGGAAGGATACTGCAAAATCTCCATTCCCACCCCCACTCCAGGGGAAGGATACTGTAAAATCTCCATTCCCACCCCACTCCAGGGGAAGGGTACTGCAAAATCTCCATTACCACCCCCACTCCAGGGGAAGGATACTGTAAAATCTCCATTCCCTCCCGGTCAGCTGGGACTTGGGAGGCAGAGAATAGATGGGGGTGGGGCCAGTCAGAACTTTTACTACCGGTTCTCCAAACTACTCAAAATTTATGGTACCGGTTCTCCAGAACTGGTCAGAACCTGCTGAAACCCATCTCTGATGGGAATGTATACCCCATTTTTTAAAAAACAAGTTCTTTTCTCCTTTTCCATACAGAACAGATCATTTTCCACAATCAACAGTTCCTTCTAAAATCCGAAAAGCAACTTTTAAAATGGGGCATGAAAGAATACATGGAAGAGATCCTTTCTTTACTTAATAATGTTGCAAGTGGCAAATATGAAGGTTATCCAAGTTGATTGCAGTGATGGATCCTGTACTCCACCCAAATGTAATCAAGTCACTTATGAAAGCTCCTGTTATTGAATATACAGAACAGGGACACCATAATTCTTCGGGTGGTTTTAACTGAAAGACAATGTATATTTTCCCCTTGTGCATTTGAGTTTGCTCTTGCAAAGAAATATAACAATCACCTTGTCTATCCTTTCCTTTTAGGTCAGCCCTTGTCCACTCAACACTGGTAACATTTATGCTTGTGTATCCTTATAAATAACTTTCAAAGCTTAATTATGCTAAATGGTAATCAAAAGATCTTCCCCCCCTCCCAAACTTCTGGGTACAAGGAAGCTCTAACTATTGAAAATTAACTGTAAGATTGAGTTGACTTTTAAAGGCTCAACATGAGCTTCTCATTAGCCTTATTATCATTTCTGAATCATAAATATGTAAATGATGAGTTTCACATGGGAGATTTAATTCTGTGCTCTTATTTCTGATTAGCTCGAAATACACTCTGGCTCTGTCAGATAATTGGTAACACTGCGCACCAATAAGGCGTCTCCCTATGCTTCATCAGAAGGACTTGAAATTAGAGGAGGCAGGGCTGTTACAATTTGACAGTTTTGTAACAGCAACTTGTTAAAGTTTTAACTTGGCCATTAATATTGGCCATAAATTATTAATACAGCTTTTAATGCAAGGATCTTTTAATTAAAAAAAAAAAAAGAAGCTCTGAGCCCAGAGAAGCCCCCGTGGGAAAGAAAATTCTTTTGGGCGGGGATGCAAGTATGCATATGTGCACATGTGTCTTTGTGTGTGTGTCATTTTTCTAAATACACCTAAAATCATCCAACCAAGCAACAACAGCAAGACCCCCCCTCAAGTTAATTTGAGTTTAATCCAGGGAGTATTACGAGCCCATTTGCTTGAAAATGCTAGTTCTTTTTGAAGTGTACTCCTACCGGCAAGGATTTTCTTTTCTTTGAGCAATGAAAAATAAATATGTTTGTTTGAATTAGTAGAATAAACACCCTTGGGATAAAACTGAATTTTGGTTGTCCTTATTTGGTCAAATGTTCCAAAATTAATTAGTACTGTTTACTATTAGCAAGGAAAATTGATGTAGCCTACTCTACTTCTTTATCTTATTAAAAAGGATTACTATGTAAATCCAGAAACACTTTGCAGTAGTTTTACATATAATACAGGAAGTATACTGACAAAATTTAGCATTGCCTTTGTAAATTAATATTCATTTTTATAACATTTACCTTTTCCCATAATGTCAGTTGGATTTTCAACCACCCATCTATATTGACTTTTATTTGGATTTTGTTGAAATGTTGTTTTTCCATCCACAAATGAAGGTAATTTCCTTCAAATATATATTTTTTACACATTGAAAATAATTCAAGAAAGAAGTGAAATCTCCACTTTTACAAATTTCCATAAAAATATTGGAGACCATAGAAAGTAGATAAGAGTTACCATAATTAATAGAATAATCAAATAAATTATCCAGTGGTTGCACAATATGAATAAATTCTAAGGTAGAAAATAATAATCTGTGATGGTGTAAATGATAATGTACTAGAAAAAAATGATGAAAAGGAACGTATTAATGTTTGAGACTGTTGAAAAATACTACAACTGTAGACGTACTCTAAGAAATATTAATATATATATATATATGGTTTGTGGTTTGTTCATGGAGTAGCTTGAGACTTGTTAGATGTATATGTGAGGGCTGCATCTCTACTGTTTTTGTTCCTGTATATGAAGGAAAAGTTGGCATAAGTGAATGAAATAAACTTCAGGGAATTAGTTTTCTAAGTGTACTAGAAAAGGTGTCTGTGGATATTCTGTCATCCAAGTCATAGTTGTCTCAAAGGTTTTTTTTCAAAAGGCAACTGGACTGGTTTTTCCCTGAGGAAAAAGAAGATGTTTCACTTCTCATCCAAGAAGCTTCAAGAAGCATTGGTTAACTGATGAAGCTTCCTGGATGAGAAGTGAAACATCTTCTTCCTCAGAGAAAAAACAGTCCAGTTGCCTTTTGCAAAAGAACCTTTGAGACACTTGAGAAGCTGTTTTACAGAAATCTGACTGAAGATACATCAATCATTATCTATTGACTGGCATCCTTTAAAATAACAATTCAAGGTTCTAAACTCTCCGGTTTGGTGTTCTTTTGGAAGACTTCCCTTGTTTTCCCTTAGGGTTTATATATATAAACTTCAAGAATAGAAGTCAAGCCAGGTGAAGATCTTAGGAGGAAATCAAAAACACATTTCAGGGAACTATTAGAAGATATATATAGATATATATATCTTCTAATAGTTCCCTGAAATGTGTTTTTGATTTCCTCCTAAGATCTTCACCTGGCTTGACTTCTATTCTTGAAGTTAATTCTATAATTTCTGACACCCAGTTCGGTTTTTTCTGTGCCTTAGTCTTGGGCAGTTTCTTTTTATATTCATTCCCTAAAAAAATAATTTGGTTCCTAATGAGTTTCAGCACTTAAAAGTGATCTCTGATGGGGTCCTTGAAAATGGTGAATGGATGCTCAAGATCATATTTTCTTCTGCTTTAGCTTGACTTGGAACCTGCACATAAGCAGTTTGTGATTGTCCACATTTAGTCCCTGGTCCCATCTTTGCTGTGATAACTGAGCTATTTTAGTAATAAAGAAATAATTGGATTGGCAGAAACTGATTCATCATTCTCCTGCTTCCGTTCTATTTCCTAGGCCTTCGAGTCCAATGTTGTTTTCGTCATTATTATTGCCAATTTTGCCATTCTGGTTTCCAACTACAAACAGCACATCTTGCTTGCCTATTTTCTTAATTTCAGATTAAAGTTTTCCACCTCACAAAGCATAACTTTGAGTAACTGACATATTACAGAGTTTGCCACAAAGTCTAATTGATATTACAGTATTCAGTTATTGACTATGTACAAGTACTTTTTTTTGCTATAACAGTATGATCTTCTAACTGAAAATGTTCAATTCCACTCTTTTTCCATTGGCTGATGTCTAAGAATTCAATGTACAGTCAGTCCCTTTCATCTTTCGCTATATGAGCTTTTCCATATTCATGTTTTTACGTTTCCTGTTTTCATTGTAATTATCAAATTGTAGCTTTAGATATTTTTTTCTATATGGCAACATCAGCACATCCCAAAGACTTTAATCTATAATTTAATATTCTGAAAGATTCCTAGCTATTCCCCAATAGCATGTTTAATACTATCTATATAATCAATCACATTATTTTATCTATAAATTTGATTTCCTTGTTAAAAATAGTAATGGTTTAAGAACCCTGATGACGCAGTGGTTAAAATGCAGTATTGCAGGCTAATTCTGCTGACTGCCAGCAGTTCAATCCTGATCGGCTCAAGGTTGACCCAGCCTACCATCCTTCTGAGGTCAGTAAAATGAGAACCCAGATTAACGGGGTGGGGGGAAGGAGGAAATATGCTTACTCTGTAAACCACATAGAGAGGACTGTAAAGCACCGTGAAGTGGTATATAAGTCTAAGTGCTAGTGCTAGTACTTTCTCCCAGATAGTATGAAATGATGCTTTTGCTGTTGTCATTAAAGTGATCAGCCACCTCTGGCATCTTTCTACAATGCTGCTGCCCAATATAGGTGCTTGCTTGTTTTAATTGAGCAGCTTGGATGACCTTAATCTCTTGGGTAACTTTGCTTTGAGTATACTCTTAGCCTATACAACTAGCAACCTTTGCTTTTTCTTTCCAGGAACATGAGCCAGAAGGGCAGCTAACATATTTTACCTAAAATAGTATTTTAACACACAATTTTGTCCTTGTGCTCAAGGAGATGGCTGTATAGATGGCAAAAGGAACTGATGGACAGTATTATTTTTAAAACATATCCTTCTTCTTATGTCTTCAGCGTATTTATATAACAAATGAGAGGTGAAAAGTTATGTTTCATAGTGTGTCATCTTTTCATAAAAAGAAAAAGTAAAGGGGTCCTGTTTTATTCTGACCTCTCCTCTAATTTCAGCATGCACATTTTGTTCTTTGTAATCAAAGAGAGAGACCTGAACATATCATCTGTTTTTTTTAAAAAGTCAGGTGAGAAATAAAACCACTTAATGGAAGTTGCCTATCTAGTTTTCAGCAATGTCTCCTGCTCCATATTGTTCAATAGAATGAACAGAGAATATTTTGAGAGGGCTTCCTGTAACATAAGTGGGCCTCTCAAAATAGATTGCCCAGTGCCTATTTAGCTGTATTAGTAATTCTACTAAGAATACTTGACTTATTTAGTCACCCATAATACAACATCGCTACATTACTATCTGACTTCTGGTTGGATCAGAAAGAATGATGACTCAGAGAGAAATGTAAAGAAAAGCTTCCCTTTTTCAAAACTAGATGAACAGCTCTGAAAAACTGAGCTATTTTGACTCTTGAGAAAATAGCTCCATCTGATTCATCCATCCTTGATTGTATAGTTCAGCATCAATACCTATCAAGCTGAACATATCTTGTGCGATCCATCAAGCCGAATTGAGTCAACCAGCTGAGTGAACTACTCAGGTGTCTCTGACGACACAGATAAACCTTAACAACTTGCTAAAAGAATGCAAATGACCAGCTGTTTGCAAGGGGTATAAATCCTTCCATTCACCACCATCCAGTCAGAACTGAAGAAGCTTCTTGGATGAGAAGTGAAACATCTTCAAAGAAAAACTGGAAAGTCCAGTTGCCACTTGAAAAAAGCACCTTTGGGTCAACCATGACCTGGATGACTGAGAAGCTCCACAAACGTTGCTCTCAAAGACAGCTGCAAATGCTTGGCAAGAGAAATTAAGCCAGCTCTGATTTATAACTAAGGAAGGGTCTTCAGAACACCTTAAGAACAAGTGAAGTATTTTGCTACTCTCAGAGTTGTCGCTCTTCATCTTTCACACTCAAGCTTTTGTCCCATCTCCAAATATGGATTTTTGGGTTTATTAAAATGATTTTTATCAGAAGAAGATTTTACAAAGATTTTTAAAAATGACAGAAACATAGAAGAAGAAATTAAAAAACATTATAAAAGGTTAAAAGAAAAAGTAGGAAGAAAGAAGGTATCCAAAGAAGCTACTTCCAATCCTCTTTGCAGCTGTTACTAACATAGTAATTGCCATCTCCACCCTGCCATATTGCATATCATAGTTCCATCCTTCTCATATACAAACCTTTAAAGGAATAAATCCTGAAATCAGCAGTTTATTTTTATCCATTTTCAGCAAAAAGGCTATAAAGGGTTTCCAGTCTTTTATAAAAGTAATTATAGTTCCCTCCTTGGTCAAACAAATCAGTTTAGCCATTTCTGCAAGCTCAGCCATCTTCACAATCCATCCCTTCATTATTGGTGTTTCAGTAGCCTTCCATCTTTGTGCATATAATAGCCTTGCTGCAGTTACCTTTTCTGGTTGAGTGTCCATAAGTCTTAATAAAAAAAGTTCCGGTTTCACCTGAAAGTTAATTTTTAAAAGTTTCTGCATCACCTTCTGTATTTGTATCCAGTCTCTTTTCACTTTTTCAAAAGTGCACCATTTCACATTTCCAACAGTGATTAGAAATACTTTAATATATCTTAGACAATTTCTTTGGTGTCATATACCAACAGCAGACCATTTTTAAAAAAGTTTTATTTTTAATGGTAAGAAAATGTGAATTTCAGACCTTTTAACCATACAAGAGAAGAGAAGAGACCTTCTCTTCCACTGATCCATTTCAGCATTACAACCAATTTTTTTTTTTTGTCCCATTGGCAGTTGGGTTTTTGGATGTTGAAGTATCTCTTACTAATGCTAAATTTTCCAGGAATTTATAGAAATTTGCCTATATGATTGTTTCTGTGAGCTTCACTACCAACAATCTAGCCAATATTTCAAATTTAGTTAAGAAGGCCATGCAGCCTTGGAAAACTATTTGGAAGAAATACTTCGGCTTTTATGCCATCACAACCTTACAACACATACATTTTTGCAGTTATTCTTGTGAGCCTGAAAGCATGCTACTGTTTGAAGGATCTCACTCTTTAAAGTGACTTAAAGCTTCCACAACTTTTGTTCAGGCTCACATGGAAATGGGAAAAACAAACCAGTAGCTTTAATGAATAGGAAAGAGGGACTGTGCTTTAACCAAAGCACTTCCAAAGAATTTTACAAGTGTCCCAAAGGTCCTTTTCCCCCCAAAAGGACTTTCTTGGGTTTTTCCTTGGAAAACATTTTGTTTCTCATTCCAGAAACATCTTCAGTTCACCAATGTCCAGTTTTATCCTAAGTAGGCCAGTTCTCTCCATGCAAGGTAGATTCTCTAATCTAGAAAATAACTTGGAAGCCAATTGAAATGATTGAGAAATGGTAGAAAATAAATGCAGGATTTTGGAAACCAGGAGACAGCGAGTTCTAACCCTGCTTTAGGCATGAAAGTCAGCTGAGTGACTTTGGGCCAGTCCTTCTTTTTCAGGCCACACACCTCACACAGGATTGTTTTTGTGGAGAAAATAGGAAGAGGGAGTATTTGGTATGTTTGCTGCCTTGAGATACTAATAAAGGCAAGATAAAAATCCAACCAACAAATAAAATTCACTGCTTGAATATTGTTGAAGGCAAGGAATTGTCTTGGATTCAAAAGTCACCGAACGCATCTTATCAACTCTCTTCCATTTGTCAGTCATAAAGAAATTGTGAGGCTAAAGGCATGATGAAATCAGTTTTAAGTATAACACAGCAATAAGGAGTGACTAGCAAAAGTGTAGAAGACCTAGTGACATAATGACACTAGTAAGCTTTTGGTGAAGACCGGGAAAAATTTTGCTGGTTGTCTGCAATAGCTTGTCAACATCACTATACAAAGGAGGAAATCAGTGCTGGGTTTTCTAAATACAGTAAAAAAAAATAGTGATGTCTGGAAATATTAACACATACCGCATACCATCAAGAGGGAAGGAAAGTCCTTATTCCCCCTCTCACTTTTTCTTCTCTTCACTGACCTTATTTGCAAACTTGATTTTGGTGAACACCTCCTAAAGTCAATTCCCGGGGCAAAACGAGGTAAGGAAAGTAGGTGATTATCCAACTATCTGCCAGATATACCTATCAAATTATTCATTTCTCAGACTGCTTAAGGTAATTTAAATTCATAGCTTTTCAAACCACTGACAAGGCTTGCACACTGTGAAGAAAATGAATATTGTTAAGGGTTAAATGGACAGCTTCACACTTTAAATGCATTATAAATTCACCACAGGCTGTCTCTTCATGTATGCTCCCTTCCCCACCCCTCATTCTTTCTTATAATTTTACTTTTATAATCAAGAGTTCTTTGTAATTGTAAGCTACAATGACATTTTGCATGACAAGAATAGAATTCAAACAAAAGTGGTCAAACATTAAAAAAAATGAGTACATATACTACATTAAGCACAAATTGAGGGACAAACAGGAGATTTTTAGTTTTATAATAGTATAACTACATAAAAATCAAAATATATGTAACTGAATCCATAAAGATCTGTATATGATATAATATAGTTGGTGGGATGTGAACAATAACATTTTAATTTGCAAGATAGTCTCTACATAATAGAATCCATTTGCATAGTGTGTGTACCCTTGGAAGACTTCAGTTGCTTTTGTGGTACACCAGCCAAAATACACCACAACTTACCAGTATTGTTCTCATCTATAATACAGAATGTATATGTTCAAGATTCCAGTAATCTAAATTACTCTTGCTGAATCAAAGCATTATGAGGAAGCTCGCTTGAGTAAAATTATGGTCAATATCTGTGGAACCATAGATACTGCAAAGATGGATTTGGAAAATTATGGTGTTGAATGTTTGTCTAATTTATTAGCCAACTCTAGGTGGCTAACAACATGTACAAACACTATCCAAAATAACATCAAAATGATATGAAACAAACAAACAAAAAAACAGATCCCTGAAGTATAAACTCATCCACCATAAACAACCACATAATCCTCAACTAATTATCTGACTTCCAAGATCAGGAATGTAGGAGGAATAACTGATTAAGGCCATGAACGAATGAATGAATGAACAAACAAACAAAAAACGAACGAATGAATGAAATACAAAAAAGTTTACATGTTACGTGTTTGTCTATATGAAACTAAGAATAAATGGAAGACATAATAAATCTGAATAAAAGTAGTCCAACCTTGGTTAATGCATCCAAGGAATAAGTTTCTCATGTCTTTCATTTCTTTGATGTACTGTTGCTTACTTTCCCACTGCACTTTGCATGATGGGAGTTGCTTTCTCCCAAAAGGCATAGAATGATGAGTTTGTAAGTATATATAGTATGTACATAGGAAAAAATAAGAGAAATTCTGGGAGTGAATTATGGATTTCCTGCAATTGCTAAAATGAATGTCAGAAAATATGTATTCATGTTATTTAGGTTGTTTTGGGTGCATATGAAAATAGGAATACACAGATTGATGATAGCTGTACTTTACAATTCATTGAGTGGTGATACATTTATGCTTTAGGACAAACAGAATGAATTCAGTTCAGGATGACAAACATATTTTGTGAAATAATATGAAAAAAAAGAGGACAGTATGGAAAAGGCCATTTGGATACCCATGAATATATGAGAATGTGACTCACTGGTGAATATCTGCTTAGAAAAATGTCTGTTTCAGATATGTGGCTTTAGCATAAGTTTATTCACCCATACAAATATCAATGGAATGACATAAAACAAAAACCATGTTTGATTTGATTGTTCATGGGGAAAGATTGAGAGATTTAGGGAAGAGGACCAAGGTCATAAGTAATTCTAAATAGACTATTTGTATGGCTGCATAAAAGGGATGTGGTGGCTCAGTGGCTATGACACTGAGCTTGTCGATCGAAAGGTTGTCAGTTCAGCGGTTCGAATCCCTAGTGCCGCATAACAGGGTGAGCTCCCGTTACTTGTCCCAGCTCCTGCCAACCTAGCAGTTCGAAAGCATGTCAAAAATGCAAGTAGAAAAATAGGGACCACCTTTGATGGGAAGGTAACAGCATTCAGTGCGCCTTTGGCGTTTAGTCATGCTGGCCACATGATCATGGAGACGTCTTCAGACAGCGCTGGCTCCTCATCTTAGAAACAGAGATGAGCACCGCCCCCTAGAGGCAGGAACGATTAGCACATATGTGTGAGGGGAACCGTTGCCTTATAGCTGCATTGCTTAGAGATAGATATTCTGGCTCCAATTACTGTCGTAAGTCAAGGACTGCCTTTAAATGGATGCTGAATGAACATGGATTGAAAATAAAATGAATGGCCAATATAGAAGTGGTTTGTTCATACAAAAGGAATGAATGAGGAAGAAGTCTCATAACAATACAGAGGAAGGATGAATATGTCAAATGGAAAGAGAAGACCAAGATAGTTCTGCCTGGCTGTGATTTAGAAAAAGAGAAGTTAGAAGTTTAAAGAACAAAAGGCAGTATATAAACCAGGTTATTGACTGATGGAAGATTGGTTGGTTTGCAAGGAATTGAGGTATGGAAACGCATAATGAATGATACTGTTGTAAACTGGCTTTAAATATATTTCCTTTGCTTTATGTTTCTCATGTCTTTAATGTATTTGATGTACTGTTGGTTACTCCTTTTCTGCATTTTGCATTATGTTGCTTACTCCTAAAGGGCATACAGTTCATAAGTATATATGACTGCAAGAAAACAAGTGAAATTCAAGGAAGGAATTATGGAATCACTGTGCCTATTTATTTACAGATTGACCAAGGGATATGCATGTGAGTGATAGTGAATTATTGATCAGTCTGTAGCCTCCCTGGTTTCTTATGTTTCAATAATATCCTGAAATTTGATACGTTGGGCTTTTTCAGACATGTAGAGAAGTATAGACAGACAGAGAGACCCCAAAATGGTAGAACGAAATATATCAGATAGCAAAAAAATCAGTAGTTTTCTCTATCCCCTCCAATAGTAAACTAAGCTTAAATGTACAATAAGGAGACATTCAATATAAATCCTCTTAACACCCTGAGAATTACATAGAAAATAGAAGCTTCTTTCACTTTGAAAGAAAATGCTTGAAAAATTGCAAAACAGATTTTGGCTGAAACACATTGCGTCCACTCCAGATCTATAGAGTATTTGGTGGCTCAAATGTTTGACATTTCTCACTGTGCTGAAAAAAATATATATAACACATGAGTTTTGATTTCAGCAAACCTGTATCCCTAAATACCTCAGAAATATAAAGACTGTTTTGATTTAAAGTCAAAGAAGAGATTAATAACACAATGGCTTATTGACTCTTGTACACTATATAGTCCAATAAATGCCACTCAGTAAATCATAGCCCAGGGCCTCTGTTTCTTATATCTTTCACCCAAAGGAAGCATGAAGGAAGATTGTGTATGAAATGTGTAGACGAAAATCCAGATTCATTGTTGGGCTTCAGAACACCTTATATGTGCAGTAGTCAATTTCTTTTGAACTTATTAATGAAGACTGAGGTAAAGAATCCTTTCTGAGGAGAGTTACCAACAGATCAGAATTAGAAATAGGAATATGATTTGTTTAATGCACCATTTTCTGCTTCTCTCTTTAGCCCTACAGGGATAGAATTTGTTGCAATATTTTCAGGATCAGACTCAATAATATTAGTAAGAGTTAAAGGTTTAAATATATTTCCTTTTATTTACAATAGGCATTCTATATTCACTGAATATTCACAGATAGAAGCAGGGAAAAGGGTGTAGGTGGCTCCTTATATATACAATGGGTGGAGCTATAAGTGGGAGTGGTGAATTATGAATACATTAAGAAGTGAAGAATAAGTTAACCCCTGATACCCCGTTCATATATTATTTACACATTAGAGAATAAGGCATTTACATCTGACAAATCCCCCTCTAAATGCCGATTCGTTATACAACACCAATTACACTCAGATTCAGGACAATACAATACATACAACTTAGAAGTTAAATATTTGTGTTGCTTAGAAGGTAAAGGCTTTGTCAATATGTCAGCTAACTGTTCTGAGGTATCACAATGCACTGCTTTAATAAATCCATCCTGAGATAATTGTCTCACATGTTTAAATTTTATATCTATATGTCTGGACCTTTGTCCAATGGCATCAGATCTAGATATTTCAATGGCTGCTTTATTATCTTCATGCATAACAAAAGGCAAAACAGGTTTTTTCCAAACATCTGAAATTAAATCATTAAACCATACAAGGTTATTTGCAGCTTTGGATAAACAAACATATTCCGCTTCTGTCGTTGAAGTGGCCACTAGTTCTTGTTTACCAGTGTACCAGTAAACTGGACAGTCATTTAAGAGAAATATATAACCAGATGTACTTTTTCTACATGAGGTGTCTCCAGCCCAGTCTGCATCTGCATAACATGTAAGCTTTGGTTCTTTATTGTCTTTAGGTTCTAATATTAAGCAAAAGTCTAGTGTACTTTTCAGATATCTTAAAATTCTTTTAACAGCTTCCCAGTGATACATTGTTGGTTTGCTGACATGTCTGGATAATAGATTGAGTGGTAAGGCGATATCTGGTCTAGTCCAATTAGATATATAAAGGAGTGAACCTATGATTGATCTATAAAATGTGTTATCCTTGAATTCGGGGGAAGATTCATCAGTATTTCTTAGAAAATCAGTTTGCATAGGAGTATCACAAGGTTTGGCATTGTTTAAATTGCATTTGTTTAAAAGTTCTACAATCTTATCTCTCTGAGTAAGTTTGAATCCCCTTCTAGTCTTATTAATTTGGACACCAAGATATTTGTTTACTTTACCTAGAGATTTTAACGAGAAATGTTCATTTAGTTTGGTTACAAAGGTTTCTCTTCTCTCTTTATGTTTTCCTATGTATAAAATGTCATCCACATAAATCAATACAAATTCAATGTAATCATCATCCTTTTTGACAAAAAAACAGTTATCAGCAGTTGTAGCGTTGAAGTCCATGGTTCTAAGTACTTTCACTAAACAATCATACCATCGTTTACCAGATTGTTTTAACCCGTATAAACTCTTGTTTAACAACCAAATTTCATTTTTGTTTGTGTATTGACTGTGAGGTGCTCTTACGTATATTTCTTTATCTAGTTTAGCGTGTAGATACGCAGTCTGTATGTCGTATTGAAATACATCAAGGTTAAGTGCTGATGCTACCACTAGAGCTGTTTTGACACTCTCTGTTCTTACTGTGGGGGAATACGTGTCAGTATAGTCCTCCGGATATTTCTGTGCATAACCTTGTGCAACTAGTCTAGCTTTGTATAGAGTATTGCCTCCCTCTAAGTTCTTAATTTTATATATCCACCTGGTACCAATAATTGTTTTATCCTTAGGTGCAATTGCAGGTGTAAATACATTTAATCCTTGTAAACTTTCCATCTCTTTTTTCATCGCTAATTCCCATTTTTCCTTTTCTTCACGAGGGAGTTTTAACACTTCCTCATATGTATTGGGTGTTGTTGGCTCACCATCCATATGCATTATGTAATCCTTGTATTTATTTGGCATTTGATTTCTGGTGTTTCTAATGGTTTTTTCAGGTTTACTATCGTTATCATGCAAATATCTTGCTTCCTTTTTTGTTAATGTGTCTGTCTTAATTTTGTGTTGGCTATTTGTCCAAATTTTGGTTTTGTTCTTATTTTTGTTGATATTTTGCTTTTCTATGATCCCTTCTTCATGAGATTTTGTACCTTTATATTTATTTGGAAATATTTCATTAAGATGTAATTTAGACCAGTTAGCCTGTTCATGGAACACAGCTGTTCTGGAGACTATAAATTTGTTATTGTTATCAATAATCTGTACCCTTTAGTACCGGTCTCATATCCCATAAATCTGAGTCTTCTGGATACGTTTTCTCCCTTTCTTCTTAATTGTTTAGGTATGTGTACGTCTGCAGTGACTCCAAATATATGCATGTGTGCTAATTTTGGTTTTCTATTATACATCACTTCATATGGTGTCTTATTTACAATGCTGGACCATGTTCTATTTTGTGTGTAATTTGAATAATGTAAGGCTTCTGACCAGAATTGTTTGCTTAAGCCAGCATCTTCCAATGTGCATCTAATCATGGTTTGTAATGTGGAATTTTTCCTCTCTACAATCCCGTTCTGGAACGCAGAAAATGGACTAGATGTGTAATGTAACATTCCTTTGTCTTTTAACCATTGGGAGAATTCTTTAGACATGAATTCGCATCCCCTATCTGTCATAATTTGTTTTATTTTGATGTTGTGTTGTGTTTCTATGCGTTTGTAAAATTCTTTAAATTTTTGAAATGTTTCATCTTTGTGTTTTAATGTATAAACAAACCCATAGCGGCTATAATCGTCCACTATTGTCAGGAAGTAACGTTTTCTATAAGTGATTGATGGAGTTAATGGACCAACTAAGTCCATGTGTACTAAATCAAAAATTTTGTTAGTTGATCTAGTAGATTTTCTTGGCCTGGGGCTATTTTTTAGTTTTGTAGATTTACATACTGAGCATTCCAAATAGTTTTCACAATTTTTTATTTTAACACCTTCTGCGTGTTCAGTCATTTTTTGTACTACAGGAAAACTGGCATGTCCTAACTTCCTATGTAAGATGTGAGCACACTCATCATGAATTGGCTTACCTATTTTTGGTTTTTTTTCATTGTGTGCATCTTTGTGATCATGAGATGTTTTACACTCATCATTGTCACTATTGCTAATATTTTCATCATCTACTTCAATACAATCTTCCATATTTGAGTCAATGTTATGCAACCATTTTTCCTTAGTTATCAGATAAGGTAGGCCTCCTTTAATCATCACTGTGCCTATATTTATTTTATTCTTCTCCAAAATTGCTTTTCCTTTTGAAAAAACAATGTTAATGTCAGAATCTCTACTTAGTTTTATAGCACTTAGTATGTTATGAGGTATCTCAGGTATTAGCAATACCCCCTCTATTTTTCCTAGACCAGGCAAGGTTACATTCCCTCTACCTAATACTTGCACCTTTTCTTGGTTAGCTACCTTTATTACAAATTTATCTTCTGCAAATGAAGACAATATATTTTTGTTATTAGTGGTGTGATTAGTTGCTCCAGAATCAATAAGCCAATTATTGTTCTCATTTTGCTGTATGTTAGTGTTGTCTTGTTTATTTAGCCCGTTCAGTGAGCCAGATTTTCTATCCTTTGAATTATCTCTGCCCCCTCTATTCTCTTTGTAATTTGGTGGGCTCCTATATCTATGTCTATCTATGGAAGACTGTCTATAATTGTATTTGTTTCTATATTCTGACCTGTGCCTTTCTCTTGAAATTTTGGGACAGTCTCTTCTATTGTGTTCCCTGGATCCACAATTGTGGCATTTAAATGTTTCATTATATTTTTCTTGGAAAGCTACTTTCCTATATGGTTTGTGTTCTGTGTGATTTCTAGAACGATTCCTTCTTGAATTGTCTTCTGCTATCAATTTATTGGATAGACTTTCTATGGATAAATATCCTAGATTGATAATGTCTAAATGTGACATAAAATTGTCCCATGATGAATCAAGTGAGTTGATAATAACACTTTTCATTGTTTGGTCTGAAATCACCTCCCCCCTCAAATGCAGCTCAGCTCTTATTTTGTTTAAATATATTAAATGCTCACTTATGGAAACCCCTGGTTTTACCCTAGATGAAAAGAAATCTTTAGACATCCTTGTGGTGGTAGCTACACTGTCACTGTGAAACAAATTAAACATGCATTGAATGATTTCTGAAACAGTCAGATTTGGCTTAATGCTATGATACATTGCAGGAGACACACTAGATATTATTAAGAAAAATGCTCTATGGTGTAAACAATCTATTTTTAGAGTCCAAGGTCTTTTTGGGGGACTAGTGATAAAAAATAATAAGTTTTCCTTCATAAAGACAACCTGGAGCTGTTGATACCATTCTTGCAAATTAACGCCATCAACCCTTAGCTTTGGGAAGTCACTGGGTAAATTTCCGACATTATTGTGTCCATTACTTACAACCTGAGGTAGTCCGTGGTCTCGCAAGTGTAGAAAATTGCAAAACGGCATGGGGATGCTCGCAACGAGTCTGCATGGTCTCCTCGCCAGTTCATGTCTTCCCGGACCGTCTGCGTAGTTTTGCGCATGCGCGTTGTCCATTTCTTCTTTGGAGTCGTCGTGGAAGGTTCTCTCCATTGTGGCTCGCTCGCTCTGCTCTTCTTCAGATGAATCGGTCTCTGGTTCGACCCTGGGAGTCTTGGCGACGGCGGCTGTCCTTCCTCTTCCCCTGAGGGCTTTGATGCTTGCTTCGGTCTGTGGCGTAGGGCGGTACCGGCAGGGCTCTCTGGGTTCGGGCGTCGGCGTCCTCGTAGTCAGGATGGGAGCGGGCAGGTCTTGAGGCATCGGCTTGCTCGCTCGCTTCTTCGGTAGCTGTTTGTTAATTTTTAGTTTTGGCCCAAATGCAGCAAAAAGCGTTTTCATTGCTGATTTTATTTGGGAGTTTGTTGAATCATCTTCACTTTCTGATTCTGATTCTTCTGAGGAGTTTGAATCTTCTTTTTCATTTTCGTTGTTTGATAACGTTTTTCGCGCCAGAAATTTTGAATTGAGCATTTTGATTGGCTCTGCTTCGCTCACCCTGGAGGCCTGTTGAAACCAAGATGGCTGCCATTCAAAATTTCGCGCGGGATCACCGTTTTTCTTCTTCGTAATGACTTTCTCTGCAGTCATATCACTCACTATTTTTGGGTCTTTAGACTTTTCATTAGTGATGTTTTTCTCTCTCGCTGCTCCGCTGTTCTTCAGCATATCTTGGAGTTTCGCGATGAGGCTTTCATCATTCTTCTGGCTCTTTAATAGTTTTAATATCTCTGACCTGAGTTCGTTATTCTCTATTTCGATTTCCTTCTGGTCATCAATTTCATCTATTATTTCTTCGTCTTCAGTGGTGTATTCTTCGGATTCTCTCGAAATTGCGTTTGTGGATTCGTTGATTATTTCTTGTTCTGTTTCCATTTCTTTGCTGTAGGCCCTGGTGTTGGGCCTATCTTTCTTAGACATTTTTAAGTTTTTTATTGAGTCAATTAACCATCCTCTGCTACCAGCTTGTTGCAATATTTTCAGGATCAGACTCAATAATATTAGTAAGAGTTAAAGGTTTAAATATATTTCCTTTTATTTACAATAGGCATTCTATATTCACTGAATATTCACAGATAGAAGCAGGGAAAAGGGTGTAGGTGGCTCCTTATATATACAATGGGTGGAGCTATAAGTGGGAGTGGTGAATTATGAATACATTAAGAAGTGAAGAATAAGTTAACCCCTGATACCCCGTTCATATATTATTTACACATTAGAGAATAAGGCATTTACATCTGACAGAATTAAACAAGACATTAACAGTGGCCTAACCAAAAATGTAAGTATGTATGATGAATGACAGCTAACTGCTTACCAGTGTTCAGACCTTGTCATTTGCTGCAATTGACAATTTTTGCTAAGTTCAAACACCAACCAATTAAACAAGCCCTGAAGGAGTTTTTGAAAAGAAAACATTGCTCTAGATAACAAAAGACTAGGTATAATTTCACGGTAGTTTTAGAAAATAAAATACTATCGTTGATAAGATGCTGTTTTTCTCCTTGGAAGTACAAAGAGATTTTTATTTTTTTTAAAAAAAAAGTTAAAATATTACTTATTTCTTAAGAGGTTTTACTGAAATTAATGATTTTTTTTTTTTTTACAAAATACACTACACCCACACAAACATATCAGTGGAGGAAAAATACATAAAAATCTCCAAAAACAAAACAAATAGCAAACAACAACAAAGGAACAGATTTCAAATCTAACATAGGAAAGTCCCAAAGGTGCTTTTTCAAGGGGCACCTGGACTTTCTGGCTTTTCTCTGAAGACGTTTTGCTTCTCATCCAAGAAGCTTCTTCAGCTCATCTTCTTAGATGAGAAATGAAACATCTTCAAAGAAAAAACAGAAAGTCCAGGTGCCTCTTGAAAAAGCACCTTTGGGACAACCACGACCTGGATGACTGAGAATCTCCATAGACATTTATCATAGGAAAGAAATTATTATTATTACCAGTAATTGTGTGATGGAAAGGAAAGAAAATGGCCAGTGTAATGTATTGTAGTGGTGAAGGGATAAAGCTAAAAATCAGGAGTCGGTGAATTCTAGTCCTGCCTGAAGCGCAAAGCCAGCTGGGTGACTTTGGGGCAGTCATTCTCACTCTCAGGCCCAGGAAGCAGGCAACAGAAAATCACTTTCCAAAATTTTGGAAGCAGAAACTCCAGGAACTAGTTCAGACAGTTGCCAGAGGTTAAAACTGACTAAACCCATATTTAAAATAAAAAATAATCTAATCTACTGCACAGTGTCATTGTGTAATAGAGGGTTTTTTTGAACTGCAGGTGTATTGCTTTTCAAGGGTGGCATTAGACACAGAAAAACAAGACAGTGGATGTTTTTATTTATTTTTTCACTATATATAGTAATGTTCTTTGCATTTACTCAGTGTCAGGTTTCCTCCTCTTTTACTTCCTCCCTGTTGTTCTCCATTTCCCTCCCCCAGTTCTGGGATTGACAAGAGAAAGAAAGAAAGAAAGAAAGAAAGGAAGGAAGGAAGGAAGGAAGGAAGGAAGGAAGGAAGGAAGGAAGAAGGAGGGAGGGAGGGAGGGAGGGAGGGAGGGAGGGAGGGAGGAAGGAAGGAAGGAAGGAGGAAGGAAGAAAGAAAGGAAGGGAGGGAGGGAGGGAGGGAGGGACTGGAATTTACTAGTGTAGTGTGCTCAGCATGGCTTGACCCCTTCCTAGAATGGGCCCAACTGAGCCCCTACTGCCTCTCCACTGGAGGAAGAACATCCAGGAACATCAGAGCTTCTTCACTGACAGGCAATCTCCTTTTCCCCCACTGGGAATCTAGGTGAAGTCGTGGCTATCCCATACCAAATGAGAAACTGGGTGCCCTTCCAGGACCAGAATCCCCAACATCTACGTAAAGACCAAATTGACCGATGGGATAGCTGCCTTAAAGTCTCATCACAACAGCCCTGGTGGCTGAACATAATCTGGATTTCCATGAGGAGAGGATGCATTCCAGAGGAGACAGCGAAATTTAGATAGTTTGGTGAGGAGGAAGAAGGTCAAGATAGCTCTTTCCTAGAAGTTATCAGAGTGTATCTTTAATGATGCAAGAGAGCCAGTTTGGTCTGGTGGGTTAAGGCACCCACCAGAACGTGGGAGACCATGAGTTCTAGTTTCATGGACCTTAGCCATTAAAGTTAGCCTGGGTGACTTTGGGCCAGTCAGTTTCTCTCAGCACAACTCACCTCACAAGTTTGTTGTTGAGAGGAAAATAGGAGGAGAAAGGTATGTTAAATATGTTCGCCACATTAAATTATTTGTAAAAATAATAAAGATGGGATACACCTATATACCTTTAAATACATAAAATTGCTTAGTTTGGCAAGGTTTCTGCCAATAGATGAGGAAAATGAAGGAAACAGCTTAGAAGTAACTCTGTGTGTCTTTCTCGGTTTTGGGGGCTCTGACAGGTCAACTCATCAGGCGTCATGACAAATAAGTGAACTTATTTTCCTTTTTCTGTCATTCCAATGGCTGGTTCATGCCACAGCTGTACATCAGCCATACCAAGCCGTTAACCACACAGAGAAAACACATTGAGGTGTTTTTTTTTTATTTTTATTTTTTACCAATAGATAACATTGCCTTTCAGAAATGATTAAGCCATACATCTCTTGAAAAGTTAGAAATAGTACTACTTTTTCAATTTCTCAAAATAATTGTCCTAGGAGCATCCCAAGCCTGATACAAGATTTCAAAAATATCACATTTCTAAAGTTTGGATGCATAATTTAACATGATGTTGGCACATTTAAGACTAAAAAGTTTCCCTGTAAACCAATTTTTATATATTACAATATTATCCTCAAAGAACATCAGTGATTCACAAGAACAAATCATATGAGTCAACGACACCCACATTTTTACATCACCAACAGAGAAAAATTGATCTCCATGCTTTCAAATATATTCTTTGGAGTATCCAGTATGCCCAAAATAAGATCTTTTGATGCACCCGTTTTAATTTTAAATCTATTGAAGCTAATTTAGCATTATTTAAGACCCACAACTTTCATGTTCCATTATTGGGTGTTACAGTTCTTTAATCCATGAACCATTTATCAAAGTTAATTGGTAACATTTACTTTAAAAATGTTACTAAGGATACTTAGTACAAGTCTGCAGGCTTAATTTCAAACATTGACTCCATCAACTATATTCATTCCTTCGATTTCTCTAACACAGACAAAGAACCTAATGTTTACCGAGAAGTTAAATCATGCTTGAGTTGATTATATTGCACTGTTGTGAATTAGGTACACTAAACTATGATTTATGACCTCTGATCTATTACTTGCTGTTTATATGTACACTGTGAGCTTATGCACTGGGGAAAAAATCCTTGTGTATCCAATCACACTTGGCCAATAAAGAATTCTATTCCATTCCATTCCATTCCATTCCATTCCATTCCATTCCATTCCATTCCATTCCATTCTATTCTCTCTTATTTCATTTGAAGTCTAGAAAAATCTTGAATACATAGTCATCAATTAACATAGTCATCAATTAACAATTAACATTAATTAAGTCATCAATTCATATAGTCATTAACTGACTGGTCGGTTAATGACTATATGAAGTTATTCAGACCTCCCCTCCCCCCAAGACTATTAATGATCCATTTTCAAAATGATGATAGTTGCACCCATCTGGAGTAACATGGTTGTATTTTGGGCGCTTTTCAACCAGCTCATGTTTACGGCGCTTTGCAGAATTCCATGGTGATATGACTGCAGTTTATGAAAATCCCCCCACCCCCCCGTTTCTGGCATTTACTTCCACTTTCTTACAAAAAACAACCATTGAAGAAAATTGATTTGTTTAATGATCAATTTAGTGATCAATTTAGTGTGCATTTAACTACAGCCACAAAAATGTTGAAAAATGAGATTTGGTCACATGATGTCTCGATTGACCACTGTAATAACTTAATGATTGTAATTCTGGGCTCAATTATGGTCATAAGTGAAGGACTACTTGTAATCGTTATGAAGAAATTGATTTAAAGTATGTATTTCGAATTCTGACCACAGTTTCCAAAACAACATTTTATCCCCTGTTTTAAAGTATATTTTTTGTCTCCTGTTTTAAAGTTAAATATAAATGAACATCGACATCAAAACTGAATATCCCACCCCACACACAATTTTTTTTAACATTCCAGCCTCAAACAACCCTGACCCCAGCATCACAAATTTCATTCTCCTGACACCAGATATAGTCAATTTTTAAAAACAGCAACCAACACCATTTCCTAGCATGAAATTCAACTTCAAATCCCAGCTTATCTTTTAGCATTTGGGTTGCTCGCCTTGGGGTCCATTTTAGCATTTTGGCTGTAAAAAAATTGGCCTCCCAATTCCCCAGGTCCCTGACCCTGGCATCAGGAATTTTCTTTGCCGGGGACCAAATATGGTCAATTTTTAAAAACAGCAAGCAGAACCATTTTTAAGTATGAAATTCCACCCCAAATCTGATCCCAACATCCATTTTATCACTTGGGTGGAAAAAAGTTTTGGCCTTTGGGCCCCCCCACGTCCCTAACCCAGGCATCAGGAATTTTCTTCACCGGACACAAGATATAGTCAATTTTTAAAAACAGCAATCAGTACCATTTTTAAGCATCAAATTTAACTCAGAATCTCATCTTGTCATCCGTTTTAACATTTAGGTGAAAAAAAATTTGGCCTCCTGCCGTCCCACAATCCTGGAATCAGGAATTTTCTTCGACAAAGATCAAATATATTTGATTTTTTTTAAAAAAA
Organism: Pantherophis guttatus; assembly: GCF_059756535.1. NCBI lineage: Eukaryota > Metazoa > Chordata > Lepidosauria > Squamata > Colubridae > Pantherophis > Pantherophis guttatus. The sequence goes on from NC_142064.1 coordinate 80,551,063, forward strand.
CAAGTAGCACCATTTTTATGTATGGAATTACACTCCGAATCTGATCCCGGTGTCTGTTTTAGCATTTGGATTGGAAAAAAAATTGGCCTCCCGGTTCCTGACCCTGGTATCAGGAATTTTCTTTGCCAGGCACCATACATGGTTGATTTTTGAAATCAGCAACTAGCAGCATTTTTTTTTGTAAATATTTTTTATTTTTTTCAAACATAAACATAAAATATAACTTTCAAGAACAGAGTCTCAATCCGGTCATAGATGGTTACCATGCTTACATTCCTTTAACAAGCTCCATTCACAATTTCCCATTACATCTTTTACGGATAAAAATTCAAAACATAAAAGAACAAATTTTAACATAAAGTTGAGCATCTTCACCTAAACAAATCCATTATATCAATACAATTTTAATTTCAAATTAACTTTCGCTTGTTTTTATATCTATATAGCAATCCTGACTTTATCTTGTTATTCTTCACCTTGTATCTTTTACCATCAGTGTCAAAATAATTTTTAACAATATTCTAACCTCTTATTCTAATTATTTACCTTACAATCACAAAAACATGTTTTATTTAAACTAATTTCCGGCATATTTTCTTCCATACCTCCCTCTATTGTTTGGCTGATTCCCAGCATAGTCTCCTCCAGAGCACCAACTATTTTTGGCTAATTTCCAGTATAGTCTCCTCCAAGCCTACCGCCATTATTGGCTAATTTCCAGCATATTTTCCAGCATAATCTCCTCCAACTCTCCTCCTATTTGCTTGGCTGATTTCCAGCATTTTATTGGCTGATTTCCAGCATATTATGTTTGGCTGATTTCCAGCATAGTCCCCTCCAGGGCTCCCACTCTTGTTTGGCTGATTTCCAGCATAGTCTCCTCCAACTCTCCTATAAGTGTTTGGCTGATTTCCAGCATTTTAACTAGTTTCCAACGTATTTCCTCCGAGTCTCAAACTCTTATCTGGTTTGTATCCATCCCTCTTATTTTAATTTTCTCTTACAATATAGTTATCTATTTTGTGTCAGTTTCCCAACATGCTCTTTCAAATTAATTCTCAATATATTTCATAATAATCATCATTTCCAGCATATATTAAATTAAATCACAATTTGTTACTAAAATCTGTGTATCTTATAGTTTGTTCAATAAAACCTTAGTCAAGCATAATCACCAATCTAGCATTTGTTTGCATATTAAAATTAAAACATATTACATCAAACAGTAAATTTTCGTAAAGTTGTCTCACATTAATATATACTCTTCTTTATTGTTTTTAACCACCTATATATCATCCTCCAGTTTAGTTGCCATCTCTTATTTTCTATTTTTATTACTCCAAAAACACTCCTGTTTTTATCCAAAAATCATATATACCTTTAGACTTTTAAACTTTACATTTCAATTTAGTTACATCTATTGCTGCCTCCTGAGTCCCAGCTGATGGGCTATAAGGAAAAAAAACTGTTTAAACTCTTGCCGCGGGGCTTCAAAGGGCCGCCCTACAGCTGATCAGTGGTAAAAGGCAGTTTGGTGGTAGACCGATGCCTCCAAAAACAAATGTGTAGACTGGTGCCTGCAAAAATAAATGGGTAGACCAGTGCCTGCAAAAATACATGAGTAGACCGGTGCCTGCAAAAATAAATGGGTAGACCAGTGCCTGCAAAAATACATGAGTAGACCAGTGCCTGCAAAAATACATGCGTAGACCAGTGCCTGCAAAAATACATGAGTAGATCAGTGCCTGCAAAAATAAATGGGTAGACCAGTGCCTCCAAAAACAAATGAATAGACCAGTACAGCTCTGCAAGCAGTTAAAAGCCTGGTAGACCAGTACCTCTGCTAAATCCTAAAGAATTGTCACATGACCATCAAGCCACACCCACAAAATAAGCCACGCCCACAGAACCAGTAGTAAAAAAATTTAGAACCCACCCCTGGGTTGGGGCAAGAATTTACTCCGTCTTCCTTGTGCTAACTCAAACCATCCATAATTCTTCCTTTCTCTTACATAATTTCAGTTTCAGGTTGGCATCCCTCCTTGAAATGCTAAGGGATTTCGTCCTTTAAAAAGTTCACTGTAGCTCCCTGAGTGCTTTCATAATGTACAGAAACAGTTCTTTCCCTGAAGACTTTCAGATGCACATTGAACGTTTCTGTAGAAATTTTTATTGAAAAAGAAAAAAACCTGGTTGGCACGCAAACAGAATCTGAGAAAATCCTCAAAGGAGCCCCATCAAACTTTTAGGAGAATGCAATTGCTTCAGCATTTGAAGAGTGAATATTTCACTTACCAATCACTTCTCTAAGTGCTTTTCAAATGCTTTGTGCTGCCCAATTATGTTAATCTAATAACTATTTGTTCCTTTGGCAGCTAAAGGTTTTAAACCATACAACAAAGTCAATAATCTTGGCGCCACATCAGTGCATAACACAAAATTCACGAGCCAGCAGTAGCCACCAAAACTCATTCAAGCCCAAAGAAAAGCAAAAATGTATTTAAGGAATAGTAAAATTAGAATCAGTGTGTACTCTAGCTGGTTAAGTTTTTAACAGGAAATCTTTAATTTGCCTATGAAATTCTCAGGGGAAAAAAAAATAAGCAGACATTCATTGCAAGAGCAATTAAGTTCAGCTACAGATCATCAAGTGCAGACTAAAAAAATGATAATATTTTAATAGCAAAAGGATGTGTTGAGAAGGGAGCAGAATATATCCCCCCAATAGTTATTTCTCCATGCACTTTTCTTACTGCTGAGCAAATTTCTGGAAGGAAAGTCAAATTAGGTACGAATGCTATTTTGACAACAAAATACAGACTGTTGAGCCATGGGAGATGATAGTACACTTCAGGTTCTTTATCTATTTTTCCTTTTATTCTTAAAAATGACTTCATTTCCAATTTCATACAGGATTGGGTTTAAACAAATTGGCTTGCCATCATCACATCTCACTGAACCATAAACTGCAGAGGCTGACAGATATAATAGAATGTTTTCCTATTAAACCAGCAAGGCAGAGCACAGTGTACTAAGAATCCTACACCTGATGCCACATTTGCTACGCATTCTTGCAGGGTTATCCTTCTCATATTCCTTTTTTCCTCTTCTAGTGAAAGGAGCCTTAACTCATATGAGAACCAATTTACAGCCTAAATTGAGACATGGTGGCACAGTGGCTAGAATGCAGTACTGCTGACTGCCTGCAATTTGGCAGTTCGAATCTCACCAGGCTTAAGGTTGATTCAGCCTTCCATCCTTTTGAAGTTCGGTAAAATGAGGATCCAGATTGTTGAGGGCAATATGCTGATTTGGTAAACCGCTTAGAGAGGGCTGTAAAGCATTATGAAGCGGTATAAAAGTCTAAGTGCCAATGCTGTTGCTAAAGATGAAGATGGTGATGTTTTCCAACAAAAACTGATGCTCAAGGGCTGAAAAAACTGAAACGAATATTCCATATTGAAACAAATTAAATAAAATGCAATAAGACTACATAATAAAGGATGACTCTTAAGAAGTTTTGGTTATACAATAACAAATTACATTGAAAGGCTATACTAGTATGTGACTGAAAACTAATTAGATCTCTAGAATGGGCCAATACACAAAGAAAAAGGTCCAATAAGTAGATCTCTGCAAGTATACACATCTTCAAAAGAACCTGTTGTAGATTTAATGTCCAAGCAACCTTAACATTAGACAGGACATTTTTGTGTGTGTTAATCTAAACCTATAAATCTCCAGATGTTGTCAAATCAACTTTCATCAGTTCTGGTTGTCACAGTGAGGAAAAATGAGAGCTGGAATCCAGAACATCTAGAGAACTACAACATTTAGATGTTCTCCACTGGTACATTTGCTGGTAATATTCCCAGAGATGTGAAAAAAAAAAAAAGAACATAGAATAACAGAGTTAGAAAAGACTTTGGAGATCTTCTAGTCCAAATCCCTGCTTGAGACGGATACCATTTCTGATATATGGCTATCCAATTTCTTTTTGAAAGCCCCCAGTGATTGAGTACCCACAATGTCTGAAGCCAAGTCATTCCATTGTTTAATTGCTCTCACTGTTAGGAAATTTCTCCTTAGTTCTAGGCTGCTTCTCTCCTTGGTTAGTTTCCATCCATTGTTAGTTTCCTAGGTTCCATCCAACCTAGGAGTAAGGAAAGAATTTCTGACAGTAAGAACAATTAATCAATGGAATAGCTTGCTTCCTAGAATTGTGGGTGCTCCATCACTGGAGGTTTTCAAAAATAGACTGGGCAATCATTTGTCTGGGATGGTATAAGGCAGTGATGGCTAATCATTTCCAGACCAAGTGCCCAAAGCATGCATGCATGCGTGCACGTGCACGCAAACCCCCAAAATGCAATGCATTTTGCGCGCACGGCCCCCCACATGTGCCCAGGTCCCTGTGCATGTGCACACGGCCCTGCACATTCACCCCGTGCATGTGTGCCACCCTGCATGCGTCCCCTGTGCATGCGTGCACAACCCCCAGCATGCGCACACAGCCCCCAGCATGCATCCTGCCCCTCCCATGCGCGGCAGAGACCCGAAGGCCAGCTGGCTGGCAGAAGGCGCGGGCACATGTGTGGCAGAGCTGAGCTGGGGTGATGGCTCGCGTGCCCACAAAGAGGCATTGCGTGCCACCTCTGGCACGCATGCCATAGGTTCGCCATCACGGGTATAAGGTCTCGTGCAGTGGTTGGACTAGAAAACCTCTTAGGTCCCTTCCAGACCTATGATTCTATGTTCTAGATTATATTTTTTGCCAGGAAGGGTAAGGATTAGCAACAGTCACACTCAAAGAACCCAAGGAGTTACATGTTACATATATTCTCTTTTATTTGAAGGATTAGCAGCCTTGAGTTATTTACTAATCCAGCAGATTTTAAATTTATTATTTAATAAATAAATACTTATATAATCATAAATATTTTTTTGAAATGCCTTTCCAAGGCAGCTCCAGGTCACACGAAGCCTAGAAATTTTGGATAATCTCTTGCATGGCCTTGCAATCTCCGAAAAAGGTGAGAAAGTATATACTATTCTCGCATGCTTTTTGGAGGCTTCAGGGACTGCATGAGTGCAGGACCATTTTGTGCAACTTCCATAGGGACCAGAGACTGGGCATAGCATCAAAAAGGACATGGTGTGTTACCTGTGACACGCATGTCATATGTTCATCATTATTGCGGCAGCCAATGGAGTGAAAAAAAAGTCAAGATGGCTGTTACAGCAACATGTTCAAAATCCTGTCTCTTTGTATGTCCATGAGACATCATATATATGTTCAAGCTCGGTGAGATTTTAATAATCTTGATTTTTTTTAATCCCTTCCCATGGGCATCAGAGATAGCAGTAGAATGGTTTTCCGCAAAATACACTTTAATATGGACATTATTTATTAAATATTTGGGTAAGAGTTGTTGTTAACCTTAATCAGGGGTGGGTTCTACTTACTTTTACTACCTGTTTGCAACGGGACTGCATGTGTGCGCTCACTTTGCTCGCACATGTGCACTTCTGCACATATGCAGAGACTTCCTGATGACGTCCAGGTCGGTGGGTGGAGCCTTCTGCCGGTTTTACTACCAGTTCTTGCGAACCGGTCCGAACCGGGGGCAACCCACCAGTGCCTTAGATGCTATTTTTTTCCTTTCTAGAATAATAAATAAATAAAGACAATATATATCAAGGGAAATAAGTAAGAAATTATCAGCTAGTTATATTAGCCATCCAGGATTTATGCAGTGACAAGAAAACCATTGTACTATATAGATTTGATTATGTGACTGGGGGGAAATAATTCTTCTGAAGGACAATGGAAACCAGATGGCTTATTTTTCCCTCCCCTTCAATGAATGTTCAAAGAATTAAACCCTAACCCTCAAATAGTTTTGTTTCAGCTCTAAACAGTTTTAAAAATTCAGGAAAAAAAGCCATGTCAAAAGGATTGTGAGGAAGATTACCACATTCAAATGTCACATCATAGGACTCAAAACAGAATTAAGAGCACAGATTCTATGTTTGCAACATGTTCAGGCCTATTTACCTGTAACATATATCAATCTTTGATCTTCAAGAGATTGTGTGATCAAAGTATTCACCATTTTGGATGGCAATCTGTACTAAAATCATTTGATTATAGTTCTGGAAGGAAAAGAAATCTGGCATATATGGCTTTGAACCTATGTCACTTCAGGTAATCAGTGTATTTTAGATTAATCAGCATTTCTTTGAACTTAATTTCAATCTTGTTGCATGCTTCTGAACAGCCATCAGTCTCTAAAAGGCTATCTCAAATCCATTTTCAGTGCCAGTAGTTTGCACGTAGACTGAAAAACAGGAAGAAAACAGATTTTGTTAAAAAAAAAAAAAAGTGGAGAAAGGGAAAAAAAGTGTTGTTGAGCAAAACCTGTCTTCTCAGACTTTCTTAAATTATCTGGTAGCCAGCTGTCAGCTTGCTTAATTGGTAATGTGTCTTCCTCACCTAATAGTGGGAATTTGTAATTACAATAAAATAATATGAATGTAGCTGCAGTAGATAACCAATATCCATGCACACACATTCACACCAGAAATACCCAGTGTTTAAAACCCTTTTTGTGGTGGGACAGAATTTGATGTATACCAAGTTTCAAGTCCTAGTAAAAAAAAGACTTTCCTGTAGATTTTCCTCTTTCCAATATTTTGAGATTGGAACTGTAACAGATAAAATAAATAATTGACTATGGGTCTATCATTTCCTTATTTCCTAAAGAAATACAGCTGCTGTATTCCAAAAACTAATTTGGCATGGCCAGCTTCTTTGACTGAAGTTTTACCTGTCATTTGAAATGCTTGGAGACAACTTTTTATACTTTCCCCCTATTTTTGCACTCTTCTAAAAAGTACAGAGATTCTATGCAAAAACTGCCCAATTCACAGAGCAATTGGATATGTAGCCCAGAAAGTAGCCCAGCTCACTTGGTGATGACTCCAGTGGTAATTTATCCTAATTTGCTCCCAATTCCTGAATGTTACTAGGAAATCCCAGAGCTTCATTATCTCATTATTCAGCAGTGAGAAAATCTAACAGTGTGGGTGTGTTAGGAATGGAACAGAATATGCAGAAAGCATTAGATAATCATGAGATGATGAAACTACAAATTTCATAGAAACCAGTGCAGGTGATTTTCAAGTTGTACAATTGAGATGCTAAAGTCCTCAAAACCTTCCTGCTTTCCACCTGAACAGGTGAAGTTTATATGAAACCTGGGGTCATTAACAGGGAATGAAATACGGCTCACTTTAGATGGTCTGTTGCAGGCTTAACCAAATTATACACCCCAGAGTGGTTAATATTCTGATCTTTTCCAAAATACTTCTGGTAGGGTTGGGCATCAACTTCTAACACAGAGTAAAATGGGATAATTTGGAATGGTTAATAATTCACTTGTGGCATATGGAGGTGTCTAATACATCCTGTTCCTGATTCAAATTCTACTGTAGAGCTTCAGCTCTGGCATCAATTCAGGAATTCAGTAGCATAATGAGAAGAATTTTTAAAGTAATACCTTTAGTGCTTCCTAGCATAATAAAATATACTGATAGGAAGGGACAATATCATATTTAGTGACTAAGAAATCTTCCCTTAAATCAAAGTGATTTCTACTATTAATGGTTGCACCAATCCTAGCATATTGGATGCTGATGGAGAGAAATTGCTGATGGAGAGAAATGGAGATATATTCTTAATTTAACTTTTCACTCCTCTGCTTCCTATATTTTAGGAGAAAATGCCTATGTTTCCTATCTAGCTGACTAGTTTAAAAACTAAAATACCTTTGATGGAAAAGAGGAATATGCTAATCTCTTAGTTTTCTCCCTACTCTCTGCAGGTCAGCTCCAATCCTTTCCGGAAGGGGATTTTTTTTTAATTCTTTTGCATCCCACTCCCCTTTGCCATAACCCTGTTTGTCCAGAGAGTTCTAAGCAACCATCAGTGTTCCAGTTGTATTTGTAGCTGGGAGACAGAGAAAAAAGGAATGTCAGATAAGGGAGAACAGTGTGAGAGTGAGTGAGTGAGTTAGTGAAGGAGAGAATCTGACATGCAGCATGTGCCAGCACCAACAATTTGTGTCCAGAGCAATTACCAAGACCTTTAATGATGAACAGCACAGGGGTATTCCACAGGTTCTGACCATTCTGGAGAACTGATAGCAGAAATTTTGAGTAGTTCAGAGAACCGGTAAATACCACCTCTGACTGGCCCCACTCCCATCTATTCTCTGCCTCCCGAGTTCCAGCTGATCGAGAGGAAATGGGGATTTCACAGTAACCTTCCCCTGGAGTGGGGAGGGAATGGAGATTTTATAGTATCCTTCCTCTGCCAGGCCCACCAAGCCACGCCCACCAAGCCATGCCAGGCCCACCAAGCCACAACCACAGAACCAGTAGTAAAAAGTTTTTGAATCCCACCACTAATGAACAGCCTTAGATGATACACAGATAGCCCTCAAATTATGACCACAATTGAGCCCAAAATTTCTGTTGTTGAGTGAGACATTTGTTAAGTGAGTTTTGCCAGATTTTACAACCTTTTGTGCCACAGTTGTTAAGTGAATCTCTGAAGTTGTTAAATTAGTAAGACGTTTGTTAAGTGAATCTGGCTTCCCCATTGAGTTTGCTTGTTAGAAGGTTACAAAGAAAAATCACATGGGACACTGCAACTGTCATAACTATGAGTCAGTTGCCAAGCATCTGAATTTCCATCAGGTGACCATGGGGATGCTACAACAGTTGTAAGTGTGAAAAATGGTCATTTTTCGGTGCCGTTGTAATTTCAAATGGTCACTAAATGAACTGTTGTTAAATTGAGGACTACCTGTATACATATGTGCACACACAGACTGAGACACACACACACTAATAACAAGAAGCTATATCAAGAGAGATCAATAGAATGGATCTGGTACTTCAGCATAGATACTGGTAATATTGGAGTACAGATAGATAAGAATTACATAAATCTAAGCTCAAAAATGGATAGGTAAAGATTAGAATAAATTGTCAAGCTAAGGAGATAAACCAATGTTAGGCTTCAGTAATAATTACTCTGAATTTTAAAAATAAAAACATAGGACATCAATAGAGGTTGCCAATCTAATAAAAAAGCCAAAACAAAATTGATTCAAAACCTATTTAGATATGGATGAATCTATTCAGTGTTGAATTTTCCCCATGCTCTCCCTTAAATTAATTTTGTCTCATTTCCCCCCAAATTAATCTTTTTTAAAAAAATATATATGAAAAAGTGCATTCTAAAGTCTGGCTATTTTTTTATATGTTTTTCTTCATATAACTTCTTCCAAATTATAGATTCTAAAGTATATTTTGATAACTATCAACTAGATCCTGATGAGAACTTTGTGGGAACTTTTGGCAAGTGTGAACAGAAGGGTCAGTGACCATGCTCTCTCAAATTGTGTGGAAGGTACAGATTAGTGAAAGAATGGGTGCTAAGTGAGCAATGAGACTCCAGGTATGTAATGGAAAAGAACTGGACTGGGGGCCCCAACAGCCTGAAATTAACCCATCCCAAATGCTCTTAAAATCCTATATTTGTTCCCCTGCATTATACGAGAATATTCCCACTGCTCAGAGATGGGTTTCAGCAGGTTCTGACCAGTTCTGGAGAGCCGGTAGTGGAAATTTTGAGTAGTTTAGAGAATTGGTAGTAAAAATTCTGACTGTTGCCACCCCCATCTATTCTGTGCCTCCCAAGTCCCAGCTGATCGGGAGGAAATGGAGATTTTGCAGTAACCTTCCCCTGGATTGGGAAGGGAATGGAGATTTTACAGTATCCTTCTCCTGCCATACCCACTAAGCCACGCCAATCAAGCCATGTCACGCCCACCGAGCCACGCCCACAGAACCGGTAGTAAAAATTTTTGAAACCCACCGCTGCTGATGAAAAGGCTAGACTATACACACGAACAGGTAGTCCTTGATTTACAACAGTTCATTTAGTGACCGTTAAAAGTTACAACGGCACTGAAAAGAAGGATTTATGACTGTTTTTCACTGTTATGACCTTTGCACCATGATCATGTGATCAAAATTCAGATGCTTGGCAACTAGTTCATATTTATGACAGTTGCAATGTTCCGGGGTCACGTGATCTCTTTTGCAAACTTCTCACAAGCAAAATCAATGGGGAAGTCAGATTCACTTAACAACCGAGTTATTAGCTTATCAACTGAAGTAAGAAAGGCCATAAATGGGGCACCAGTCACTTAACAAATGTCTCATTTAACAACAGAAATTTTGGGCTCAATTGTGGTTGCAAATTGAGGACTTCCTATCTTAACTAGGTGCCACAACTTGATCCTGACCAGATCCACAAAAAATATATTCAGGCTGATACTTCTGATTTCCCAGGCAGGGAATGATTAAAAATACCCTACCTTGCCCTCACCAACTCTAGCTGCTTGAAGTAGCATTATACAGTCTGGGAATAAATTATACATTTGTGGATGGCATTTCTGCTCTAAATAATTCAGTTACTTTAAATTCTGTCTAAATACTCTTTTCACCTATAATTTATGAAAAAAGAAAGCTTTTGACAGACAAAAAAAAAAAAAAAGGAAAGAAAAGCCCTACCAGAAATAAGATGAAAAATCAGGAAGATGTGGGGTGTTGTTTTTGAGAGAAAGTGAAGAAGGAAACAGCACCACATGCCAAATGCATTCCTAATTTATTCAGTGTTACAAAATCCTGTCAGCAGAGGTTGAACATTTTGAGATGAATGAGGTACATGATTCATATATTTAATAGCTTGTTTACAAAGTGCTCGTACCCATCTAATTTGCACAATGGGTCTCCCTCCCCCCACCCCCCCAGCTTCCTCTGCAGTTGCAGCTTCTTTGCTGAAAGTGACAGTTGAATATTGCAGGCTTTGGGCAAATAGGCACTTTAATCTCTCTCCATCTTGGCCTTATGTGGAAGAAGACAAAGGCTGGGAAATGGGAGACCATTTTTAAATAAGAACACTATGGGGAAATGTCTGGAGTCAAAGTCTTGGGCAGTTTTCTCCCACAAATTAATACTTCTTCCCAACTCAATGGCAATTCCACATTCTATATATTGTCATGTAGAGGATATGATTGAAGTTAGGGGTGGGCAACTATGGCCCCTTTAGGACCTGTGGACTTCAACTTCCAGAATTCCTGAGTCAGTTGAATAGCAATACAGTTGATATTCCTGAGTCAGGAATTCTGGGAGTTGAAGTCTACAAGTTGTAAAGGGGTCATAGTTACCTACCCCTGATTTAAATAAATTTAAAGTGCCTAAGTATACAGTACTGAGTCTCTTCCTCTCTCTCTTTTCTCTTCCTCTCTCTCTTTCTCTCTTTCTCTCTCTCTCTCCCTTCTCTCTTTCCCTCTCTCTCCTTTCTCTCTTCCCCCCCCCTCTCTCATTTTTACATAAGATTAGCAAGATGAGGTGCATCTGAGCTGTTACAAAAGTCAAGACAGTATTTTACCTCTTCACAAAGCCCTTTAGTTTTTCTAGATATGCCATCCATACAAAGAATGGAGTAAAAAGGATGGGGGCTTTGATTGCGTAGTAACAGCCACTATCTTGATTTTTTGGATTCCCCCTGCAAACATTTCTGGCCAAGTTGCTGTTTGCTTTGTTGCTCTAATGCTGAAGCCATGTATTTTTTTTACATTTGGAGGGGGGGGCAGATAGACTGGCCTAGACAGTGAATGGATAAACTATATTTGACTTAATTTAACGAAGATTAAAATTGAGTGAGAGTTAGTTCTAATTAATGAAGTACAGTTGATTTGATTACTTGCCACATATTTAATAACTTTCCTATCCACAGAGACATGCACTGTGCTAGAACTCAGGTTGTATGTATTTCTAACATATCAAAATTGTCAAAGCAGTTGTAGCATGTGGAATGGCAAGTAGTGACTGAAAAAGAAACAATGACTGTTTTGGGGCTGCGCAACTGAAGCATAACTCTAATCGTTTATAAAAGAGATGTCAGTAAAACCATTAATTTCAGATTTTTTAGGAACACAAACATATTTTTAATTTAAAAATAGTGACGTTATAGAACGTCATCAGAGAGTGACACAATAATAAAATAATGGGCTTAATGATTTGGGCCCAGAGATTTAAGTAAAGTTTTAGTTTGTAGGGAGATGAAAATATCCCTTTCCCTTCCCTTGGGGAAGAAATGCTATGATTTTAGAAGTGTGAACTTACAATATTAATATTGAATAATGTCTCTTTCCTTATTCTCTTATTTTCTGGCACAGGGAACAAAACTATACCTGATACAGAATTGTTTAGGTTGGGAATATTTTGCTCCAGGAAAATGCATAATTAAACTACCTGTGCAAATCTGTGTCTCTTTGGTGTTCCTGATAAAATTTCAGTTATACAATTTGTAATAGTAGCTATAGCAATGCCAAAACAATGGAGGATTCTCATTGTACTTTAAAAACCATAAAATGCCAATTTAAAATGGCAAAAATAAATTGAAGAATATCAGCAGGGTAATCCTGCAAAAACAGTAGGCCCTCCCACTCCTGATCCTTGGCAACTGACATTTAACAAACTACTACCATACTTCTCTTTAGCAGTCAGTGCCAGATTTATATTTCATAAGGCTGTCTTATTGTATTTTAGAACGGATATTGATTTCAGTTAATGCACCATGTGAAGAACTATTCCATTTTATCCATTAACTTCATTAATGAACCAAGTTTTTGCCATTACAAATGCACAATAGTACATAAACTCCAATACTTCTATTTTCTTTCTAAAACTCCTTCCTTCCTTCCTTCCTTCCTTCCTTCCTTCCTTCCTTCCTTCCTTCCTTCCTTCCTTCCTTCCTTCCCAGTGTCTAAAGATTTCTTGATATACCTGCACTACCACTATCACCAACAGACCTGATACTTAAGATGTGAAAATATGCTGCAGAGAATTGTGAATTTGATCTGGTACTGGCAGATTTTCTAAGACCTTGTTTTACTTCATTTACCTTTCAAATGAATCTTCCAAAGTCTTGACAAACATTCCCTATGCTAAGAATATAAATTTATTACCACAAAGTAATCTCCAAATTCTCTCAGCTGGCTATACTCTTTTCCAATTTTTTTCCAAGTTCCAATGAGATGTCAGCCTAGTAAGCATTTCAACGCCTGAACACGGGGATCTAAATCTAAATCCATCATCCAGTAGCCAGACACTGAGAAATCCTTTGTGTTAGAAATAAATTTTCCAATGGAATCACTGAAGCTAAACTAGATTGTGATAATAAGAAGCGTATTATCCGATATGAATCATCATGTGAATCTTGGTGCTTGGTGATTGCTCAGAAATTGAACTAGCTGCACAAACTTTTTTTTAAATGGTTCACTTTTGTAACCACATAATTCTAGTTGGCCATAATTAACAGAGAAACATTCTACTCTGGAAAACAGAATTTACAGTGAGTCAAAATGAGATCTTCTTTCTTGTGTGTGGGGTTCTGAAAATTTTTTTCAGTAAGCTTTGCGGGATAGGAAACAGATTCAACCATTAATCCCATATACTTGGAGGCTCCTATGAGAACCTCAGACAGCCATCATTCCAGGAAATGAACTTTTCACTTTTGGTGCTGAGGTAATACTTTGTGAGGCTAATAATCTGTTCCTCAGTGAGCTTATTCTAAGGGGAGTTGCTGCTATGATGCATTACCAGCTCTGCAGGCCATTTTGGTTTATATAAATCACCAGATTTGAAAATTCTGTGATTCATTCTCAGATTATGCAAAATTTCACAGCAGTCAGTTTAGCTTTGTCAAAGCACTTTGAATTTGCTTTCTAAAATACGAATGCTCCTCACACTTCTAAGACCAAAGTGGTGTCACCATGTTGCTTTGTTTTGTTTGGCTTCTGAGCCCATCTTTCACACCCACCATTGGTCTTCTTCCATTAGGTGGTGATCAATGACAGAAAATGGGCCATTTTTTGATAGGTTCCGTAATACCATAGAAGAAGGCTGATTCCACAGTGCTGAGAAAACTTCCAAGCTGGCCAACTTTAGTGAAAGCAAGCTAACAAGATTTCAGCCAGCACTGGGAGATGAGCTAAGATAAGAGCTTTCTCCTTTCGTACTGACCTGAAAGGGTTCAGATGGTCTTTCTTTCAGTAAATGAGATTAAGTCACCTCTAAGGCCCAAATAGGACCATATTGGTTGGAAACATGCAGAAGAGGTCTTCATCTTGCAGTGCATAGACAATGGCTAAAATGATGATAATATGTTATATATACAGTACATTCAGAAAGTACTGTACTTTTCCGAGTATAAGACACACATCCCCCCCCCCAAAAAAGAGGGGGGGAAATCTTGGTGCATCTTATACACCGAATACAGCCATTTTTGGCCTCCTGAAACCCTGCCCCATATGTCCCATTTTCATGAAAAACAGGCCCGTTTTTCTGAAAAACGGGATGCACAGAGGGTTTGAGAGGCCTCCAGAGTGCTCCTGGGGGCCAGGGAGGGCAAACACTTTTTTCTTCTTCTTTACCTCTTCGAAATCTTGGTGAGTCTTATATTCCAGTGCATTTTATAGTCCGAAAAATACAGTATTCAGATCCCCTTTACTTTTTTCAATTTTGTTAGGCTGCAGCCTGATTCTATGGTTGTTGAAATTCATTTTTTTTCCTCATTAATCTACACTCAGTACCCCATCATGACAAAATGAAAACAAGAATTTTAGAAATGTCTGTAAATTTATTAAAAAGAAAAAAAACTGAAGTATAACATTGGCCTAAGTATTCAGACCCTTCACTCAGTACTTTGTTGAAGTGTCTTTGGCAGAAATTACAGCCTTGCGTCTTTTCGGGTATGAGGCGACAGTCAGCCAAACCATATTATTATTATGGTTCATCGCACAGTCAGCCAGATGTTCAGAGTGGATTTAGCATTTTTGTCTATCAATTGAGTCCTTCCCAAGGACTTGGGATAGGCAGATGTGGATGTTTGATGGTGTTACAGATATTGATGCAGGATGCAAGTTGTTCCAAGTAAAGCCACCTTTTACAATAGACTGATATTGAATTTGTCAAGGCTGATGATGTTCAAGTGGTGCTCCAGTATTATTATTTTCTCTATTGCTTTGCAAGTACATGGAATGCTTCTGTACCAGAGAACAAACTCCTTGTGTGTGTAACCATAGTTGGCCAAAGTATTCTATTATTCTATTCTATTGTTAAGTTACTTTGTCAAAGCAAATCTATGCCAATTCAGACAGCTCTGGTCTGTTGCAAAGGCCAGGTTCAGTCAGGGCTTTCTTTTGAATTATTATGGTCCATTCAGACTGCCCCCAATTCTTGGTGTTTTCTATCTTCTGATTTAGCTACTTCCTTGCTACTCTTCAAAAGGATGGATTCCATGGTAGTCATAGTGGATTTGCCCTCCACAGAGGTTAATTTCATCGCCTGCCATCAGCAGAAAAATGGAAGGAGGGAAGAAAAGAAAAGAAAAGAAAAGAAAAGAAAAGAAAAGAAAAGAAAAGAAAAGAAAAGAAAAGAAAAGAAGGCAGCCAGCTGCTTATCTTCCAAATTTCCTGCTTCTCTAGGCTACTGGAGCACTTGATTACAGACTGTTTCATACAACTCACAGCATGCTTTTTGGCAGATAATGTTCCAGCCTTTCAATTCTGAAGCTTCTATGTTCATTTCTCCAACATGACAAACTGATTTCCTTTCACTTGATTTTGACCCTGTTTTTCCGTAACCAACGCTTGCTACTCTTTGCACCCTGACAACCAGGAAGCAGTTTATTGTTTTTCCCCTTCGTAAGAAGGACATGGCATCATATTTGGGTCCACTTTTGTCCTATGTCTCTTACTTTTTTTGGAATCTACCTTTAGATACACTTGAAGCACCTAGTAATGAGATAGAGCATCTTTTCCTTTTCAGCTTTCCCACTAAGGACCATATGACATGCAAAAAACCAAAAGACAGAAAACCAATTCTAGTTAAACAGTAAATGAATTCTGGCAGGGTTTAAACTGCAAACGTATATACTCATATTTGATTTCCCCTCCCTACTTTCTAAAAAAAATGTAATGAGGTGCAGGTGTTTCTGAGTCAATTTTGTTTATATCTCTCCCTGATTGGCTCCATTAATTTTTGTGCTAAAAAGTGGCAGCATGATGTTTTCTCTAAGAGGGAAAGGCAGGTGGTAGTAATTACTCAGACAGAGCATGCTATGTTTTTGTGGTTTGGGCATAATTTCTACATTTTCTATTTATTACATATGCTATGTGTGCATTCTAAAGGGCCTCTCTGCTTCTTCTTACAAGCCTCAGCTTTTCCTTTATAGAATATCATCACTATCAACCTTGTTTCCAAATCATACAGTGAAAACTATCACCCTCTTAGCCTTAATTTGTGGGTGACATCTAGGCAAAGCTATTATATGAAATATATAGAAGCTCTGAACCCTTCTTTTCCTGGAATCGCATGAGAAAGACTCTGAACATTCACACACTGCCAGCAGGTGCAGGTAGACTCAGAAGAAAGAACACTTTGTCACCAGCATAATCAGATGTCATGCCGGTATGTTTATTTTAACCAGGAAAGTCATCCATTGCTGTTATTAAAAGTATCAACCTTTTTCATCTCCTTCTTCAACATTCAATGTACCTTCAAGCCAGGGGTGAAATCTACTTACTTTCCTTACCGGTTCAGAAGTTCACATGCCACGCACGTGCCACATGTGCGCGCAGACCCTCTGCACATGCTCGAAACCTTCTGCGCATGCGCAGAGGGTAAAAAACACATTACTTCCTGGTTAAAACCAGGAAGTAACAACACCCAGGTGGGTGGGCGGAGCCTCGCACCGCCATCGCTACCGGTTTTCCGAACCACCTGCCACAATCACTACCGGATTGCCCGATCCAGTCCTAACAGGGAGCATTTCACCCCTGTTTCAAGCCAATGCCTACCACTGTTCTTTCGCAATGCTGTTAGAGGCAACTAATGGGGAACAAAGAAATTCTGAGACCCATTTACAACGCAATCTCCCTTGCTTACTAAAAAGACCAGGTCATTAGTTTGCTCATCAGCAGGGAAAGAATATGGCCATTGGAAGAGACAAGAATTACTGTAGCTGCAGAGGTCACCAAGGCTAAACCCAGTTTGAGAAGTGCTATTATGCATTCTTCATTATGGTTTGCCAGTTCACATTTTGGAAACCATCCCTTTCTGATGGACACATTTAGATTTTAAGATAAACTGTACCTCTCCTGTGTTTCCTCCAGTCTTATTGGTTGCCTTCTCCTTAGACAGTTATGCAACACTATAAAGGACCCGTTTCTAGCAAACAAGGGAGATGACTTTGGGGACTTAGATGGCTACAATCATATTCTTGGAATATGAAGGGTTGGGCAGGTTGGACATCAGATATCAGTTATGCTTTGATCCATTTCTATGCTTTATGATAGATTTTCAGTTTAAGAATAAACTTTTTAGTCTATATTTGACCACAGTATCTATTTATATACTTGGACGATACTGCTCAAAAATATTCGAAACTAGAAGAATGATTGGAAAATGTTTTTTTAATAGTTCAAGAAATAGTTTTCAATAGATTGAAGAACCATGGTATCTATTATCTTGTAACTCTTTGGTCCTTCCCCATAATTAAATACTGCAAAATAAATTCTGCAAAGCAAAGGCAATATTCCGAATGTGTTTAGTTTCCAAAATTGGTTCAGGACACAAAATCTTGCTTTTCTTGATGTCTTTTAGTACTTTGATGTTCATTTCTTCTGATGTCGTAGATACATCTATGTAAATGTATGCATGTTTTCCTATGTGATAATGTATATTGTTTTGTGAAAGTTTATGTCACAAGTATTTGGCAAGTTTTAAGATATCCTAGGATTCTTTTTATATTTAGGGATTTCTTCAGCTCTGATACACTACTGAGGTAGGCAAATAATCTTATTGTCCAGAAAAAGTTTAAAAAGAAGAATTGTTCAGAACTAAGTATATCAACCTGGGCACAACATGCCTGATGCCACCATCAACACAAGTTGCAACCAGACTACACTGCTGTGACTGTACATCTTTTAAACTATTGATTGGAAAAATCCATTGAGATTAAAAAGGTAACTCCTAAATCAATGCCAGAGCTGTAGGAAAAATTACAGAACTGCGCACTGGATTCCATTTTGTTCTAAAGCATATACCTTCCTTGCAAGTCATCTTTGATTTGTTTCTGGAAATTCACGCTATAGTGTTGATGAAGTGAACTAGAAACAGATACTTCAAATGTCACAACATCTTCTTTGCCTTCCTGGCATTTATAAAATTTGGAAAAGATTTCTGCGCAGGAACAATACCTCTGCAAACCCTTCCTGTGCTTGCAGGTGCTAGTGGAACCTATGTGGAGTTGAGGAAGTCTGTGAAGGACAAAATAATGCCACATAGTTGCTTCACTTCACATTTAGAAGCTAGGAGTAAAGCGGCTTGGGTTGAAGCTTTGTTGAAGCAAAGGTACCCTTCAATGATATGCACAGCCCAATAATGTTTTGTTTTTAAGAGCATTAATAATAATAATTATTAAAGGCAAATAATTAAGGTAAAGGATTTGCTTGCTCAAGCATTGCTCCCAAGTTGCTGTGATTGGAGCAGCTAATGGTATGGTGCTTGCAAAGATGGTTGTGATTTGAGTGTAGGATCTCACAGTCATTGAATCAAATACTTGTGCATCCCTGCCAAGGTACTTCAGAATAGTAGGATTATAAATAAATTTATCAAAAATAAAATTTGGGAGAAGGAGTTGCTTTCATTTCCATCCAACTGTTTATCTTGAGACAGGGCATCCCAGAGTTTTGAACTGGAGACAGTACAAGTGACAGAATCCTTATCTGAAAAATATCCGAAAATATCCTGAATTGTCCTATTTGAGCCAATGCAACCCTACTGTGCATTACATCATTTAGGGCTCTTATTAAGGAATGACAAAATCAATGATTGACAGATTTTGCGGGAAAAGGGCCATCTTTTGTCAAGATGATTAAAGCAAGTTAGGACCATCATTTCAGTATTGTTAATTGTTGTAATTTCTCTTTCCTAACACTTTCTCTCATTTTATCATGCATACCGTATATATTTTTTATTTTTTCCCCTACTTTTCATCAAACTCATTCCCTTTCTTCCTCTCACTGAATTTAAGGAAGTGTTGTTTTTATTTTTGTGTCATTGAGGCAAGAAAATTAGCACCTTGATGGAAGGCACCCCTTACAGAGTAGAGTCCCATTACAAAATTTAAACACATTTGCTGTTACTGTGGTTACGCCCCCACAATCTCAAAAGGGAAGGGGCAAACCTTAAAAGAGGTATAGCAATTCTGAGGTAATTTTATATCCCTTTTCCTTCCTCCCGTATGGATACCCTTAAATACCTCCTGTGACATTATCACAGGATGTTTCCTTCGGCATTCGCAAAAGGACATGCTGTGTGAAATTAATATCAATTCTTGTTTATCCTCATCACTCACTGCTTGTGTTTTAAGGTGCTCACTCCCTTTTTTTAACCAGAACCAGGTGGCACACTGTAAAATAGAACACAAATGGCTCATGGGTCAAGTTTGCAAGCAAAAATTTTGCAAAGTAGTCTTGATTTCTCAGATTGGGTTTATTAACAGCATGGAATCTTGGCTAAGCTTTGAAACGTGGCCAGTCCTGTTTGCCTTTGATTCAAATACTTTTCTTCATCAACTATCTGAAAGGGGTTCAGAGTGGCATAGGATTTAAAAAGTGAACAATTGGTGTGTCCCCAAAGTTGGGGACTGATCAGCAGGAGTCAGTCTGCTCTGATTTTCAGCGAAGCTGTCTCAGTGGCCTCTCATGAGGGACAGCTCTTCTTAGTTAACCGGTCACAAGTAAGAAAAATGCATGAAGCTGCAACCTCCATCTCTTTTCTTCCCCCTCACTCTCAAGGCCTTGGAGTGCCACTGGACAATTTGTGGCCCCACGAACACAACTTGCATCCAGCCTGCTGTTTTGTAGGGCTGGAGACACTTCCATCTGCATTATTCATAGCTGCCATCTTACTGAGGCCTTAAAAGGGCATCCTTGCCAAAGACTATTTCAGGAGAAAAATTGGACAGGATGATCTTTGCCAGGTTTTGCTTTCCATATGATAACAAATAGATGTTTTGTTTATTCTTCTGCTTATTCATTCCTTAGATTTATATCTTAGCTATCTTCAAATCAGCATTTGATAGCATTACCTGTTACCTTTTTCTCCACAGCACTCTGTGGAGTAGGTTAGACTAAGAGATAGCGGGTGCCCTAACAACTTATCCTGAGCTTCCTGAATGAAGGTGAGTTGGAATTTAGATCTCTCTAGTTCTGGTATTAAGGGACGCGGTGGCTCAGTGGCTAAGGCGCTGAGCTTGTTGATCAGAAGGTCGGCAGTTCAGCGGTTTGAATTCCTAGCGCCACATAACGGAGTGAGCTCCTGTTATTTGTCTCAGCTTCTGCCAACCTAACAGTTCGAAAGTACGTAAAAAATGCAAGTAGAAAAATAGGGACCACTTCGGCCTTTAGTCATGCTGGCCACATGACCATGGAAATGTTTTCAGACAGCGCTGGCTCTTTGCCTTAGAAACGGAGATAAGCACCGCCCCTAGAGCCGGAAATGACTAGCACGCATGTGTGGGGGAACCTTTACCTTTACCTTAGTTCTGGTATAATATTTTAGTCCAGTGTTTCTCAATCTTGGTAACTTTAAGATAGGTGGACTTCAACTCCCAGAATTCCTCAGCCAGCATGCTGGTTGTGGAATTCTGGGAGTTGAAGTCCACCTATCTTAAAGTTGTTAAGGTTGAAACACATTTCACTACACTGGCTATTTTGTGAGTTACTTGGAATCATAGTGACACATTCAAGCAAGAAAAGACCATCCTTACCCTCTGGATTATGTGCCTCCCATATGGGGGACAAAAGGGGAATTTAGCTTGTTTTTCACTTACTGTTTCACTATTGTAGGAAACAGTCCTTCTTGTGCCTTTAAAATGCAAAGACTTGAAGGTTTTTATTTGAAAAACACCTTGAGTTGACAACATGAGCAGAATGGATATAACTGTAGTCTTCAAAGAAAAGAGAAGCGATAACTAGTGATTACTATAAGATATTATCTATCTATCTATCTATCTATCTATCTATCTATCTATCTATCTATCTATCTATCTATCTATCCATCCATCCATCATCATCATCATATTATATGGTCCCCATATGGGGTAGTCCTCGACTTATAACAGTTATTTAGTGACCATTCAAAGTTACATAGCACTGAAAAAAGTGATTTATGACCATTTGTAAAATTTAGGACGGTTGCAGCATCCCCATGATCAGAATTTGGATGCTTGGCAACTGGTTCATATTTATGATGGTTGCAGTATCCCAGGGTTGTGTGAACAGCTTTTGCAGTCTTCTGACAAGCAAAGTCAATGGGGAAACTAGATTCACTTAACAACCGTGTTACTAATTTAACAACTGCAATGATTCACTTAATAACTGTGGCTAGAAAGGTCGTAAAATGGGGCAAAACTCACTTAACAAATATCTTGCTTAACAACATAAATATTGGGCTCAATTGTGGTTGTAAATCAAGGATTAACTGTACTAACACATTAAGGGTGGCAAACAAATAAGAACAACAATTGCATTCCAAATCAGTAAAAAATAGCATAAAAAAGAAATAGCATCAGCAGTCAAGGCCCCTAAAAGCACATGAATCAAATATAAAGATCTTTACTCACATTCAATCTTCATTAACACCTGGCCTCAGTGACTGGTCGAAAAGCCAAATCTTTATAGCCTCACACAAGTCCAGGAAGGTTTAGGCTGTCTGAATCTCAGGAGAGAGATTGTTTTACAGACAGAAAAGATACACTTCCAAGGATCCACCGAATCATATTGCTTCACTAATGGGACTTGCAACATGCGTAATCAGGTGTGCCAACTTGTTCAAAAAATTGTTGCAGGACACTACTTGCAAATGTAACAAAACATCTAAAATTAAAATCCACTAAGAATGTTCCCTTCCTATTAATACATAAACTTGTTTAATGACCACTTGTTCAGCGAGCATTCAAGCTTACAACAGTGCTAGAAAGGAGACTTACGACTGGTCCTCAAAGTTGTGGCCATCACAGCATCCCTGCATTCATATGATCACCATCAGGGGTGAAATCTAAAATTTGTTACTACCGGTTCTGTGGGTGTGGCTTGGTGTGTGTGTGTGTGTGTGTGTGTGTGTGTGTGTGTGTGTGTAATGTGATTGGGTGGGCGTGGCCAACTTTTTTTTATATACTTTTAAAAGCATTTTTCCTACAACCTCTTCGGCCGAAGAGGTTGCAGAAAAAAATGCTTTTAAAAGCCTCTGACGACCAGGCAACTCAGCTGGGATCGTCAGAAGCTTTTAAAAGCACTCTTTCTACAACCGCTTCGAATGAAGAGGTTGTAGAAAAAACGCTTTTAAAAGCCTCTGACGATCCCAGCTGAGCCGCGCGATCATCAGAGGCTTTTTTTTTTACTTTTAAAAGCATTTTTTCGGCCGAACAGGTTGTAGAAAAAATGCTTTTAAAAGTTTAAAAAACAGCCTCTGATGATCGCGTGGCTCAGTTGGGCATGGGGGGGTGGCACAGGGATTTTGCTACTGGTTCTCCGACCCACCCACCACCATCACTACCAGATCTGGTGATCCGGTCCGAACTGGGAGCATTTCACCATCTGGGACCTTCACAACTTGCTCCCGAAAAGCAAAGTCAATGGGAAAGCCAGCAGGAAGTCACCAATGGAGGTCATGTGACATCATGCTCAACAACCCACAGTAATTCGCTTAATGACTACAGCTGATGTCATAAATTGGGCATGCTCATGTATCATCAAGCTTAATGACCACATTGCTTAGTGATGCCAGTCCCAACTGTGGTCAGCAAGTAGCCCTCACTTACTGACATGTGAGGATAAAGGATATTCCGTAGTACAGTTATAATCACATCGCCACGTGATCTAAGGAGGAAACTCAAGACCCTGGGTGATCAGGTTGTGTTTTCATCCAACGTTTTAGGAGGACTGGAAAAAGAACAGCGAATGCAAATGAATGGATGACTCTTCAGAAGGAATCAGTGGGAGAAATTTGCTTTTTGGAATTTAGTCTGAATTCTCTAGATGATGAACTGCTTCGCACAAAGGTGGTTTGCACTGCACAATGACTGGTAAAAAATGTCTTTGTCTGGCAAGCTTGGCAAGTTTGATCAGGAAGGCTTTAAAATGAATCCTATGGAAGATGAAGAAGAACATCATGAAATAAAAGCCACAGATAAAAACTTGCGCACTATTGAAAAAAAGAAGGGGTGTTGTTATAATGGGGCCTTTAAAACCAATACAAATACAGTCCGGCTAATCCATTGTTCCAGCAGAAATTAGCTTAGAACCTGTTCTAGTCCTGCTTTATCACGTAGATTCTTTCACTTTTGGTAATCCTTGCTGTGGACATATTTTAAGGATACCATTTCAAAAACCTTTTACAAAAATCTTTGCTTCTGCTTTTGCCCAGTGATCATTATACATCTCCAGAATTTGGGCGATCCCATTCCAGGTAATCCTGGATTTATAACCATGGGTTTTGAAGTTACAATGGCACTGAAAAATGTGACTTCAACCAGTCCTCGTACTTATGAGCATTGCAGCATCCCCATGTTTATATGTTCACAATTCGGGCAGTTGGCAACTGGCATGTATTTGTGACATGCTGGGGTCATGTGACAACCATTTGCAATCTTCCCATTTGAGGAATGTGGTGATTTGTTTAACAACTCTGGGTGGGGGGGGAAGTCACAAAATTGAGTGCAACTCACTTATCAACCCCCTTGTTTATCAATGGAAATTCTGGTCCCAGTTGTGGCCGTAAGACAGGGGCTACCTGTAATGGGATTTTCTGTTTATTTCCTTCTTTTTCTTTCCTGACAGGATTACATTACGCTCAACAACCCAGAAGTAAATCTCCAAGCTCAATGATACTAATCCTTATGTAAGACTCTATACACTTGCATCCTAAAGCTTTGGTACTGTGAGCCTTGGGTTAACAATTCAAGAGCTTAAGATTAATCATAGTTTCCGCTCTAAAATCAACTTGGATGGACACTTCTGTCTTTCTGGAAGACTTTGAGGCAATGTCTCCAGGAGTGGAACACTCCTAAAGTGATGCAGTCACTTGTACAGTCATGTTAGATTCTAGGGGGTGATACTCATCTCTGTTTCTTAGTCAAAGGAGCCAGTGTTGTCCGAAAACATTTCTGTGGTCATGTGACCAGCAGGACTATGTCCCGAGGTACACAGAACTCTCTTATGGTCCCACCAAAGTGGTACCTATTTATCTACTCGCATTTGCATGCTTTCAAACTGCTAGGTGGGCAGGAGCTGGAACAAGTAAAGGGAGCTCCCTCCATCACACAAAGACTTGGGTCTCAAACCTTCTCTGTCAGCTTTCCAGCTGACAAGCTCAGCGTCTTTAACGTCTCAGTGTCTTTAAGAGCCTTGGTAGAACAGTGGTCTAAAGCACCCTGTTATTAACACAGCTGCCTGCAATTACTGCAGGTTCGAATCTCCCCAGGCTCAAGGTTGACTCAGCCTTCCATCCTTTCTAAGGTAGGTTAAATGAGGACCCAGTTTGTGGGGGCAATAAGCTGACTTTGTATGAATATACAAAAGTATGAAGGCTATTGCTTAATGCATTGTAAGCCACCCTGAGTCTCCGGAGAAGGGCGGCATATAAATCAAATTAAAAAAAAAACCAACTGGTCTAATGAACCCCTAAATAAGTTGCTTTTCAGAACAACATTTTGGTGACTACTGTTGTCTTTGGAGGACAAGGGGACAGAACACTTGAACTAGCTTTACTTTCACTGAACCACTCCATGAAATATCATAGGATTGCTTTGCCAGCCTGGGAAAAACCCTTTTCAATCTTTGTGGGGTTTTTTGTCTCCCATCCAAAGACAGAAAATCGCATTCCCTTTCAGCAGTTTCTATGGTTTTCACAAGATTAAGCAGTGCTCCCTGCAATTCATAATCAGTTTGCCTTTTTATAAAGGAAGATTAGCAGGACTACTGTAAAATTACGATGCATTTTGGAGAAAATTGCAACACGCTTAAGCTGATTTCTGGGTGAAAACACACAAGCCCTCTTCAGGGGAAAATGTAAGCAGATGGCGTTGGAGGCATCCCTTGTTTTCTCATTTATTTGTAAACAAATACTGTAAATTAAAAGCCACAATTGACCTCTATGACATTTAGAGTAAAGTAGTAGGATAATTTGGCAAAAAGGAAAAAGAAATGAAATTTGGGGGGGGAGGGAATCACAGGGACGTAAGGTTCTCAATCAAATATGAGCAAAATAAGGACAAAATAGGTGGTAGCTGTTTTGGGGTCTGGATCAACCTTCGGTCCTCAAAAAAATCCTGAACTGGATCCTGGTCTGCTGAAAACTCAAACTGGAACATAAATTGTTGCCAAGGGCAACATGGTGATGGAGGCAAAGCTGTAAGCAAGCATAGCAATTAGTGTGTACTGACTCAACAGACCAGTAGATGGAGATAAGTCTACTGGCATCAAGTAGCCTTCTGGACTTCCATAGTTCAGATCTGATATCTTCTGGTATTAATCTCTCCTTGAAACAGGTTCTTGATTTGCCATTGCCACCATTCTTTCCTGGCTTGTGTCTACAACTCCTGGCCACCAGAATTGTTGTCTCAAATACAGCCATTAACTCTTTTAAGGATGACTAATGTTGGGATGGGACACATACAAGAAATGGTAGCCTTGGCCCAGACAGGTGTACGTTTATTCCTGCAAACTACATCCACACTCTGAAGAATAAGGAAGTTCGGAAGGGAACTTCTGCCCTTCTTCCTCTATACTTAGGCTAAGTCTTTTGCAGGAAGTGGAGGCTTTTCCCCCCCAAAAGTACCATCTTTATATCACAAAAAATAGGATCAAAAATGGGGATAAGCTGCAGCTACTCTACCTAGATTTTGCTGATGATGTGATCTGTACAACACTGGAACAGTCTGCCGTACAGTGGTGACACGTTCTTCATGGGCAGCCACCTCTCAAAGAGGTTTAATTAGTTTTCCAGAACATTCCAGAAAGTTGTACCAGACAATCCCAGTGTCAAGGGCTGGTGTTCTCTATCAGGTGCCCTCCTATGGAATAGCTTCCTCCCTGATGCAAGGATGGGCCTCACCCAGTGGTGGGTTGCCCCCAGTTCGCAAGAACCAGTAGTAAAACTGGTGGGAGGCTCTGCCCACTGACCCAGTGATCTGCGCATGCGCAGAAGCAGGTGCGATGTGAACCAGTAGTAAAGGTAAGTAGAACCCATCCCGGCCTCACCTCCTAGTCTTCCGAAAGCAAGTAAAAAAATATAGCTGTTCTAGAGGCCCTTTGTAGTTCACTTTTAAAAAAAAACAGGTCTCTACTTGTTATTCTGACAAGCTGATGCTATACTTTATTGCGAAAGAAAGAAAGAAGGAAGGAAGGAAGGAAGGAAGGAAGGAAGGAAGGAAGGAAGGAAGGAGTAAGAAGGTAACACAACATATCCTTGAATCTACTGCTTAGCTAAAGGCATACATTTTAGAAATATTTGAATTACAGCCGGTGGCAGTAAAATTCCTGTTAAATGAACATTTACAAAAATATAAGAAAGAGATACACAATAACATCAGTGTGTGTATGTGTAATTATGGAGGGGGCATAATTACCATATTATTATTTCAACCCTATATATCTACTCATTACAGACACTGAATTTAATATATTTCAGAATGGAAATATATGTGAGTTTGTTGGTATGTTGGTTTGTATGGCAATAATTATTATACTGACCGATTCTGATTTTGTTTTCCATTAAAGGAATAATTAGATAATATGAAGGTAGAACACTTTGTAGAATCCAGAGAGTATATATTTTCAAGATTCAAATCAAGGATTATTAATATCAGATAGCATAGACTTCTCTAACTTAGAGCCATCCATCTATGTTAGAACTAGAATTCCAGTGTTCCCAGTGTGAATCTTATATTGCCTGGGAATTCTAATCCCATGCTTATGCACGGCTTTAGATGTAGGGCAGAGAGTGAGTTTGATGTACTTATAAAGGCACCAGACTAGAAACCAGAAGACTGTGAGTTCTAGTCTTACCTTAGGCAGCAAGCAACTGGTGACTTTTTTGTCCATTTACTCTCTTTCAACCCTAGTAACCAAGGCAATGACAAACCACTTCTGAAATCTTGGCAAGAAAACTGCAGGAGCTAATTCAGGCAGTCACCAAGAGTTAACACTTACAACGCCTCCTCCCACACCAAATAATGCTAATAGTAATAAAATATATAGGCCATATTGTTGTGGCCCATGAGGGATTATGTTTTTAACAGCTGAAGAAAAGTTATCTTCCTTCTTGTGTTGCACACAAGATGAACCCTATGAGTGAGCATGTTTTAAAAATACGTCATTGCTTTTTGATTTTGCACATCGCACAGATTTGTTTTGCTTTTGTGATAGCACACTAGGCCTCCGATGAACATTTCTGTAATACATTTAGTTGCACTGACATCTAATGAGTACAGTAAGGCTTTTCTGTCTGGCTTTGATAAAAAGAGATCCTATGAGGTGTTGATTTATTCTTTTCTTCTTCGCTCTCTTTTTGTTGGTATAGATTTGCACTGAGTCATTGTTTTTCTCCTTTTGCTCATTGTAAAGCAGTAGTGCAATGACTAATCTCTTCCATTGCTTTGGAAGGCAGAAACAACTGTCCAGTGGTGGTGGTGCTATTTAAAACACACACACACACACACACACACACACACACACACACAAGATGTGATTGTGTGCTCACATCCCCACCCTCATTTTTCCATGTCATGTGCTGTATTCTCAACACACACACACACACACACACACACACACACACACACAAACACACAAGCAGGACTTTGATCACATGGTTGCAGTGGCTACTTTGATCTTATTTTACCTTTGAGATAAATAAAATAAATAAATAAATAATTTTATTTCTATACCGCCCTTCTCCCGAAGAACTCAGGGCGGTGTACAGCCTATTGAAAACACAAAGACAAACATCAGTTAAAAAATAATTAAAATTATTACATAATTTTGGCTCAGATTTAAAACCTCAAAATTTAAAACCCAATTTAAAAATCATTACATTGATAGCCCGGCTTGGCGGAACAGCAGGGTCTTGAGGGCACAACGAAATACGCGGAGGTCGGAGATCTTGCGCATTTCTGGGGGCAGTTCATTCCACAGGGCAGGGGCTCCCACAGAGAAGGCCCTCTCCCTGGGTGTCGCCAGCCGACATAACTTGGCTGATGGTACCCTGAGCAGACCCTCTCTGTGGGAGCGAACTGGCCGGTGGGAGGCTGTTGGTGGCAGAAGTTGGTCTCGAAGGTACCCGGGTCCTATGCCATGGAGTGCTTTAAAGGTGGTGACCAACACCTTGAATCGCACCCGGAAGACCTCTGGGAGCCAGTGCAGCTGGCGCAGGAGGGGTGTCACGTGGGCACAACGCGTTGCGCCCATAACCACCCACGCGGCCGCATTCTGGATAATAGATACATTCTATAGTCCATGATCAACTTCTCATAATCAGGCACGACCTATAGCCAAGGAGTTTCCTGTGTACCCTCTTGCTTTGACTACAGTCCTCCTTGGGTCTTCATCTCTTGCTGTTCTCTTCTCAAGATCTGCAGGAGAAACTCTTTAAAAATTCTCCTGGTTTTGGAAGCTCATTTATCAGGCATACAGCAGAGGGTCTCCTCCTAAGTTTTTTTTAATTAAAAAGTTTTTTTTATTTTCTAGACAAACAAACATACAATACATAATCATTCAGTGTATCATCTGAGTACATCTTTTGTGTCTTCTTCTTACTCCTCTAATATTTATCATATCTTGATATTATCATTTCATTTATTGTAACATTTCTCCCACATTTCTTACTTTTCTATTAATACATTTATCTATCTTCTTTCTCCTCTTTCTTCTTCATTTCATTACAACATTGCCCTATATATATCTTTTCTCTAACCAATGGTAAAATTGCCCCCATATCTTAAAGTATTCCGATTCCTCTCTTTCTTTAATTGTCAAAGTCAATCTATTCATTTCTGCACAATCCAATATTTTCTTAATTACTTCTCCCTCTGTAGGGATTTTCTCTGCTTTCCATCTTTGCGCAAATATTATCCTCGCTGCAGTTATAACATGTATTATCAAATATATATTTTCTTTACTAAATTTCTCTGGTCTTCTCCTAAGTTATGTAGAATGAAGAATAGAGTAGGGTAGGGTAGGGTAGGGTAGGGTAGGGTAGGTAGGGTAGAGTAGAGTAGAGTAGAGTAGAATAGAATAGAATAGAATAGAATAGAATAGAATAGAATAGAATAGAATAGAATAGAATAGAAACTTTATTACATTATGTGTACATTATGTACACATAAGATACAGAATGTACATTAATCAGCATACATGAAAATGAAATTTTGTTGCATACAGCTCTTAAAGGGTCACCACCTCCAATATACACTACATAACCATGACAGAATAAGTAAATAAATAAATACAAAATTATGCATATACTCACATATATTACACGACACAGAGAAACAACATAATCTATCGGTCTATGAACTTGCTCAAGGACTTTTTTCCTACTTTCCCCCCACCCTCTCAATTTTATAAGGGCATTGATTTAGAATGTACACTCTAAGGGTTTTGTTTTTAAAATTTTGGGCACTTCTGGTTGTCCTCATGTTAAGGCACCCTCAGAGCAGTGGTGGGATTCAAGTAATTTAAGTTCTCTGCCCTAATGATTTCTTCCAACAACCAGTTTGCCAAACTGCTCAGAAAGTTAACCATTGATTCTCCCGAAGTGGTGCAAACTGGCTGAATCCCACCACTGCCGCAGAGTCCAATTAAACAGAATGCAGGATAAAAATGAAATAAGCCAATAAGCCAACAACTCAATCATGCCTTAGCCTAACTACAGGTACTACGTAAGCCGATTAATGAGACAGGGCTCACTATTCCAGAAAGAATAATCATATTAGCCACTTCCGCTTTCTTTCAATTGTGCATTTCTAACTCTGCAGCTTTCACGTTAAATCTCCAGCTATTGTTGCCAAGATTGCTTGTTAGATAACACTGCTCTCATTCCCTATTCTGCCGGCTCCTGGCTGATCATGTCAGTACTTGGAAATGAATTCAGGCCAGTTACACTGTGTGTGGTACAAAGATGTCTACAATTGTAAGTGTAGGTGTTTCTAGTTCCGTTTTTATCTCATTTGAAATTGAAATATGTTTGCAATGTTTGAATGTGGGAAGATTAATTATCACCTATGTTTCTAGATGAAAAGCAGCAGAAAAACCCATCTCTGTTTTTAAGAGTCACGTTGTCAACAGCAAACGATAAAGGCTTTTTAGCCAGAAAGTAATAAGAAATGAAAAGCAAATTTTATTGCAGGAGGAGGGAGGGAAAGAGGAAGAAATGGAACAAAGACATCATTTTCCCTGAACAAGACTGAGTAAAACCTGTTCTTGAAATTGATGGAGCCCTTTGGAAAGACCTCTTTGTTATTATAAGCCATCTTTGGAAAGGTTTTTTTGATGGGTCAGCTATTAATGTTGTCAGCTAGGTAAACACAGTTGATATCCCAAATGGACTAGGAAAGTATGAAATCGGCTCACAAATATGTCAAATATAGAATACATTTCTTCCTGAAAACCTTTGGAATCTTCCCATTCCTTTTCAATTCATACTTTTCTGTTCCAGAGAAAAATATACCTTAATTTTTATTTAATTCTATTTTATCTGTTTTATTTACACACCATCACCCATTTTCTAAAGAAAGGAATCAAAATCACCGGAATGTTATATTGAAACCAACACTCTAGGTATCCAATTAATAATGCATTCTAGTAATTAGAATTATGTATAGCAAAAACAAAAAGGATAATTGTGGACAAGTCACAAGTATAGTATATCTGATTTATGTAATCTAATATCCCATTATGCGAGCTAACTCACTTGAAAAGTCAATCATGCTGGAAATGATCAGTGGAAAAAGGAGAAGGTGTCACCTGAGTACGTGTTGGATGGATACTATCTTTCTGGCTCTGTGGACCAGCAGCAATGGCTGGTGACGGTGGGGGGAGATGGTTTTGCTTGTGCAGTCTAATTCCATGCATGTTTCACACACTTACTTGCTACTTGTGTGGACCGGTTCCCAATGGGCAGTGGACCAGTAATGGCCTACAGATCAGGGCAGTGGTAGAATTCAATTTTTTTTACTACTGGTTCTGTGGGCATGGCTTGGTGAGAATGGCAGGGGAAGGATACTGCAAAATCTCCATTCCCACCCGACTCTGGGGCCAACCAGAGGTGGTATTTGCCGGTTCTCAGAACTACTCAAAATTTCCACTACCGGTTCTCCAAAACCTGTCAGAACTTGCTGAATAGCACCCCTGGATCAGGGGACCCCTGCTATAATGGATGACACTTATAATCATGGTGGATATGAAGGAAGTGATGCAAGACAGGGGTATGGAGAAGGCTGGTCCATAGAAAGGCAGAGAGCTGGACCCAACAGAATGATTATTAGTGATGACTATCTCAGTGCTGGATTTTTTGGAAAAACAGCCACTCCCCATTATAGAAGCAGTACTAGAGAATTGATGGTGGAAGCCCCGCCCCCAATTGCCTAAGGAGAAATGAGTAGTGGTGGGTGAATGGCCAGGGACCACATGGGGAGGGAATTGCAGAACTATGCAGGAGCAAATAGCAAAATAAAATTGTTGCACTTTACATGGCTCAGATGGCATAACCTAATCCAGCATGGCACATCTTGCATGGCATATCTTGACCCAGCACAAAGGGAGAATGTCTTCTCAGGCTTTCCCATCCGTGGCATGCTGATTGGGGACACATAAATGGAGTTTTGTGGACAAACATGGTGAAAATATATATACATATGAGTGAGGGATACTCATGACAGAGCAAGGAGTTTTTCTGACCTATCTGAGAAAGAAGAATTCCTCAGTGCTTAAGACCTGGCTGAATATGTGCACCATGATAGACAAGATGAGTTTTAATATTTTTAGGCCATTTGTAGATTACCATGTATTCAGTTTGATGCACAGATATATTCTGCAGCAAATGCTACCATTTATACATACTCTCCTTAAGGACAGAGTCATCCATCTACATTTAGCAATAAGATGCATAGAGAAGGATTCCTGATATTTAACTTAATGCTGGTTTGGTCCTGACCTGAAGCTTTGGATAGCTGTTCCCATAATCCCTTGCCCTTAGCTATGTTAGCTGGTCTAATGGGAGTTGAAAACCAACACATCTGTTCTGTTCAGAGTCAAAGGCAATTTGCTCTCGTCTCAACATTTAGGGCAAGAAGACAGCTGAGACCTGGAAAGGGAGATAGGGCTGAGACCAAAGCCACTGCAGATAATGAGGTCATCGGCAGAGTCTGCAGAAGGGGTCAGCTTCACTCCACCTTGCTCCAGCCCTGGTCAGAGACTGGTGACATGACTATTGAAGAAACTTCTTAATGTATTGTTTTGCAATGCCTTGTGTGATCCTAATTAAAGCATTACCAGATGATGGTTATATTTCCTTTGCATGGACTAACACAAGAATGGTAGCATTCTGTCTTCACAGCCTGGGAAAATTGAAAGAATTTACTGCTAGGCCTGTCCACAGTTTTGAATAAACCAAATCTAAGGTATACTTGAAAGTTCCTGTTCAAGCATATTTCTTTATGCTTGTGTTTTCTTTTGCAACGTCTGCCGTTATTGGATTTTAAAATAACTATTTGTATTTGAGAGATGGGACTGTTTTCCTGCTATCCAAATATTTATGTGCGGACGATGGTGGGGAGCGGCGCAACTTGACACATCTGTAGCTTAACAGGATTTTATAATTCTGTGCACACCCACCATCTTTTTCATTTGTGCCAGAAAAAAAATGGCAATATATCTTAGAATCTTGCACACAATATATGGTTTTTGAGTTAGAAGGAATGCAGCATCTACTATCAACCAAGCAGCACATAGGTTATTCTTCTCACAGTTGCTGTTATGAAAACATTTTTCTTACCTTATTTTTTTTTCATTCTTAAAACTATTTAAAGGCGTCTTTCTTAGCCCTTATTCATTCTCTTCTTCTCCTGAAGGCTACAACCCAGGGTGACCCTATTCTCCCATTTCAGTTGTGAAGAATGTATTTTTACCTGTAACATGTGACAAATACTCTCCTTCATTAGTTAAAAGGTCTGCTTGCCTTCAAAAAATTGCCCTAAATTCACTACAACATACTAAATTGTGGTAGTTCCCTTCTGTCATACCATTGCTTAGTAACGCTGATCCCAAAGCCCTTCATTTCGTCTATTCATCTTCCTTTTGGGATTTGCACATGGTATATAAAACAGAAAAGTGCGAGTGTCTGTCATTTGGATACAATCATTCTATTTCCCAGCCATTGTTTTTTCAGTCACACTGAGCCTTGCTAGGTTAATCCAGGTGAAGTCAGAGTCAAGCTGCCTCTCATTAAAGACGTGGAATATCCTGATTTTTATATAAAGTTGATTCTGAAACAAAACCTTTGAAACAAAGCAAGGAGAAAACATTCGGTGCTCTCTCTCTCTCTCTCCCTCCCTCCCTCCTTCCTCTCTCTCTGCCCCCCCCCCCGATCTCTCCATCCAACCGACCTCACAAGAATATTGTTGTGAGAAAATAGAAAGAGAACTAAAATTAGATATGTTTGCTACTTCAGTGATTTAAAGATGGGGAATAAAATAAGAAAATAAAATAACAACAAAAAAAAAAGAAAATATGTTGTACAAAAACATAAACCTGCGATAACAGTAAGTTGTAATGTTTCAGATCCTACTATCCTGTCAGTGTCTATTCTGTCAGATTCTCAGTCATCCAGGTCATGGTTGTCCCAAAGGTGCTTTTTTTTTTTTTTTTTTTAAAGAGGCTGGTTAACCAGAAAGTCCAGTTGCCTCTTGAAAAAGCATCTTTGGGATACCCTGTCAGTGCAGCAAGACTTCTATTTAAAGGAGAAGGAGGAACAGAATAGCTGGGCTAGTGAATAATAATGAAAGGTGTGTTTTTTTTAATAAAAAAAATATACTAGAATCGGAAAACTTATACACAGTTTCAAGAATATAGGGGGATAAGGAAAAAGCTACCACTTCAGGGGCAGAAGCAGCCATCTCATTCATTGCACATCACAGATGG
The DNA here is from genome assembly GCF_059756535.1 of Pantherophis guttatus. Taxonomy (NCBI): domain Eukaryota; kingdom Metazoa; phylum Chordata; class Lepidosauria; order Squamata; family Colubridae; genus Pantherophis; species Pantherophis guttatus. Next base: position 80,585,472 of record NC_142064.1, read on the forward strand.
ACATCCTTTTATAAATAATTTAAAGTAGCAAACATATCTAATGTTGGTTCTCCTCCTATTTTCTCATAAAAATACTTCTGTGTGGTGGATTGGAGGGTGGGAAGGAGGGAGGGAGAGAAAGAGAGAGAGAGAGTACAATGCTTTCTTCTTGCTTTGTTTCAAAGGTTTTGTTTCAGAATCAACATTATATAAAAATCAGGACATTCCACGTCTACCATGTGAGGCGGCTTGACTCTGACTTCAGAGTTGGTTTGACTGGTGAGCTGTGTTATATGTTCAGGAATGGAGAATGAATAATTATATATCCTTATTGTAGCCTTGGGCTGTTCCTCAACATGCTGCTACCCTGTTTTCCTGAAAATAAGACCCAACCGGAAAATAAGTCCTAGCATGACTTTTCAGGATGCTCGTAATATAAGCCCTACTCCCCAAAATAAGCCCCATTTAAGATTGTCAGCCAGATGGTGCATTTAGTACCGTATTTCCCCAAAAATAAGACCTAACCAGAAAATAAGCCCTAATATGTCTTTTGAAGCAAAAATTAATTTAAGACACGGTCTTATTTTCAGGGAAACAGGGTATGTCACTTAAGAACCAGTGTGAGGCCAAAAATGAACTCCAACCTTCCAACAGCAGGTTCATTTACCTTGGTTCAGAGTTACCACCAAACAAATATTTTTCATCTTCCCTCTCCTTTGAAAGTTAACCTGAATTAACCTTTTGCCCAGTATAAGTCACAATTTATGGAACCACACAATCAAGATTATAATTATATTTTACAGGGGGGTAAAAGATCTGTTGATCAGCTAGTTTTGCAAAGCTGTCACCACCAGAAATCAAAGGTAAATTTTTATCCATATTTAACCATGCTGGAGAACTCTCTCACACAGCCTGATTTGACTCCAAAACCAGCTCTTTGTGACTTTAAGTGAACCACTTTCTATTTCTTAAAACATTCCTAGGGGGACATCTCCAGAACATTCAGAGCTTCAAATGAAATGAATAATCCACTGCTGTGCAACCTATTGCCTCTAGCAAATCAAATCAAGCTTCCTTCAATGTCATTTCTACATTGCTGATTCTTGCGCAGATGAAGTCTGACCTATATTTTATTTAAAATATGTTCTCCTTTTAACTTCTTTGGGCCAATTTGAAATTCCATTTTTAACCTTGCTCTTTGTTTACTCTGGTTACCTTTTTGAAGCTTTATCTCCTTTATTGTAAGGATAGGTTGGAGGAATTGAAGAAAAAGAAAAGAAAAAGAAAATGTAATTGGCTGATACATGGAACTTGGAAACACACTGTGGAATCACCATTCTTTCCTTTCCAAGAGCAAAATCCTTCTCACTCAGGCATGATATTTAAAATAATTTAAATAATAATCAGTTAGAACAATTAATCAATGGAACATCTTGCCTCCAGAAGTTGTGAATGCTCCAACACTGGAAGTTTTTAAGAAGATGTTGGTTAGGTTAACCATTTGTCTGAAGTGGTGTAGGGTTTCCTGCCTAAGCAGAGGGTTTGACTGGAAGACCTCCAAGATCCCTTCCAACTCTGTTATTCTATTCTAATTAAGTAATGATGAAAGAATGGCTCTTTCACTCATTTGAAAAAAATTAAGAAATAGCACCTTACTTCCACCTATAAGCCAAACTGAGACACCATCCCAAAGATACAATTGGAAATTCTGTGGGCTCAAATGCTTTGTTCCTTTGTACTGCTATTTTATCCTACTGGTTTCTATTTTTCACCAACATTTAATAGCAATAGCACTTAGACTTATATATTGCTTTACAGTGGTTTACAGCCCTCTCTAAGCAGTTTACAAAGTCAGCATATTTCCCCCAACAATTTGGGTCCACATTTTACCCACCTTGGAAGGATGGAAGGCTCAGTCAAGCTTGAGCCTGGTAATATCTGAACTGCAAAATTTCAGGCAGCCAGTAGCCTGCAGTACTGAACTCTAACCACTGTGCCACCGCTGCTCATTTAATAATTTCTCTGTAGGATTATAAACTATTGTTGGGATTTTTTTTTACTGTTTTTGTAAAATGCTTGCTTTCACTACATGTCAAATTCAATAAATTGTCGAGTAGAGGGACAGGAGGAAAAGAGAGAGAGAGTAGAAAGGGAAAAGGAGAGGAAGAAAGGGAGGAGAAATAAGAGTAAGAGAGAGGGTTAGAAAGAGAGGAAGAGGGGAGGAGTGGGGGAAAGGAGAGGAGGGGAAGGAGAGGAGGAAAAGGGAAAGTTGAAAAGAATAGAAGAAGAGAGGGAATGGTAAGAGGGGAGACAGAGAGGAATGGTTGTTGAGGAAGAAGGGAGATATGGAACGGAAGAAGAGCAATTCCGAATATATTTTAAAGTTTTAGGATAAAGAATGAACCAATATGGAAATCAAAAAATAATATCTGTGATAAGAATAGTTAAAGAGATTGTACATTTATATATGTTTTATGAGAAATAAAAATAAAAATCTTTTATTAAAAAAATTCAATAAATTGTCAATTAGTTAATTAATTAAATCTATTTCTGCTTGCCTTCCATTTAATATTTATTTATTTATTTATTTATTTATTTATTTATTTATTTATTTATTTATTGGTTCGATTTATATGTCGCCCTTCTCCAGAGACTCAGGGCGGCTTACAATGCATTAAGCAATAGCCTTCATACTTTTGTAAATACCTGCTTAGTAGGGCTTTCAACACCCCCTAAGCGGTGTTCTTTTTATACAAAGTCAGCTTATTGCCCCCACAATCTGGGTCCTCATAATAGCCACCTTAATGCCAGGATATAAATCAAGGATTGGCAACCCTTGCCCGACTGCTTCCCATTGGCTTTTTTTTATCAAGCTCACAGCTCATTCAGTTTCTTGGAAAATATTAATTTCAAGGTTTTTGTTTAATCACAAGCATACCACAATAAAATTGGGAATGGCCTCAGCAGGAGATGCATTTGTCAGGGGGATTACCCATCCCTAAGTAAAGGATTTATTTATTTAAAAGATTTATAAGGATACCCATTTTGGTCTTGGCTATGCTTGTCTGAAACATTTATCTCCCCTTCCTCAATTCCAAATAATGCTCAGTCAGATAACACCCAGGCTGGGGGTGGGAAGAGGGTTAAAATGAGGTTTCCAATACCATGTGTGTTACTATGGCAAATTCAAAGTTGGCAATCTGTGCATATGAAGGTGATCACGTAAACCCCAAAATCATTTTCCCCCCCCCATCATTATTAAATTTGGAACAAGCTGCATATTGCCAAGCCCACTGGCTTTCAAAGAGTGGGCGGAGAGAAGAGCATTCTCATTAAACAATATTCTTTCTTGCACAGAAAGTGAGTCAGAAAATATTGCATATCTACCACATGCAGAATGATTTTTGTAATCTTACCTTTGGGAAAGATTTTAATTGGAAAAAGGGACATCCTTTCTTGCTGGTGTAGCTGCTGATGTTTTACATGACAATAGATAGTTCTCTACTGTTGGTGTTCAGAATGTATACAAAATTTTGGTAGAAGCAGATATGGATATGGCCTTCTTAATCATTCTCATTAAATCTAGCTAGGCTTTTTTTTTCTAGTCAAGCAAGGGAAAGCTCATTACTGCAGCACCACATTCATAAAAGTTGTAGTGGTCCTTCTCCAATACCTAATCAGTAGAAAACTGCAATTGGGTTTCATAATGTGCTCCTAGCTTCTTGTTCAAGGCTCTAGCCCAGAGATCTTCAAACTTGGCAGCTGTAAGACTTGTGGACTTCAGCTCCCGGAATTCTCCAGCCAGCTATGCTGGCTGGAGAATTCTGGGAGCTGAAGTCCACAAGTCTTAAAGCTGCCAAGTTTGAAGACCTCTGCTCTAGCAAGAGAGCACAGAAATCAGGAAATCTTGGGCAGTTCAAATGAACATAAGGAGTTTCCTTTTATTCGTTAAAAACAAATATAATTGACTAGAGCCTTCTTGTTCAAGGCTCTAGTCAAGCACAGAAATCAGGAAACCCCAGGCAGTTCAAATGAATATAAGTATTTATTGCAAGTTTAAGCTGTCTATAAGAATCTGAACAACTAACAGTCAAAGCTAATTGACGATAGATAAGTCAATGGAATTTAAAGTGGACTGGACTTAGATCAGTTGTGGGCATGAAGGAACTCAAGACTGACGAGGTGTTTGACTCCTTCCTTGGGCTCTGCTTGGTGATCTCCTGCAGGTTATGTTAATAGGTGAAAAATTAGGAGGAATCTGATAGCATCTATATCAACTAACACATTTTATTAAAACAAATAAACTCTTGGAAGCTGCGATTCACTTCATCAGAACTCCAAAATAATAATATTTTTTTTAAAAAAACCTTCCTAACTACTGGTAGGTAGAAGTTAGCATTTACTTTCATCAGTGAAGAATTTTAATGTTAGGAAACTTAATGAAAATTTCCCCTATAGAATGCATTTCTAGGGTACATTGAATTTTGAAGGTCCAGTTATATATAATGAGCCTTAGTGGCAAGCAGACTAAAGCACTGTTAAGTAACACCAGCTGCCTGAAATTACTGCAAGTTCAAATCTCACCAGGCTCAAGGTTGACTCAGCCTTCCATCCTTTTGAGGTAGGTAAAATGAGGATCCGGTTTGTGGGGGCAATAAGCTGACTTTGTATAAAAAAGAACACCGCTTAGGGGGGCCCTGAAAGCCCTACTAAGCAGGTATATACGAAAGTATGAAGGCTATTGCTTAACGCATTGTAAGCCGCCCTGAGTCTCCAGAAAAGGGCAGCATATAAATCAAACCAATAAATAAATAAATATAGCTTGCGAGTCAAATTAATCAATTAATTGTTTTTCAATATTGATTTCAGATTTTTGTATAGATTTTTAGTACCTGAACATGTGTGCTTAAGTAAATCTTAGTAAAGAGTCACATTTAGGCTACGGTATTTGCTAATGGGTCATATTCAATTTACATAGCATTTTTAAATAGTGTACTTAATTCATATTTAATCCCATTAAGATACTGCATGATTGTAGAACTTGGCTACATGCACACAAATAAATAAAAGACATCTGACTTATTCGTATATCAGTTTTATGATGAGAAGATCTACAGAGGAAGAAAGGGGATGTATACTTAGTTCCACCCTCACATTCCCAAAATTTAAGTATTGTTTTATTCATGATTGATTGCCAAGTTCTCCATAATCATTGAAATGGGAAAAACTCTTATGGGGAAAAAAATCTAATCAAACCCCTAAATTGCATGAAGAGCCCATATCATTAAAGGAAATCCTCCCTAGTAGAAGTTGTCAGAATAAGCAATGACAGTAGTATCATGATTATGAGGTCAGCATTATTGATCATGTTAGTACATACATGACTAATTCATGAAGACAGCTCTTGAAGTCAGATCATCTGACTTTTTACTGAGCATCAAATTCCAGTGGAATTGGTGGGACTTCCCTCTCATTAATAAGCCTGTATGGCTTCAATGGTACCAAAGTTGTTGAACAGTTGTTTATTTACTTCCAAAGATCTTACACAGATGTCAGGTTCCAAGTAATGCACCCATCACAAATCAAACTCCGAGGCATTCTGTTTCCTCAAAGAAAAAAATTATTAAGTTACATTATCTTGACACAAACTGGTGGAAAGTCAGTATTGAAAATTCCCGTGCTTTCCACCCCAATATAAGTAAGAGTTTCTCAATTTTCCAAAGCAATCTGTCACATTGTCCAACCGAGATGAGAGCTGGTTGCTTGGAGACTTCTCTCCTCCTCTCTGGCCAGCCAGCCATTGGAATGTACCCAGGGGTGGGTTCTACTTACCTTTACTACCGGTTTGCAACAGAAGCACACACAGAGAAGTAGATTGTCCATTATGACATCCGGGTGGGTGGGCAGAGCCTCCCACTGCTTTTACTGCAGCTTCGCAAGAACCGGACAGAACTGGGAGCAACCCACCACTGAATGTACCTGACTCATCGGCTAGCTATGTTGTTTTAGCTGAAGACTCCATTACTTCTAAGCTCCAAACTGTGTCAAACTGAATTCATGTTAGAGTAACCAAGGATTATAAACATTCCCACACCTCAATCAGATTCAGGCTTGACAGCAGACTCAGTTTCTCCTTTTTTGCAGTTGTGTATTTATTTTAAATTAATTTGGACGTATCTCCCTTTGATCTTCGATGCTTGAATTGAAGTGCCTCAGTATAGTCACTCAAGAAACCTTCTTTGCACTCCTGACACCACACAGCAATCTACAGTTGATGCTGAACAAATTTTCAGAAGCTGCTATGCTCCTGACCTGTCAGCATTTACCAGCCTGTGCCAAACACCAAGCTTGTAGAACAAAAAAACAACAACACTGTTGATGACACCCAGCTGACAACTGTAAACAGCTTCAAATACTTGGGACACATTTTCTTGAGTGATGGGTCTTTGGACAAAGTAATTGACTCCAGGATCAACAAGGTCAGGCAGGCACAGGGGCGGCTGCATATTAGAGTGCTCAATCAACACAACATTTATATCAACACAACACAAATCTAAAAGTCTACAGAACTGTGGTTATCACTTCTCCTTTATATGAATGTATGTCCTGGGCTCTGTATTGAAGACACTTAAAAAAAAAAAAACTAGAGAAATTTCACATGCATGTTCTCACCTCCATCCTTGGCATTCATGGGCAAGACCGGGTTTCCAACCTGGAGGTCTTGGATTGGGTGAGGTCCACCACTGTTGAGTCCCTAATTATCAGAGCTCAGACGAGATGGATGGGACATGATACCAGAATGGATGACTTCCATATGCCTTTCTAGATGCGCTGTAGTATACCAGAGTATGGGAAGAGGCCTTGAGTTTGACTACACAAATGCTACAAAGAGACTGTTGTGGCCCACCAGCGGCCAACGGAGCTGGCAGCAGATTCAGACAGTGAGGAGATGTTCTGCCCCAGCTCTGGATTCCCAAGGATTGTCACACACACCAATGGTCCTTATCAAAGTTATAACATACCAAGAATAAACAAAGTCTGGCAAAGGTTGGTAACCAGCCGAGAAGACAAGATACGATAAGACACTCACTCTTCAAAAATGCCCTTTAATAATTACACATTGTTTCCAGCAAGAAATTACTAACTGCGTGCAACTTAAATAGGCTAAGGCAGTGTTTCCCAAACTTGGCTATTTTAAGATGCATGGACTTCAATTCCCAGAATTCCCCAACCAGTATGCCTGGTTGAGGAATTCTGGGAGTTGAAGTCCATACATCTTCAAAGGGTCAAGTTTGGGAAACACTGGGCTAAGGGAATGGCCAATTATCCTCAAACCTTACTCTCGAGGAGACCTCCTCCTCCTGAGTAGCCACTCCTGCCTTTTGGCAGCCCTGCGTGCTCGAGCATTAAGGAGAGGCTCCTTGACTTCGCTCTCTCCACTTGAAGGAGCCTCTGGGGGTTCTGAAGGCCCAGGGTGAGTCTCTGCCTCTGGCACCACATCCTCTTCAGCCTCCTCGCTGTCCGACATGAGCGCTGGCCAAGCAGGCTGCTGGCGCAACCCCACACCAACCTCCTCATCGTCAGGATCAGCCAGGATCCATGCAGGCCACTGGCAGGCCACAACAGGAGGTTGGGGAGGAACATGGGCAGTCTGGGGAAGACTCTGATGAGGGCTCTGCATCGGAGGCAGAGGGGGGCCAAAGCCGTATGCCACTTATCAGCTGCCTTTGGAGTCAGACATCAGTAAGGCAGACGAACAGCTGGAGCCTGTTCCCAGTGTGCGGATGCGCAGAGTTGCCAGATGAAAGGAACAGCTAAAGAACAAGGATCGACTTGGGAGTAAGGCCACAGGTGGACGATGAATGGCCCCTCCCAGAGGGAATAAAAGAGGAACAAAAGAGGAGTGGAGTTTTCAAAATACAATTAGTTCATTACTGCATTCTTGCTAAGTATTGCGGTGTCTGAAAGATATCAGCCTGGCCACTTTTCAAGCCTGATAAAGGTCAGTAATTGTTAACTATCTTGAAAGACTGTGGGAGAAGAAAGACTTTGCTGGAGAGGAATTCACTGCAAATTAAATAAAAGGATTTTTTATCAGGACAAGGACTCGGCTTGGTGCTGCTGGGGAAGCCTAGGTCAGAACAGACATGAAGAAAGAAATCCTACACCATTCTGATATCTAGCCAAGGGAACTACAGTAGAAGCTGCAGCTCCTGACAGACCAAGGCCTCTGCTATGAAGCCTCCATTAACTTTGAAAAGAGGTGCTACCAAAAACATAGAAAACCACAAGTGGCATAATGAATAACGTATACACAGGTATAGAACAATGGCATTCTAGTGTACCCACTTGGTGCTTCTAAACTGGGACTGCAGAGCCATGTTCTTGTCCACTGATACACAACAACGGAGTGTCCTCTTTGAATCTAAAGGACCATGTATGCATGTATGCATGTATGTATGAGTTCCGTATTTGCCAAAGCAAAAATTTATACATATTTTGTTTGTTTCTCCCAATAAGTATGCTTTTGTATATTTTCTCACATTATAGATGTTTTGTATCCTTTCTAAAAAATTGGAAGACATCATGACAAAATTTGGAGAAGTGTGATATAATAAAGATGCTTTTCTGTTCACTATCAGTTTGGGAGGTGTGAATTAGATAAATTTTCATTAGAATGAAGCACTGAATAATTTTCTAACCAACCTCTGCATGCTACTAACTGGAAATTACACCTTATTTTTAGCAGCTGAGAAGCAGTGAAAGGAGTTGATATTATCCTGTTTTTTTCCCCCCTCCTACCCTAACACTGACTTCCTCCACATATTTCCGAAGGAAGTGGGACTTCAGTTTTGCCCCAGAGAAGACTGCGAAGGGAAATGAGTAATAGGATGGAGGAAGGAGAGAAGTGGGAGTTACTGTTATGTAGCACTAAAAATACAGCTTTCTTAAATGGATTCTTTCAGATTTCAAAGAACAGAGCAGAATAGCATTTATTGTGAGCTTTGTCATAACGGCAGCTTTTGCATATCAGTCTCATTGTTTAAATGGGGCCTCAGTGCAGAGGTGGGATTCAGCCGGTTTTGACCAGTTCGGGCATACCGGTAGCTCCGACGATCAGCTGAGGGCGAACTAGTTCACTCCGACGATCAGATGGGCCCACCCGCCTGGCCCTGCGTTATAACCTACCTATATTTCTTTTATTTTAAGCCCAGCTGATAGGCACGGCAGAGCGGATTGCTGTGCCTCAGCTGTTTTACTCACTCTGGATTCAACAGAAGGCAACTTTCTATCATAATGTGCATGCGCGGAAGCGCGACTTTGGCGAAGCATCCGTGCAGCGAACCAGTTGTTACAACCGGTGAATCCCACTACTGCCTCAGTGTGACTGTGGTACTCCTTGACAAAATATCCATCATTTTGTGTCGAAATGTCCATCAAGAGCTTATACCAGCCCAATGTCTGATTTTTTTCAACATAGACCACCCTGTCCTTGAATGGCTGGGTGGACTGGACATTAATATTGGAACCACTGTAAGTCCATGTATTTGTCATACACTAAAAAAACAAACAAATAAATAGATACTGTATTTTTCAGAGTACAAGACGTACCTCCCCCCCCCAAAAGAGGCTGAAAATTTGGGTGTGTCTTAGCTTTTTCGAAGCTTTTTTTCAGCCCTAATGAGGCGCTAATGAGGCACTAGTGAGTGAAGTGATCTCCATGCTTTGCTCCGACTCTCAGCTGTTCTTTAGAAGCTTTTTTTCAGCCTTAACTAGGCGCTAGCTGAGTGAAGCGATTTCCCACCCCCCACCCTGTGCTTTGCCTGCTTTTCTCATTGCTGCTTCCTCTCAGCTGTGCCTTAGAAGCTGTTTTTTATCCCCAAGCAGGGGATAAAAAACCGACAAACTAATGTGCTGAAGTTGACCAGACTAAGGTCGCTAGCCAGATGAATACCTGGTAGGCAGATTTTTTTTTTCCTATTTTCCTCCCCAAAAACTAAGCTGTATCTTATACTCTGGTGTATCCTATATTTCAAAAAATATGATAAATAAATAAATAAATAAATAAATAAATAAATAAATAAATGCATATCAGAAGCTGAGGAAAACATTTCAGCCATTTGCTTGATGCCTTCAACCACATATCGCTTATATGGGTAACTAGTGTCACCTCTTTGTGCTTTTTTCAAAAGGCAACTGGATTTTCTATCTTCATTGATTTTTCTTTCAGAACCAATGAAGCTTCTTGAATGAGAAGCAAAACATCTTCAAGGAAAAACCAAGAAAATCCAGTTGCCTTTTGAAAAGCACTTTTGGCACAATCATGACTTGTCCTGGATGACTGAGAATCTCCATAGACATTTAGTGTCACCTCTGCTTTTCTCTGCTTAATCTTAAATTATGTTACCAACAAATAAGTCCCAAAACACCAGAAACACTGAGCCTAATTGCTGAGAGGCAGCCTTCCCTAAATCTTCCTTTTAAGGAAAAACATTGGATCTCTCCCTCTCGACCTCCTTTTCATCAATGGTGCTATAAAGGGAGAGATTTGCATATTAGTATTAATTCCTAGCTGCAACACTACCGAACAAAACATAATTTTTATATTCATTTCACTTCATTTGTAACTCAGCTCTCCCCAGCAGCAGGGTTAAGTAGGGTATGATTGGTTTCTTTTCAACTCGGCTTGGAATAGTTTGCTTGGTGTTTGCATATAATTAGAAAGGTGTTGCTTACGCATAGACAAACTGCATAGTAAGCTGTCGGGGCTTGGAGATTCAAACTGTGAAGTATATGGCTAATGCTGCAACCAATAGGGAAAATCAAACTCTTTCAAAATCTCAACAGGGTTGGGGGAGAGCGACCCAACATTCATAGCTCTCAAGAGACTCCTTATGCAATTACTAAATAGAATCAGAAAAGGGGAAAAAAGCCCCTCGCATTGCATGGCCATCGCCCATTTACAATGGACAAGTTTTGCTTGTTAGAAAGTTGTAGGCTGAAATAGAATTTTTGCTAGGTATGCTTGATGGTAGGTAGAGACAGTAGTATGCAGGGCGATTAAAAGTTGATTAATGACAAAAGTAATGTCACACAAAAATAATGTCTCTTTTTATGGGCATTTGAAACAGAAACCAGACTGGAAGCTTTGGAGAGCTGTTGCCAATTCAGAATTGTGTTATTGATCAGAGAAGGCATCCCCTAGTCCAGTGATGTTTAACCTTTTTGGTGCCAAAGGCCCAAAATGCAAGCAAATGCGTGCAAATGCACATGTGCGTGCCCCAAACCCTCAAAATGCAATGCGAGCACCCCCCGCATAAGCAGAGCATAAGCCCTCTTTTAGTAGATCTTCAGCTGCATGTTGCAGTGGAAACCATTAAAATGAAAGCATCCTTTCCCACCATATTTTGTGGGAGCTGAAAAGGGGGAGAAAAAAAGTGCGCTTAAACTTTTGGAAAAGATTATTTCAAAGAAAACCAAATACCCTAAACATCCTGAAAATGCAAGTCACACACTGTCGAATAGTGTTATAATCTTGCAACTCTTGAAAAAAATAATAATAGAAAAAACGATGATCCCTCTAGTATTGAAATATTTTTTGGCTTTGACAGTCAAGCAATTGACCAATCACCTCTTAAGCAAATATTTTTGGGGTGAGAATGAAGAAGAGGCAGAGGGGAAGGCACAGTAAAGCAGAGAACATAACACACCAATCCATTCTGCTTGATCTTCTATTTCCTTTTAATGTCTATATATATGCTGCGCTTTCCCTGAATGTTGTAACCTCTTTCTCTTTGTTCAAGATGCTTTGCAGAGAGGCTATCTTTTAAGCCTAGAGGCAAGCAACAAACCTATCTGGTTAGTAATACAATGGGAGGGTTAAGACATGATCCTGCAGTCAACCTGAAATTTTCTTCAACTTTTCTGCCAGATCAGAAAGGAGGACATCAAAATACAGGTAGTCCTTGACTTACAACAAATTATTTAGTGACCATTTGAAGGCACTGAAACGGCACTGAAAAAAAGCGACTTATTTATTTATTTATTTATTTCATGTATTTATATGCCGCCCTTCTCCAGAAGGACTCAGGGCGGCGAACACAAGTTAAAAACATGTACAACAAAATCCCATTTTAAACCAAATTAACTAATAAATAATAAATAATAAAACCCAGAATCAGAGTCAGTTTATGGCAGTTTTTCACACTTAAAAGACTGTTGCGGCGTACCCCCGGTCATGTGATCAGAATTTGGATGCTTGGCAACTGACATTATTTATGACAGTTGCAGTGTCCCAAGGTCATGTGATCACCTTTTGCAACCATCTGAAACCAAAGTCCATGCAGAAGCCAGATTCACTTAATCTATGAGGAATTTAACAACCATGGCAGGAAAGGTTGCAAAATGGGGTAGTGGTCCGTGGCCCACAGGTTGGGGACCTCTGAGATAAGGAACTTCAGTGATATTGTTCAGGAGTATATAATGATGAATTTGGCAAATCTGAAAGAGTAGAACCTCCCTGTGAGAGCATATCATCCCATTCTCTGTCACTTACTTTCTCTCTCTCTCTGGCTAAACGATGCTGGTGAAAATGCAGTTATCCTGCAGAAAAATGGCAGAAGATCTCCCACTAGGTACCTGTTCATCAGTGCCAAACATTTGATTGATAAAAATTGATTTTGGTTTAGCAAAACCCATAGCTCCTCCTTATTTCCTCAAGAATTTAGATTTCTAGATAGGGAATAGGGGAAATAGGGGACTATACAGTACAGAGCACTCGTCACTTTATTATGATTAAATGCAACAATATAGGTAGTCCTCATTTAGCAGCTGCCTTCACAGTGACCATTCACAATTATAACAATGGTGAAAAAGTAACTTTGTGACCAATGCTCACACGGACAGCCTTTGCAGGCCTGTAAAGCAAAGGAAAGTTGAAGTAAGATGGTAAGTACAGTTGTGGTTTCACTTAAAGACCACTTCGCTTAACAACCCAGTTGCAGGTCCCAATTGTGATCACTAAATAAGAACTATCTGTAAGTTGTAAATTGTGTTTGAGTTTACAAGCTCATATTGTGTATGAAGAAGACTGCCAGATAATCTTAATTTACATTAAAAACATTAAAACAACAAGGAGGAGGAAGAAGTGGAGGCAGCAGAGAAGGACAGGATCTGTCTCTACCTCCCTACTAATAGAATACTACTATTCATAGTAATATGCACATGGGCTGAAGTGAACTTTGGCAGTGGATATCTATGGAGATTCTCAGTCATCCAGATTATGGTTGTCCCAAATGTGTTTTTTTTAAAGGCAACTGGACTGTGTTTCTCCTTGAAGACTTTTCGCTTCTCATCCAAGAAGCTTCTTCAGTTCTGTGAAAAAATTGAAGAAGTTTCTTGGATGAACTGATGAAGCTTCTTGGATGAGAAGCAAAACGTCATCAAGGGGAAAAAAAAGTCCAGTTGCCTTTTGAAAAAGCACATTTGACAGTGGACACATATAAAATCTCTGTGCTTTAGGAATCTGGAAAAAGTTTGAATTTTCAACTCCCTCTGAGCTGGTTTTAGTTCAATTTTCAGATAGAATGCAATGTACTTACAATACAGTTTGAAGCCTAAAAAATCAGCACTTCTAGATCCAGAGTTTCCCCAAAGGAGAAGGCAAGATAGATAGCATGAGAAACTTTCAAAATTTTGTATGAACCTAGAAATCCACTTTGAATCAAAGTTGTCTTTGACAGAGATAGGATAATAACCCAGTCTGAGAAATTAAGAAAAAAGAAACTATTCCAAGGACTAAAATCAGGTCTAAAATTTCACCATGCAGCCGCATGGATTCTGTGAACCAAAACTTCCATGTTAAATTTGTAAAATTTGAGGCTACCTAGCTGGAAGGCATTGCATTTAACAAAAGGCTCCTTGGAGAACAAACTGTCGTCATGATTTAACACTTCAGTGATCACTCCTAATATATCTGGTTGATCATAGAACTGAACTCAAGATATGAGAAATTAAAAATTAGATTAACAGAATAACAGAGTTGGAGGTCTTCTAATCCAACCCCCTGCTCAAGCAGGAAACCCCATATCATTTCAGAGAGATGGTTGTCCAGTCTCTTCTTAAAACCTACAACTTGTGTAGGCAAGTTGTTCCACTGATTAATTGTTGTAACTGTTAGTAAAATTTCTCCTTAGTTCTTAGTTTGATTCTCTCCTTGATAAATTTCCACCTATTGCTTCTTGTCCTGCCTTCAGGTGCTTTGAATAATAGGTTGATTCCTTCTTTGTGGCAGCTCCTTAGATATTGGAAGACTGCTATAATATTACCCCTAGTGCTTCTTTTCACTAAAGTAGACATACCCAATTCCTGCAACTGTTCTTCATACGTTTTAGCCTCCAGTCTCCTAATCATCTTTGTTGCTGTGCTCTGCACTCTTTCTAGAGTCTCAACATGGGGCATGCTATTGTGCTATCTCCCATTTTGTCCAAAACAGAGAAAGTTTAAACTTTAAGAAAGTTTAAATTTAAGCCGTCCTGAGTCTTTGGAGAAAGGTGGCATATAAATTGAACTAATAATAAACATTCACGGTAGCTATATAGATGGGTAGGTATACGCCCACACACTACAGAAACACAAGCACAGATATATCCATCCATCCATTCATCCATACTTAAAACACAAAGATTTAGACAAGTACACCAGTTAGATCTAGACTAATTTAGCTGACATTCAGTTCCACTGAAGTCGATGGGACTTAATCATGCTGGTAAGATTTTCCTCTGTGCATCCCCTTTTTCAACAGTACATTAAGCGGAGAGTGCATAGATTGGGTGAGAGCAAAGAAGGGCTAAAGCAATCAGTTACTCAAAATCTCCTTACAGGCTTAGTGAGATTTGCAAACAAATTTATTTTGGAGAATAGCCAAATGCGGTGCTTGAATGAGCCAGGAAAAAAAAAGAAAGTTTGGCTGCATTTTATTTATTGATTTAATATAAAAATGAAACAGCAAGTTCTAAACAGACATACATTATGTATTTAACATGGCAGCATACATAAGTTTAAAATCCCAAGGTAAAAATATAATAACATAATCAATGTTAAAAATCACAATCTGACAATGTTACAACACTATCAACTCACTCAACAAGAATAGGCATTATACAGTAGGCATATGCTAGTCTGCTTTCTTGACAAATTTAAAAAAAACTTGCTAAAATTCATCAGTGAGCAAAAGGCAATAAAATAGGAAGCGCCTTGCATATCCTAGGTTCAAGCTGTTTAAGGTTTTAAATACTCAAAAAAAGAATGCATACTTTATGGTTTGGATGATTGGATAGGTTAGATCAGCTAACTTTTTTGTTGTTGCCAAAAGTGCACGTGTATGACAGTGTCCCCACCCATAATTCAATTCGCACATCCCCCCTGCGTGCCCCGCCCCCGCACATGCTATCCCCCGGTGGGACTGGGAACGGGCCAAATTCGAACGGTCACTAAACAAATTGTTGTAAATCGAGAACTACCTGTACTTCTTCGTGGAACCTATTCTAGTCTATATGAATTGTAACTGAAGTGAAGTGGATCATTTCAGACATGGACACAACATATATGTCTATCTAATTTGGATGAGGCTTCCTGATTTCATCCCACTTAGGCATTCTGCATAACCCTCTATAACTAGATTATCCTTTAGCCAATTCTTGATGAGACACATCATCAACTTTTAAACAAACTATGTCCGAGTTTGTCTTCTTCTTGATTAGAAGGCCATCTCAGGGATGGGTTCTACTTACCTTTACTACCGGTTCGCAATGGGAGCGTGCGCGTGTGTGCTTCTGCGCATGTGCAGATTGTCCATTATGATGTCTGGGCGGAGCCTTCCGCCGCTTTTACTACCAGTTCACAAGAACCAGACAGAACTGGGATCAACCCACCACTGGGCCATCTGCATGTATTGGATGCTTGCTTACTAGTCTTGCTATCACCATTAGAAACCAGTTCATAAGGTAGGCAGTTTCCATGGAATGGAGCTGCATAGCACCAGTACTTTGATTACTACAGTCTCCAAATCTTTTAACGATCTCTTCTAGGTGCCCCAAATTTCATATGGACAGAAAAAGAGACTATATTGATAAGATGGATATTGATACATATATGATTTTTTTAAAAAGAAATATATTGCAGAGAACAAGGAGTCACATAAGAGAGAAAGTTAAGGAAAATTGATCAAGGTGAGAAGCAACCTAGAACTAAGGAGAAATATCCTGACAGTTAGAACAATTAATCAGTGGAACAACTTGCCTCCAGAAGTTGTGGGTGCTCCAACACTGGAAGTTTTTAGGAAGAGATTGGACATTTGTCTGAAATGGTATAGGGTTTCCTGCTTGAGCAGGGGGTTGGAGTAGAAGACCTCTAAGGTCCCTTCCAACTCTGTTATTCTGTTAAGATGAGATCGTGGCCTAAATACATTACTTTTAATATTTACAAAAAGGAGTTATGGTGGAAGAAGTGCCTTGAAATATGCAACTTCTAAATGTCAACCTAGGTGCTCACCAGATGGGCATATTGTGACTCCCAAAATTCTTAGCAGTGGTTACACGCAGTCAAATATATGCAGGATCTAAGCATCAAATACATGCAGAGGAACAGAGAATTTATACATCCAGTGGATAACCAGGTTGAGAAAGGATGTTTGTTACGTTCCTCTCATACAAAAAATGGTACAATCCAGAGTAAGCTTTATCTAGCAGCATTGCAAATCTAAGCACCTGTGAGCCCACTTTAAAGGTATGCCATCTCTAACACATTTAGTTTCCAAGCTAATTTTTTCCCCCTTAACTTGGTATTTTGGGAATTCTCAATGTCTCTTTTTTTCAGATAATTATTTGAATTGGTAGAACAATCGTGAGTGGGAGACAGTGTCAGTTCTTTCCTTTTCTGCCATTCAAAATATCACGTTACTTTCCTTTAGCAAAAAAAAAAAAAAAAAGGTATTGAAAAAGGCTAAGAGGGGGAAACCTGCCTGCTTCAAAAATGATTCAGAAAACATACCTTGGAACACAGGGAAGCAAGAGTGCAACACCTCATTAAAGCAGCTGCATCTTTTTTTTCAGACTTGCATTAATAGGTCAGTTCATTAAAATTGCAATGTCTTTTTCAAGTTTGCCCAAGTTTGCCCTGAAAAAAAAGAGGCATCTGATTTAAACATAAAATACAGAGATGGGAGGAACTTTGGAGGTCTTCTAATCCAATCCCCTGCTCAAGCAGGAGCCCGTATACCATTTCAAACAAATGGCTGTCCCATTTCTTCTTAAAAACTTCCTGTGACTTCCTGCACCTAGACTTCCTGCACTTCTGGAGGCAAGCCATTGCATTGGAAAATTGTCACTGTCAGTATATGTCTCCTTAGTTCTAGATTGGATCTATTCTATTGATAAATTTCCATCCGTTACTTCTTTTCCTGCCCTCAGGACCTTTAGGGAATAGGTTGGCTCCCCCTCTTCTTTATGACAGTGCCTCAAATATTGGAAGACTACTATCATGTCATTAGTCCTTCTCTTGGTTAAACTAGACCAGGGCTTTGGAGCCTCATGTGGCTCTTTCACCCCTCTGCTGTGGCTCTGTCACTCAAAATATGCATGACAACCGCCAATGCGCGACACCCACTGGCATACGATTTACTGAGCTTTTCAACCCCCGGTAGGCCAACCATGGATAAATCCAAGAAAAGAAAAGTTTCAGAAGAAAAACAGAACGTTTAATTGAACTACATTTGCTAGTTTTGTGGCCGCTCAAAAAATAGTCAGGCACGGGAAGGGTTTTGTGGCTCCCGGTGTTTTCTTTTCTGTGGGAAACAGGTCCAAATGGCTCTTTGAGCATTTAAGGTTGCAAACCCCTGGACTAGACATAGCCAATTCCTGCAACCGTTCTTCATATGTTTTCACTTCTAGCCCCCTAATCATCTTTATTGCTCTTCTCTGTATTCTTTTTAGGGTTTCAACATCTTTTTTGTAATGTGGTGACCAAACTGGATACAGTAATTCCAAGCGTGGTCTTACCAAAGCAATATCAAGCAGTGCTAACGTACTCCCAAAAAATATTTTCCAAATCATGATTTAAAAACATGCAGTCCCCTTAGAACTCCTTCCATATCACATGTCTCTGGTCCAACTCATAGCTTTGCCATGCAATTTTTCAAATGGAGGGATTTACAACTAGTGAGAACAAATGCTGCCCCTCATTTTTCTCAGGGACAATATCCCAAGATCTTACAATTTAGATTGGGAGGGCATTTCACTTTTCTTTTAAATCTCTCCTCTCTCAAAACGTTTTGCTGTATTTGAAACCATTCCCCCCCCCCCGTTATTTTTCCTTGCTCCTTCTAAGCCATCCATCCTCAGAGTTTAGTATTCAGAAGATGAACTTTACTGTTCAAACATTAAACATATTGTTTAAATATTAAATAGTAATGTTCTTCTTTTGCTGGTTAAGCCTGCTATATAGCAAGGCTTAAATTGGTTTACAAATCTTTGACACCATGCTTCCAAGTTAGTGGTGTCACAAATGATGCAGGAGGGTTTTATAAGCAAACAGTGTGAACACCAAACTTAGGAGATCAACATTTTTTTCATATGGAGGATTTCAGAAGTATGCAGTCATATCAGAAAATATTGCTTCAGGGGTATGTACGTGTGAGTGTGTGTTTGTGTGTATGTGTGTGTGAGTGTTTGTGTGTGTGTGTGCTGCTTTAAAACTTCCAGCAACATTATTCTATAACAGTTAAAAAGGAGGAAGGAAAAAAAAATCACACGACATGCATCTCTTTAATCATAATCAGTCACCTGGTGATTATTTTATAGAGATGAAAATTCTGAAGTGTTGGAATAGGAATATGAGTGTGCTATTAAAATTTTCATGCAGGCTGTGAGGATACCCACTGAGAGTTTTCTCATCTTGCAGCTTCTTAAAAATTATTCTTCAACATTTAAATATAGGAAAGCATAGGCTTTTTCAGAAGCTTTTTTTTAAAAAAAAAGTTTTACAGTGTAAAACTTACAGTCTTAGATATTAAGTCCAGGTTTATCAGAAGTTTGAAACCTAGATCAGAATAGTTTGGAGGTTTTTTTCATTGATAGAATTTTTTAATTTGATTAGAGCATGTATTGAGTGTATACACACACTCATACACACACACACACACACACACACGTGTATGTGTGTGTATGTGTATATGTATGTATGTATATGCATATCGGGGTGGGTTCTACTTACCTTTAATACCGGTTCGCAACAGGATCGTGCATGCACGGATCGCCTATGATGACATCCGGGGCGATGGGCGGATCCTCCCGCTGGTTTTACTACCAGTTCTTGTGAACTGGTCTGAACCGAGGGCAACCCACCACTGATGTATATGTATATGTATGAAGGGAGGGAGGGAGAGAGGGAGGGAGGGAGGGAGGGAGGAAGGAAGGAAAGAAGGAAGGAAGGAAGGAAGGAAGGAAGAGCCTTGGTGGCGCAGCAGACTAAAATGCTGTTAAATAGCACCAGCTGCCTGCAATTACTGCAAGTTCAAATCTCACCAGGCTCAAGGTTGACTCAGCCTTCCATCCTTTTGAGGTAGGTAAAATGAGGACCCAGATTGTGGGGGCAATAAACTGACTTTGTATAAAAAAGAACACCGCTTAGGGGGGCCCGAAAGCCCTACTAAGCAGGTATATACAAAAGTATGAAGGCTATTAAGCATTGTACAATAGCATTGTAAGCCGCCCTGAGTCTCCGGAGAAGGGCGGCATATAAATCGAACCAATAAAATAAATAAATAAATAAATAAATATTTCCATTTATAGGCTATCCTACTTAATAAGGCTGCCAGGAAAATTACAAGTCAAAGGCATAAATTGGGAAGCGACTATACCACTATAGCATGCAGTTCTTCACTGATTGGAATATTTATATTTATATTTATTTATATTTATATTTCCCCTCCCATCCCCAGATTAACTTGCAATGCTAGGGCACAAGCTATAGAATAACATGTGAAATGTCGAAGAAGAAAAGGCATGCTGGTAATGCCACCCTTTTGCTAAAAGTTCTTTGTTATTTAATCATTCAAATAATTGCAAGGTCCCTCAATCCTTCCCCCTTCCCCCATTCCACATGCAAATCTATGCCTGACAAAAACTTCTAGACCAAAAGTACATTCTCAATAGTTTTGACCAATAGAGATGTTCAGGTTTAAAATTAAGCTGATTGTCTTTATCAGCAAGTCCATCTTTTCTCCAGTAGGCCAGTATATTATGTAAAATGATTGACCAGCTAATTTTTGTAACTTGTATAGCCATAAATTTCATTTTTTGGTGTTTTTACAACGTATTTTTTTGATGTTTCATTATTGATAATATACCACATTGATTTCCAATGTTGGGAATCCTGCCTGAATCTTATGTTTAAAAAGTTAACTTGTAATTTAAGAAGTTTTTAATCGGTCTTATGACAGATGTTTTCTAAGAATAAAGAATGATAGTCTTCCTTTGTATTATTTATGAAATCTGAGCAACACTTTAGGAGCTCTTTTAAATGCTTTCCTATGCATGCCCAAAATTGTGAGGACAGGCAGTGTACAAATTATACAAGCTATGTTAAATAAGTAAATATATACTGTAAATGCCCGTCTTCAGGGGGATAAATGCCAAGATGGCAAACGCATCTACACAAAGCCAGGTCATCATCTTGACTTATTTTATTTTTCCTCCTCTTCCTGATGCCCGTTTCCAGTGCCGTCACAAAGGCAAAATATGAAGTAGTTAGGTCAAATCAGACATCACATTAATATGAATTTTGTGTGCGCACATACATACATGCATATTTATTAGATGAAAACCTAAGAGGATCTGGAATAAAACTAAGAGAAGAAAAAGTTATTTTTTTCTCTGTCTGGCATGGATCCTCTAAAGTGGCTATAATGTTTCTAGAATAGTCTCTGTTGTTCTGTTAATGTATGAACAAAAACATTTTATTTACACAAACTCTTCCTTATTTGAGTTAATTAATTCCAATCTGTACAGGACTGCCTATTCTTTAGGCACATTTTTCTGAAAGGAGTTAATTGCTGTAAGTCTGTCTTTCTGTACGCCTACCTTGCATTTTTCATCTACACCATTTTGAGATACCCTTTTGATATGGGAAGCAGTATACAAATTGATTAAATAAATCTTGTGACAGGGGGCTATCTTACTCATAGACCACTCTTCCCTTGTGTGACTTGTGTGACAACTAAGGCAAGAGCACCCTCTGGAGCTTATTGTTTGTCTGGACAGACATAAAAACAAAACAAGACTCAGCCACAGAATTTCCTTCTTTGTCCTTCACTAAGCCCGGGCTTCAACCTCGAGATGGCCATGCTAAAAGAACCATTATTTTCACTGACTTTTAAAGGATGGGCTTAATTTTATAAATTCACAATGGCTGGGGTCTCTGTACACCCAAGTTAATTGCTTGGCATCATCTCATCTTTGCCATAGAATGGTTATCTATTTATGCCTCCAGAATCAGATGGGACAAATTACAGCAACAGCAATATGAGTGCGCAGGCTGCATCCATACTTTATTGATATTTCTCAAAGCCTATTTCCTTCTGTTCATCACGACAGTAATGAAGCCAGGCCTTCCGTATTTTTCCTTATTTCCATTGGATGTCTCTATAGCAGCATTGCTAACTTTTTAAAAGATCTTCCATGCCTACCCAGAATAAATCATCAGACCACATCAAGAATATAGTTCTTCTATTAAATCTTGTGTTCTCTTTCCACAATAAGAAATCATACCATGACAATAGTGTAATTTGCTTTTTGTTTTTCACCAGCTACCACTTCCATTAGATGGAGAGGTGCCGCTCATAAAAATTAATCAGCCCGTTAAATGTTCCACCTGAATATTTGAAAAAGCAGAATAAAGGTTTTTGAACTTTCAAAAGAATATTCAGAGCAACTTTCTGCTGTTCATTGCCTCCTTCCCAAGTAGGGGGGAAAGGATAATCCCCATGAAAATAACAGTTGTTCATTCAACTCTCCTAATTCTTGGCAGAAATACCATTATCCAATTTATTCTGTCTCCACAGATTCTTCTGCAACCATTTTCTGAACCACAACTTTTGTCAGGGTTCCGACGGATGCCCTAATTAAATTATGAGTCTTGAGCCAAGCTTCAAAAGAAATCCAGTTATTTATTAGGAGCTGGATGTTGGCACATTCCCAAGTGAAGCCAGCTCTGACCCTACGTAATTGACATTCCAATTAGGACCCTGTTTCCCCCCTCCCCTCAGGGTTTATCATCAATCACATTTGCCAACGGAGCAATTTCGCAGGTTGTAGAGGTCACTCCCCTCCAGCTGCTGTAGGTAACCCTGGGATACAGTCTTGAGAGAATAAGCGTGGAATGTGCATCTGTTTTTGGCTGCTGTGCCATTTCAGTGGTTTCCCATCCCCCCTGACCTATGGCAACACTAGAGCAGGGCAGGGATGCTTTGTGAGTTGACAACTTTATTCATTCATTTATTAAATTTATATGTCTCCCATCTCACTTATCCAAAGCATCTCTGGGCAGCTTACAATATTTTTTTTTATTGTGAAAAATAAAGTTACCAAGGAATAGAGAAAGATGTGAGCATAATCAACCACGAACTACCGGTATTATGCCCACACGGAATCCACTTAGATTCTTGTATCTCTTACTTTCCAGTAAAATTGTAAATGCTGAAGTCTCTCCTTCTATTACTATTTAGTGGATATCATGAATTCAAGCACCTGGCTGGCATTAATACATTTGTAACTGGCAAAATCTGCTTATTAGAATGTAGATCCCGCAAACCCTATCCATTTGACTCAAATTCATCCAATTACCGAGAATCAGACGTGATTGAATGGATAACATTATACTATTATTCCTAGCCTTCCAGATCTCATTCCATTCCTAAAAGGAATATCTTATTTATTAGATTTTTACGCAGCTTTTATTTTTGGCCATCTCAAGGCAGTGTTCATATCTAATATTGCCTCCCCCTATTTTTCCCACAACAATAACCCTGGACTGAGAGACGGTGACTGGCCCCCATGTCACCCAGCCTGTTTTCATTCTTAAGGAAGGACTAGAAGTCACAGTCTTCTAGTTTGTGGTATAGCACTTCACCCACTATACCCAACTAGCTCATTCTCAGCATTACTTACTTATATACCACTTTCCATCATAGAGAATTCCAAAGAGGTTCACAATACCATAAAACAGCATTTTAGACGAAACACAAATCAGCGTCAGAGAAGCTTCATTGACAACAGTCACAACCACATATAAATTACAGTGGTTTTAGTGCGGAGCGTGTTTAAGAAGGAGCACACGGTAAATGCATTCACTGCACTGACACACTTTAGGGAAAAGTACGGTTGCTTATTATTTTTACAACTCAAAGTAGGTTGCAGCTGAAGGATCAGCATTTTGTTCTGCACCGTGGCTTCAGTTGTCAATGTCTTTCCCTGCTCTTAAATATCTGCCGGCAGCAGAATAACCCTCTGTGAGACTGTGAAGACATAGGATGGGTGATCACATTCACAGCTGACACTGAGAGGAATTAACACTCCCATTCTGCCAAAGCTTGACCCATCTGTAGCCTTTTCTTTGGGGAAAAAGGACGAGTGCAGCTCCTGGTGCTGCAAAGGGAAAGTATTAACTCTTCTTGCAAGTCCAAGATCTTATCTATGACAAAAGAGATAACAGTGTGGTTAGTACTTGAATGATTAACTTACACTAAGGAGCTGGAGCTTTCTATATTTAAGAACAATGAAGCCTGTAAATTTAAACACCTGATTTCTCTGGGAGTGTTTATGCCAGCACTGTACTGAGGTTCTTCCTTCCTGTCAAAAATGCCACTGGAACCTTCAAAGAGTCTTCTAGCCTTCACAGCCCTTCTGACCAAATATTGAATGAAAGGGTTGTCAGCTGCCCTAACCAAGAAAACCTTCCATTAAGATTTTCCCACAATTAACAATGGCAATAGCACTTAGACTTATATACAGTTTCACAGTGCTTTACAGCCCACTCGGAGTCAGCATGTCGCCCCCAACAATCTGGTCCTTGTTTTACTGACCTCGGAAGGATGGAAAGCTGAGTCAACCTTGAGAATCGAACTGCCAAACTGCTGGCAGCCGGCCGTCAGTAGAAGTAGACTGCAGTACTGCATTCTAACCACTGCACCACCACAGCTCTTCAGCAAGGGCAGAACATTTCATTCTCCCATTGTTCCCCAAAGTTAGTAGGTTTTAAATCCCATAAATATTCAACCACTGTGCTCGAGTTCACCCTGGTGAACTTTCATCTTACTTCCTAGAAAGGTTTCCAGCTCTTTCTTCTTGCTCTGTCATCTAGACAAGGAATAATTTGAACAAGCAAATTCGATAAATATTTCCTGCCAAATGTGACTATGGCCAGCAATACAATATGATTAAAATGCGACTTTCTTGCCGTCTAAAGTCATACCTACCAAGCCAAAGAAAGATATGTTTGGTAAAACATACAGTATATTTTTTTAAAAAACTGAATGATTAAATAATATAAGCAACACTTATTACTGTTGCTTTTCTCCAGAGCATAACAATAGGCTCCAAGCTGATTGGTTGATTCCAATTGATTATTCATTGGATGATCTGTTGGATAATTTAAACTAATTCAAAGCCACTTGAATCAATTCAATATTTTGAAATGACCCTTTGTGTTTAATTCAATGTGGTTCACAGTTTCAATAAAATCTGCTCCAAATTGAATATGCAGATCAACCTATTAGGTGGATATCTTACACTTATCACTAAAGGAGTTCCCTGCTATTAAAAAGGATCTTAAAGACTTTTCCTCTGAAAAAAATCCAGAGAAATCATCCAATCAGTTTAGATTGATTATGCGACACTAAGTCACTGTCAACTCTCAATAACCACATAGACAGAGCTTCTCTGGGATGATCTGTCTCCAGCCAAGCCCTTCAGGTCTCCCAGGGTGCACCCATAACCTTTGAAATTGAGTCCATCTACCTTGATGGTTGCTGTCCTCTTCTCAGCGTTTCTTCCAGCTTTCTCAGTATTATGGTCTTCTCAAGGACCCTTTGCATCATATGTCCAAAGAGATACAATTTGAGCTCAGTCATTTGTGCCTCAAATCAATGATCATGGATTGTCTCTGTGATCCACTTGGTTAGGTGTTGTTTTCTTTTTGGCTAGCCACAGAGCCTCAAGTGTCTTCTCCAACAACAAAGTTCAAAAACCCATCCAGATGTAATCCAGTCCTTGAGGAGTACCCGGAGGCTCCAACTGGTACAGAATGCGGCCGCGCAGGGGACTATGGGAGTGACGGGGCGCTCCCATGTGACACCCCTCCTGCGCGGGCTGCATTGGCTCCCGGTGTTCTTCCGGGTGCACTTCAAGGTGTTGGTTACCACCTTTAAAGCGCTCCATGGCTTAGGGCCTGGGTACTTACAGGACCACCTTCTGCCACCGATAGCCTCCCACCGGACAGTACGCTCCCACAGAGAGGGACTTCTCAGGGTGCCGTCGGCCAGACAATGTCGGCTGGCAACCCCCAGGGGGGGTTCTCTGTGGCAGCACCTGTCCTCTGGAATGACCTGCCCCCGGACATACGTAGGATCCCAGATCTCCGTGCTTTTCGCCGTGCCCTTAAAACTTTTTTACTTCATCAAGCCGGGCTGGCTTAACCCCCCCCCCCCAGATAGTTTTAATTGTTAATTGATTTTAGTGGGGGTGTTTTAAATTTATTGGGCCAAAATTTGTTTGTTTGTTTTTTTAAAATTAAATTTTGTATGCAGTGTTTTTAGTCTTGGCTGTTCACCACCCTGAGTCCAGTGGGAGAAGGGCGGTATAAAAATCTAATAAAATAAATAAATAAAATAAATTCCCCACATATGCACAGGAGAAAAAAAAGGGGTCTTTTGTGTCCAGCTATAATACACATGGGAAGAGGGTATGGAGCAGAGAGAAGAAATGAGTCCAACTCATTTTGCTTCAGAAAAAAATGAAGGCAGTACAAATTTATTGACAAGCACAAAAGTATAGCGTTGGTTCCAGATGGTGATATATTTTTTTTGTGCCTACCTACACAATACAGTCTGAAGCAGGGGTGAAATTCAGCAGGTTCTGGCAGGTTCTGGAGAACCAGTAGCGGAAACTTTGAGTAGTTCAGAGAACTGGCAAATACCACCTCTGGCTGGCCCCAAAGTGGGGTGGAAATGGAGATTTTGCAATATCTTTCCCCCAGGAGTGGGGAGGGAATGGGGATTTTGCAAAATTCTTCCCCTGGAGTGGGGTGGGAATGGAGATTTTGCAGTATCCTTCCCCTGCCACGCCCACCAAGCCACACCCACAGAACCGGTAATAAAAAAAAAATGAATTTCATCACTGGTCTGAAGCAGTGGTGGGTTGCTCCTGGTTCTGTTTGGTTCTTGAGAACTGGTAGTAAAAGCGGCAGGAGGCTCCGCCCAACTGCCCTGATGTCATATTTGGTGATCTGCGCACGCTCCTGTTGCAAACTGGTAGTAAAGGTAAGTAGAACCCACCCCTGGTCTGAAGGATATCAAGAGTGAGGGAGGAAGAAAAAGCCAACAACCTCCCATAAACTGTGTGCAATGAGGGAAATAATTAGTGGGAAGTGACTTGAAATAATGTTGTTTGAATGAAGTAAAAAGGAAAAAAAAAAGAACAACAAATACTTGTACCTTTTAAAAGACAGTCAGTTTGCTCTAGTGGTTAAGACACCAGGCTAGACTGTCAATTCTAGTTCTGCCTTAGGCATGAAAGCCAGCTGGGTGACTTTGGGCCACACTCTTTTCCCCCAAGCCTACAATGTAAGGCTCAGGAGACCAGCCAGTCAGTCAATTCCTGTCCCAACTAATGGATCAATACTCGCTTGATCCATCCAGAATTAAATAAAGAAGACCCTGTATTTGTGGGAAAATGCTAGTGAAGGGAAACAATAATAAGGATATAATAAATAATACTAGAATATGATATGCTGGTATACTAGATTCTGTAACCATTAGGTTCCTGTAATACATATATGCCTTTATATTTGTATTTCCTGTAACAAACATATTCTGTTATTAGGCCGTTGTAATGTATCTGGTATTTGTCAAACATATGTCCCTGCCATTTGACCTGAACCCGTATCAATCTTCTCCCTATTTTTTCTTGTGCCATCTAAGAGCATGGTACGTATCTCCAAGGGATAATTTACACCTCAGTCCTAATTTATGTTTGATCTGGATAAACTCCTGCTTTCCAGGGCCAGGGGGCCAAAGTGGCCAATTGAGTAAACAAAGAAATGCTCAAGATGACTAATTGGGAAGTTTCTATTCCCCCTTGCAGGGCAACAAGGAATACACAAACCTAAATTAGGAGGCCAGAATTGGGTACTAAATTGACGTCTCTGAGGGTATAAAAGGACGCCATACCTTCCCCAAGGTGTGGCTATTTCCTCACCTGCATTGTATCTGTATGTTCTGGATATAGTTCCACCCAGTATTTTGGTTTTGGCCATAAATAAAATCTGCTTTTTTTGCAAGCCTCGTCTTGAGTCTCTCTCTTTGGCAGTCTGGTGACTCAAGTGTATTTTGGGACCTTACACTAGGAAGAAAAATAAAACTGTAGAGTTTAAAACCTCAATCTTAACTATACATTCACTGGCTATTCAGAGAAGGTGCTAAAACTTGCCTTTGGAAGTGGTCCTGTGTTCAACCATCTTTTCTGAGGGGGAAAAAAAAAACCTTTGGAACAACTGGAACAATGCAATGGTTGGGGCTTCTTTAATTATTATGCCCCCTTTTTTCTTCCTTGAGCCTTTAGTTTATGTGCAGCCATGGAGGAGGCACAAATGTGCTGTGGCTGGATTTAGTGTAATCTCTACATGCTTCAGAGCACTCAGCGGAATGGCAGCAGCTGGTCAAACTTGGCTGATCTCAAAAATAGCTAAAGGGGGTCAGCCCTGCTTAGTACTTAGATGGAAGACTACCAACAAATTCCAAGACTTCAGGCTTTCCCTGGATGTTGAAAAAAAGCATATTGGAAGAAGACAGAGACCAGGGTTGCCAAGGCAGCAAACATGAACCTTGAGAAGTCAAGTCTGGGTTAAAGAAAGGATACCGTATTTTTCGGAGTATAAGACGCACCTTTTCCCCCCTCTAAAAGAGGCTGAAAATTTGGGTGCATCTTATACTCCGAATGTAGCTTTTTCAAAGCTTTTTTTTTAGCTCTAACAAGGTGCTAACCGGGCACTAGCAAGCGATCTTCCCAGCTTTGCCTGCTCCCTCAACTCTCCCGCTATGCTTTAATGAGGCGCTAGTGAGTGAAGTGATCTCCATGCTTTGCTCCGACTCTCAGCTGTTCTTTAGCTTTTTTTCAGCCCTAACTAGGCGCTAGCTGAGTGAAGCAATTCCCCCCCCTTTCCGTGCTTTGCCTGCTTTTCTCATTGCTGCTTCCTCTCAGCTGTGCCTTAGAAGCTGTTTTTTTTATCCCCAAGCAGGGAATAAAAAACCAGCAAACTAATGTCCTGAAGCTGACCAGACTAAGGATGCTAGTCAGATGAATACCTGGTAGGTAGATTTTTTTTTCCTATTTTCCTCCCCAAAAACTAAGCTGCATATATATATGTGTGAAAATAAAAATACAGAAAATAATCTTTTCTGTATACAAATACCTTCCTCTTGTTGGAAAGTGGGAAGGATGCTATTGGGATCCAAGCATTTGCTTTTAGGAAAAATACTCCCTAGATGCTTGGCATGTCAAGATGGTAACAATTTAGTGCATCACCATGTAGATAATGAAATCCAAGCTGCGGTATGCCTTGGGCTCTTCTCGGTGATCGGGCTTATAACCTGGATAAAAAAGAGCTGCACGTACAACTCAGTGAAAGCAGAGTCATAAAACAGCTGAGGTTGTTCTTCTCTCCTCTCTTTGTTCAGCTGGATGAAGGACACAACAGAGTCACACTCCGATCACAACACTCACGCCGATCTGCTTGATTTCAGTGGTAATCAAAAACCTTCAGAACCAATACAAGCTCTATTTTTTTTAAAAAAAAAATGACAACTCAAAAGGTTGAGGAATCCTAAAATTGTCCCAGGTTATGATTAAAATATATCCCTGTTAACATTAACATTAACTTTTGGTTCGTAGGTTTCTGAGAACCAAGCTGGATGTTCCTCAAAATGTACATGTGTGCAACATAAAATAGTCGGTGCAGATCTGCATCCCTTCTCTTCCTCCATAAAAACTAATAGAGATCATGGATGTCACAGAACATATTAGAGTTGGCCATAGCATCTGATAAAATGAGGTAATAGATTCTGGAAGGTTGCAGCAAAATGCTGGAGTTAGGAGTGAGATGCCATGCAGTCTGCCTAGCCCCCATGGGCACTCTTCAAGACTGTCCCAAAGGTGCTTTTTTCTAGAGGCAACTGGACTTTCTGGTTTTTCTTTGTCTTTAAGAAAGAAAATGGATGGATGACTAAGAATCTCCATAGACCCGTGATGGCGAAACTACAGCACACGTGCCAGAGGTGGCATGCGAACAGTCACTCCAGCTCAGCTCCACCACGCATGCACGCATGCCTCCTGCCGGCCAGCTGGTCTTCAGGTCTCTCCCATGCATGAATGCGGGCGAGGCACATGTGGGGGCCACATATGCATGCGTGGGGGTGGGGTGCTTGCAGGGAGTGCATGCACCGGGCACAAGTGCATGTATAGGGGCCGCACATGCATTTCATTTTGGGGGGTTGGGCTCGCTTTTGGCACCCAGTCCGGAAAAGGTTAGCCATCACTGCCATAGACACTCTTCAGGACTGTCCAACTACAAGCTCAGATATAGCGCAGGCTCAAAGAGCAATCCGAAAATATGACCCTGGTCCTTCAGACTTAGAATTGCCCCATCTTTGCATTTGAAGGATACATTAGAGGGCATGGAAAAACAAAGGCTAACACCACTGCAGCCACCAACCAAACAACTTTAAAACTGAATCAATGAGATGAGGGAATGTTGAGCATGAAGGAAGGAACTTGCTAGCACCTATCCTACCTTAATATGCTGTGTTGTTATGGAGGGTGTTTCCTCAGCATGCTGTGTTCTCAGGAAAATCAAATCTTGCATATTTTTCCCGTCTTACCAGAAAGAAACAGATGTTAATTAGATGTGCAGTGCAGTGTTATTCTTTGTTTCAGAATATTCTGAATAAGCTGAGCAGGAAGAATATTCTTTCTGAACTAGTGTGAGATTAGAACCTAGAGCATTATTATGTTACATATGATTCGGTCATGATCAGACCAAGTCCTTACCAGCCAAAAAAGTCAACTGCATGGCAACCAAATGAGAGAATCTTCACCGCTAATTACCAGATAACACATCTGGATAGAAAAGAAGAAACAATATTCCTTTAAAGCATTATTAGGCATCTCATTCTGCAGCAGAATTTCAAAATCAGTTGAATTCTAGTAGGGTAAGCACTGTAATAACCTAATTTTAAAAAGCATTTTAAGGCAGAGGTGGGCTTCAGCCGGTTTGGACCACTTCGGGCAAACCAGTTGTTACGATTCTGCGCAGTTTGGTGAACCAGCAAATCGCACCACTGACTGGCCCCTCCCCTCCCCTCCCTGCCTCTCCCCTCCCACTCACTCCTTATCATGCCTCACCTGCCTTAGGCGATGCCTAGAGTTATGCCTGAGCATAGCTCTCTGGTTCCCTCGCTTGCCTCGACCACGTGGCCCAGCTGATCTCTGCCTGGTGAATCTTCCTTCGCTTCTCACCCAGCTCCCACGTGGCCCAGCCATGCTTGCCTGCCTTCGCCGCTGCCTTGCTCATGGTCGCCACGGCCCAGCCTACTTGCCACCACCGCCGCCTCCTCATTGCCTGCCCGCTGGCAAACAATGGATTCTGCAGAGACAGGGCAATTTCCTACATACCATTCCAAGCCCACCCCCTTAGCTGACAAAATAAAAGCCCATTAAAGATTGTGACTGCCTGCCGTAAATTCTTAAAAATTTGGTGGGGGGGGGGGGTTGTGTGTGTGGGGCGCTGAGGGAATTGGTGCCTGGAGCAAGAGGGGAGCGTGGGCTGACTGAGTGGGGAAGGAATATTGGACATCCATCACTTGTGCGGGGAACCCAGGCTTGGACTGCTCTGCCCCAGTCATGTGTTTTCCAGACCGGGGTGCTTGGAGTGAAAAGCAAGCAATATGCTGCCGCTAAGCTCCAGGGTTTCTTGCATGACCGCTGGAAGAAAATTGGCCGATGGTCAGCTGTTGCCAGAGCTGGGCTTGGAGGAGCAGCAGATGGACTTCAGGGCACACAATCTACCCCTCAATCTCCCAATGCCTGAACCGGTAAACTGGAAGAGAGATTTGCCATCGTGCTGGTGAGTACAGACTGAGTGGGCTTTTTGCTTCTCCCCCCATCCCCATCGCTTTCCAGTGTGGCGCAGACAGCCGAATGGAGGCGGAAAAGGGACGTTTCCATTGGCCCCTCCCTTTTTTCCCCCTAGCTTCCTTTTGCCAGCATGCGCTTGGCAGGCAGTCGCGATCTTTAGATGGGCTTTTATTTTGCCAGCCCAAGAGGGGGCGGGGAAGGGGCTCGGAATGGTACGTAGGAAATCACCCTGTCTGAGCAGCATCAGCCCTCCTGCACCGTCCCACCTTGCCGTGAGTGACGTTGAGTTGGCCACGCCCACTCAGTCACATGACCACCCAGCCACACACACCCAGCCAGTCATTAGGCCAGAGAACCGGTAGTTAAAACATTTGAATCCCACCACTATTTTAAGGACCATTTCACATAATACAATGTCATATTTGTCACTGAGAGTTCACTGCCACAAATCAAGACTTCCCAAACCTAAGTAAATTATGTTATATAAGTGTCCCAAAATCTATGGCTATGGAAACAGAGCCTTACTCTCCAACCGTTTAGTTTTATGTGTCTCTATAACTGTACAAAAAGAGAGAGAGAAAGTGAGAAAGAGCTTAGATGTGAAATTAGGTTCTAAAGATATATTTTTTTATAGAGACAAATGGAATCAGTAGCAGCAATTTAACCAAAATGTGCTTTAAATATAAGGCACAAAAAAGGAAATATGAAGAGGGTGGAGGAATATAAGTCTGCTCACCGAGCAAAGAATTAGGTGCCAAAATGGCCATGTAGCCTTCACGGAAAGATTTAATGGAGGTGAATCAAAAGGTAAAGGAGACAGTAAATAAAGTAGATAGGCTAAAAGGGAAATAGTTCAATACCTAAGGTGACTTCAAAGAAATTAAAGAAAAAGATACTGGCAAATGAAGCAGAACAAAGAGCCAGGGCTTGGGAAGATTAACTATCTGAACTCTCAAACAAATTAGACTCTCAGGAAGTTCCCTGGAACAGCTAAAAAAAGTAATGCTAACATTTTCATGGAGAATTATGCCCTTTCCCTTCTCAGAGTTTGCACACTGGAAAGAAGCACAGTTCACATTGAATAGGATGTTCGGAGAGAGAATAGAGAATTGTCCAAAGAGTAATTTACCCCTTCCACAGGAAATGCATGAGATGACTTTTAAACTTTTATCCTTTCCTTTTTCCTTATTCGTTTATACATTTTCTTCAGAATGTTAAATAATGATAATTTAAATATATATATATATATATATTTAAAAATCAAATCTTCTGTTTTGCATTACAGGTAATCCTCGACTTACGACTATAATGGAGCTCAAAATTTAGGTTGCTAAGTGAGAAAGTTGTTAAGTGAGCTTTGCCCCCATTTGGCGACCTTTCTTGCCACAGTTGTTCAGTGAATCACTGCAGTTGTGAAGTTAGTAGCACAGTTGTTGACTGAATTTGGTTTCCACGTTGGAAACCAAATTCTTTGGTTCTCTGAAGGTCAGAAAAGGTGATCACATGACCCCAGGACACCACAACCATTCTGATCATGTGACCATGGGGAATGCTGCAATGGTTGTAAGTGTGAAAAACGGTGATGAGTCACTTTTTTCACTGCCGTTGTAACTTCGAACAGTCACTAAATGAATGGTTGTAAGTCAAGGACTACCTGTAACTTTTATTTATTTATTTATTTATTATTTATTTGTTTAAATTTCTATACCGCCCTTCTCCAATGTAGGACTCAGGGCGGTGAACAGCCAAAGTAAAAACAAGACATACATACAAACATACAAAGTCTAAAAACTGTTTAAAATAATTAAATAATTTTGGCCGTGATTAAAACATTCCAATTTAAAATCCATTTAAAATTTGACTCAAGCCAGCCCAGCTAGTTGGAATAAATGGGTTTTCAGGGCCCGACGAAAAATCCGGAGGTCTGTTATTGTACGTAGCTCTGGGGGGAGGTTGTTCCAGAGGGCGGGCGCCGCCACAGAGAAGGCTCTCCCCCTGGGGGTCGCCAGCCGACATTGTCTGGCGGACGGCACCCTGAGGAGGCCCACTCTGTGGGAGCGTACTGGCCGGTGGGAGGCTATTGGTGGCAGAAGGCGGTCTCGTAAGTACCCCGGCCCTAAGCCATGGAGCGCTTTAAAGGTGGTCACCAACACCTTGAAGCGCACCCGGAAGACCACCGGAAGCCAGTGCAGCTCGCGCAGGAGAGGTGTCACGTGGGAGCGCCTCGTCGCCCCCAAAATCCCCCGCGCGGCCGCATTCTGGACCAGCTGGAGCCTCCGGGTGCACCCCAGGGGGAGCCCCATGTAGAGAGCATTGCAGTAGTCCAGGCGGGAAGTGACGAGTGCCTGAGTAACTGTGCGTAGGGAGTCCCGATCTAGAAAGGGGCGCAACTGGCGTATCAGGCGAACCTGATAAAAAGCCCCCCTGGCCACGGCCGCCAAATGATCTTCTAACGACAGCCGTGCGTCCAGGAGGACGCCCAAGTTACGAGCCCTCTCCGTGGGGGCGAGTGATTCGCCTCCAATAGCCAGCGATGGCATCAGCTGGCTATATCGGGACGCCGGAAGCCACAGCCACTCGGTCTTGGAGGGGTTGAGTTGGAGCCTGTTTCTCCCCATCCAGGCCCGCACGGCCTCCAGGCACTGGGACATTTTCTACTTGTTTTCAGCTCATTAGAATTCCTGATTATGGTGAAAGGGAAAAGGAGAGGGAGAAAGGGAGGGGAAATTAGAGTAGGAGAGAGGGCTAGAAAGGGAGGAAGAGGGGAGGAGTGGGGGAAGAGAAGGGGAAGGAGAGGAGGGGAAGGAGAGGAGGGGAAGGAGAGGAGGAAAGAAGAAAGTAGAAAGGGATAGAAGAAGGAAAGGAAGGGAAGAAGGAGAGGAAAGGTTGTTGTAAAATAAGAGAGAGGGAATGGTAGAAGAGCAACCCCAAATATACCCTAATTTTTTAGGATGAAGAATGAATTGATATGAAAGTCAAAAGATACTATGTATGATTAACAATGGATAAGAGACTGTACATTTAAGTATGTTTATGAGAAATAAAAATTAAATATATATATATAAAGAATATATATGTATATATAAAAAAAGAATGTAATAAACATTCAGAATTTCGTATCTTGATAAAAACGAAAAAAGAATTCCTGATTATGGCCAGGACACCCTGTAATAAAGCAGTTTCATATATAACTTAATTACAGATGAAGGAACTAAACTGGATGAATAACTTGAGTTTCTTACCAATATCCAATTCTGTTCATTTCAGCGTACAAATTTAAACCAACATAGGTTGGAAATCAGAAATCTGTTAAATCTCTCTTCCACAGCAGAAGAGCAGGCCTTTTATATGACGTTGAATCAGGAGAAGTTAGTTAATTGAAGCGTTAATATCACTTAATAATGCCCTGGTAAGACCACACTTGGAATACTGTATCCAGTTTTGGTCGCCTCGATGTAAAAAAAAGATGTTGAGACTCAAGAAAGAATGTAGAGAAGAACAACAAAGAGTATTAGAAGACTGGAGGCTAAAACATATAAAGAATGGCTGCTGAAAGTGGATATTTATTATTTATTAGTCATATTTCTATGCCACCCACTCTCCGAGGACTCTGGGCGGCTTACACCAAAGACAGTATACTAAATAGCATATTGCCCCCAACAATCTGGGTCCTCATTTTACCCACCTCGGAAGGATGGAAGAAGGCTGAGTCAACCTTGAGCCGGTGAGATTTGATCCGCTGATCTGCTGAACTAGAAGCCAGCTGAAGTAGCTGCAGTACTGCACTCTAACCACTGCGCCACCTCGGCTCTTATGTCTAGTTTAATGAAAAGAAGAGGAGACACAATAGTCTTCCAATATTTGAGGGCTGCCACAAAGAAGAGGGGGTCAATCTATTCACCAAAGCACCTGAAGGCAGGACAAGAAGCAATGGGTGAAAACTAATCAAGGAGAGAAGCAACTTAGAACTAAGGAGAAATAATCTTACAGTTAGAACAATTAATCAGTGGAACAACTTGCCTCCAGAAGTTGTGAATGCTCCAACACTGGAAGTTTTTAAGAAGAGATTGGACAACCATTTGTCTTAAACGGTATAGGGTTTCCTGCCTAAGCAGGGGGTTGGAGTAGAAGACCTCCAAGGTTCCTTCCAACTCCTATTCTATTCTATTCTATTCTATTCTATTCTATTCTATTCTATTCTATTCTATTCCATTCCATTCCATTCCATTCCATTCCATTCCATTCCATTCCATTCCATTCCAAGGGTTGGATTTGAGCATTTATAATTCCCACTAAGAGAAAATGAAATATTTTATTACATCTGATTGAGATGGTCTTTGGCATAACATAACAAAGTCAATCTCAGAATGGAGGTCCTAGAGTCTGTGATCTCATGTAAACGGTAATTTGGGGGAACAAACTGTGTACAGGTAGTCCTCATCTTACAACAGTGCATTTAGTGACCCTTTGAAGTTACAACACTGAAAAAAGTGACATGACCATTTTTCACACTCATGACCACTGTAGCTTCCCGATGGTCACGTGATTTACATTTGGATGCTGAACGACTGACTCATATTTGTGACTCTTGCAGCGTCCCAAAGTCATATAATGATCTTTTGCAATCTTCCGACAAGCAAAGTCAATGGGGATATCCGACTCACTTAACAACCGCAATAATTCACTTAACAAATGTGGCGAAAATAGTTGTAAAATGGGGCAAAAGCCACTTAACCAATTTCTCACTTAACAACATAACTTTTGGGCTCAGTTGTGGTCATAAGTTGAGGACTACCTGCGTAGATACTATGGATTTTTTTCAATGTATTATGGAACTTATGCATTTAGCAGTGGCATCCTGGCAGCTTTTATTTAATGCATTTTAACTCACCAATCTAAGATACTAGGATAGCAAATTTAAAAAAAAAGAATAAATAAAATGAAATACTGTATGCCCTAAATATAATACAACAGAAACCTAAAACTGCTCCAATAAAAGCAGAGCAGAGACATAAAAAGCAGAGGAGACTATATTCAAAGGGAACATTTGGAAGATTTATATTTACTTGTATTTGTTTGCTTGACACTTTTTTAATGCCATTGATTTGTTTTTACTGTATCATTTTTTTTGGTATATTATTATTAAACTGTGGCATATTTTGGCTTTTATGTCTTCTGCATACTGTTCTGGTATCTTAGGATAAAAACAGATTGAAGAAATTCTGATTATTAAATTAGACTATTAAATTAAGTTAGACACTAGGCAGTCTACTTTCCACAAATAACCAGGTAGTAGACTAAATGCCTTTTTGGGAATATGGGAATTAGTTAATTTACTGTTTATTTCTCTACATACAAGGAGAAGTAATCTGATCCAGCAGATTTTCACAACTATTTATATTCACAACAAATAAACACTGTATCCTTTCCTAACATCTGAGCCTTTTAAAAATGCAGATGATTTTGCTTTTCGTGATTTCTTGTGATACAATATTTTTCATGCATTTTACAAGGCTTTAACTTTCCTTCTGTACGTTCCCCTTAAAATAATAACCACTGTTCATGTAACCTTTAGAAGTATTCCTTTTTAAAAAAATTCTGTGTATATCTATGTGTACAGGTATGTATGTGTGCACGCATCTCTGTGTCTGTTCCTGCACTTGTGTGTATGAGTTTTTTAATCAGGGAAAGTAAAATGCTTGCCAAATTTTCCAACTTTTATATCCAAGCTAATACTTGAGCTTGTGCTTCTGCAAAATCTGATGGGAGCTGCATAGAAATCGAAGAGGAAAAATAAGATACAATAAGTATCTTAAGTACAAAAGTACAAAGTACAAAAGAAATCTGAAATAAGGTTATTTTATTACGTTACTTTTATGCCATTATCTAGGGAGGTGTGGCTTTTCAAAGAAGACTGATGTTAGATTATCAATAGGCAATCTTACCCCCTCTTTCCAACTAGCAATTAATTGCACCCATGAGCAACACTAAAGGCGGTACTAGTTGTCCAACTGTTTTTAATTATCTTCAGAATAGGCTCACTGCAGTTTGAGATATTTTGCAATTTATCAAACAGAAAAATTTATCCCGTAACCAATTAAGTAAAAAGTGGCTCATTGATTTCATGGGGGAAAGAGAAGCATGTGCTTAACGCCACTCCCAGAATGAGTGTTACTGTAACCTAAAAGGGTTTAATCAAATGTGTCATTATTCTATCTTTTTTCAAACATTTCTTCTGTCACATAACATTAGGACCAAATATTGGGGAAAATAAGTTGTTGCGCCTGATTTACTTACTAATTACAAGATACATTTTGTTTATGTGTCTCTCTTAGGGCTGTACTTCATTCTTTATCATGAATATATCTGATGTTTGTGAAACAAAAAAATAATAAATCGTGGTCATCACTTATGCTGTTTGTAACTGGCCATAAGCTTTTTCCTCATTGCCCGGCCATCTTGGAAGCGCTCCTCTGGCAACGGCAGGGCCAATGTGAGTCGGCAAAATGGTGACCGCCAAGAAGACGAAAAAATCTTGAGAGTCCATAAGCTCTACTGTCTTTCCCAAAAAAATAAGACCCTGTCTTATATTTTTTTAAACCCTGAAATAAGCGCTTGGCCTTATTGCCATGTGCTCAAAAGCCCGATTGGGCTTATTATCAGGGGATGTCTTATTTTGGGGGAAACAGGGTAGACTTCAGCTGGTTATGAAATGTGGTAATAAACAAACTTGGATATAAACTTGGATATAAACAAATTCTGAAAATGATTCAGCAAGTTGGTTATCCTAGCCAATAACTGTCCTGCTTTGAGAAAATCAGAAATTTTCTGATTTTCTATGCTATGCTATGTTGGGCAAAACTGGTGTGCATCACTACAGTGCAGTGGTGGGTTGCTCCCGGTTCTGTCCGGTTCTTTAGAACAGGTAGTAAAAGTGGTGGGAGGCTCTGCCCACCTGCCTGGACATCATAATTGATTATCTGTGCATGCACAGAAGCGCGCATGTGCTCTCCTGTTGCGAACCGGTAGTAAAGGTAAGTAGAACCCACCCCTGCTACAGTGGCAACAATATTGAACTGGGAATAGCTTGTGGGAAGTACTACAGGGTATGTACACTTGCTATAATTGACCCAGGTGACTCTGACATCATTAGAAGCATGCCAGAACAAACCAAGGAGAAGTAAAATTAATAAACCTTAAATCTTGTGTAATAATCAGCCATAAAAGGTAGTCCTCCAGACAACTGGAAAAGTGGTCATTGATAGGGCAAGCCACAAGCTCTAAAACAAGCAAAAGACAAAAGGGGAAAGAAAGAAGCTTAATTTGTAGAAACTTATTGAAACAATTGAACAACAAAGGTAAAGGTTCCCCTTACACATATGTGCTAGTCGTTCCCGACTCTAGGGGGCGGTGCTCATCTCTGTTTCAAAGCCAAAGAGCCAATGCTGTCCGAAGACATCTCCGTGGTAATGTGACCGGCATGACTAAACGCCAAAGGCACCCGGAACGCTGTTACCTTCCCACCAAAGGTGGTCCCTATTTTTTCTACTTGCATTTTTTACGTGCTTTCAAACTGCTAGGTTGGCAGAAGCTGGGACAAGTAATGGGAGCTCACCCTGATACGTGGCACTAGGAATTTGAACCGCTGAACTGCCGACCTTTCGATCGACAAGCTCAGCATCTTAGCCACTGAGCCACCGCGTCCCTCATACAGATATAGAAACCCATAAAAGCCTATAGGAATAAGTCATAGCCATATTGTCAGGTTTCGAGGTCGTTTCAAGCTGCATTTACTCTAGTGCTGACACATATGCAAAGCCATGGTGATCTATAGAGGTAATCCTCAACTTACAACAGTTCATTTAGTGACTATTCGAAGTTACAACAGCACTGAAAAAAGTGACTTGTGACCATTTTTCATATTTGCAACCGTTGAAGCACCCCCATGATCACATGATCAAAATTCAGACACTTGGCAACTGACTGATATTGATGACGTTGCAGTATCCTGGGGTCTTATGATTGTACTTTGTGATCTTCTGACAAGCAAAGTCAATGGGAAAAACCAGATTCACTTAACAACCATAATACTAATTTAACAATTGCAGTGATTAACAACTGTGGCAAGAAAGGTAAAATGGGGCAAAACTCACTTAACAAATGACTTACTTAGCAACAGAAATTTTGGGCTCAATTGTAGTTGTAAGTCAAGGACTACCTGGAAAAGGAAATAAATAGCATGTATAACATATGTACATAAAATACTATGCATACATAACTCACAAAATCCAGTGTCAGCGTTCCAGAAAAACCCCAACTCCAAGTAAAGACGCGGAAGCAAGCATTTTCCAAAGTTCTCTTTACTAGAATAGGCAAACTGGCACATCTGGGAAAACCCGAATCTGAAAAGCCCGGGTTTTCCCTCAGTAAGTCAAAACCCCCAAAACCATCCCTTTTCTCCCCCGTCGATCACATGCTCCAATCAACATCCGTTCCATCTCGACCCAGCCCCCTGACCACTCCTTCTCCAGATGCTGGATTGCCCTGACCTTGACTGACAGGAAGAATGCTATTATGTCTACTAACAATCCCTCTCCTTAATCCCCCCCTCCTACTTTCCCACATATGAGAAGGTGGCAGCATTGAAGCTTCCGGCCTAATATGGCTTCCAAAGCTGATATCCAGTTTGGTGTACTAGTTAAGGCACTAGGCTGGAAAGCAGGAGATCATGAGTTCAAGTCCTGCCTTGGGCACAAAACTATGGGGCCTTGGGCCAGTCACTCTCTTTCAGCCTTAGGAAAGAGGCAATGGCAAAGCACTCTGAAATCTAGCCAAAAAATCTCCTTCAGGGACTTGTTCAGGCAGTTGCCAACATTGCCTTAAAGGTACAAAAAACAATTTCCCACAAACGGTCCAGGAAAAAAAAGAGACCAATACAAATCTAGTTTCTACTTTGTTTGAAAAAAAACAAGGGTTTGTTTATACAATAAATCTCTGGACTATACCATACTAACCACCCACATCCCTGAACCTGGACATTAAACACCATAAGAAAAGTCACATGAGCTACCTTTTACAAAAGCCTTTCATTATATTTAATAGTTATGGGTGTCCACAGCAGGGATAAAAATGAACAAAATGGGGGCATTACCCCCTTTTAATATTTATTCAATTTCTATCTGTTGGAAAACAATGGGACTTTGTGTCTTGTGTCCATCGTTTAGGAGCCTGGTGGTGCAGTAGACTAAACTACTGTTAAAAATAGTATTTAGCTGCCAGCTGCTTGCAATTACTGCGAATTCAATTCTCACCAGGCTCAAGGTTGACTCAGCCTTCCATCCTTCCGAGGTAGGTAAAATGAGGACCCGGTTTGTGGGGGCAATAAGATGAGTTTGTACAAAATAGAATAGTAGGCCAAAAGCCCTACTAAGCAGGTATATACAAAAGTATGAAGGCTATTGCTTAAAAGCATTGTAAGCCTCCCCGAGTCTCCGGAGAAGGGCGGCATATAAATCAAACTAATAAATAAAATAAAATTGTGTGATTTTTTTTTACCACCATATGACCCTGTGTTACATATGGTTTTTAGAAAGGCACATCTAAAACCTCTGATATAAAATGCAGATAATCCCTTACTGAATATGGTAATTCTGGTATCTGTCCATCACATAATATACTACTGGAACAGATGACTGCAGTCCCCTTTTTAATTCCGTCCCAGAAAATCAGAAAACCTGCAGAAGATGTGAGAGATACATAAATAAGTGCAGGGAAGAACAGAAAACTCACAGAGTAGCAATGCAAGTCCGCTCATATGTCATTGGACAGTAGCCATTATCTACCTGGATGACATCCTTAAAATATATTCATCAGACATAGCAATCTGAATACATTTAAAATCCTATCCTGTGGTCCAGTAAATGCACGTAGAAGAGTTACCATCTTAAAATTCACCCAATTGAAATTTCAAGCAGCACAGTAATGGAACTTACACACTCCTTTTGTCGTTGGGTCAACTTGACCTAGAAGGGGCGCTTATCAGATATCCTTCATCACACAACCCTTGTGCCAAAGTTGATTTACCTTGCCAAACTTTAATGTGACATGAGACAACAGCCATTGGAGTTTGTCCTTCCAATTTCAAAGACCAGAAACAGAATCCCCATAACTTTGCAGTAGAAGAAAAGCCACAGATGCTTTCTAGCACTTTGTTTATTTTGCAAGAGAAAGGACCCACAGCAGACAATAAAAGGACTGAGGCTGGGAGGGACATTGAATTGCAGGCTAAAAATATTTAGCCTAGGAATAGGACAGCTGAAAAGACGGATTTTATCTCTCCACCGATACAGTCATGACAAATAAAG
Organism: Pantherophis guttatus; assembly: GCF_059756535.1. Lineage (NCBI taxonomy): Eukaryota > Metazoa > Chordata > Lepidosauria > Squamata > Colubridae > Pantherophis > Pantherophis guttatus. The sequence continues at coordinate 80,627,275 of NC_142064.1, forward strand.
AGCAGGCTGTAGAAAATAAAACTGGGAAGCAGTTTGGAGAAACAGCTAAAGAGATAAGGGAAGCTCTGCAGTTCAGACATACCTCCAGCTCAATATACCTCAAAGCAATTGCTGGCTGTTTTGATATTTGCTGTCAGCCCAGAATAAGAATAAAAGAAGGGAAGAATATCCTTTCCTTCCTGGAGGTCAAGCAGCTTAGGAAGCTATAAACAAACACATTACCAAATTTATGTTGCTGATGGCCACTTGCCATTGCAGACATATTTAAGATGCACTGATATGTAGCTAGATATTGTGGAGGCAAGGCCTGCATTAATGTGGCAGCAGTGTGAGAAGAAAACTGGGTCTTTACAAGGAAGGAGAAAAAATAAAATAGAAGCCCAACTGACCATCTCTCTGCTGGAAGCCAACCAACAAGATAGCAAGCTGGAGGCCTGCCACCCTCCATTAATGTGCAAACCCAGGCAGAACTTTTAGAAGCAAGGAACCCTTTTTACCTATGCCTAACGACAGCAACTGTAACATAGTCAAAGGCTTAGCACAGGCCGAGATCAGGAATAAAATAAACAAGTGACAAATCCACAAGGAAAAAAAAAAAAAAGCAAGAGACATGGAGAAATAGAATTCATAGTTCAATTTGCAGCAAGGTAAATGCAACAGCGCTGAAGCTTGAAAAGTTGTTTTCAGCATTTTCTCCCAGAGAGGAAGGAAGAGAAATAAATAAGCCAAGAGAGCCACCACCCAGATGCACAGCTGAGGCACCTTACTCATTAAAGGCTACTCTCCTGCTGGCCTACTTTTTGCCTGGTTGATCTGACTTCTGAGTTCAATCCTCTGCTGTTGTTTCTTTAAAGCAGGGTTCTCCAAACTTGGCAACTTTAAGATTTAATGGACTTCAACTCCCAGAATTCCCCAGCCAGCTGGCTGGGGAACTCTGGGAGTTGAAGTCCACAAGTCAAAATTGCCAAGTTTGGAGAGCCCCGCTTTAAAATATGCTTTAGCTTGGGCCTGAGAAGCTGGTCTTCAGACTCTGAGGAGTTGTCGATAAGTATATAGGCCCAGAATCCTGAGACCTTGCTGAATCTGCATCACCCAGAGTCAGAGTAAGAACTCTTAACACCAGATACTTCTGGCTTTATGTCCTCCTCTTCATTAGAAGACAAGTCCATCTGGGCCTTAATAGATTAGTTGACAATTGGCTCTTGTTTCTTCTAAGGCAGGGGTAGGCAACTATGGTCCTTTTATGACTTGTGGACTTCAACTCCCAGAATTCCTGAGCCAGCCATGTTAGCTCAGGAATTCTGGGAATTGAAGTCCACAAGTCATAAAATGGCCATAGTTGCCCACCTCTGTTCTAAGGGGCTGAACCTCACCATTTCTCAGGATTCAGTGAGGTACCTCATTGTGACCTGGGCTCAGGTCCTAGGGTACTTGCTCAGATGAGGAGGGGAAGGATATGGGTCTATAGATAATCCTCAAGTTATGACAATTTGTTTAAAAACCATTCAAAGCTATGGCAGTCCTCAAACTTAGGACCATTGCAGCATCCCTGTTGAACAAACCTGACCCATTTGGCAATTGGCATGTATTTACAATAGTTGCAGTATCCCAGGACTTTCCAGCCAGGTTCTGATAAACAAAGTCAGTTGGAAAAGCTAGATTTGTTTAACAACCATGTTAAACAAATGACCACTTAACCGTGGCCAAAAAAATGATAGTTAAATCTGGCAGGACTCACTTAATGAATGCCTTGCTTAGTGACAGAAGTTCAGATCTCAATTGTGGTTGTAAGTCGAGGACTACCTATAGTACAGACTCAAAATGAGTTCTTCTTAGCGCTCAGTCCAGGAGTCTGAACCAAACCCAACAAATGGAGCAGCTTCACAGTGTTTCTGACAGTAGCTAAAAGCTCCTTTCCCTTATTAGTTGTTTTCTCCTCTGGAGTGTTAACAACATGCTAAAAGACTTCAGTTATTACTGGTGAGGTAAATATTGGGTTACCTCATAACAGTGTCAGCGTGTAACCAATATTAATGCTGTATATAATATAGGATACCAAAGCTGGAAAACCAGGGATGCAGTTAGGTTTTGTGTTTGTGTGTGTGTATGAAGAGAGAGAGAGAGGGAGGAAGAGAAAGAGAAATTTCAGACATCAGGAGAGAACAGATGTTCTTGGAGATAAGCAGAAGCAGCTTTAAGCCTTTTACTTTTAAAACCAAATTTCCTCAGTTGAGAGAGAAAGAAAAAGAGAGAGAGAGAGCTGAGTTTGCAGCCTAGCAGGCTGCTGTGTCCCACCAAACATGCTTTTGGAAGCACAGAAAATTGTGATAACAAGTCAGCATTTGGACTGCTGTTTCATCTTCTCTTATGGTATCAGAGAGTTTAAGTCGCATCACTATAAAAAAGTTCAAGGTTTTCTTCCTGGCCCCATCACTCTATCTCATGTCCTCTGTTTTTCATTTCAAAAAGAGAAAAGGGGAAGGGAAGGAGAAAATTGGAGCTTATCTCTGTTTTAAACATCGCTATTAGGAAACACCATTTAAAATGAGTCATAATAGCTGATGCTTATACTGCAAATTGGGTTTGAGGATTGTCCTTTTGTATCCTTTTGACTGATATACTTTTACCTTTTTTTAATTGATTGCAGATTCCCGTGATGGTTGGTTTCAGTACTGCACAGGGTCAAAATATAAATTGAATAGAATTTTTGTACAGCTGGGGCATAGCTGTACAATAGCATCACTAGAAGAGAATATTTGTAAATTAGGGTTGAACTGTCATGAATAAATGCCTTGCCTCTGATTCAGATCCAGAAGCAGGGGGGCTGGGCAAGCCAACCCCCAAGGTCCACCCTAACCCAATGACCCCTCCTTACCTTGGCCACGCCCCAGGGGTACTTAAGGATCAGCCATGCGGTCCTGCCTCAGTTCCAGACTTGTACCTGTAACGATAAGATGCTTAATCAATAAACAATATTTGATACACTAAGAATTTGTCTATGGAGTTATTGGGCACGATCCTCGAACATAACTAACAAAATGGTAGCAGAGGATGGTTGGATAGCCCAATCCTGATACTCCACGACATGCAAGGGACCACAACAGACAGGGTGAATACCAGACCATTCACCAAGAAGATGGCAGGACGATCTGCCCAACCCGAAACCACGCAAGGAGAGGCACCCGAGACGAGCGGCCTACTCCACCACCCATCCACCCCGGCCAGGAGCAACGAGGAGTGGACGAAACACGAAACCTCAAAGGAAGAGATGCACGACCTAAAAGGAAAACTCCTCGAACTGATAGATTCGTCGCAAAGCAACAGCGGCCTCATCGCGGAACTCCGAAGCCTGATCAAAGGCTCCGAAGCAGCGAGTGAGGAAGATGAAGACGAATCCGACTACAGCGAAGGAGACCCGGTAAGGGAAGATTTCCCCCACCAAAAACCTACCGCAAAGGCCGAAGGAGACTTCGCGCCCTTTTCACGGCGGCCATTTTGGGAGACGGCGTCATCAAAGATGGCCGACCATCCACCAATAGACTCCCGGGATTTAAATCCTATGGCGGGAATCGGGGCCTACTCAAAAACTACCGACCAAAAATACTACGAAAAACACAAAGGCCCAAAAACAAAACCTACAAGCTCGCCAACCGAGCCCGAAGTCAACAAGGCCATCGAACTAATCGCCGCGGCCCTAGGGGACAAGGTAAAAATACCGGCCGTACATCCCGGCGCCAGGCCGAAAAATAAAAGGGACCCCAACGCGACGAGGGCCGGCACCGGCACCCACCCTGGGAAGGATGCCACCATCGCGTGGACCCAGGACCACCCAGAGCCCCTAAGAGGTCCACCCACTAAAGCGGGACGCCAAGGGCGATGGGACTACTCACCAGACCGACGACCGGGACCAGATCCGTGGACCGCGAGGCCATCCGCAGGCAGAGGACGTCCATCGGCGGGCAGGGGGATCGGCCCGACACTCACAGGCGACATCCGCGCGAGACCGGGCCAACCGGGACCATTCGCGGCCCCAACGGGATTCCCAACGTCCACCGGCGATCCTCACCGCTTTCCGAGGCTCCAGGCGACGATCCGCGACGATCCTGAGCAGGCAAGGCCAACCGGAGAGGAGCTGAAGGCCCATCCGGAAGATTGGGGCCTTCATCCGGGAGCAGCATGGACGAGCTCCTCACTCCACGACGACTGGGGAGAAATGAACCTCACGCATGCGCAGCACGCCCCTGTAAGAAAAACGGAACAGGACATAGAGCTACACCGACGCAGACACATAGATACAAGTCAGTTCAGACTTGCCACAGTCGTTCCTCTGCCATATTGCGAGTATCCTTATGTGAGGAACCATGGACAGCGACATAATGTGAGTAATTTAACTTACAATTCAGGGACTTTACCCAGTGATTTTCCTAAACTGAGGCTAGATGGGGAGAATTTCCTGGACTGGAATCAGCAGCTCCAGGGCACCCTGCTTAAGGAAGACCTGCTATCCATGGTTACAGACCCCCCAGAAAAACCCTGGACTTTTGAATTGGATTGCATCCATCACAAAGCTTACTGTATTGTCATTGCCAGCATTACCCCCAGCATTTACCCCAGTATTGGCCACCACCTGACTGCATTAGAGGTAATACAGAGAATGCACAAACTGTTTTACTGCCAAAGCGTTGCCAGCACCACCAGGCTGTCTAGGGAGTTTTATGCCACTAAACTCAAGGCAGGGACACCCATGAGCGAGCATTTACTATCACTAAATAATACTAGGGCCCAGCTGACACAAAGGGGGGAGGTCATAAGCGAGAGGACCATGATAAGTATCATAGTAAATTCCCTAGATCCCAGTTGGGACACCTTTATTACACAGATAGACAATCTAGGGACAGGGAGGCTCTCACTTGAATTACTAACAAGTAAACTAATATCAGAGGATTGCATTAGAAAGGAATGCTCCCTAAGCCGCAGGGAGCAAAGACCCAGCAGAAAGATTGAGCCACAGGGCAGGAGCCAGAGCAACACAGAGTGCTATATATGTGGGTCAAGAAACCATTACAAGAGGGACTGCCCTAAAAATACAGGGGACAGGATACATAGGAGAGATAGACCAGAACAAAGGACAAGACACACTAGCGGACGCTCGCCAGAGGTCAGGCACAGGCGTAGGGATTCACCTAGCCCTAGAGACAGGAGAGACCACAGGGACAGTTCCAGGGAGAGCCACACTGGATCACTGTACGGCATAGGGGATCAAACACAACACGTAGGCCAAGACAGGGAGGAAGGCACATGGCTGCTGGACTCAGGAGCCACAAACCACACCACACATGATCGCAACCTACTAACCTCTTTCACAGGAGAAAGTTTTGTAGTGAAAGTGGCTAACCAGAATAACGTACAAGTAACAGGCAAAGGTAATGCATACGTACCAGGGATAGGTATGGTACGGGGAGTACTCCTAGTGCCAAATATACCATATAATATCCTTGCCACCCTAAAACTAAGCAAGGATAACAATGTAGAGGTGACTTTCAAAGAAGGAAAGGCACAGGTGACCAGAGGGGGTAAAGGGATAGGGAAAGTAGTAATCAGTGGGGAACTACCATTCTTCCACCCAACCAAGAGCACACAGCCAGAAGTGAACAACCACCGAGGGGTCAACTCCAATGGCACAGGCAACGCAAGCAAGGAAGTAGAGGGGGTTGAGCACACACACACCACCGATGAGCCCAATGAACAGGGGACACCTAGGAAGGAGAAACCAATGATAGGGAAACCAATGCATGACAACTGTGCCCACCTATTACACAGGAAACTAGGACACATTAGTTTCCCCGTAGTACAGAAAATGTTGGAATGCTCTGAAGGTGTAAAAATAAAGGATTGTGAGAACTACCTCGAGTGTTCTATTTGTAAGGGCTCCAAATTAAAAACCAAACCAAGGCCCAAGAAGTCAGTACGCACAACTAATTCGGTTTTCCAACTTGTACATATGGATCTAGTGGGGCCACTAAGGCCTTCCATCAAGTACAGGAAGAGGTACTTCCTGACCATAGTGGATGACTTCAGCCGCTATGGCTTCGTGTACACCCTAAAACACAAAAATGAAGTTTTTCAAAAATTTAAGGAATTCTATGCGAGGGTGGAGACACAACACAACACCAAAATCAGGCAAATAATGACAGACCGGGGGTCTGAATTCTTATCCAGCGACTTCTCGCGATGGTTAAAAGCACGCGGGATGGTCCACTACACGACTTCTCCGTTTTCCGCTTTTCAAAATGGCGTGGCGGAACGAAAAAACGGAACGCTACAGACCATGATGAGGTGCGCACTAGATGATGCCGGCCTAGGGCAGCATTTCTGGTCCGAAGCACTCATTTATTCGAATTATACTCTAAATAGACTGTGGTCCAGCGTACTAAATAAAACCCCATATGAATTAATGTACCAAAGGAAACCACAAGTGTCACACTTACACATATTCGGGGTCACGGCAGATGTGCACATACCCAAGCAACTCAGGCGTAAGGGGGACAGGGTATCCAGGAGGTTGAGGTTCATGGGCTATGAACCGGGAACAAAAGGATACAGGTTCATAGACAACAGCAACAATTTCGTGATATCACGAACAGCTGTTTTTCACGAAAACGCTAACTGGTCCAAAATACACCTCAACGAGGTGTCCCTTAACAAGGACGGACCAGGGGATGAACAAAAGGAAATGAAACACCAAGCAGAGAGGGACACCGAACACAGAAAGAACAAACCCAGGGGACAGGAAATACCAGTGAAGGGATGGAAGGAAAACCACCCGCTCATTAAAGTAGACGCACTCACCGAGAGAGAAGCTAGGTACATGCATGACACAGAGACACCTCCTGACAGACCAGTCAGGACAAACAGGGGCAAAAGGCCAGAAAGGTTAGGGGACTACATATTATCCCTACACAATAACCAACTAACCCCCAACACATATGAGGACGTACTGGGGTTACCAAATGAGGAGAGAGAGAAATGGGAGCAAGCCATGGAAAGGGAAATGGACAGCTTGAGGGAACTAAAAGTATACACTCCCTCTAAAGTTCCAACAGGAAAGACAACCATAGGCACTAGGTGGGTCTACAAGATTAAGACTCTAGAGGGAAACAAGGTGCTCTACAAAGCAAGGTTGGTGGCCCAGGGATTCGCCCAGAAATACCCTGATGACTACACGGAAACGTACTCCCCCACAGTCAGGGCTGAGAGCGTGAAATGTGCACTGGTGGTCGCATCACTGCTGGGGCTGGAGGTGCACCAATTCGACGTGCAAACCGCTTACCTGCACGCTGAGCTCGACAAAGAGATATACGTGAGAGCGCCACCCAGCCAAAGCACCAAAAAGGGGGAAACCTGGATTTTAAACCGGAGCTTGTATGGACTCAAACAGTCAGGGAAACGTTGGTATGAGTGCCTATCCAAGACATTGAAGTCCATGGGGTTCTCAGCCACCTCAGCCGACAACTGCTTCTTCACCAAGAAGTCAGGCAACTCCCTCGAGTATGTTTTGATATACGTAGACGATATATTGTATATCGGTGATCAAGCCAGCAAATGTAATAACTTCGCCAATGAGCTGGGGAAACATTTTACACTAAAAATATTGGGCAAGGTAGACAAATACTTGGGGGTACAGATCACGAAAACAGGCAAAGGTTTTCAGCTGTCACAGAAGGATAAAATTTTAGAACTAATACACAAATGCAGCATGACAAACGCCAAGGGGTGTGAAACGCCAATGCAGCCAGACTTCTTGAAGGACATGTATAATGAGGCTGAGGCGTTCAAGGACAACACTTTATACAGATCCACCATAGGCTCCCTACTGTACATTGCGAACTGGACCAGGCCAGACATCGCATTGCCAGTCAATTTGCTGTCAAGACACGTGGGTAAGCCCACCGTGTACCACTGGGAGGCCATCAAAAGGGTATTAAGGTATTTAAAGCAAACTTCCGAGGCCTGCCTGTCATTAGAACCCAAGAACACCAAAACACCCACACTCACGTGCTATGCTGACGCTGACTGGGCTGGAGACGTGAAGTGCAGGAAAAGCACTTCGGGTTACATATTTTTCCTAAACAACAGCCCAGTTCACTGGTACACAGGCAAGCAAGACTTGGTAGCCACATCCACCACGGAGGCTGAATATATCTGTTTGTCTAAAGCCGCCAACAACCTGGTCTGGTTTGATGACCTGCTCGCTGACATATGGGCCGAGCCGAGCTACCCCATCATCATGCACGAGGACAATAAAGCCGCCATGGAAATATCTAAGGCTGAAGCAGTGGGTCAAAGGTCGAGGCATATCGACATAAAGTACAAGCATGTCAGGCAGTTCGTGAATATAGGTTTTGTGAAGGTCATACATTGTGACACGGAAGAACAAACAGCAGACATCCTAACAAAGCCGTTACAAAATAAACAGCACACATATCTCACATCAAAATTAGGAGTCCTCTTGAAAAAAACAACTCAAGCACATAACACAGAAAAATATCTCGGCCAGGCATTTAGAGGGGGTTTTGTCATGAATAAATGCCTTGCCTCTGATTCAGATCCAGAAGCAGGGGGGCTGGGCAAGCCAACCCCCAAGGTCCACCCTAACCCAATGACCCCTCCTTACCTTGGCCACGCCCCAGGGGTACTTAAGGATCAGCCATGCGGTCCTGCCTCAGTTCCAGACTTGTACCTGTAACGATAAGATGCTTAATCAATAAACAATATTTGATACACTAAGAATTTGTCTATGGAGTTATTGGGCACGATCCTCGAACATAACTAACATGAACTGTGGGGGTTCTGTTGCTCTCTAAGCTTGGTTGTTTTCTTGTAGATGTTTCATTACCCAACTACATAACTTCTTCAGTGGGCTCATGATGATGTTACATGGTTGGATAATGAAACATCTGCAAGAAAACAATCAAATTCAGAGAGCAACAAGAACCTCAAATAGCATATATGAGTTTCAGAAAGTTTTTTAAAAAAATCAATTCAGGCAAATGAATTTTAAAGCATTGAAAGATTAGAATCTATCAAGTCAATGTCAACTCTTGGTGACCACATAGCAATCTGTTCTAACCTGGTCCTTCAAGTCTTCCAATGGTGTACTCAATGTTGTTGTAACTGCCTTGCTTCTGATCATCCTCCTCTTTTTCTCTTTACCTCCAAATTTCCCAGCATTATTATTGAGGACATAGTGAATGGCCTTAAAGGACAGGAGGAAAAGTCGTTAACAAGCAAGGTCAGATAAGCTGGGCTTTGAGCCAGTTCCAAGAAACTAATTTGAGAAAATGTGCCAGACAGAGCCCTCCCTTGTTCAGAAAGAGATAAAGTGAGGGATGGGGAAATAACATTTAGGTTTGCAAGATTCTGTTACTATAGCTGTTATAATAAAAGTAGTTCTGATCTATAAGGCATTGGTTTCTTAATATGGATTGTCTTATAGGTTTAACAACTGTAAACTTCTACAGTTAGGTAAGTGTTTTCATAAGACATCATGTCCAAAGTATGATATAATTTGATATTGGTTAACTTGTGCCTTGAGTAAGAGTCATGGTTAATTTGCTCAAGGACCTATTTGTTTCTTTTCCTAGTTATCCGAAATATTCTCCAGAGTTTTGTCCGAAACCAAAACTCAACATGTCTTTTTATCTTGCTTCTTTAAAGTCCAGCTTTCGCTTTCATAGAATGTGACAAAGAATACCATTGCTGGCATGATTATGATTTTTGTTGATATAAACACATACAGTATGTATTTAAATATTTTTTCCCAAAGCTTTCATTTCTACTCTATCAAGTGCTACAATAGTTTGCGATGTATTTTTTGACTGCTATTTCCTTTGCTGTTGATAGTCAATCTACAAAGGCAATAACTATTCACTGTAATATCTTTATTGTCAGATTTAAGACTGATTCTGCTGGCTGTCATGAACCTGGTCTTCTTTATATTTAATCTTAATTCCATTTTTTCCATTATGCTCCTTGATTTTTGTTAGAGCTTGAAAATCATTTGCATTTTCAGTTATTAGAGAGTAACATCATGAGCATAATGTACTGATGTTGCTTCCTTCGTTTTTTAAAACTACAGTATCTTCTTTCAATTCCATTTCTTTCAGTATATATTCAGTGTATTCATCAATCAGTTTCCATTGCCTGTCTATGTGCTTTTCTTGGTAAAATACAAGAGTTCATCACTGTCTTTCCAATGCAGAATAAAATGATGCCTTTGTCATTTTCACTAAAATGAAGTTATGTCTTGGTTAATCCACTTTTTCATATATTCTTTAACTTGTTCCTCCTTCTGTTCTTCCTTCACCCATTTTTCGTAGCCCTAATCTTTATTATATTATACCTATGCTTCTTCCTTTCCATCTTCTTCCTCCTTCAAATTTCAATCACAATTTCTACATTTTACAATTTTATGCTCATCAGCACTTCATATTGCGTCTTACTTTGTTCCATACATAAATCTTTTTATCCATTTTAACCCTTTGTGATAACTATAAATGGAAAAGCTATTTATAGTTGCCAACTATATCTTTCTGCCATTAATTGCTCTCCTTAGTGATTTTTCAATAATTCCTGGTACATTAACCATTTGTCTTTGCCTGTTATGCTAAGATATATAAAGTTGTTTTCAGACATCATTTATATTTATTCTATATTCTCAAAATAGCACTTCTAATAAATTGTTTTTTAAAATCCATATTAAGTTTATTATATCATAAATATCTATACCATCCAGACCTAAGGCTTCAAATTCTAAAAGTCTTTTGTTTCTCATCAATACCTATTATTTCACCCAACCCAAGGAACAAGTTGCAAAGAACAAATTTCAAATCTGGTAAACCAATCCTTTTCTTTCCTTTGCATTGTGTAATACTTTATATTTAACTTTCTTTTTTTTCTCTCCCTTGGCATATAAATTTATAGAGAAAGAGGAGGGAGGGAGGAGAGAGAGAGAGAGAGGTGGAATTCAGCCAATTCGGACCGGTTTGGGCGAACCGGTAGCTCCGATGAGCAGTTGGCCCCACCCACCTGCCTCCGCTCTATCCTGTCCTTTATTTCCTGCTTTGTAGCTCATCTCAATCGCGCGGCACAACTGATTTCCCCTCCCGTCGCTGTTCTACTTACCATTGCTGACTTGGAAGGTAAGCAGCTGAGCTTCTAAATGCTCCATTTTCAGCGCTGCACGCAATCGCCTTAGGCGCGTGTGCTCACGAAACCGGTTGTTAAATTGGCAGCATTCCACCGCTGTGTATATATTTTTGCCATTGCTTATATGGTACATCCATTGTCAAAACAGGTATTGTCAGAAACAAAAACCTCATTCTAGGCCAAAATATACAATTTTATCACATAAATTCTCCCTAACAATTATAATTTTATTTTTTCCCATTTTAACATGGCCTTCTTATTTTTATTCTATGTCTTGACGTAATTATTTTGAAATAACATACAATTCATATTAGTCATAATGCCAAAATATGTTACTTTTCATCCAATCTTTAAAAACTAGTTTTTCCGTATCAGTTCTGTTTGATCTTCTATTTTAATATTTTTGTTAACATTTTTCTATTATTATTAATCTTAAACCTACTAGTGTACCAAAATCCTTTAACTTTCCCATTAATGTTTCTACTCTCTCTAACTGATTCTCTGAAACTATTACCAGGTCATCCACAAATGCCCTTCAGTTATACATTTCCTTTTAAATCTTAACTCCCACAATTCTGTCATGTTTTCTTAAGTCTCTATTCAATGATGTTTGAATTAAAATAAGCAAGAGTAGAGATAGCAGTCCTCCTTGACTTCTCCTTTTTTTGAATCTCTCAAGGTTTTGTTAGTTCTCCATTAACACTTATCTATGCTTTCTATAGGGTATAAATTGGTCTTACCCATTCAGATTAACTGATGAGTACTTAATATGATTGTAGTTCATCTCCATTCGTCATGTACTAGCAAAGATGAATATACTTTTGAACTTTTCCTTTAAGTGGAATTGGTCAGAATAATGATAACAAGAAGAACAACAGCAATAATACAGCCTAGACCAGTGATGGTTAACCTTTTCGGCACCGAGTGCTGAAACTGGAGCATCAGAACCTAGAAGCTCTGATGCCACTGTCTGATGAACATGAACATGGAACCCAGAAGAGTAACTGGCAATGGCACACGTGCCCACAGAGAGGGCTCTGAGTGCCACCTCTGACACCCGTTCACCATCACGGGCCTAGACAGTCCAATAGTCTGAACAAGTATTATGTTGAAAACTGCATTATCCAATGTATCCTGTAGTTCAACTGCAATATACATTAAGGTTTAAATGCCCACAAAACATATAATTCTGTGCTCCCGTCTCATAAAAGCAACAATAGCAACTGCTATTTGATTCTAGCAAACATTTTGCTCTATTTTAAAGAAAGTATTATTGATATTTAGTTAATGTTTTATTAACTCTGTTTGAAACAAGGTATTGTTCCTTAAAATAAGGAGTCAAGTTGTATTTATTGCATTTGAGGTATACTTCTGATTTATTTATATGGGCTTATCTGAGTTTTATAACTGAGAGCATGTTGAAATGGTTGGAAATTGGCAGAAAGTAACAATTTATCCTGACAGATGTGACCTTATCAAGAATGTAAATATCATCCATTCCATTTAAAATGTTCCATAGCAGGGAAGGGTTGTTATTGTAGAATTTGCAAATTGTAGATTCTGTTTATTAATGGAAAGCTTTTTTTTAAAATGGATTGGTGGTGGATATAAGACACAAAAAGGACATATTTCAGCAAATGTGCCAATTGAATATGAAGTCAGAATGTTTAATTGTTCGCATGAATGCATGCAAAATGGTATGCAATTACAGAGCGCAATTCAAGCTTCTGAAAAACTAATTCATATTATGAATTAAATCTTTAAAAACAATGAAAATGAGTTTTCTCTCACATTCTGGAACAGAAATAGCTAGGTCTAAAAACCTGTCAAATTCAGATCTCAATACTTCCTACAAAAAGAAAGTGAAAAGCTTATATCAAGAAATCTGTTTTGACTTCTTCTCAATACACCATTCCAAAATCTTGCCTATGTTACAATAGTAGGGGAAACTGAAACATTGGGCACACTATTACAATGTCGTGGTGTGCTTGCTAGTGTTCTGATTGCTTGGGGCTAGCTACCAGACCTAGGATGTTGACACACAGCAAGTTCTCCGTGGGTGATGAAATATAAATTGGCTGATGGAAAACACCCTTTAGGCTATTGGCATCCACAGGAGGAAAAAAAGATAGTAGTGCTGAGGAACAGGGATTAAAATGGATGGACCAGTTTGATTGAGAAGTCAATACATTGAAAATGAAGAAACGAAGGGTTTACTTAAAACTGAAACAAAGGTGGTGTATTGAATCTTTACAGCACAGCTCAGAACGAAACCTCCAGCAATGCAGCAACCAAAACTCTGAGAGGCAAGCTGTCCCAAGGCTTCATAGTTGTTACTTTCAGGAGTCAATGGAGTTTCTCCATCATCCAGGTCATGGTTATCCCAAAGGTGCTTTTTCAAGAGGCAACTTTCTGGTTTTTCCAGACTTTCTGGTTTTTCTTCGAAGATGTTTCACTTCTCATCCAAGAAACTTCTTCAGCTCTGACTGGATGATGGTGAATAGAAGGATTTATACTCCTTGCAGACAGCTGGTCATTTGCATTCTTTTAGCAAGTCCTTAAGGCCACCTGGAGGTTTGTATGTGTCATCTGGGTCACCTCAATGGTGCAAATGGGTGTGCAAACTTTTGGGATTGCTGTCAGGAGATTCCTCCTTATTTCCAGGATGGATCTCACTCTGATGAGCTTGCTCCCATTCATTGCTCCTTGTTCCTTAGGTCCTCAGGTGCTGTGGAGAATAAATTGATATTCTCTTCCCTATGTCAGCCCTTCAAGTATTGGAAGACTACTATCATGTATCCGGTGGTGAGTTTCTACCAGTTCACCCCAGTTTGGGCGAACTGGTAGTGGCGGCGGCAGGAGGCTCTGCATGCACAGAAGCACTGTGTGTGAGCGAAGCGAGCATGCTAGGTATGAAATGCTCCCAGTTCGGACCGGATCACCCGATCCGGTAGTGATCATGGCGGGTGATTCAGAGAACCGGTAGCGATCGTGGAGTGAGGCTCCGCCCACCCGCCCAGTTATCATTGTTTTGTACCCTCTGCGCATGTGCAGAAGGTTTGCTGTTTTGCTTTTAAAAGTAAAAAAAGAGGCTCTGACGATCACAGCTCAGCTGAGCGATCGTCAGTCTTTTTTTTACCTTTTAAAAGCATTTTTTAAACAACATATTCGGTTGTAAAAAAAATGCTTTTAAAAGTAAAAAAAAGGCTCTGACAATCACAGCTGCGCCTCACAGAGCCTTTTTTTTAACCTTTTAAAAGCCGAATAGGTTGTAAAAGAAATGCTTTTAAAAGTTAAAAAAAGTAAAAAAAAAGATTGCGCACCACAGCTGACCCCCCCCTTTGTGCTGTTCTACTTACCCCATGCCTCCTTTTGGTGTGCGCTGCGCGCGCCCGCACCTTACATTTGGTGCACGCAGCGCACATGCGCAGCCAGCAAACCAGTAGTAAACTGGTTTAGATTTCACCACTGGAGCAAGCGCACATGCACGCTCACAATTCTGAACTGGTAGTGAAGGTAAGTGAAAACCACTATTACATGTATCCCTTCAATCTTCTCTTCATTAAAGTAAACATAATTACTTCGTTTAGCTCTTCTTCATAGGATTAGGGGCCCCCAGACTAATTATCATCTTTATTGCTCCTGTCTTGGCAAGGGGTTGGACTAGAACACCTCCATGGTTCTTTCCAGCCTCATGATTCTATGATTTTAAGAACCAAGTCTCCAGTAAATGATTATGAGTCTCTGGATATGGAGAGAGAGTGGGTGGACTGAATTTTATGCAGAAGAATGCTAAAATTCTTTTTCAGATCTTGGAAAGGGAAACAACTTGCTATTTCTCCTGAAGTGAAGCCATCACATTTGAAATTCTAATTGTTCATTGGTGTCTTCCCACAGCTGTTTTGGCAAAAATTGAAGACAGTATACTTCAGATGAATGAATGAATGAAGCATATGTATCCTAAGTAGCACATGAGATAAACTGTAAATCAATCATATTGTGCTCTCTGTAGAAAACATGTGCCTTCTTGTGACATATTGTACTTCCTGGAAGACAAGTTGCTGCTGGGTTTTTTTTTTTCTCACAAAGGAAGGTTTATTTTTAAATCGATTATATATATTTTTAAAGACTGTGATAGACAAAATATTTTTTCCCTGGCCTTTTTTGTCCACCCATGTTTGCTCTGTCCTACTTGTGCATGAAACTTTGTTCATCAGCAAAACCAACCCTTTAATATATAGTTAATCACTACTTTAAAATAAATTCCCTCTTTAATAGCATTTCCAAATATCATCACTGGATGTGTTCAAGCAAAGCAGAGTAGCCAATTACCCAGGTTGCTTTTTAATTTAAATTCCCTTGTGGAGCAAGGCTTGTATTTGAGGGCCTAAATAGCCTTTTTTCCAACCTATGATTCTATGGTTCTGTGGTTGTGAATGGTTTTTAAGTTCTATCCTCCTTGGCAGTGGCTGAAATAAATCTTACTTTGGTAAATCTATTCTCCAAGTACAGCTTTTCAAATCTGTTTGGCCTGATTTTTTCAGCCAGAAATGCAAGTGTGAAAACTGTCGAACAATTAAGTGCTGACCTGTACTTTATTCTAGATTGGGTCAGTTTTTAGCAAACTTTGCAAAAGATTACCGGTAGATTCTTCAAACAAGCTTAATCCTCTCCGGACCTCTGATTCTGAAGCAATCTTTCAAATACTGTTAGAAAGGAAAAAAAGAATCAGTTGCAATCTCTGGAAAGCAATTGCAGGAAATATCTTTCAATCTGTATCGCTCACACTCTAACCTTCTTTTCGGGTAAAGCCAATTAGCTGTAGGACCACAATATTAAATTTATTCAGCTCCTAATAAATGTATGGCCTATATTTTTCAAGCCAACTGTGCAAGTGTACAATTTCCTTGTTGTCCCCTGGTGTCGCTCTGATATGGCAATCACAGCTTGTGGGGAAAACATTAGGCATTCCTAGTTCTCTCCACCAAGCAGACATTAGTTGTCCCTGTAGCCTATACATACCATATGTTGTTTTAATGTTTCATTGTGAAAAACTTTTGGAGGCAAGAAATTAACACATATGCTAAATATGACAGCCTATCTCCCATAATTTTCCATTAAAATGGCCATATGGCATTCGCACACTGTTATCAAATATTCTCTTGCCCAGATGCACAAGAGTTATGGTTTTATTAGTTTTATCCCTGAGTGCGGGGCTGTGGAAAAGGAAATTATTAATGCATGTTTAAATACAACATGCCTCAAGTTTTCCTTATCATAACAACTTCACCAGTAGCAGCAAGCTTAGGCTTCCTGTAGAAAATTAAGTACTATTACTTTTTCACACTTAGTATCATTTTCATAATGGGGATCCTACTTTGCATGGAATAAACAGTCAAATTCTGCTTGGTTTGTTTCAGAGAGAGAAATTACAACTCTTGTCTTAGTTCACCTCTGGGCTTATGAGTTGCAAATCTGTGCCAAGGCTTTATAAGAAATCAAATTCTCCGTTATAGCATGAAAAAGTCTGGCAACGATAGGGATGAAAATCATGATCTTCTTAAGCCTTTTCTCTTTCCCCCAGCACAGATATCTTGTACTAATTACCTGAATTAAGAGCTTTCAACTGCAGGCAGTAAGTGTCTATCCATTCTCAACTGAGTAGTTTTGGGGATACAAAAGAAAAATACTCTTAGAACTAAATTCACTTTCTGGTGGATAAAGCCAGACCAAGATATTTTACTGCCTGAAGCAAACAATAGGACGATTCTCTCTCCCCCTATGGAGTTATGACACTTGAGTAAAAGAAGAGAAAGTCTTAACTTCATCCTTCTCTCCTGCTGTATCATCCACGCAGCTGCTATTCCCCTGCTGCTATTGCATAGTGACAAACTTAGACATACAACTGTGATGGCAACATGAATGGCAAATGGGAAATCAGCTGGACAAAGAAACTTTCTCAAGCTCTCCTCTTTCCATTCAGGTACATTGTCCCCTTTCTAAAATTCTTTGCCCAGAGAAGGATGGTGCAACTTTTTGTACTGCATCTAACAAGCAGTTGTTGGTAATGCATAATTTTCAATAGATACCCTCAAGAAACATATAACTTAGAAACCTGTTCAGATGTGCACAAAAATCCCTGGATGTGTATGGGGAAGTCAAAACAAATTTGATTTGTTCTGGGGAAGTCAAAACAAATTTCCTTGAGATACATGTGTTCTGTTCTGCACAGAAGGGGAATCTATGTAGATAGGAAAGTACCCTACTCAATCAGTACAGGTAGTCCTCGGCATATGACCACAACCGAGCCCAAAATTTATGTTGCTAAGTGAAACATTTGTTAAGTGAGTTTTGCCCCATTTACGACCTGTCTTTCCACAGTTGTTAAGTGAATCATTGTAGTTGTTAAGTTAGTAACAGGGTTGTTAAGTAAATCTGGCTTCCCCGTTGACTTGGCTTGTCACAAAAATGGTTACCATGACCCCGAGCCACTGCAACTGTCATAAATATGAATCAGTTGCCAAGCAAATTTTGATCATATGACCCTGGAAATGCTGCAACCATCATAAGTATGAAAAACAATCATAAGTCACTTTTTTCAGTGCCATTGTAACTTTGAACAGTCACTAAACAAATTATTGTAAGTCAATGGCTACCTCTATAAGTACTTATATAAGTACATAAGTGAATAAGTATGGATGTACTTATAAATATGGATCAGGTTAGATGTAAAGTATGGATGTACTTTTAAGTATGGATAAGTATAAATGTAATAAATATGGGTGTACTAATAAGAAGGGATAAGCATGGATGCAATAAATATTGAATTATCTAAAGGTATGGTTAAGTATGGATGGATGTCCTTATAAATATATCCTAGGAAGTCCAGGATTTGGAAAAGACAAGATTGTCCTTGTGAGAGCATTAGATGTTTCTTCCCAGCCTTACCTTTCAGCTGCTAGCTTTTTCCTTCATTCTTGTTACTATTATTGCCAAATACTCCATCTGGTAGTAGATAATTTCTTATGATGGAGGAAAGGAAAGGAAGCAAATGTCGACATTTAAATGTCACTCTCTTCTACTTACCAGACAAGCACAATATTCAGTCTGGGCTTCCTACCCTGTGTGATTGCCTGAAGGGAAATTTCAAGCACCCTGGGTGAGCAAACTGTTTGCATATCTAAACTAACACACACACATAGTGTGTTTGTGTGTGTGTGTGTGTGTGTGTGTGTGTGTGTGTGTGTGAGAGAGAGAGAGAGAGAGAGAGAGAGAGAGAGAGAGAGAGAGAGAGAGAGAGAGAGAGAGAGACTAATAGGGACACCAGATGCACTTTAGTGCAGATCCATGAGGCACACATTACCATTATTTCACAATGTCACACTGTCAGATTGTACATTGCTGGAGAGCTCAGAAATACATAGATTGACTGCTGGTAAATTACTTCAGAAAATCACAATTATCTATTTGCCTTTAGCAAACTTCTGACCGACACTGCTGTATCAAGGCAAGGATCAGGTGTTGTTGTTTTTTTAAATAAAGAAAATATATAGCTATTTGTTAAGTATTAAGATAGAAGATGAACAAGTAAAAGAGACAATGATAGTATGGGCTAAAAATTTTCACTATTCGATTGAGTTAGATCAATGGCAGAAATTCTGGGATAGAAATTATAAATTAACAATGTCTACTGCATACAAAGAAAATTTTTATAAAATGTTTTATAGATGGTCTTTTCTGCCCTCAAGGTTAGCAAAGATTTTTAAGGATAAATCTGCAAAATGTTGGAAATGACACCAGATTCATACTGGTTCATACTATCATACGTGGTGGACATGTCAAAAAGCGAAAAAATATTGGACAAAAATTGTGGTCGACAGGTAAATCCCATTATCGTTTTAAAGAGACAAAGACCAAATCCTGGAACAAAGTTTATTCTTTGCAAAGGGCCTTTCTCTCTAAAGTAGAGAAAGACGGAAATAAAACAATTTACACAAGTTTTTATAGTCTTCAGGACATTCAAAATACACGTCAATAAAGTACCTTGGGAATCAGTTCCAGATCTTACATAACATCTTATATAACATATGCAGTACATAATTCCACCCTGGAAATTCCCCAATTCCCAACAGAAATACCCCTCAAAAACATCAATTGCGTACTTCCTTTAATTAATAAGGGCAAGTTAACCCAGGAACGTATTTCCTGCAAAACAAACATCTTCTCAAAAACAGGAATTACACATTTCCTTTCTCATATTCTTAAATGTCAGCTAAATTATATAATCAAGTTATACAAGGTAAAACAAAACCTTAACATGATTTCAAAATGGCGTAACTCAGGTTATGCTTTTACAGGAATAATTCCTATTTTTCTCACAAAAATATATACATGGCTTGAAAAAATGATAAAACAACACATAGATTTGAAACCAGAGACATTTTTGTTGGGCATTTTACCAGACAAGTATAAAAAAGGGAATGAATATCTGATTTTACATGTATTGACTGCAGCAAGAATAGTATTTGCACAAAAATGGAAAAGTGAATAGATTCCCAACAGATGAAGATGTGATTAGAAATATAGTAGAATGTGCAGAAATGGATAAGCTAATACTTACAATTAAGGAAAAGAAAGAAGCTGAATATTTTTTGACTTGGGACTTATTTTATCAATGGCTAACTGACAAAAACAGGAGCTAGAAACAGGGAAATATATGAAAGGATCAGTGATATAAGAAAGATACATTAACTTGGTTAAACAAATAATATGATTACTACTGTTATTAATATTCATATAATTGATATTAATGCAATGGATATTTTTGTAAACACTGTAATTATTATTTCCTAAAATGATTTGTACCCAGACAACTCACTGTTCAGTTGAAATTGGAATTTTTGTACGCTATAAAATTTTTAAAAAACCCTTATTTTTTAAAAAAAGGCAAGGATCAAGAAGTGCCTCAAAGCGCACAAAGAGAACATTAACAGAACAATCTTCACCTGTTTGCTCACAAATATATCTTCTCATATTTAAATCACCACAAATATGTGAGATAATTCAGGTTTAGCCAGGAAAATATACTGGACAATGCATGTTTAGTCATAAGTACCATTTAGTCCAGGGGTGGAATCCAAATTTTTTTACTACCGGTTCTGTGGGTATGGCTTGGTGGGCATGGTGTGGCTTGGTGGGCATGGCAGGGGAAGGATACTGCAAAATCTCCATTCCCACCCCACTCCAGGGAAAGGATACTGCAAAATCCCTACTCTTGGGGGAAGGATATTGCAAAATCTTCATTCCCACCCCACTCTGGGGCCAGCTTAGGTGGTATTTGCCGGTTCTCTGAACTACTCAAAATTTCCGCTACCGGTTCTCCAGAACTGTCAAAACCTGCTGGATTTTACCCCTGATTTAGTCACTGTAATTTAGGAGTCATAAGGGCTAAATCTAAATGAAATGAAAATAAAGTATTAGTTTTGTTTTAAAAATACTTCTTCTCAAACTAAAGAACTGCATTATAAGAACCATCACTGTTAAATGACATCAGCTTCTACAATTAAATTTTATAGGATAAAGAACAATACGAAGTTTCTGTTGAAAACAGTATCCTTGCTGAATAATATGAAGCTAGATTTGCCACCAAATTGTTGGTGTCTGTAAAGATCAAACAGAAATCATAAATCCCAATCCTTCACAGCTAATCCCAACCCGCAGGATCAGCTAGTTTTGAATTACAAAGATAATAACAATTAAATCTAAAATACGTTAGTGCTCCAGGATTATATTCAGTTGAGATTTTATGTAAAAACATCCTGGTTTAATACATAGATCGGAATGCAGAAATCCAGGCGTCCTGACAGAAGAGTTACAAAAATGGAATCAGAGCTATTGGAAATATTCCATTCAACCCTTGAATGAAAGGCAGAATATAAAACCGATAAATAAAACTGCTAGTGATTCAACATGTTTTTATGCAGCAACAATTAGGAACTCAAGTGCAATGCTGCAATCTAGACAAATAAAGGATATATAAATCCCACACATTATAGGGGAAGTGTTAATCAAATCCTTAACTTCCTTGAAGGGATTTATTTTTGACTGGATAATGGCCACTAAATTCCTTCTTAAAATACTCTGCCAACGGAAGAATTGGCAGACAAAATGAGCAGTGGCAAGGACAGTCCAGTTCATTTTTGTATTTGGTCAGCTTCTGTAATGGCTAAATGGGAATAGGAAATCCAACAGGTGTTCATTATTCTCCATGCCTTCAGCAGTAATTAGCATGTATCAATGTGGCAAAGCCTTGGTCTTTTCTATGAATTCTCTTGACAGAAATGATGTCAAGTCTCATTTGTTCTTTTCTTCATGAGGAACTTATTCAGAGGGCTCTTAGGCTTGCCTCCCATTTGTCTGTGCCATTGACACAATAATGTCTATTATCCTTAAAAAGTACCATATCATCTCTTTCTCAGTAGACAGTGCATGAGATTAATGCCCATGATCACAACAGGTCATGCATGTAAGTGCACCAGCAAATAATAACTATCAAAAGTAACTTGTTCCATCTGATATATGGGTTGGTCCTAGTTATATTTACAACTTCTAGGACAAAGAGGATTCGTGCACATATGTAGAAATATGCAAGTGGCATAGGAAATTATAATAGCCCACTAAAATGCAATCCATAATGGCATGAGGTAAAAGTAATATAATGTCAAGTTGAATTCAGGCCCTGATGGAACCTCTAGTTCTCATGCTAACAATACAGAAGTGGTTTGGCTTTTTTGTGTGCATGATACTCCTGTTCAAATACCAACCAGATCTGCCCCTGCTTAATGTTTTCAAAATCAGCCAAGGTCATGATAATTTATCAGTTCAAAAACTGTATATTGTATTTATATTTAGGAAGTTATGGGCGACCTTTAGAAAAGTTGCATACCAAAGAAAAAAACATTAGAGACATTTGTAATTTTAAAAAAATGTGCTGCTGTATATATACAATCCAGAAACATCACATTAAATATGGGTGGGAGGGAAATGTATATATGATATTTCTAAATTGTTTTTTAATGTTAATTCTCAGAAAAACCATCTGGAAGGATTAATACTTGAAGGCATGCCATAATGGCACAGCCCAATTCCAGAATGATCCATTTGTACCTGTTATAATGCAGTTTACCAAAACATTGGGATCAACTATGACAAAATGGAATCTTAATTACGAAAGTATCACAGAAGAATGAAAATACAGGTATACACATGACCAATACGTGTTTCAGCTCAACTTACACAATAGGACAAGCAAGAGAAAGAGCTAGGAAGCAGGGGTAGGCTCTACTTACCTTTACTACCGGTTCGCAATGGGATTGCACGTGCCAATCTTCTGCACGTGCGCAGATCACCTATGATGACATCTGGGTCGGTGGGCAGAGCCTCCAGCCAGTTTTACTACCGGTTCTTGTGAACCGGTCTAAACCGGGGGCAACCCACCATTGCTAGGAAGTTCTAAGAATGAGAAATAGAAAATAGATTTTCTAATGAGACTTGTATGGATTTGGGAGTGGGGGGAGAAAGACAGGTAAAAGGCTTCAGTTCACAGTCTCAACTCAATTTTTTTATCTTGAAAGCCAGGCAACTGCAATTTAACTCTACAGATTTAATGAACCTGTCCTGCAGCATAGGTACCCTGTTTTCCCCCAAATAAGATATCCCCTGATAATAAGCCCAATTGGGCTTTGGATTGCAAGCACTTTTTAAGGCCAAGTGCTTACTGTATTTCAGGGTTCAAAGAAATATAAGATAGGGTCTTAGTTTCGGGAAAACATGGTACAAGTGAAGGTGGTAGTAATCAGCATATAAATTAATCCTGCAATTTTTTTACATGTGATGTTAGGCTACACTGCTGTGAATTCTACATGAACTGGACTTTCCTGCATTTCAGTATTTTCCACAACAGGTATGTGTGTGTGGTTTGTTTTCTCTTGGTAAATGCCCCACCTGCAGTAATTTATTGTGTATATGGCATTATTATGCATTGTTAAAATACAGGTGGTGTTTTAACTAGTTTTCTAATTGAAATAACTGGTTCCCCTTGGGAAGAAGAAACCAAGAATAGGTGAGAGAACGCTGTAAGCAAAATCAAAATTACTCTCAAGTCTAACAACAGCCATTAAAAGCCCATTGAGTGCAACTGATGACTATCATGTGTGTTAGAACAAATATCTTACACAAATGGACAGATTGGAAGAAATAGAGAAAGATGTAGATGTCCAAGAAATTTAAATTTAGAAGACAAAAGGAGGAGAAATAGAGCATGTTAAGTTATTTTGTTGGACACAGCTGAAGGCAAGGATCTGGTGGAAAATATGGACAATAAAATAAGAGAAGTGACTTTGTGGAATACTTTGAGAAACATAGTCAATAAAATTTAATCTATCTAGATTGGACTATCCTGCCTTTCTACATTTTCTGCAACAATGTTGTGCATGTATGTCTGTATGCAGTTTATTTCTACTGTTAGCAGCATCCAGCTGCCTAATTTAACATTTCCAAGACATGAGCAGTTTTCTAAAAAAATCTCCATGTGTCAAAGAGTGAAAAATAAATCAACACCTTTATAACAAAGCAAGTCAGAATGAGGAGGGAAATGCCATCTTTCAAGATCAACTGTTCTGCAGAGTACTGTACCATACAAGCTGGCCATCAGTATAACAGCAGACATTAGCTAGTATATAGTCTCCCAAAAAAATTTTATGGCAAGGCTTGGATGGAAAAAAAGAAACATTATCCCAGAGGTTAACAATTTAGTGTATTGTGTTTTTGTAGTTAGTGAAAAGTTTCTAACCACAGTGGATGGTTTGGCCACAGAGATATTAATAGCTTTTCCTAAACTGGGAATGCTGTCAATAAATTGGACCGTGATTCTCAAAATGCTGTCAAAATTCTGGCATAGAAGTCCCAATACATCTGGAAGGCACCCAGTTGGAGAAGGCTGAGTATGGACTGCATACCTCACTGTATGACACACAGTATGAACTTTAAATGACCAGGGGCGTGAACACCAATTATTTAATGTTGATGGGACACATTCTGTGATTATTCTTATTGCAGAGATACTCTCAATTAAAACTAAGTTTAGAATCATACTGCAACAAATACAAAATTATGGTCATTAGTTTAAATGGCTTTAGGAAAGAATTGGACAAATTTATGAAGGATGATATCTGGCAGTGGCTATGAACCCATAAGTAACATTGGAAAGGAGTATCTGGGTACTTCTACCCAAGGTTTCTCTACCAGTTCAAAACTGGCTATGATCCTCTGTTACCTGATCGTATCAGCTGAGCTCAACAGCTGAGTCAATTTATGTCTGGTCCAACTATCATATAACACAACCTGGTGGAAAAAATAATTTTCCTTTTGCATGTTCTGCATGTTGAGGATGGTCTGCTTTCACACTGTGAAGTGATCTTGTGAAGTGATCCCTTGGACATGTTTAATTAATTCCCATTTTACCAGACTCAATCTTTACACCTTCCCTGAAATCCTCACACTGCTGCCATTTTTGCAATCCTGTGAACTGCTCAGGTGCCAACCAGCATTCCCTCCAATGTTTTTTTCCCATCCAAACTCATTCACTTTTTTTCCAGCAACTAAAACAAATGACCAGCCACTATGAAAATGAAAGGATAGTGCTCTGTTGCCTTCCAAAGAATCTGGAGAAAGGGTTGTGCTACCATAGGATCCTACTCACAGACAGAAGAAAAAAGAACAAGAGAACCTCCCACCAGTCCTACCAGAACCATCCACCTGATCCACCAGTCAGGAACTTTCAAGTTCCAATGCTTCAGCTGTAGAAATACATTTATATCTGTGGTACTTTAAACCCGAAATTTATAAACTCTAATGGTAGCTCATGTCTGTGAAATTCCTAGTTCAGAGCCAATGTGGAGTCAGAAGAAACACTGCATGTAAAAGGACCCTATGTCCATGTGAATGCATCTCCAGGGTTATCACAGCTGGTGCAGATTTTGACTTTCTTCTTGTATACATTTGGTTGAAGGAGACTTAACTTTTAAAATCTAGATTGACTCTAGAAAGAGTGCAGAGAAGAGCAACAAAGATGATTAGGGGACTGGAGGCTAAAACATATGAAAAATGGTTGCAGGAACTGGGTATGTCTAGTTTAATTAATTATTTTATTTTATTTTATTTTATTTTATTTTATTTTATTTTATTTTATTTTATTTTATTTTATTTTATTTTATTTTATTTTATTTTATTTTATTTTATTTCTATACCGCCCTTTTCCTGCGGGACTCAGGGCGGTGTACAGCCAAGATAAAACATAGCAAATAAAATTTAAAAGACAATTTAAAAAACAATTAAATAATTTTGGCCCAAGTTTAAAACAACCCAATTAAAACCGAATTCAATTAAAAACTGAGAGGATGGGATCAAGCCAGCCCAGCTAGATGGAATAAGTGTGTTTTCAGGACCCAACGAAAAGTCCGGAGGTCTGATATCGTGCGTATCTCAGGGGACAGGTCATTCCAGAGGGCAGGTGTTGCCACAGAGAAGGCTCTCCCCCTGGGGGTCGCCAGCCGGCACTGTTTGGCCGACGGCACCCTGAGGAGGCCCTCTCTGTGCGAGTGAACCAGTCGGTGGGAGGCTATTGGCGGCAGAAGGCAGTCTCACAAATACCCTGGCCCTAAGCCATGGAGTGCTTTAAAGGTGGTCACCAACACCTTGAAGCGCACCCGGAAGACCACAGGAAGCCAGTGCAGCTCGCACAGGAGAGGTGTTATATGTGAGCGCCCCATCGCTCCCATAATCCCCCGCGTGGCCGCATTCTGGACCAACTGCAGCCTCCGGGTGCACCCCAAGGGGAGCCCCACGTAGAAAGCATTGCAGTAGTCCAGGCGGGAAGTGATGAGTGCTTGAGTGACAAGGGTTCGATGACTATATCCCCTGTATCAAGGCCACTCAACCACTGACCAGAGACAAAAACTAAGTCCAGAGTGTGTCCACCCATGTGAATAGGGTCATGAATAAGCTGACTTTGTATAATATATATACAAAAGAATGAAGGCTATTGCTTAACGCATTGTAAGCCGCCCTGAGTCTCCAGAGAAGGGCGGCATATAAATCAAATTAAAAAAAAAATTAACTGAGTAAGGTCCATGGCCGTCATGGAAGCCATGAACTCTCGAGCCACCTCAGACGTTTCACTGATAGATGGCAGGTTGAAATCCCCCATGACTAAAAGTCTGGGGGGTATCAACCGCCACCTCGGCTATGACGTTGAGCAGCTCAGGCAGGGCCGTTGCCATGTGGCAGGGAGCCAGGTATGTGATCAACAAGCCCATCTGTACTCCACGGCCCCACTTCATAAAAAGGGACTCACATTCAGCTATCTGTGGAACAGTGGTCTCCCTCGGATCAAGACCTTCCTTTATAATAACCGCCCCGCCCCGCCCCTGCCCTCAGCTCTCAACTGATGGAATGCACGGAAGCCTGATGGGCACATATCTACGAGGGGAACTCCCCCCTCCTGGCCCAACCAGGTCTCTGTGATACCTGCCAGGTCCGCTTCCCCCTCTTGAATAAGATCACAAATGAGAGGGACTTTATTTACCATGGACCCATTGCACAACAGCAGCCGAAGGCTTGGGCCCTGAGAGTCTGAACAGCCTGGGGTGTGAGAAGGGCTATGGGGACCGGGGTGCGCCACCGCTCGAGGATAGCGAGTGCGTGCTCCCACCACATGATATGGCCCCCTGTTCCCGCCATATCTGCCCCTCCCACTCAGCGCATTGATGGAAAAGCCCTCAACAAAATGGACTCTAATGTCCCCCTTACCCCCGGAATCCGCACCCTCCGTGGCCCCACTGACAGCTGGGCCGGACCCCTCCCCTGTGGGTTAACCCCCAAACCCATACAACCCTCCCGCCCCTTAAAATCCCTTAAAAATCTATCAAAAAGTTTCCCTAAAAAACCCCTCAATCCCCTTTTTTCGACATGCCACCTCTCAGGGTGCCAATGCCCGTCATAATGGTAGGCCCTTGATAAAGTAGAGGGCCACACCTGCGAGAGGGGGGAGTCTCGCAGAACAAGAAGTTCTGTTGGCGAATACATCTAATTAATTAATTAATTAATTAATTAATCAGGGGGAAATCCACGGCCTGGGGGTAATCAAGATAGTCCAAAATCTGGAAAGGGATAATCAATCAATTCCAAGTCAATAAACTCCACTGCTCTCTCACAGCAGTGGGTGGAGTCTTAAGCCGCTTCAAGGCCAGATGTTAACACCAGCTGCCCTCTCACGAAAGCTGGGAGGGGCCAGAAACCGCAGTCATCGACCGGCTCCATGCAAGACTTGAAATCCGAAATATCTCCCTCTACAATTGGGGGCATTGATGACAAACCACCAATCTACAGGTCTGCGGGCCAAGAGAAGACTCCGATAACTCTGGCGGCTGCACCTTAGGCGAGTAGGGAGGCGAATCAGGAGGCTATAGATTTCCATGGGAGGCAGGTATCATGTCATATTGTTCAGAGGCATCTCCAGATGATAAGTGGCCTCACAGAGGCTAACAGACCACATAGGGCATAAAAGCCTGGCCCAAGGTCTTTTGCGACCAGCAAAAACAGCAATGTTTCTAGCTCACCCTCATCCATATAAGGGGGGGGGCTCTGGAAGGACCAGGACCAGGAGTGGGCCCCCTCCAGGTGGGCCTCCCATCCATAGCTGTAACCGGCAGTTCCAAGGAACAAACATTGATAGTCTAATTTATATCGTGGTCAGAGTGCCCCTCGCTCTCCCTATACAAGCTCCTATCCCTTTTCGGCCTCTCTGGTGTCGTCCCTCACCGCCGCTCATCCCAGTTTTAAAGCGAGTGCCAACCCTGACGATGCCAACTCTCGAAACATCTCCATCCACTGCTGGGTCTAACAGGAAGCCTCTGCCATCCCCTCGGAGTCCCTGGAGTCCCTGGAGCTCCAGGGAGGGGCTGCATCGCCGACGCCGCCACCGCCCGTTCCATCAGTCCGGCAGCCTGAAAAGAAGGAAATGAATGAAAAGAAGGACTAGGGGAGACATGATAGCAGTGTTCCAATATCTCAGGGGCTGCCACAAAGAAGACGGAGTTGAGCTATTCTCCAAAGAACCTGAGGGTAGGACAAGAAGCAATGGGTGGAAACTAATCAAGGAGAGAAGCAACTTAGAACTAAGGAGAAATTTCCTGACAGTTAGAACAATTAATCAGTGGAACAAGTTTCCTCCAGAAGTTGTGAATGCTCCCAACACTGGAAGTTTTTAAGAAGATTTTGGATAACCATTTGTCTGAAGTGGTATAGGGCTTCCTGCCTAAGCAGGGGGTTAGACTAGAAAACCTCCAAGGTCCCTTCCAACTCTGTTATTCTAAACAACAACAACAAAAAGATATCATAGCCTACCATACACCACTGCTTCCTTTGA
The DNA here is from genome assembly GCF_059756535.1 of Pantherophis guttatus. NCBI lineage: Eukaryota > Metazoa > Chordata > Lepidosauria > Squamata > Colubridae > Pantherophis > Pantherophis guttatus. The sequence continues at coordinate 80,655,968 of NC_142064.1, forward strand.
TCTTCCTTGAATCCTAGTGTACTTCAGATATGAGAACCGGATTTGGAGAAAAGTATTTACAATAGTAACAGCAAGATATATGCTACAAATTAGATCCACTCTGTCCCACAATTTTACATGAATTACAGGAATAAAGAAATGTAGCTGCTCTGGCATATTTAATTTACCCCTAAAATCATAGAATGTTAAAACAGTTAGAAGACTCTTCAAAGATAGTTAAGTTTGAATACCTGTCTAAGTAAAGGAATCATTTGTTGTATTTCAGTACCTTGACAAATGGCTCTTCATCTTCTGTTTAAACATTTTCAGTGAAGGAATATCTACTTCTTGAAGTAGTCTTCTCTTTTCCATGACTAGACATATTCAATACCTCCAATATTTCCTCATCAGTTTTTCCTTCCATCTTGGCCTCTGGACCTTCTGTACTCCCATTTGTCAATATCCTTCCCGAAATGTACTGCCCTGTATTGGATGCCATATTTCAGCTATTGCATGACCAACATGGAAAGAAAGACTTTATGTGAGGTATAAAGTGTCTGCTCAGTGCAGACATTTGTATTGTACAAAATGGTGGTATCACACATGGATTTTATATTCTCTGTGTTAGCAAAAATCGCTTGTACACTGCTTTGTTATCGTAAATTATTCCTTACTATTCCATTTAGACCAGGCTTGAATTTTACAAATTTTAAGACTGAGTGATCACCACCAATTTTCTAATAAGACATGGAAATGAAAATCAAAAAGTAGGACTTCACTTATCTTTCAGCAGGATGGGCTGTCATCGCAGATGAGAGATGCTGGCAGGGCAATGTTTGAAGCTCTTCAGTTTCTTCCTTCTCCAGCTGCTTCCCCTTCTTGGAGTGGAGAGCTAAGAATGACAAAAGTCCATTATGGGCCACCTAAACTAATCTATTATCTCAGGTGCAATGGATGTCTCTATCCTACCATATCGGGAACTATTTTTTTTTACATTCCCTTCAGGAATGTCAAAAAACCCCACTCTTTGGGTCCTGTTGGCTTAATAACATGCTACTAGTAAAACCTGTGATGCAAAAAAATGCCCTTCAGCTAACTCCTCTCTTATACGCAAGCAGATTTCTATATTTCTAATTTTAGAAGAATGTTAATAGGATAATTACATAGATTGGCCATATTAGTTGCTGAACCATTACATTTATCCCCTGATTACTTGATAATCTCACATATTCTTCCCATGGCCATCCCTATAATAGATTCATTTTTATTTTTCTTCTTGGTGAAAGGCTATTACCACCACAGGAAAACTCATCTGAATCTACTTTCAAATAGTCACAATGGTAGAAGCAAGGGGTGAATTTTACTTGTATGGAGAATAAATAGCCAGGCAGATGTGGAACCCTACCATGCCAACCAAAATACCATATTTAGAGGTGGCCTGGAGCCATTCAAAATGCTACATGAAGAAATTAGGAATGACTCAAAAGAACATGCATTTTCTTTACAAACTACCTAACAACCATTTTAAGGTCCATTTTTGATAGATGGAGCATTACAAAAATGCGGGGGTGGGGGGGTGGGGGTTGCAAGCAGCAGTTACAACAAAGGGAATACTAATAATTTCTGTAATGGCCCCCAATGATTTACAGAAATACCTCAAATGAGCAAAAGGCGCTTCTTTCCTTCTTGAGCACAGAACACGAAATCTTTAATCAGCGAAAAACAGGATGAACATTTTCATATCTAATGCAGCATAAAATCCGGAATCTTTCACTAAAACTAGAAAAAATCCAATTTTAAAAATTAATGAATGAAATTTGTACACTGCTTGACTCCCAATGTATCTGATTAGTTTGCAACATGAAACACACAGGGGAAAAAATAACAATAAATACAAAGCAGCAAAAAGATGGCAAAACTGGGCAATGAAAAAACCATACATATGCTAATCAGAAGGGGCTTCAACCAACCTAGGCAAAAGCCTGGGTGAAGAGTTAGGTCTTCAAGATTCTGAAATGTTACTTTCAGAGTAACATTTCAGGTACATTCCACCTGGATCTCAGGTAGAACCTCATTCAAGAAGGCAGGTTCTGCAACAGGGAAGGTGAGCTCTGAGATCTTAATAATAGATGGCATTGTTTAATCAAAGGAACCTGGAGTACACTAAAAATATTGGATTGAATTGGCTGGGCACATAGAATGGGAAATAGATGGCTCCCCAAATAATCAGGCTCCAATCCATGCTGTGAAACCTAGTCTGTGCCACTGTGTTCAAGTTGATGGAAGTGAATTTGCTCTCAAAATCTATTTTAAAAAATAATTTTAGGGAACTGTTCATAAATGAAATCTAGTGCTCTTGCCTTTATGTAGTTACAAATGGCTAGGGGCTATGTGTGAATGATTTGTCATTTATTGGATAATCATCACTTCGGAGATCATGATCATAATCATACATTTATTTGTCAAGCATATATAAGATAACAGGTAAAAGTATAAACATAATTTGAATACATGAAAAGAGTAAGTAAAAAGGAATATTAGGACAGGGACAGTAGGCATGCTGGTGCACTTATGCACGCCCCTTACAGACCTCTTAGGAATGGGGTGAGGTCAACAGTAGACAGTTTAAGGTTAAAGTTTTGGGGGATTTCAGTTAACTCTCAGGGGAAATATTGTGAGGGAATTTCTCCCATGGGGGATTTTAAGCAGCAGTGAGCCTGAAGGAGGAGTCCTGCTTGAGAAAGGGTTGGAGAATCTCTGAAGGCCTCAAGACAACCTGTCCTTCCAATTTTTCCTGCCCACATCTTTGTTGGAAGTCTCACAAGGCTTTGCACTAACAAAAATAGGATAAGAATGTCCCCATCAGATTGACTCCATCACTCCAGTGTGTTGCCTCACACAAAATGCATGTTTAGATGGATGTTTAGCCCGCCAGCTGTACAGAGACAAATCCTTTACATTTACCCCAGCATGTGGGAGGGGGAAAATACCAGAACAATGAAACGGTAAATCAATGCTGCCAAGAAAAATGCATGGATTCAGTCACCAGGAGTTCAGCTCAATATAAGGCCATATTTACTGTTTCAGTTAGCAGAGAGATGCTGCCACTGAGCCGGTGTTTCTCTATTGTTGTTGTGCTTAATAATCACTACTGAAACGCCTTTTCTTCATGATGTTGACTTCTCCTTTATAAAGATAATCTAAACAGATCCACAGCACACAGCAATGCTGAAGCGTTTTGAGGCAAGGAAGAGATCAATCCAAATGACTCATCACTTCCAAAATAGATGCCTTGTATGATGATATGATGGCATGTTTGGAAAATTTAATCTGTACTCTCACCTCTGTTTAAAGCGAAAGACTGAAAGTCTCCAATAAATGTCAACAGTTTCAATGTCGCACATTCAACCATCTGCAATTATTCTTTCATCCTGAAAGCCATGATTCAGAAGGGCTGAGCAGAGGTAAAAGATATAAGCATTCACATCAGTGATGGGTTGCTACAGGTTCGCCCCAAATTGGGCGAACCAGTAGCGGTGGTGGCGGGAGGCTCTGCCCACTCGCCCGGACGCTTCTGCATATGTGCAGAAGTGACCCGCGCATGTGCAAGTGTGCACATGCCCACAAGCAAACCGGTAGTGACAGGTTATGAAACCCACCCCTGATTCATATATTTCAAGAACCAGGGCGCTCGCTGTTGAAACTAGGGTTCCCACTGAAAATTGAATGTGGAGTCCCAAAGATGCTTTTCCTAATGGCAACTGGACTTTCTTGTTTTGTTTTGTTTTTCTTTGAAAACATTTCACTTCTCATTCAAGAAGCTTCTTCAGTTCAATTTAGTTCAGAACTGAAGAAACTTCTTGGATGAGAAGTGAAATGTTTTCAAAGGAAAAAAAAACCCAAGAAAGTCCAGTTGCCCTTTGGAAAAGCACCTTTGGAAAAATCAGGACCTGGATGATTGAGACTCTCCATAGACATGTGCTGTATGTAGAAACATTTTTCATAGCTAGTGTGTATAGTAGTCAGTGTGTTGGCCTAGGACTAAGACATCGAGGTTCACTTCTGCCCTTAACCACAGAAGTTCACTGTAAAAATCGGGATTGCTCAAATACCACTTTGGAAAATACTAAATTGAAAATGAATACAACCATAGAGAGAGAATGGAGAGGGAGAGAGGAGAGAAGAGAGGAAGGAGAGAGAGGGAAAGAAGAAAGGGAAAAGGAGAGAAAGAAAGAGAAAGAAAGAAAGAAAGAAAGAAAGAAAGAAAGAAAGAAAGAAAGAAAGGGGAAACAAGAGTAGGAGTGAAGGTTAGAACGGAGGAAGAAGGGAGGTGTGGGAGAAAGGAAGGGGAAGGAGAGAAGGAGAAGGAGAGGGGGAAAGAAGAAAGTAGAAGAGTAGATGGAAGAAGGAAGGGAAAGGAAAGAGGAGAGAGAGAAGAAGGATGGTTGTAAAACAAGGGAGATGAAATGGTAGAAGAGCAACCCCGAATATACTTAAATTGTTTAGGATGAAGATTGTATTAGTATGAAAGCTAAAAGAAAATATGTATGTTAGATAAGAAACTGTACACTTAAGATATGTTTATGAGGAAAAAAAATAAAAAAACTTTTTCAAAAAAAAAGTTCACTGGGTGATTTTGAGTCAGTTAGTTTCTCTCCACACAACCTTCCTTACAGGTTTGTTGTTATGGGGAAATAAATGGAGGAAGGAGTGCTATGGATGCTAGTTTTCATTCCTGAGGGAGAATGGAATACAAATGAAATGAATAAATACTGATTCTTACTGTGATGACTTTTTTCCCCCACCAGAGTAGATCATGGGTCATCTAGATGCTTTGGGGGGTGGGGGGAAGTCAGTTAATGAGATGCTTTCATTAGATGCAAAAACTAATATTTTGGAACCTCTTCTGTGAGGTGAGAAGTTTTTTTTAAAAAAAAAAATATGTATGCCAGGAAGAAAAGATTAGCTGCAGGTATATTCATTACTGTAATGATATGATGTGGTTTGTTCTCTGAACTTGTTGTTTAGTTTCCGAACATTTCATCACCAGGCTAGGTAACATCATTAGCAGAACGTAGGTTGAAGGTTCAACTGAAGTTCTGCTGATGATGGTTCTTAGCCTGGTGACTAAATGTTTGGAAACTAAAAAAAAAAACTAGCATAGAGAACAAACCATCATCAACATTTACTACCCAAACTACAAATATTTTCCACCATTTCTAATAATATGACATTTAACTAAAAAAGTACTGACAATTGGATGGGAGCCAGAATTTATGAATCTGAACCAACACTGGAGAATTGTATCTGTGATACTGGAAGAATCTGGAATTGCTGGTTTGTTTGTTTTTTTAGAGCTTAATACTGATTAAAGATGGCATATGGTTACTCTGCTGACTTGAGGAAGTATTACATGGTTGCTGACCATCCCTGTTTTCTCTTATTTTGGCTGAAAATCTTGGAGGAGGGCCAGCATTTCTTCATCTGTAAAAAATATTTTCCGCACCAGAAGGCTACAAAGCAATGCGTGGCCTACAGAAACGGTGTCTTCAAAATGCTATAGTTCAAATATAATCTGTTTGGGGTCTGGGGTGCAGGAGACCCTGGAAAACCAACACAAGATGTCAAATAATTATACAAATCACTGAATAATGTAGAGCAATATAAACACGGCCCTTTGGTCTTGCAGGCGGAGCCCGAAGTAGCGCATAGTTGTGAGGTTGGAAAATTTAGGACATGTCAAATTTTTCAACTTTCAATTTCCAAACATTAGGGCTGCTCAAAAGTTGTGACATGCCTTGGGGATTGTAAAGATACTTTGGTTGCTTTAATATAATTTAGATATGCTTGGTTAAGTAACTTCATATATATCATAACTTTTTAACATTTTGCTTGTCCATGAGAGGCCTCCTATATACACACAGTGTCTGTCTGTCTGTCTCTCTCTCTGTATATGTGTCTGTATAGGAGGCAGGAATACATACAGTGTATGTATGTATGTATGTATATGTATGTGTGTATTCTAAATTTTAACATTTTAACTGTAACATTTTAATGTTTTATATACTGTTTTATATTTCAATGTTTTATTGTCCCTCTTCAAAGGATATGGGTAGTTTAGAAATAGAATAGAATAGAATAGAATAGAATAGAATAGAATAGAATAGAATAGAATAGAATAGAATAACAGAGTTGGAAGGGACCTTGGAGGTCTTCTAGTCCAACACCCTGCTTAGGCAGGAAACCCTACACCACTTCAGATAAGTGGTTATCCAACATCTTCTTAAAAACTTCCAGTGTTGGGAGCATTCACAACTTCTGGAGGCAAGTTGTTCCACTGATTAATTGTTCTAACTGTCAGGAAATTTCTCCTTAGTTCTAAGTTGCTTCTCTCCTTGATTAGTTTCCACCCATTGCTTCTTATCCTGCCCTCAGGTGCTTTGGAGAATAGCTTGACTCCCTCTTCTTTGTGGCAGCCCCTGAGTATGATATATAAACAGTGATATATAAATGTGGTATATAAACAAACGAACAGGTAATTGTTTATGTGCCCTCCTCAATTTTTTCCTCCTATTTTGGGGGCGCTGTGCTATCTACAGAGAAGGCCCACCCGATTCTTCTTCTTCAGCTGCCACATCCAAAGAGAAGTTGTCACAGTCAAAATGACCTGCATTCACACACCTTGTTATTCTCCTCTGTTGGACTAAACTGCCTTATCCTCCCCACTTATCTCCCCCCCCCTCCCCCGCTTCCATGCAATGTCATTCCTAGTGTTGAAATACCATTTGCCTGCCAGTCTGGGCAATTTTTGCATGTGAAGTGAGAGGCACCATCTTGTTCCTAACCTCAGGCACTAAAACTATTTGAGTAGCATTGTGCGCAGAGAGAGAGAGAGAAGGAGGGAGGGAGAGAAAGAGAGAGAGAAGAAGAAGATGTTCTGCTTTGTAGTAAAGTTAGATTTTTTTTCCCCATTAACCAATAACAAAGGGAATAAGGGAATCTTAACTAAATCATCTGTCATCGTTGACTGGCAAGATAATGATTCTGTGTTAGTAAAGAGAGAGACATAAATGATGTGTTGTGAAATAATAATCTAAAATTGTTTAACAGGTAGGTAAAAATGGCACTAATGTCTAAGGCAACAAACCTAATGTGACAGGAAAGTAAATGTTAGCATTGGCGTTTTTGTAAGCAGTTTAAAAAGTTCTCTCTCTCCCCACAAGCCACTCTCACAGCAACTGGCATGCTGCTTTGATCATATTACTGTTTCCGATTCTACCTTTGTAACTATTACTACGTGACACTCACCCCAGAGGTGGGTTTCAGCAGGTTCTGACCAGTTCTGGAGAACTGGTAGCAGAAATTTTGAGTAGTTTGGAGAACTGGTAGTAAAAATTCTGACTGGCCACGTTCCCATCTATTCTCTGCCTCCCGAATCCCAGCTGATTGGGTGGAAATGGGATTTTGCAGTAACCTTCCCCTGGAGTAGGATGGGAATGGAGATTTTATAGTATCCTTCCCCTGCCATGCCCACCAAGCCATGCCCACCAAGCCACACCCACAGAACCGGTAGTAAAAAAATTTGAAACCCACCACTGACACCCCATTGCTTAAAACTGGCCAGTTCTTCACTAGTAATTTGTAGTATCTTCTAGCATCATCCAATCAATGGTATATTGTTATAATGAGGACAAGCTTCTCTTAACAAAGCTTAGGTAATATTAGATTTTATTTATTTATTTATATTTCATGTTTCTAGCCCACCCATCTCCCTCAAGGAGGGACTCAGGGCAGTGTACAATATAATCAACCGTTGGAAGAAATATCCTTCTGGTTTCAGTTCCAAGTGGAGGAAAAGACATTGGATTCATGGAAGTTGCTTGGAAAGAAGGTTTATTGATGAACAGGATCACATGGCTTCCTGAGCTCCTGAGTAGAAAAAGGAACAGTTGCTGAGAGTGCCTTGGTTTTATGCCCTCTGTTGGACTTTGAATTTGGGCTTGTATTCTGATTGGTTGTCAGACTCCCATGGGGCCATGCAGGAGCAACTCTGCATAGACTGTGTTTTGAGTCCAAATTTGCTTGAGCCTTGCTGGGTAATGTAATCTCCCCAAGTGCCATGTAGTGAGTTCTGTTCCTAGATGGGTAGAGGGCTAATTCGACCTTTGTTATGTAGAATGGGCTGGTTCAGGCCTTAATGGCCCATTAACAAAGATGTGGGAGGGGGGGCTGAGTTTCTGCCTCCCTTTTAGGGGAAATATTCTGCTCTTTTAATATTTCCTAAAATATTTCATTTTTCTAGGAGAGGGGTGGGTGCTAACTTCCTACACAATACAGAACACAGCATGCAAAGTTAACATCAGAATATAAAAGATAATTTAAGATTTTACAGATTTTAAAATTATGAAGTTATAAAATTTCAAAGAAATTTAAAAAAATCCAAGATGGCCATTTAACGTTGGTTAATAAAGGTGGAGGGAGGGATTTCATGGTGCCAGCCAACTCCCTGATTTCATGGTCCTTTGCATGCAGGCTGCAGAGGCAAGTTTTGACCCCTTTATAGAAGTCCAGGCGAGTGTGGGGGGGCTGCCTTCATTCTGGGGGAAGGATATTCCATAATGAAAGGGCAGTGATAAAGCTCTCTTCCTAGATCCTGCCAGTCGAAATTCTGCACCAATGAATGCAAGACCAGAGGGAGAAGATGGCTGGCTCAGGTGAAAAGATCAGGGTCTCATGCAATAGCAGCAGATTATGATTTACTTTATAATTACTTTATTTTCCAAATAGGTATGTGGAAGGGTCCTTAATCTACGGCTACATGAAATATTGATTTATCTTTCCACTAGAACCAGTTCATGAACTGAAAATGATCATATGTTGGTGATCCAAGATTATGAATTTACTGTAGGTTTTTTTTTTAATTTGATTTATATGCCGCCCTTCTCTGGAGACTCAGGGTGGCTTACAATGCGTTAAGCAACAGCCTTCATACTTCTGTATATTTATACAAAGTCAGCTTTGAACTCTCTCTCTCAAAGTCAGGTTTGAACTCTCTCTCTCAAAGAGGAGACATTTTTGCTGACATCATGCTAAAAAAAAATTCCACAATACTTCACACAGTGGTAAAATCCAAGTTTTCTTATATAATTCAAAGTCATATTCACATTTGTATCGAAGTGATTGTTTAAACACTAAATTAATAAACTAATGGATGTTAAAATGTGACAATACTGGGACAAATCCAAATTATATTAGTACGTATCTGCTTACTCATTTTTACCTTTCCAGCATTACAAGGTGGGCAGGCAACCTTTTAAAAATATTTTATGGGGTACCCAATAGATGTAAAAAAAAATGAATTAATCTCACATTAAGATCATAAGAGATATAAATCCTTAGCAATCCATTTGTTAACATTTTTGAACGCTTTATTTTACAAACTACAAAACATTTAGAACAGGGCTGTCAAACTCATGGCCCGGATGCGTCACACACTGGCCACGCCCACGCCCGGTTTAGTGAAGGAGAAAAAAAAATACCGATATGTCATGTGATGCTACCATGACGACATGAGTTTGACACCCCTGATTTGGAAGGCTAAGGAAAGTTGATAAAACTGGGAAAGTATATTAAGAGGCAAGCATATGGTCTGGGAAACAAGGACAGTATAAGACAAATCTTTAAAAGTATATATTTTATAGAAATAGCCTATGTTCAAAGAATACCTCTGTATTGTATTGGTAAGCCATTGCTTTTGTAGTTCTATCCCATTACTTTGTAGAAACTACCTCACATATGAGCTCATTAAGCACAGAATTACTCTGCTCTATCCAATAGCTTATTATTATTAGTGTACGGCATCATTACATTAGCCAGGAGACCACAATGCTATTGCAGAGTAGTAGTTTGGCTGCCAATTTACCACCTCTGTTGTAGGACATGCTCACATGCTTCCCAAGGTGCGCCACAGGAGGATGAGCTGGCTTCACACCTGAAAGAAAGATGAGCTGGCTTCACACCTGAAAGAAAGATGAGCAGATCTTTCTGTAGTGTCATCCTAGGCTCCCTCCCTTCCCCAGAGCTGTCTCGTAAAAGGGACTGCAAGTGGAAAGGTTCAGAGCCAGCAGGAATCTGACTGCCTGAACAGAACCCCAATTTGTCTCCTGACCAAAGTGGTACCTATTTATCTATTTGTATAGAACATGCTTTTGAACTGTTAGGTGGACAGAAGCTGAGGTGAGTGGTGGGAACTCATCCCAACATGTGATGCTAGGACTCAAAGCAGAGATCATCTCCAGTGTCATTAAACTACTGAGCCACCTGCCTGTCCAATAACTGATCATATCAGTATCCTAACTCTGAATAAAGTGGGCGTGTGTTTTATGTTTGCTTTGTCACCTCTGCTACCAGAAAAAAGAATGTGTGCTTCAGTGAAAGGATGAGGCTGATTTCTATTACTAAAGAACCCAGTGGAAAAAAATTGTTTTCCAAAATTCATTTAATTGTATTTTTTGAATTGTATTTCAGTAATAATTTATAAATAAATCCCAAGAGATCCGAGATATATATTATAATTACTTTCTTTTTTCAAATTCTGACAAGTGTCTAAGTATTTTTACTTAGCTTTACTTACCTTTTTTTTTTTTTTAATTGTTTGGACTATGCTGCTTATATGAAGATGTTGAAATCAATGAGACAATTCTGACTATTACAGAGAAAGTCTCAAAAGAGTTCGTCTTTGTTTTAAATCTTGCAATCTATACAAATTATTATCTATCTATTTATTAATTGTTTCTGTATATTCACCTTCATGAAAATATTTAGTATTGAAGTGAGGAATAATACATAAGATTAACTTTTCCCCTCGTGTTTATCCCATACTTTTGACACACTATTTATGATAGATTATTTTATTTATTTATTTATTTATTTATTTATTTGTTTATTTATTTATTTATTTATTTATTTATTTATTTATTTATTTATTTTGTCAAGCATATATAAGATTACAGATATAAGTATAAACATGCAAACCATCTGGGTCAACAGAATTATCCAAGCCATAAATGATATAATCCAGTTTGCAATTCAGGTTGGACCCTTGACTTGATAATATCATTTAAAATTTGGTACTGCTAACCTACCTCATTCTCTCTCATTGGGATTGGCAGCTAAACTTCACAGGCCAGCATTCAGGATAAATGAATAATAAAACAAAACACTGGAAAAGAAAGATCTTGGGTTTTTGTTTTTAACCTAGTGGTCTTCTGTGAACCTCTTCAGCTTTCTCGAACCTACAGTAATAGAAGTTTTGGTTAAAACCATAACCGTCTTTGTTTTTCATCCAACTGTTCTCAGCTGCTGAGACAAATATTGAATATGGTTCCATGTTATGGAATCTTGTGATAATGGAACTGAGGTTTTGAACCAAATGGAAACAGAAACACATATAAGCTTGCTTATTTTTTTATTTACAGAACTTATAAGGCTGTCTCTGCAGAACTAACCCTGAGCGAACTTCATAAATCGCTGATCTCTGGAGGGCTTGGGACAGGGGGTGCTCCTCTGTCCTGGTCCTATTAGATCTCTCAGTGAACTTTTGATACCATCGACCATGGTATTGTGCTGTGCCGGCTGGAGGGGTTGGGAGTGGGAGGCACCGTATTACGGTGGTTCTCCTCCTATCTCTCTGACCGGTTGCAGTCCGTGTTGGCAGGGGGGCAGAGGTCAACCTCAAGGCACCTTGTTTGTGGGGTGCCGCAAGGGTCGGTCCTCTCGCCTCTCCTGTTCAACATTTATGTGAAGCCGCTGGATGAGATCATCCGTGGTTTTGGGGTGCAGTGCCATCTGTACGCTGACAATACTCAGCTGTACATCTCCACTCCAGACCACCCCAATGATGCCCTTGAAGTGATGTCCCGGTGCCTGGAGGCTGTGCAGGTTGTTCTATCCCCAACCCCACGCACACACACCAACAGACGTTCAGGAGTTAAAGACCAAACCAGCTGGCAAAATTCTTTTCCTTATGATAACGGAACTTGGCAACAACCTAGTGGCTGCCTGCCAAGAGTTTATTATTTACAAAGAGGAGAGATAACTTCTCCCCACTTCTGATACATCAAAGGAAAGCAGCTCAATAATTACGGAATACTCCAGCAAAGTCTTAAAGCAAAAGTCCAGCAATGCAGAATGGCGTGGAAGCTTTTAGCTTTGTTCGTCACAAGGTTTGACTGGCCACCACGCTCCCTTTTATATCCTGTGGGGTGTGGTCCAGTGACTCAGCCTAACCTCAGGCACGCCCTTTCTTCTGTTGCACGCGCTTATCTCTGTGATGCTGGCGTGGGTCCAGCCAAGACTCATTACGCTCATCACTGTCCATCTGTGGCTGTGTGGACGTGCTTGGCCCTGGCCCTATCTCTTGCCCTTCGGCGGACACCGAAGGCATTGCCAGAGAGGAGGGTCCTGGAGAGGGAGGCCTTGCCAACTCCTCCCCTTCACTTTCGGAGTCCTCTCCTGACGATGACACAGGCTCTGGTAACGGAGCCACAACACAGGTCTGGATGGGGAGGAACAGGCACCGACTCAACCCCTCCAAGACCGAGGGGCTGTGGTTGCCGGTGTCCCGATATAGCAGCTGGTGCCATCGCTGGCTATTGGGGGCGAGTCATTGGCCCCCACGGAAAGGGCCCGTAACTTTAGAAGAGCATATGACGGCTGTGGCTTTTTATCAGGTTCGCCTGATACGCCAGTTGCGCCCCTTTCTGAATCGGGACTCCTTATGTACGGTCACTCATGCCCTCGTTACTTCCTGCCTGGACTACTGTAATTCTCTCTACAGGGGGCTCCCCTTGAGGAGCACCCGGAGGCTCCAACTGGTCCAGAATGCAGCCGCGCGGGTGATTATGGGGGCGACATGGGGCTCCCATGTAACACCTCTCCTGCGTGAGGTGCACTGGCTTCCGGTGGTCTTCCGGGTGCACTTCAAGGTTTTGGTTCTCACCTTTAAAGCGCTCCATGACTTAGGGCCTGGATATCTACGAGACCACCTTCTGCCACCGATAACCTCCCACCGGCCAATATGCTCCCACAGAGAGGGTCTCCTCAGGATGCCGTCGGTCAAGCAATGTCGACTGGCAACCCCCAGGGGGAGAGCCTTCTCTGTGGGGGCACCCGCCCTCTGGAATGAGCTACCCTCAGGGATACGAATGATCCCAGACCTCCGTACTTTCCGCCGGGCTCTGAAGACTTTCTTGTTTCAGCGAGCCGGGCTGGCTTAAAATTTTAATTGATTAATTTTTATGGGTAAGGGGTTTTAAAATTGGAAAGCCAAATTGGATTTAATTATTTTTAAATTATTTTAATTTTTATACTGCATGTATTTTAATCCTGGCTGTTCACCGCCCTGAGTCCTTCGGGAGAAGGGTGGTATAAAAATTTAATTAATAAATAAATAAATAAATAAATCAATCAATCAATCAATCAATCAATCAATCAGTCAATATAAAAGTCCAACAAAGAACCCAATTCAGCTTTGGATGAGCTCTAAAACCAGCCCAGGGTGGGAATGACATAGGGTCATTTTATTTGTTCCCTTGGATCAATTGTTGTTCTTTTTACAACATTTTTGTTCTGTTTTTCATCTGTGAACCTGCCCTATTTGATTTTTTTCTTTCAGGAGGATAGAAATTCTTGGTAAAAGGCAGTCCTGCTGACAATCAGGCCTGGAATCAATTCCTCTTCCCATCCCTTCCTCTTTTCAATGTGTGACACTGAGCAATTCACGTTTATACTCTATTTGGAGTGATATTAATCTCATATGCAATTTTTCAATTATTTGTCCAAGTAACTACATCCTTCATTATTTGTGCAAGCAACTTCATCCTGGAGAGATTTGTTCACTTTCAAAGCAGCTGCCCCATCTGTTGCAAGTTGTTTTATCAGAGTATTCAAGCTGAGTTATGCATGTTTTTCATGTGATTTGATCGCCAGACTTTTTAGCTCTGCCATTTTTTGATGTAAAATATGTAACCTGATTTAAAGCCTCCATTTTTCAATTACTCACTAAAGGTTTTATCTGCATTCATTCAGACATTTTAACCATCTCTATAGCATGAGAAATATATTTTTCAAGTGGTGATAAACTCACTTTGGTTCCCCACTCTAACCCCCCCATTAGATTCTGGACTGGGATTCAGCTGAGTTGGTTGTGCTGTGAGATCAATGGTTGCTCTGCTCTTTCTTGAGTAAAGCTTTTGTTTTCCCTGTGTTCTTAATTTTGGCCTTGTGCTAAATCAAATGCAAGACATCACTGGCCAATAAAAGAATCAAACAAGCAATATAGGAGTTAAGAGATAAAGAGAGTTCTACTGAGCTCAGCGATGATCCAAGTCATAAACTTAATACTTTTCATGCCAGCTGGAAGCATTCGTTTCAATGCTCACTTTGACATCTCACTATCGTTTCTGTACAATCTCTAAAGTGCTCCTTTTAGCCCTTCCTTGCTTCAGTTTCAATTTAAATCATTTAAACATGTTCATTTTTAATTCTTTTCAGTTTCCTGAAGGCTCCTTGTTTAGCCCTCAGTCCCCAGTCTCAAAATATGTTTTTATTTTCACCAAAATTGTCCAGTATTTTCAATGCCTTCTTTAATTGTTTCTCCAGCTGACTACATTTTTTGTATGTAGATATTTCTTATGTTTCTCTCATTTTCTCAACGTTCACATAATATAGTATCTTCCATTCATCCACATCCTCATTTTTTGCAGCAATCATTTTTATTCATTTTCCTTAGCTGTGGCATCTTTCATTTTATCACTCTAGCAAGCACTCTTTTACATATATACCATTAACATAATTTCCCACATGCTTGGGGTACGCTGCAATACAGATTTTTTTCATTCTCTTCCATGCAGCTTCCACAATTGTTTACATCTATTTATATTTATTCTGCTTGCGAATTTTCTTTTAATACTTTTTCATATAGATTCCTTCTTACTCTGGTAATTTTTCCTACTTTCACTCTATTTCAGTGGTTCTCAACCTTGTGGTCCTCAGACCCCTGGGAGCAGGGGTGAAATGCTACCCGTTCGGACCGATTTAGCTGAACCGGTAGCGATGGCGGCGGGTGGTTCGTAGAACTGGTAGCAATGGCAGCACAAGGCTCCACTCACTCACCTGGTCATCATTACTTCTTGGTTTTAACCAGGAAGTAACCTGTTTTTTACCCTCTGCACATGCGCAGAGAATCCGCGCACCTGAGGCGCATGTACTTCCGAACCAGTAGGGAAGGTAAGTAGATTTGACCCCTGCCTGGGAGGCTGCGATGTCGTCACAGGGGTTCTATGAAGGCTTGAAGAAATGTTATCATTTAAATCTTGAGTTAAGTCTTGGGGGTGGATGGCCATGGTTTGTAGCCACAAAAGTATTTAAACGGAGTTTGTACTGAAGAAACGGTTGAGAAACACTACTCTATTTTCTTTTTCTTTTCTTCCAGATCCATTTTCTTCCTAAAATCCATTTTAGACATTATCAAATAATGGTCTGTTCAATAGGATGCACATAGCTCAAGGTTTTCCATTATCTGCAGAGACACGTCTCTTATCCATGTCATAGGAAGTTCAGCAAGAAGAAGCAGGATAAGTCTCTATTTGAAGATATTTCAGTGGATGAATTAGTTCTGTAAGTCTACTAATTCAGTTGCTGCCTCATATGTAATTCTTTCCTCTGGAACTCAGTCTTATTGATGAAAGACACTATGATAATCTTGCTTGGAAGCATTATTTTTAGTCTGAGACAGTGGTTAAAGGTTAACGTAGGAATTCAATACCTATTGCTCTCTCTCTATTTTTTAAAACAACTTTGTGAAGAAAGTTGGGCTAAGAAAATAGACAGACAGACAGACAGACAGACAGACAGACAGACAGACAGATAGATAGATAGATAGAAAGTGAAGGGGGGAACACAGCTAGGTTTCTTGGTTGTTTTGGGAGCCTTCCTGAGGCAGTGAGGAAATTCTTGAAGAAATGCTTCAGTGCTACCAGGTTTGTAAGTAAAGGGTGAGCAATGATTTTGTATGCATTTCTCGGGTATGAAAGGGGCTTCTGGAACAGCTCCTCGCACGGAGCTTTGTAAATTATTAATGTGCCTTATGTCGCTCTATATTATGGAAATCAACCTAGCTCTGCTTGCTTTTTCATTAAAATAGTAAATAGTGGGGTTTTTTTTAAAAAAAGAAAGAAACAGAAAAGGAGAAACAAGGAAGTTAAGAAAAAGAAGGGAAGGGGAGAGAGAGAAAGAGAAATGTTCTTCCCTTTAAGACAGATAAAAAGTTTTGGTAGGCAATGTTACTGGCCTAATGTTCCACCATTTCACTGGTAGTGATTTAAAAGATCCAAAGTACTATGTAGAGTGATGAATTATGCATGTTTCATTTATTAGCTTGGGTGACCCTGTGAACAGCTAAGCTTGACAAAAAAATGAAGACCATTTTTTTTTTGTTCTTATTCTTTTTTTCCCCCTCTGGGTACAAATATCAGTTGGATTGTACGTGTGCTCAGAAGTCTGCCCCCACCCACATTTATGCTAAGGTCAGTTTCATCTCATCTCATCTCATCTCATTTTTGCACGTACTGTGCTGCTGGGAAAGGTTTCCCCGAACGTTAGGAAATTCCAGATAAATTTAGAGTCTGTGTCCTTGCTATGATCAGCACACTAAGGTTCTTTGTTTTTATCCTGTAACCTTGCTTCCCTTACAAATAGACATGCGAAGTACATAGGGGGAAAAAAGGCAAATAAGGCAATCCTCAACTTACAACCATTTGTTCTTCGAAGTTACAACTGCATTGAAAAAAAGTGACTTATGACCATTTTTCACACTTAACAGCTGTTGCAGCCCCAGTCCAAATGATCAAAATTTGGACGCTCGACAACTAGCATGTATTTATGACAGTTGGGATGTCCTGGGGTCAAGTAATCACCTTTTGCAACCTTCTAACAAGCAAACTCAATGGGGAAGCCAAATTCACTTAATAAAGGTGTTGCTAACGTAACAGCTGCAGTGATTCACTTAACAGCTGGGGCAAGAAAGGTCGTAAAATGAGCAAAACTCATTCAATTCATTCTGCTTAGCAGCAAAAATTTGGCTTCAACTGTAGTTGTAAGTTTAGGACATTCTTACTCACATGGACAGGTCAATTTATAGAGTTTAAAATCCTGCTTTCTCAGGTTTGGCCAGCTCCCAATACAGTGGCCTACTATATCAATGCCAATTACTGAAACAATATAATTCCAACCAGCAGAAATATCATGCCCCCCTCCACCCCAGAATAGCATGATTGTATTTATCTCAGTTGCCATATTTTTTTTTTTATTTGATTTATATGCCACCCTTCTCCGGAGACTCAGGGCGGCTTACAATGCGTTAAGCAATAGCCTTCATACTTTTGTATATTTATACAAAGTCAGCTTATTGCCCCCACAAACTGGGTCCTCAATTTACCTACCTTAGAAAGGATGGAAGGCTGAGTCAACCTTGAGCCTGGTGAGATTCGAACTTACAGTAATTGCAGACAGCTGGTGTTAATCACAATGCTTTCAGTCTGCTGAGCCACTAGGTCCCTGGTGGCTCAGCCACCAGCCCAGATCCAGATTGTTGGGGGCAATATGCTGACTCTGTAAACTGCTTAGAGAGAGCTGTGAAGCACTGTGAAGCAGTATATAAGTCTAATTGTGATTGCTATTGCTATTTTAGCAGTTAAAGTACATTCCAGTAACCAACCAACCACGATGCTTACAAAAAAAAACCCTAGATTTTCATCAGTTTAAAGTCCTTGTATTCCCATAACTGCTCTAAATCAAAGCCTTCCTGAATTCCGTTTACCTTTATTTGGTTCCAATTTAGTGCTGAACTTTAGTTGACTAGATCATGGCAGTGGTGGGTTGCCCCGGTTCGCACCGGTTCTATAGAACCGGTAGTAAACCCGGTCAGAGGCTCCGCCCACCAACCCCGAAGTCATCAGAATGCTTCTGCGCACGCGCAGAAGCTTTGCGAGCGCGCCCGCACGGCCCTGTTGCGAACCGATAGTAAAGGTAAGTAGAACCCACCCCTGGATCATGGGGTTTCCAAACTTGATGATTTTAAGTCTTGTAGACTTCAGCTCTTACGGTTGACTGAAGAATTCTGGGAATTGAAGTCTTAAAATTACCAGGTTTGTGGTATTCTTGTGTATAGCCTTGAATAAAACTTCTATGCTGCAGCCATAAATGGTCCTGAGTCTTTGTGCCTGACATCTCTTTCTGGACCCTCCTGTCAGGCAAAACTCTTTAACTGATGGGATCCACAACATACCTTCCCAGCCTGATCAAGTGAGATGGGCTGATTTAACGAGATGAAGATGGATCCGCAGGTAATCTGGCCCCATGCCATGCCACTATACATAACTAATAATATATCTTTCTTCCCACTTGTTTATGATCAAACAATTTAAATTTTTTAGGGCTCACCAAATAGGGTTGTGGCATGAAACAAAACAACCACAACAAGCGTTATTTAGGCTTTCATGTGGTTTTTTCATTGGTTTTTTGGGAAGAATTTCAAAGTAAAAGGCATCCTGCCTTTAGGGTTTACAGTTTAAAACTTGACAAAGAGGGGGAAAAATACAAGTAGGAGTGAATAACTAAGATAGGGTTGAGTAGGTCAAAGAAATGAGCTAATGTTTCAGCAGCGTATAGGTGTGGCTATTTAACAGATTAAATTTTTAAACTCCGCCTCTTTCTCTTCTCCTGCCATTGCCCCCATCCTTTGGAACATTCTCCCACCCAGAGGTGAGGTGGGCCCCCAATCTCCTGGCCTTTTGGAAATGTTTGAAGACATGGGTCTTCTGACTTCCTTGGGGCCCATGGAGGAGCACATAGCCATGGGACCAGTTAATGCCCTGAAGGCCTTCCTCACACCTTTAAATTCTGAATGTTTACCTCTTACGTAATTTTAGATGCTGTATGGTTTTTATGTTTTTATATTTTACTTGTACACTTCCCAGAGTCTGTGAGGCAGGTCGCAGTTTCTAAATATGAATCAGGTACCGTATTTTTCGGAGTATAAGACGCACCTACCTTTTTTGGTGAGGAAAACAAGAAAAAGAAAACTGCCTCTGCCTCCCAGCAATTTTGCCTCATTGCAGCAAACAGCAAACAGCCTGCTTTACTTTCATTTTCGTTTTCAGCATAGCTTGATTAGCACAAGGAAAAAAAATCTGCTCCAGCAATTTACCTCCTTGCAGCAAGCAGCAGAGGCCCCACAAAACAGCTGAGAGCAAAACAGCTGAGAGTTGGTCAAGTCAATCCAATCGACTTGTGCTAATTAGGCTGTGCTGAAGCTGAAAGGAGCTGTTTCTTCTTGCTGTTTGCTGCAAGGAAGTAACTACTGGGAGGCAAAGGCCAGTGGGTGGGCGGGGCTACATTTGGTGTATAAGATGCACCTAAATTTTCACCCCCTTTTAGGGGTGAAAAAGGTGCATCTTATACTCCGAAAAATACGGTAGTCCTTGACTTATGACCACAATTTCTGATGCTGTTGTTAAGAGTTAAGTGAGTTTTGCCCCCATTTTATTACCTTTCTTGCTGCCATTGTTAAGCGAATAACTGCAGGTGTTAAGTTAGTATAAAGTGAATATTATTTCCCCATTGATTGCTCGTTAAAAGGTCACAAAAGGAGATCACATGACCCTGGGACAACCGTTATAAATACATGCCAGTTCAAATTTTGATCATGTGATCATGGGGATGCTGCAACAGTTGTAGTTGTGAAAAATGGTCATAAGTCACTTTTTTAGTGCCATTGTAACTTCAAATGGTCATTAAATGAAAAGTTGTAAGTTAAGAACTACCTGTATATTAATAAATAATCAGAGAAATGTATGAATGTGGCTCCAACTGAAGCTGTTGTTCACCAATCTTCTTGGCTCCCCTAAATATCTCCAGTTCTTCAGGGCAGACCACTTGACCACTGAGGAGACTTTCCAAAATAGTCTTTAATATACCAGGAATCTGCTCTATAAGAAAGGAGAAAAAAGGTTTAGCACACCTATTTTATGAGGGTGAAGGTTCATTCTCTGAGCTTGTGGGTTGGTTTCTGAACATTTCATTACCAGACTAGGTAATATCTTCAGCATAGTTAAGGGGATTGTCAATGTTCTTCTGTTTATAGGGGCTTCAGGTATGGGCATGTCAAGTGAGGGCCTTGTAATGGGACTTGTGATGGGTCAGGTGTGAGTCATCAGTGAGTCTTGCAATGGGTCTTGTGATGGGGAAGATAAATCAGGTAAAGATCATTAGGAGGTGAAACCAACCCACAAGCTTGGCGAATGAGCTTCAGCCTCATACTACACCCAAGCTACAGATATTCGCCACTATTGCACACCTATTTTAGCTACACTTGCCCCTGATCAACCCAGCCAGCCCAGCACTAAGTTCCTTGATGATGTTGATTTGAAACCTTCAACACATGTTTTTCCTTCCATTTGTCTAATTCCTGATATTATATGTTACTTGGTTACATTTTGAGTGACCGTTCTTCTATAAACCAGATCAACTGCAGGATTAAAGTTCATTCGAACTTGATATACCGTGTCTAATAATATTCTCTTTGTGTATTTAAATGAGAGAAAACAGGTTACGGTCAGTAAAGTGGCAAGCCCAGTTTCTCAAAGTTAGTTGCAGATTCTTGAAATGACAATAAATAATGCATATCAGTATGACAGTTAATTTAAAAGGCATCGGAGGGCTTGAAAAGTAAAGAGAAAAATCATGCAATAGCTATCAGGGTCAAAATAGGGCTCTTATTAATTTAACTCTGCATATAATAGTAAACTGAGTGATAATCTTTATAGTTTTGCCTCTTTTTTTTCTTTTTTCCAGGGCGCAAGAGAAAATGTCTGCTATGAACTCTGCATAGGCATCAGGAAGGGCAACTGGCCAGTAAATGATCAGCTCCATTCATTCGCCCCAACTCTACCCTAAATAAAGGGATTAAAGGATTGTAAAAAGAAAAAAAAATCTTTCCAGATAGGACATAATAAGACCAGTTCCTTGTCAGATAAAATAGCAGAACATCGAAACGATCAGAACAAATCAAATGTACGATAAGATAAATAGTAACAAGGAAGACACGATAGATAAGCTTTTCTACCACCCACCAACACAGTAGTTGATTCCTGTTTAGATCCCCCTTCTGTCTCTTTCTACCTCTTTTTCCTTCCTAATGTCTCATATGTTCAATATCAAATTGACAAAGCATTCAAAGGAAATATCTTTTCAGCTGTCACAGCGTTAAACAAGCATTTTTTTTCCTGAAAGCATCAGAAATGTGACCGAGAGAGAGTTCGCATTTCCAAAAGTAGTAACTGCCTTTTCAGCTGAAAGAATTGCCTTCTGTCAGCAATAATGTCACCTCAAATATCTTTTGCAAAGCAACTCGTTTGCTGTGACATTTATAATTTATTCATCCCATGATGTTTGCACCATCTACAACTTCTTCAATTCCATCTTGGATATGCCATTAGCTTTAAAATGTATACATAAGGCAACTGGCTCCTTCTGTTAAAAGTTTAACAGAGATGCTCTTGCAAGATTAAAACAAGCAAAATAACTTTTGATATAATAAAATCTAAATATGGAGGCCATGTCCATTGGCATGTTGATCCTTAAATAATTACAGTAATTTTCCTCTTCATTCCCCCCCCCACCCTTTTAGTATAAATCTGTGTATCACATTTTTTGAAAAAGAACACTTTTACCAAGAACAAATCATCTGGTTACGTTAGCCCAATAGTGCATTATCAACTAGGACATTATTCATATTAATTTAATTGTTTTATGACAAATTTGCTATTGCAAAAAGTTCTCATCTTATATGATTAAAAAAGTAGAGTTTTGTATGGGTCTATGTATATGTGTGTCCATATCATTATTGCTGCTCCAATAAAAGTGAAGCAGTGATAGTAGAAGGATTGGACTGACAATAAAAGGCAGTTTTATTGGGAAGAATCACAGAGTCCATTAAATCTTCTTCAAGAGTGATGATTTCAATTTTCAATTTTTCAATTTAATTCAATTTATATGCCGCCCCTCTCCGAAGACTCAGGGCGGCTCACAATACATGATGGTGATGATGATCTTGATGATAATGATAATGATGTTGATGATGATCTTGATGATGATGATCTTGATGAGGAGTTGGATGATACTTTGATTCCATTTGCTGTTCTCCACTGGGTGCAAAATACTGGCTACTCATACATTCAGGCACATGATCTGCAATGAAGGATTTTAACATATAAACCACCAGAGTCTTTTCTGTAGCGAACTCACCACAAAGTTTAATGTACAAATTGTATGGTAGATGTGGCTGATGGATATGATGCAAAAAGAAAACAGTATAAAAGATGATAATATTCTCAAAAAATTATCCCATTATAAAAGTATAACAAACACACAAGTCATTGTCTTTTTATGAAACCCTAAAAGAGTTGTACCTGTTTGCTATATGAACATAGGACATCCTGGCTGATAGCTGGATCTTTTTTTGAAGGTCTCAGAGATATGATCTTTTTTCCCTTCTCCAAAAGTTGGCATACCTGAAAAGGTAGCTCCATTCCTCATTTGATGTTTGCAGAGTTTCAAAGATTGTTAATGGAAATTCAATTAATGATGTCTGACATCCACTTTAATTCCAACTGTCTGATTTGTCCACTCCCATAGATTTATTTCAAATTCTCATACTTCCCTTACCACGTAAACCATTGCTGTGTAACGGAAGTCTCCAAATATCTGAAGAATCTATTGGTCCCCAAAACTTTGGCTGTGTTCTCCAAGTCCTCAAAGATTTATTATGAAATTCTTGTGGTTGGATGGAGAAAATTATTATGTGCATGACTGGAGAGGAATCCTATTTAGATTTAATTTTAAATCTAAATCAGACCAAATTAACTTTTGCCCTGGCCCATGCCTTGGACAACATTCCAAGACCTTGGCACAGAACAAAGATTGTACCCTCTTGATAGCTGTAGCAAGTTTAGCACAACAACTTTAGTACATCACCCGTTTTGTCTGTCTGTGTTTAATGCACTGTATTGAAAAAATCATTTGTTCTTATCACAAACTCTCCTTCTTCTGAGGATACTTATTCCTAGCTTATAGTCTTAGTAGATCAAGTTTTGTACTTTGATTAGTGATCCATTGTAGAATTCGCAACATTCCTTTGAGCTTTCTTTGGGCTGGGAGGCTTTCAATGGTATATGGCAACTTTGCGGATTAGAAGCCAAGGCTAAAGACAACAGGGTGTGTATTATGTTATATATATATATATATAACACACACACACACACACACACACACACACACACACACACACACATATATATATAATGCTCTGGGACCTTGTGTGAAGGGCGCCATATAAGTATATGGATTGGCTGAGTAATTCTGTTTGACTTCATCTGGCTGTTAATCCTGCATGCCTGTAGTGATAAACCCAGAAAATCCCTGATAATCCTATATAGTATTCAGACAGGGCTGGCAACAGCTATAAATACATATCAAACTGTCAAATACCATTATCATTTAGACAACTCTGCAGCCCTTCAAAATTACATTAGAATATCCAGGCTTGACTTAACAGACCCATTCCCCTCCCTTTCTATTTTTTCTTCCCTCCCCCCTCTTAATAATAGGGAAATGCAAACTGCTTAGGTTGTGAACATAATAATGTATGTTTACAGTACGCCCAGCTGTGCTGCTACAGAATCTTGTTTATTCCAGCTCGGTTTCCATATGACTTACAGGCAAGAGAGCAGTTGAAACTCTGCAGATAAGCAAATAATTCTTGGCATTTTTCAAAAACTAAAGGATTCCACTGCCAAAAGGCTTCTGTTTACCACGCAAAACAAATGTTGTTCCAATTGCATTTTAAATTTTTTTAAAAAATAATAATAATAATAAAGGACATCTTAAATATAACCTTTCAGAAGAAGGCTGGTGTGGTTTTAAAAGTTTAATTAGATGTATAACAAAAACGACAAAAGGATTCCCCCCTTCCCCCAATTGCTTTACAATTTGAGCTTGGATAATAAATAATAGTTTAGTCCCTGCTGTGTTCCGCAGCAACACTGCATTGCACAAAATTATAATTACCGCTAAATGGGAAATCCTTAGAAGAGGATGTAAAACCCAGCTCCCTTTGTGTCCTATTAAAGCCACCATCTTGATGGTGGGCGGGTGGAAGAGAGTGTCTTGCAATATGTAGCGGTTCTTTTTTTTTTTCTTCTTAATTAATCCACTATATAATTTTCAAATAATTCCATAAGGCCAGTGGAGTTTTATCAATATTAGATCAGTATGAGAAACTTTGTAAAACCACTCTACCACATTAACCACCACATTGGAAGGATTACATAGATTCATCTGGGGTATTAATTGGGAGGTCAGCTTTGGTTTAACATACTTGCACTTGACAAGCTACAGTTTTATCACATTAGCAACATGGAGTTGCTTTGTTTCTCTACAACCTGAGTATACATGCATGGATGACTTCCCAGGTGCCTGAGGACAATCCACTTATATATTTATCAGATACCATTTGTAGACTTTCAGTGTTTGACATAAGGTAACGAAGCCCATACTTCCCACTGAACACGTTAAAATTTGAGAGAAGTAAGGCAGCTCAGCACACGTGCAGAAAACAATAGGTGGTCCTTCACTCCTTAAACATCTAGGATGCTGGCTACTCAGAACGAGAATTGAATAGATGTTTTCTTTAAAAATGCAAATTTGCAGGCAGATAAATTATAAAGGAAGGGCCATTCATAAAGTTTTCCCTTGGGACTGAGTTAAAACCTGGTAAATCAAGGAACCTACAGAGCCCTGGTAGATTTGTTTGTTTGTTTGTTTACATGATTGATTGATTGATTGATTTCCCACTTTATTATTTTTAGAAATAACTCAAGATGGCAAACATATAAAAATCTCAGCCTTCCAAGTAGGAGGTGAGCATACTCGACACCAGGCCACTGAGCCGCTCAGCATCTTTCCACTTCTATTTTTTTTTTTAATTAAAACTTGGCTCCTGCCTACTTTTGAGTGAAGAACGTAATTCTTCAGCATTCCATACCACAGAGATTCTCAAAATATTGTTGATATTAAACAAAAGAAAGAAAGAAAAAAGAGAAAAGATATACTGTGTGCCATTTGCATCCAGTAAATGCCCCCACCCCCAGTTCCATCTGGCTCACTGAACTGGTAGCGCCAGCGGCAGGAGGCTCCTGCCATGATGTCATTATGTCCCTTTTTTTACCATCTGCACATGCGCAGAAGGTTCCCGCGTGCTCCCGTTCCCAAACCGGTAGCAAAGTTAAGTGGATTTCACTGCTGATGCCATATACAAAGTGTCTCGAACCACCACCACCAAAAAAAAAAAAAAAAAAGAAAACATAAAATGCAGTATTAAGGATAATATCTGCAGAACCGATTGGCGCTAAAATATACAAATTAACAAACTAATGGGGTGATTATTACTAATATTATATAAACTGGGGGGATGGTGAAAAGGGAGAAATATATTAATTTAAGTGAAATTTAAGTGAAGATTTTTGAAAAGGAAAAAAAAGAAGTAAGGGAGGGGAAAGGAATGAAGGAAAAGATAACGAAAAAGTAAGAGAGGGAGAGAGAAAGGGGCAAAGAAAGAGAATAAGAGAGAGAGAGAGAGGGAGGGAGGGAGGGAGGGAGGGAGGGAATACAATTGTAAAAGAAACTGCAATTGTAATGTTTCCTTATTGCCAAGGACATTCAGATATAACAAGCAAAGTGTAATTAAGAATCAGAGATAAAGATACTTAACAGTCTGGCTACAAGAAAGCAGAGTAGCAAAACATCAGAGGTTTTTTTTAATCCCCCTCCTTCAACTAGAACTTAACATGATAAGATATTTTTCAGGCTCCACATTATTATGAAATGATGTATGAATACCATTTGATCATTTCACAACAAAGACATTTGGAAGCCTGATGAATATTGAAGATTTTTATCTTGAGCAATATTTCTCAACATGTTGAACATCTTCCCATGGTGTTGAACTTCTATGGAGTAATCTGGGGGTGGGGGATGGGGGGAACGAGACTCATTTTTAAACCCTGAATTCAATCACTTGACTGACTTCTGTAAAATTTCATTATGGCAAATTTAAGGAACCGCACAGTGAATAGCTAAGGTTTATCAGTTGCTTGAAAAGGAGAAACTGATATGTGATGACTTTTCTCAGCTGCTATTCTTGAGACAAAGTCAGTTCATCCCAAATTGGGGCTTTCATAATGAAAACAGATTATCCTTTCTCTGTGTCCCCCCCCCCAAATTTCAATCAAACAAAAATTGGCCAAGTGAGAATGAGATTCCAGTGATGTTACACTGTACTGAAGAATTTTAGCCATTTTTAATAAATCAGTTATAAATATGTCTACTGACATGCCATAATCTTCCAATGGAGATATTCTGTTCTTAGCCTTATCCAATATTGTTTTATAGAATTAATACCCTCTTTAATAGTGTTAGTACCAGGGGTGAAGTCCAGCAGGTTCTGACAGGTTCTGGAGAACCGATAGTGGAAATTTTGAGCAGTTCGGAGAACCGGTAGCGGAAATTTTGAGTAGTTTGGGGAACTAGCAAATACCACCTCTGGCTGGCCCCAGAGTGGGGTGGGAATGGAGTTTTTGCAATATCCTTCCCCTAGGAGTGGGGAGGGAATGGGGATTTTGCAGTATCCTTCTCCTGGAGTGGGGTGGGAATGGAGATTTTGCAGTATCCTTCCCCTGCCATGCCCACCAAGCCATGCCCACAGAACCGGTAGTAAAAAAATTTGGATTTCACTACTGGTTAGCACTCTTTCTTTTAAGAAATGTGAACTGCAACTGCCAGAATTCCCCAAACAACATTCCCACACAAGCTAACAATTTGTGGGAGTTGAAGTTTCCAAATGTTAAAGTTGTCAAGTTTGAGAAACACTGATCTATAGATGGCCACAATTAGCTGGAGGAAATACATCTTGGGTTTAAAATTCATTGGAAATATTTGCAGAAGGAATTAATAGTAGATGGCAGAGCTCAGTGATTTAAAAAAAAAAAAATGATTTCCAGTAGACATTAACAGTGCCTGAATCAGACTATGAGATTAGACTGCAGGTGCCACTAGCACTGTTCCCATACCATTTCCAATAAGATTTGGCCTTGTAGTTATTTGATATTTATTTATTTGTTTGTTTGTTTGTTTCCATTTCTATACCGCCCTTCTCCAAATAGGACTCAGGGCGGTGAACAGCCAAAGTAAAAAACAGAGCATACAAAATTTAAAAAACAGTATTAAAATAATTAAATATTTTGGCCGTAAATTAAAACAACCCAATTTAAAATCAATTTAAAATTTAACTCAAGCCAGCCCAGCTAATTGAAATAAATAGGTTTTCAGGGCCCGACGAAAAATCCGGAGGTCTATTATTGTACGTAACTCTGGGGGAAGATATGTTAGATGAGAGGTAGAAAGAGTCCCCATACTGGATATGAAACACCCTTATCTACTTTGGAGCTAAATACCTGTCAGGCGTTAAAGACCAGGACCACTTGTGAAGAATTAAACAGATTTAGTGCTTATGTCTATGCACAGGAATATTTTCAACTAATGGTTACTACCTGCTAGAACTGAGATAAGTAAGGGTCAATGGAATTCACGGTGGGTTGGACTTAGTATATTTCTGGCTACATAGGGATTCTAAGATGATCCCTCTTTTGACTCCCTCCCCAGGTTTTGCCAATCTTTCTCCCACAATACCCCAGACCAGTATGATAATTCTTTTCCAATCAAAAAAGGCACTAGGTAGATCAATAACACCATATAAGGTAGCTTCCCATGTATCTGAGCATCAATGTGTACATACATACATGTGTTCCATTATTATTAATTGTAAGCATGCCAATAAATCAGTGCAGCATAGGATTCTCTTATTTCTATTGATATAATCTCAGTTAACTCACATTCCAATTTTACTCTGAATTTTACATCTCTGTAGCTTTATTTGTTCCACGATTTCTAAGAACGAACATAATTATCATAATTTGAATAATGAAAAACACCCAATTGAACATTACTTATAGTAACTGCAACTGGCATACATTTATTATCTGATTTTATTTTGAAGCTTCACAAGAAAACAAAACAAAATGATAAAGTGTGATCTGTCCCAATAGCCTTAAGCTTCACTGTTGAACCTTCTTCTCACAGCAGGCTATTTATCTGCTGCGTTTATTTTAAATATAGCTTTTGTTTTATTTGCAACTAACATACTGTCATAGCTCTAAGTACATCTGACATATTTACTCCTCTAGCAACAAGAACATTTAAATGTTATGCATGAAAAGATGATACCACTGCATTAGCCTTGAAACAATCATCTGATGACTGTTGGCTCTTGTTTTACATATTTTATGTGAAGCTACTGCTGGTGGAGCATGGGTGAAGGAAGAGCTAAAGGATTAATAGCCAACAGATTACAGTATTTTTTTTCCCCAGAGAAATAGGGCACTTTCACATCTACTTTCTAATTACTCAGAAGCAACTTGAAACTGATCTGTGGTCATCTTAGCAGCTACCAACTTTGAAACAATGCAACATTAAAGCCAACTAATATTGTTTGCTTGAGTGATGAACTAGAAAATGACATATACACACGCAGAGAGAATAGCAACCTCATACCCAGCATGGTTTTATTTCATGTTGTATATATTTGATTTTCATCATTTCTCAAAAGGTATTTATTTACTTGTTGAGGAAGTGCAATACCATATTTCTCATTTGAAACATTTGCATGTTGGGAAGATCTTCTGGTTGGGTGATGAGGTGGAAGAAGAGGCTGAATTGGCCCAAAGAACTGGAAACTGGGGTGATAAGATATCATGCATCAACAGATTGGTTGCATATTTCTTAATATGCAATATCTTCTACAGAGATATATTACTTCCACCACCAGATCTTCAGATCTGGAAGTTTTATGTTTATTTTTGGACATCACTTTGCGTAGCAGTAAGAAAAATGTGATATAAACTCAACCAATGGTGCAATGTTTAGAAATAAAAATAAGATACCATTTATTGTCCAACTTAGAATGGTTGGCTAAAGACTTGCTATTGATTAAATGTTTCAACTCGGATACAGGTCTTTACTCTTATATAAAATGCTTGGCTTTCTGAAAATATGTTGAGATCAGATTTGCTGAGGGATCATTTAAATTAATTTTTAGAGTTTATTTGTATAGCAGTAGCTACTACGTGGCTCCCAGTAATTTAATCAATCTAGATTCCTTTTCTGATATTGGCTCTAATTTTCTTTTAGGTGAAGTTACTTTTACTGAAACCAGTCATGCTGATAGTCATGCAATATATTTGGGAAAAGACCAAAGCATCCTTTAGACATGTTGTTTCCCATTTTCCTTTCTACTAGTTGACCTTGAAAACTGAATTCTCTTCATTTTATCCCCTAGCTTCAACCCAGTAACCATGGGTCTCTTCCTGTTGTGCTCCACAATCAATTCCTATTTCTAAAACTTTTCCAAGGTGTAAACTAGGAACCACTTACGTGTCGTCCTCCCTCAGTTTTTGGCATTTGCTTAATTGTAAGAAACTGGTGGCCAGTTTAGATCAGAATCACCATATGGAGATTGAAGTGATGGTTAATCCTTCCCTTTATCTTCTTTATTCATGGTTTTTCAATGCACTTTTCCTGTAAAGCAACCTTTTGGGCACCAGGGACCAGTTCCATAAAGAAAGGTTTTTCCACGGATGGAAAGGTGTGGTTTTGTGTGCTGCCTGCATCCCGTGGATGGGGCTTTGCTTGTTTGCATGGACCGGTCGCTGATATGTTGGCGACTCCTGCTGTAAGACACACTAAAAGAAAATATCGCTGATGCCAAATAACTTTAATAAGCAAAATATAATATTGCAACGTAAGAAAAAAAGTGATTTAAAAGATAGCTAACAGTTCAATTAAATAGTTTATTTATTTAACTATTTTAAATAGGTAAAAGATAGTTAAATTTGATATATGTGTAGATATAGGCAATGTTCTTTTCTGTGCCCCCCTATGGAAGTGAAAGTTGGACTTTGAAGGTGCAGTAAATAAACAATACCGGTCTTTTGAGAGAAAAGTGATGTTGGATAAAACTCTTGAGAATACCACAGATAGCCAAAAGAACAAATAAATGGATTGTAGAACAGATCAACTCACAGTGCTCACTCAAAGCACAAATGTCCAGGTTCATATTATCATATTTTGGATGCAGTATTTGAAGCCCTATCTATAAGGCTTCTATAGTCTATAATGCTGGGGAAAGTAGAAGGAAAGAAGAGGGAAGAAGATCATCAGAAGCAACATAGATGGACTCAGTTACAGCAATGATGGGCACATTGTTGGAAGATGCAAGGCCAGCTTGGAGATAAATAAAAACGTTAACTGTATCATAGATAGAAAGAGAGAAGAGAGAACAAGAGAAATATTCTAGCTTGGCTACGAATTCTAGCATAGTCTACTGAGTAAACCTCAATTAGGTGGACTGTACCAATAAAGGAGAACATTTGTAGCTCAGGTTGATAAATGAGGGGTCCTTGATGTTCTCTGAACTTGGTTGTTTTCTTGCAGACATTTCATTACCCAAACTATGTAACATTATCAATGCTGATGGACTGTAGGTAGACTGTATTATGTTTACCTATGAACAAGTAAACCATTTTATGGCTTAATGTGATGTCAATACAGTCTGTACGTGGAAATATTGATAGCATACGCATATAGTTATCTCACAATTCTCAAAATGTGAGACAAGTGTCTGAACTGAATCACGATACTTCCTGTGGCTTTTTAAAACAATTCACTGTTTTAGAAGCCAAAGTTACCAACTCCCATGTCAGTAGCCGTAATTATAGCACTGCTGCCATTAGAATCTCTGTTTTGCACTTGCTGGGATACCCAACATTTCTGCAAAACAAAGAATTGAAAATGTATGTGCTGAATTTATAAACCTTAAAAATACAAGACAGTGATGGGTTTCTACCGGTTCACCACAGTTCGGGCGAACCGGTAGCGGTGGGGCTGGGAGGCTCCGCCCACCCACCCAGATGTCATCACAAATGCTCTGCACATGAGCAGAAGGTTCTGTGCATGCGTAGAAGCGCCGCACACGAGTGAAGCAAGCACAAGCGCACGCTCAAAGTTCCAAACCAGTAGCGAAGGTAAGTGAAAACCACTACTAATACAGGCCCATCATGATATTCTCTTTTTGAAATAAGCAATCTTATTCAAAGGGCAGAAACACAGCAAAAACACCAAACGAAAGAAATGAAAGGCATGAGATTAAAAGAAAAGAAAAGGAAATATTGCTAAATCTACTTTGTACCAATATTACTCACTACATCTCTTAAATCTTTCTCTTGCTCATCCTTGCTTCCAGCATGTGTCCAAATAATGATTTGTATATTGGCATTTGATTCTTTAAACTTCTCGCCTCCAACACCAATTCCATCCAGCCATTTTCTAGGTATTTTTTTTCTCCTTCCTTTTGGCTTATTTGCTCTTTCTTCGTGTATTTTGTCATTCCTCTGTACATCATCAAACCACCTGAATATATTACTAACATACTAGGCAGTCACTTTTATTTTCAATTCGTTGATCATCGTTCATTCTTGATCCTCTGACTTCTTGTTTCATGATCGACATTTCTTAACTACAATTTTCCTGGCAAGATTTTGAAAGTGGCTTGTCATTGCCTGTTTCTTATGGCTGGCCAGAGAATGCCTGGCCCAAGGTTACCCAGATGGCTTCATGACTAAGGTAGTAAAAAACTCATAGGTTCCTGATTTTCAGGCTGGTACCTTAACCAGTACACCGAATTGGCTGTGATGCTAAGAAATAAAAATAAAAGCAATCATTTGATTACTATGCAATAAACAGTCTTATCTCATCTTTTTCTCAATAACTTGTTGGAGAACAAAGAACTAATCTACACATCTCCTGTATTGCCTAGATTTTATTCATTCTGATTGATCATAACACTGCCTAATAGTTCCCAGGAGTATGCATGAATGCATGAATAGACTGTCATTTAAAGCCTACCTTCAAAACTGAGGGTTTTTTACACACAAAATAATCACCCTTCTCATTCATTCTTAGTTCTCCAAATGGCCCAACCACTTTATCATACACTTCTTAAACAATTAAAAAAAAATTGGCATGGCATCTGTGAACCCAGCTACCATGGATCATAAACTACGATTTATGGTTTAACATGCTGTTTTAATCCACAAACTACTGTATTTTTTGGAGTATAAGATGCACCTTTTTTCCCCAAAAAAGAGGGTAAAAATCTGGATGCGTCTTATACTCTGAATGTAGCCCCGCCCAGCTTCTCAAATGGAGGTTTCAGAGGCTGAAAAAAGCATCAGAAACAGAGCTTCAGAAAAAAAGCCCCGAAACAGAGCTTCAGAGGCTTTTTTTCTGAAACTGTTTCGGAGGCTTTCAGAGGCAAGAAAAAAAGTTTTTTCTGAAACAAAGTTTCAGAGGCAGAAAAAAAAAGCAAAAAAAAAAAAGCACGACACAGAGCTCACAACATGGGAACCTGTTGCTAAAATTCACCCCTGGGAACAGCTGATTGAGGGTATTCCGGGAGGCGATCCACCTGCCAATCAGCTTTTTTCTTATTTGCCTCCCCAAAAACTAAGGTGCGACTTATACTCTGGTGCGTCTTATACTCCAAAAAATATGGTAGCTAAGCAAAGCATGGCTTATTGCAATATGTGAACCAGTCATAGAGTATCCCGGAGAGTGAAAATTGTCTTTGCATATTTGCTGCTTTTGGAGGCCAGGAGTAGGTGTAACAGACTTAGATAACAAGAATATCTGAGCTCTTGATAGTTGTATGCACAAAGAAAATCACAATTAAAAAAATATCACCCAAGTTGCTACATTCCCACATCCCTCTTTAATTCCCAAAAGTGTTTCAAAAGCCTTTTAACACTTGCCTTTCTACTCGAATAAAATTTAGCTTGTGAGACAGGATCTCATTTTCCAGACGCTGGCATTTCCTGAAGTGGTAACACCTTCAAAGATGCCGTTGTGGGAATGACAGCCTCTTCAATTCGAACAGAAAACCCAATGAAAGCTATAGCTGTCTTTCAGCACTACAGGCAGGCCTTACGGCCGACAGATCTTCACACGCATTGTTTTCCTGATTATTTTCCGAGAGGATGGAAGTCATTGGTGACATGACAAAAGCAAGAGAGAAAAAAAATCTTCCATTGCTAATTTTCACCTCTGTGTATTTCAGAACGGATAACTTCTTCCCTCCCCCCCCCAATGCTTTGCCAAAGGCAAGGAAACTGTACTTCGTTTATTATTGGGAGACAGGGAGTTATTTTTCCAAGAAGTAATGAATAAACACCATTATTAAAGTTGCTTAAATCATGTTTGGCCCTTTAAGATTGATTTTAGTGACTTCCCACCCAAATGAATGCCTGGAATCTGAAAACGTACTCAAGTCTCTGCTATTGTTCTTGGATATCCACAATCTGCCCATTGTGAAACTTTTTGTTCTGTCCTGTTTGTTACAATACAAAGCATTCTAACACAGACATAGACATGTGTCCTCTGAGGAACTGAATTCTATATAATTTTTTCCCCTTCTTATTAGATATTCATTGACGTTCTCTAGTTTACATCACTCCCTTTGTTTGTGATGTGGGTTGACTTTAAGATTTGCAGAAAGACAATGAAGAAAACATTATAGGCTTCATACTCAGCTTCTGATCTTCCCCCAGTTACTGGGAAAGGATGATGGGTCCTTGATCTGACACAGCAAGTTGTCTGTACTGATTTTCTGCAGTTTTGTACCCCAAAGGTGTCTGTGCAGATTTTAGCAATGCATTCTGTACTTGGAATTATCTAAGTTCTTACCCTCAACCATTCTGTTAGTGCTGTTTCTTGCATTATTTATTAAGTATCACTACCAAGATTGTTGGTTCCATTGAACAAGATTAATATCCTGAGGCCAGGTTTTCTGAAAATTGTAACTTCTTGAGCCGAGACTTCAGAAATTCCAGGAAATAGGACTAGGAGCTCCAACAGCTAAGACACTGGTGCCACAGCAGCATTCAAGGATTGTGTCAAGGCCACAGAATTCTTTATTGCTGTTACTTCTAGGACAGTGTTTTTCAACTGGCTAGGGAATTCTGGGAGTTGAAGTCCACATATCCTAAAATGACCAAGATTGAGAAACTGTCCTAGGAAAATGTTGTTTGGGCTTATGGTAGGGAGGATGTTTATGTTCACAAAATCAAGAATATATACATTACCAAGAAAGGAGAATAGCTCAAGGTTGAAATGAGGGGTCCTTGGTGCTCTCTAAGCTTGGTTGTTTTCTTGCAGATGTTTCATTACCCAAACTAGCACTGGTGATGTTACCTAGTTTGGTATTGAAACGTCTGTAAGAAAACAACAAAACTTAGAGAGCACCAAGGACCCCTCAATGTATACATTGTTTTCCTGTTATGCCCTAAATATGGATTTTGTGATACAGTTTTTATGGTTTATTTTGTTTTTTATTGTTGTATTGCTTTGCTGCTTTATTCTGTTTCCAAAAGTATGTGAACCACCCAGTCATATATTGAGATGAGTGGCTATGTAAACTAGATTAATAGATAAATAAACAAAGTCCTGGTCCAGAAATTACCTTTTCTTGTTGATTTGACTGTTCTCTCAGAGTTGCAGGAAAAAAATACTTGATGTACCAAAAGACTGAGGCATTTTTAGTGGACAGTCAAGCATGGAGCTTTCTCCATTCAAACACCAACCATCAATCAACATTCAGATATTTTTAAGCATTCCATTTCAGCTGTCAGCTGGCTGGAGCTATTGAAATTACATGTGGTGGAAAAAGAGAGAAGAACAAGCCTCAGGAGGACCAGTCCAAATTCTTAAGATGTGAGAAGCATGAAAATGACTCCTGAACTGATTTAAATCATTGAATTTGTTCAAAAGGTTGATCCAGTTCACTATTTGAATTGTTTCCTGAATTAGGTTGATCTGATTTGACTTTCTTAATACATTGGGGGGGGGGGATGCTTCTGAGTTTGGCTAACTATCTTGGTCACTCTAGGGCAGGGATGTCAAACTCACACCATCACAGCAGCGTCACGTGACGTATCAGGACTTTTTCCCCCTTCGCTAAACCAGGTGGGGGCGGGGCCAACATGTGACGCATCCGGCCCATGGGCCGTGAATTTAACACCCCTGCCCTAGGGGATAAGCTAAGAATTTCAGGGCTTTTTTAGTCTTCCTGAAGGTGTTTTTTTTTTTAATTTGATTTATATGCCGCCCTTCTCTGGAGACTCAGGGCAGCTTACAATGCGTTAAGCAATAGCCTTCATACTTTTATCTCATTTACCATGATATTCTTCACTTCCCGCCTGGACTACTGTAATGCTCTCTACATGGGGCTACATGGGGCTCCCCTTGAGGAGTACCCGGAAGCTCCAACTGGTGCAGAATGCGGCACGCGGGGGATTATGGGAGCGAGGGGTCGCTCCCATGTGACACCTCTCCTGCGTGAGCTGCATTGGCTTCCAGTGGTCTTCCGGGTGCGCTTCAAGGTGTTGGTTACCACCTTTAAAGCGCTCCATGGCATAGGACCTGGGTACTTGCGGGACCGCCTTCTGCCGCCGATAGCCTCCCACCATCCAGTACGCTCCCACAGAGAGGGACTCCTCAGGGTGCCGTCGGCCAGGCAATGTCGGCTGGCGACCCCCAGGGGGAGGGCCTTCTCTGTGGCAACCCCCGCCCTCTGGAACGATTTGCCCCCGGAGATAAGAAGGATATCGGATCTTCGGGTCTTTCGCCGAGCCCTGAAAACTCTTCTTTTCCAGCAAGCAGGGCTGGCGTGAACCCCGCCCCCCTTTTTTAGTTTTTAATGGGTATTAATTGTTTAGTTTTAATTTGTTAATGGGTTTTAATTCGCACTGTTTTAATTCGGGCCAAAGTATATAATTCTTTTAATTAATTTTAAATTTTGTATTGTTATGTATTTTAGTTTTGGCTGTGCACCGCCCTGAGTCCACCAGGAGAAGGGCGGTATATAAATTGAATAAATAATAATAATAAATAATTCTCCTGGATAGGCAGTCAGAGTTGAGATGTAGGGGCCCTGAATTACAGTGATTCCATTCCTACTTAGATGGCTATTCCAAAAAGTCATTCTAAGGTACTATTCTTCTTCTCAGTTGGGTTATGGAGTCCCTTAGGACTCCATTTATCCCCCACCCCCATGTGTTATGGAGTCCGTACATATGTGGTATGGAGTCCCATCAATATGTAGATGATGCCCAGATTTACCTGACCTTTCTTTCTAACACAAATGATAGGTTTGCATTTTGAGCAAGTCCTTGAACGGGTTACTGGAATGGATGAGGGCCAATAAATTGAGACTCTATTCAGACAAGACAGAGATACTGTTTGTGGGCTATGCTTCTGTCCAATTAATGGCATCCTCTCTTTCCTACAAAGATTGCCCTCCTCCTAAAGAAGCAGGTTTGTCGTTTGCAGATGCTCCTAAATCCATCACTATCATGAAAGTCTCAGATGTCTTTAGTAGTCTGGGGTGCCTTTTGTCAGCTTTGGTTAATTTACCAATTTACCTGGACTTTTACTGGTGTCACAACGATTATTCATACTCTAGTGACCACCTAGCTTGATTTTTGCAATATGTTGCAGATGGGCTGCCTTCGAAAACAGCCTGGAAATGCCAGTTAACTCAGAGCGGAGTGGTTAGACTGCTCATTGAGACTGGCTGATATGTTGCCAGCACTTCACCATCTGCATTGGCTGTCAGTCCATTTCTGGACCTCATTCAAAATGCTGTTTTTAACCTTTAAATGGCTTAGGATCAGGTTTCCTTTTTTCATAGGTATCTAACCCAAACCTAAGATCATCAAATTAGGTCCTCCACAGTGGTCGGATTCAAATATTATTATTCTTTGGGCTTGGCTTGGTGGGCATGGCATGGCATGGCTTGCCTTGAGTGTGACTTGGTAGGCATGGATGGGGAAGGATACTTAAAATCTCCATTATCTTACCACTCCAGGGGAAGGTTACTGCAAAATCCCCATTTCCTGCCAATCAGCTGGGACTCGGGAGGCAGAGAATAGATGGGGGAGGGGCCAGTCAGAGGTGGTATTCACCGGTTCTCCGAACTACTCAAAATTTCCGCTACTGGTTCTCCAGAACTGGTCAGAACCTGCTGAATACTACCTCTGGTTCTCCTCCGGTTCTCATCACACAAGAAGGTGAGATGGACCTCTATGGGAGAAAGAACATTTTCTTTCATTCTTCGGAGAGGTTCTACTTATGTCCACACTAGCATCATTTCAATGCCAGATAAAGGTCTTTGTATTTTCTCAGATTTTTAAACTGGCTTTTTAATGAGTTTTAATTGTGCCTTAAACTTGTATTGTTGTTATTTTCTGAATGACTACCCTGCAGCTGCCTAGTTTGTATTGTATTTTTATTTGGCATTTTATGGTGTGTGGGGTTTTTATTGGGGGGGGGGTGCTATTTTTATTGTATTGCATTTTAAACTGCACAAAGAGTTTCAACAATTGGGTAGGTTTTTTTTTTCAAAATTAATATTGAATAAAATAAAAGTGGAATTACCCAACCCTGTTTAAAAGCATTAGATCCATCAGTCTGATTTGACTTGATTTCAGAGGTGGGTTTCAGCAAGTTCTGACCAGTTCTGGAAAACCGGTAGGGGAAATTTTGAGTAGTTCAGAGAACCAGTAAATACCACCTCTGGCTGGCCCCGCCCCCATCTATTCTCTGCCTCCTGAGTCCCAGCTGATCGGGAGGAAATAGGGATTTTGCAGTAACCTTCCCCTGGAGTGGGGAGGAAATAGAGATTTTATAGTATCCTTCCCCTGCCACGCCCACCAAGCCATACCCACCAAACCATGCCACGCCCACCAAGCCACACCCACAGAACCGGTAGTAAAAAAATTTGAATCCCACCACTGCTTGATTCTGCTACGCAGAACCAGTTATAATGGAAGTGTGGTTTTGGCGTGCACATTCATAGTGAGCCTTTCCAAGAATATGGAACCCTTTGACAAAATATAGATAGTCCTCGACTTACAACCACAATTAAGCCCAAAATTTATGTTGCTAAATGAAGCATTAATTAAGTTTTGCCTCAATTACAACTTTTCTTACTGTGTTTCCTGCTGTTGTTAAGTTAGTAACATAGTTGTTAAGTGAATCTGGTTTCCCCATTGATGTTGCTCACCGGAAGCTTGCAAAAGCTGATCACTGGGACACTGCGTCTGAATTTTGATCATGTGACTATGGGGATGCTGCAACAGTCGTAACTTGAAAAACGGTCATTAGTCATTTTTTTCAGTGCCGTTGTAACTTTGAATGGTCACTAAATGGACTGCTGTAAGTCAAGGACTACCTGTATAGCACAGCTTTGGAAGATTTCATTCATGAGTTTGCCCAGCCATAACCCACAAGAATTATAGCCATGTAC
The DNA here is from genome assembly GCF_059756535.1 of Pantherophis guttatus. Lineage (NCBI taxonomy): Eukaryota > Metazoa > Chordata > Lepidosauria > Squamata > Colubridae > Pantherophis > Pantherophis guttatus. The sequence goes on from NC_142064.1 coordinate 80,694,597, forward strand.
AATTTGAAAGGAAAACTGAGAGAAAGTGGCTTGTAATATCCTTACAGAACTAATGCCTAAAACATGTCAGCTCTTCCTTCAGCTGCTGCAGATTTTATCTTTTTCATCTTCTTCTAACTTATTCTGGCCAATGATGCAATTACATATTTTAGAATCTGTGCAATGGCTTTATAGTTTCTGTCTGCTTTTAGATAGTCATGTGTATCATTACTTCAGCTGTGAAGCGCAGAGCTAGCATCTGCCTTTCCATTTCATGCTTTTCCATGTGTTTCTATTTTCCTCTAAGGTCAAAACAAGCAGCCAAACACACTGAAATTTTAAGAAGAGGAAATAGTATTCTGTGCATGTGTAGTTCTGAATATTAACTTTACTGACACCAAAACATCCTTGGGGCTACCAGAATTAAATGGAGTTTGCTTCTATTGCCTGAAGAGAAGCTACTTTGGAATAAACATCATTTTGTCATGAAACAGAATATACTTTTTGGAAATACATAGATTAAGTAGAAGTACATAATCATATTCATGTCAGTTTGGTTAATTTAATTTAGAAAATTTCCCCAAAAAAAATCATACAGAAGAAAAGAGAATTGTAGGGAGAAGCTTCAGGCATAATTGTGTAGAGCAGTGTTTCTCAAACTCTGTAACTTTACGATGGGTGGACTTCAACTTGCAGAATTGCCCAGCTAGCTGGCTGGGAACATCTGGGAATTGAAATCTTCCCATCTTAAAGTTGCTGGGGTTGAGAAATATTGGAATAGAATATGTCTGTCCAATCTTGAAGACTTGCGGACTTCAACTTCCAGAATTCCTTAGCCAACAATGTTGGCTGGCTCCAGAATTCTAGCAGTTGAAATCCACAAATCTTAAAGTTGCCAAAATTGGAGGACACCTCTGGTGTAGATGCTAAGGACAGATTGGATGTAATTTTCATTGGTTGACTTTGGGAAATTGTTTGGGATTCCATGGGTTGCAGAGCTTTGACACCGGTTGACAAATCCAGCCTGAGATTGACTAAAAAGTGGATCCTTTTTGGGACAATAAAGAGAAGATAGACAGAGGAAGCAATCAATGGTGGGTGAGGATTATCAGGGTGGAATTTTTCTTATATAACACCAATAAGTTTGATTATCTAAGGGAAAGGAAAAATAGAAAAAAGATATTTCTGTTAAGTATTACAGTTCTGAACTAAACCTATATTAAGAATCAAGTTAACTCTGAGGTCGGGAAAGGGGAAAAAAGAGTTTTCTTTTCCCCATATACACATCAAGAAATATTTGATGTACTTTAGTTTTAGGGACAAAATGAACAACCAAGTTTCCTGAAATTTAAAGATCCTAAATTTGCCCAGTGGGAAGACAAGTTGAAAGATAATATTGGACAATAATCTGACTGAAAAATAAACTAAAACATAATTCATCACTTTTTGCCACTTTCAGTTCTGCTGCCTTTGGCTTTGCTGTCCCTCAGTTAAAATGGCTGGGAGTTTAATAGTGAGACTAATTTTTCATCCAAGATAAATGTGCGGCGAGAGACAAGCTCTTCTTCAAGGTGAATGCCAGGTTTCACAGTTAATATCTCAATGTCCAGCATGGTCCATAAGAAAGAGATGCCAGCCAAGATGCAGTATATTTTGCAGGGGTTAAGAGTAACGCTATTTGGCACTTAATTCTGCAGTCCATCTGACCATCTGTGCAGAAATGGACAGGAGTGAGTGACAGCCTCGGCTGAAAGACAACTGCTCACTAAAAGCTGCTTTGGAACATCATAATGAGAAGGGATTAGAACCTGAGCCTTCCTATATCACTTTTCCTCTTTGTTAGTCAGATTGCCCAATCTGATGTTCTTCAGATTGGTTGGATTACACAGTCTCACATAATTTCCACCCAATGCTGGCTGGAAAATATGGAGGCACAGTTCAGCGCATCTGGAACGCACCAAATTGGGAAATTTGGGCCTTTAAGATACTGGTGTAATTTGAATGGTCAGCCATTTGAGCATCCAGCTGTCGTAGCAAATTAGGATACAACAGAAATCTAGCATAAAGTAATGGAATGGTTATAGTGTTGGACCTCAGCCAGGGAAGTTCAGATACAAATCATCATTGGGACTATGGCATTCACTGGCTGACTTTGGGTCAGTTCTTCTCTCTCTTGGCTCAATTACTTCAGTGTGATATGGCAGGTAAAAATTATGAGAGATCAGTGGTGGAATGTAAAATTTGTTACTACCAGTTCTGTGGGCGAGGCTTGGTGGTGGGGTAATGTGACTGAGTGGGCGTGGCCAACTTTTTTTTTTCTTTTAAAAGCATTTTTTCTACAACCTCAAAGTGGTTGTAAAAAAATGCTTTTAAAAGGCTCTGACGATCCCAGCTGAGTTGCCTGATCGTCAGAGACTTTTAAAAGCATTTTTTCTACCAAAGGCTCTGACGATCAGGCAACTCAGCTGGGAATGTCAGAGCCTTTTAAAAGCATTTTTTTTACAACCTCTTCGAGAGGTTGTAGAAAAAATGCTTTTAAAAGGCTCTGACGATCCCAGCTGAGCCGCACGATCATCAGAGGCTTTTTTTTTACTTTTAAAAGCATTTTTTCAGCCAAAGGGGTTGTAGAAAAAAATACTTTTAAAAGTAAAAAAAAAAGCCTCTGATGATCGCGCGGCTCAGCTGCGCATGAGGGGGGCAGGGATTTTTGCTACCAGTTCTCTGAACCACCCGCTGCCATCGCTACCGGGTCGGGCGATCCAGTCCGAACCGGGAGCATTTCAACCCTATGAGAGATCCTCATGGATCTAGAAAACAGGATATAAAAGTAAAGCAATTTTAAAAATGGGATAAGGAAGTGGTGCAATGTATCTCCCTCTGCCTGAATGATTATTGTCTCTTCAGCAGCCCAATCAGTGTGCCACTGAAATATTATTAAAGTATTAAGAAGCTCAAACAGAGCTGTGGTTTCTCCACTTTCTTTTATCTTATCTTCTTTCTTTTCTTTTCCAACTGATATTCAGCATTGTGTTTCCTCCTGCACACTTACATGCTTAGGTCCCCATTGGCCTGAATTTGGTTTTCATTTGGATTGGAATATAAGGCAGCATTGTCGTAAACCCCAAGATTCTGCCAAGCATGGCCCCATTTCTTAAATCAAGCAAGCGAATAGACAGATCTTTGAATAATGTTGATTTTAGATAACGTTTACTCTCATAGCTTCCTTCTAAAAATAGAATTGTGGAGTTCTCGGAGCTCCCTGAGCTAGATGGTTGGTTTGAGGATGTTTTATTACCCATCCAGATAACATCTTCAGTGCTAGAAGGGAGTGGGGTTTGCTCTCCCTTCTATTTTGCATTCTAATTTTTACTTCTCTAAGTTTGCCCTTCTAGCATTGAAGATGTTATTACCGAGTCAGGTAACAAAATGTCTGCAAGCCAAACAACCAAGCTCAAAGAGCATCAAGAACTTCACAGTTCAATCCTGAGCTACATATGGGCTCTTCTATTAATAGTATGAATGCTCTGTTAGTCACATCTCTTCCCTTCCCCTGCCTTTAGCAGAATGCCCAATATTCCCTGGAGAAGGCGAAAGATGGCTAGAGCACAATAAGCCTGCATTGTGTGCTCATATCCACTCACCTGCATTCTTAATACAATACATAAATTCCATTTATTTCAAGAGAAAACAAATGAATGCACGTCTTGTAAAGGGGATTGAGGTGAGCTCTAAGTAAACACACTATTTAAGGGAACATAACCTGTAGAACGGAATTAATAAGCCTCACTGGATAAGACTCCTAACCTGATTTAACTCTTGCCATTGCATGTTTTTACAAACCTCTTGGGCAGTATCGTTCTTAACAAACACTTGGGACATTTAGTGCACATATTTCAAAGGTAGCTAATATAGTGTCCTCCTGATATTTGGGGTACACGTCATACTGTGTTTTTTGTTTTTTGCTTTGTTTTTGTATGTGGTGACTAATAGTTTAAAATGTCTGGAAAGCAGATGTTTTAAAGTAGGGTAGAGGAATTCTGTGCCCCCTCCCCCAGATGTTGACCTCAGTAGCCCTCATTATTTGCTAGCTCGGATAAGATGACTGAAAATTCTAGGTCAGCCATAGTTGGAGGATCACAGGTTCTCCACCCCTACTCTAAAAATGTAACATCTGCTATAGGTGAAGGCTGAAGATATTCTGCATACAGATGCTGCTAGAGAATAAGAAGATAACTGTAATTGGAAAGATGAGCTACAAAACAATTTTATTGTTGATCTAGAAGATAATCGGATCCCATCTTGGAGACTTGCATAAACAAGCATAAACAAAATTATTATCCTTATCAATGTCATTATATTTTTATCTTATGCAAGGAAACAACCAAGCTCAGAGAGCTTCAAGAACCCCTCCTTTTATCTTATCCTTTTAATATATAATTTTAAATTCACACACAGTGTATACAGTATATGTATGTATGTATCAGGGATGGGTTCCACTTACCTTTACTACTGGTTCGCAACAGGAGCACGCTTCTGCTCATGTGTACATCATCAGTGATGACATTGGGGTGGGTGGGCGGAGCCTCCCACCACCATTACTATCAGTTCACAAGAATTGGACCGAACCGGGAGCAACCCACCACTGGTATGTATGTATGTATGTATGTATGTACGTACCGACAGATAATCAGACAAACAGATAGATAGATAGATGGAGGGAGGGATGGAGGGATGGAGGTATAGGGATATGGATAGGTATTGTATTATATATCACATATCATATATTTTCGTCAATTCAAGGCAGTAAACTTGTTTGATTTATGCCTTGAAATACCCCTGTGTTATTTGAAATCTACTTTGCTTTTGCTTAAAACTTTGAATGAACTGCCAAGTTCATTTCAAGACTGGGCTGTTTGGTGTTAAAGTGTGATAGGACTTGGAACCAAGTACTTGGAATCAAGAACCAAGTACGAAAATAAAACTTTTCCCTTATCACTCTTACTTTATGATGATTGTTTTTGCATGACCCCTCAAAAAATTTAATTGCCAATCCAGACTCCCACCATTTTATGCCCTTCCAACCTAGTGACCTTTATTAGAGCTGGAGTATTAACATAGTATCTGAGGGCCAAAATGAAGACTTCCTGGGATTTCTACAATATGGACTTTGTGTTCTACAAGATGATCAAGTTATAAAGTCCAATTTGCAGAGACTATAATAGTGGTTGATTCAGATTTGAACGACTTAGTAAATGTCAAACTTTAGTTAAAATGAAATGTGCAATTTAGTTTCACAGCTGGTGCACATGCACATTTCATTGGTGAGCTTTTTGGCTTAGTATGTCATGCAAACTCATCCAATATGGTCTTATTCTTAAGTAAATAAGTCCTCTGAACTTAATGAGTGTTCATTTCTGACTGAACACGGGCAGCATCACATATTGGTTATGTTAGGTCAATTGTACTATTTTTCTTTGGTTGTGTACTTCCTCCTCTCAAAAAAAAATGGTACAGATCTGCTTTTGAATAGAGCAATGCCTTTGTTCCCTTGTTTCCCCTTGGTTGTTGTCGCAAAAGGAGCATTGTGAATAAGCAGAAAAGTCACCCCAGTGAATAAAATCTTATCTATGTAGACTTTCCATATGGGTTAAGGTTAGGGTTAGGGTTAGCGCTATGGTTAGGGTTAGGGTTAGGGTTAGGGTTAGGGTTAGGGTTAGGGTTAGGGTTAGGGTTAGGGTTAGGGTTAGGGTTAGGGTTAGGGTTAGGGTTAGGGTTAGGGCTAGCTTTGAGGAGGGTGAATATCCTGACAAGGTATTTGATTTAGAATACAGAGTTGTTGGAAGGAATTTTGAAAGTCTTCTAGTTCAACCCCCTGGTCAAGCAGGAGACGCTATAGCCATGATGGTGAACCTATGGCACATGTGCCCGAAGTGGCTAGGTAGTCTTCCTGCTTTGTGGCGTGCATGTGCTTGCCATAATAAGCTGGCCGGCTCGCATGCTCATGCAGGTAAATGGAAGACCATCTCTTCCAGTTTCTGGCACTGCCAGCTGCAAAAAGTGTGCGACGATCACACTTTTTGCAGCTGGCAGTGCCAGAAACTGGAAGAGATGGTCTTCCATTTACCTGCATGAGCATGCGAGCCGGCCAGCTTATTATGGCAAGCACATGCACGCCACAAAGCAGGAAGACTACCTAGCCGGTACGCATGTGTGCGCTGGAAACCAGAAGTTCATTTTTAGGAGCGTGCATGAGCCATTGGCAGCTCCTCTTCTGGGTTGTGGCCCAGACAAATGCACATGCGCAAAAAACGCATGCTTCCCTTTTCGTCACTTGGGGCTGAAAGGTTCACCATCCCTGCCCTATAGCATTCTGGAGAAATATCTCTGCAATCTCTTATTTAAAAACCTCCACTGATGGAGCAGCCATAACCTCTGGAGGCAAGCCGTTCCACTGATTGATTGTTCTCCCTTTTGCTTAAGATGATTCACATCCAGATTACTCATGGTGCTTCATCCCTACAACAAACTTTCTAAAGTGTGGTACATACTCCCTGCACCTTTGAACACCATTCTGTAAGAGAACATGGCTTAGGTGTTCTCTAAAGGATCTTAGCCCATCAATACAAATTTTGTAGGCTCCAATGTCAGTTTGACATTCAACAAAATATTTTGCCAGTGATCACTTCAGCTAGATTGGTGTGTTTTGTTTTTTTTAATCTAGTCACCCAATTACGTTTCCTCTAATATTTCTCTGCTTTCACTACAATTCAACAGTCACCGTTTTCTGCTACTTTTGATATCTGCGTACTCTGTTTAATGCAGCCCTGTAAAGTGCACTTTAAAAAGGCAGGAATGCTTAGAACTGCTTTATTATCATCATAATAGCATTAATCGAATCAGCTTTTAAGTAAGTCAATTATCCTTTCTACAGATTAGTCCTAAATATTAATTTAATTATGTGGCTTAAATATTGTCATATTTTACCGGGGAAATGTGCGTATTGAATTTTAATTTGTTTGATTATATGTATATTTTTAACATTCCCTTTCTAATGTTTTCCATTAGGGCTTTCCCCCCACCCCCCATCAATTCTCCACATTTTCACATTAATTTAAACGAATTTGTCATTTCCCAGTCTTGAGGCTCTATATGGATGTGTTTGTATGCTCTTACGCATTCACCCCCTACTAGTTTGATTTCCTTCATTTTGTATTTGGCCTCTGACAAGGACAATATTGTGAACATTGAGGCATGGCACCAATTTCAAAAGGTTGCCAAAACGAAAGTCCTTTCAACATAAAGCTTTTGCATTTTTTTTCCAGATTGGTGCCATATCTTATTATTCACACAATGCTGTCCTTTTCAAGAAACTAAGCCAGTTTTCTTCCATTCACTCAAAATCTCAGTCCAAATAACTACCAATTGTGATAAGTAGGATTTTTATAGTTCCGATCTGGTAACTCTAACTTTAAAAACATTTGAAAAAAATTACTCTATTGTTACTTTCCAGATTGATATATAGCAATAGCACTTAGACCAGTGTTTCTCAACCTTGGAAGCTTGAAGATGGGTGGACTTCAACTTCCAGAATCCCCCAGCCAGCACTGCTGGCTGGGGGATTCTGGGAATTGAAGTCCACCCATCTTCAAGCTTCCAAGGTTGAGAAACACTGACTTAGACTTATATACCACTTCACAGTGCTTTGCAGTCCTCTCTAAGCAGTTTACAGAATCAGCATAGAGATAGCCCTTGATTTACAACAATTCATTTAATGACCATTCAAAGTTACAACAGCATTGAAAAAAATGACTTATGACCATTTTTCCACACTTACAACTGTTGCAATATCCCCATGGGCACATGATCAAAATCCAGATGCTTGGCAACCGGTTCAGCTTTGCTGATCACATGAGCTTGCTTTTGACAAGCAAAGTCAATGGGAAAGACAGATTCACTTAACAACCACGTTACTAAATTATTCACGTAACAACTGTGGCAACGAAAGTTGTAAAACGGAGCAAACTCATTTAAGAAATGTTTCGCTTAGCAACATAAATTTGGGCTCAATTGTAGTTCTAACTCAAAGACTGTATTGCCCTCCAACAATTTGAGTCCTCATTTTACTGACCTCAGAAAGATGGAAGGCCGAGTTAAGCTTGAGCTGGTCAGAATTGAAGGAATCAAACTTTTGCACTCAAAAGCCCAATTGGGCTTATTATGAGGGGAAGTCTTATTTTGGGGAAAACAGGGTTTTTGTAGCTGAGAATATTTGATTCTGAATATTTGTAGCTGAGAAAAGCCAGGATATACAGCTTGTATTCTAATATGCAGTGATGCATGTCCAAAGCAGGTTAATATTACAATTTTTTTTTAAAAAAAACTATTTTAATTGTTATGTTGTAGAATGGGCCAAGGGCTGGAACAAACTAACCATTAACATTTGTCATCACTATCATCATCTACAAAAAATATTTGTATAACACTTATTTTGAAAATCCTTCACTATTTAAGACAGTGAAAATAATATAAGATAAAAGCAGAATAAAGGCACAGTAAAAAAAAAGATTATAAAGATAATAATCTTTATAATTATATATAAAGACTTCTAATTTCTCAAATATAATTTGGACAAAAGCCCAAATATGGGGCGAGATTAAGAACCAAGGGAATACCCCATCTGGCCTTGCCTCTTCTGATTCAATGGTTGCACAGGTGCAGTTGGGATCTCCAACATGCTGAAGGTTTTATGCAGGGGCTTCCTTTGAAATCACAGTGGTAAACATCTGTAGATATCAACAATGAGGTGGCAATGGAAGGATGTGATCTCCCTTGTTTTTCCATTCTTCAGTGTCTGCCACGGCCTAAATCAAAAGGAGAGCAAAACCTCTGAGAAATAAAACACCACTCAGATCTTTTCTAGAAGTCAATGTGCCAGTTTGAATGGGGCCACATTCTGCTGTATTCTATAATCTCTTTCTATAAATAAGTCTTCAACAATTCATGCTCTAGTTCTGTCCTCTCTCTCTCTCTCTCTCTCCCTTCCCTCTTCCCTCTTTCCCTCTCCTCCCTCCCTCCCTCTCTCTCTCTCTCTCCCCCCCCTCCCTCTCTCTCTCTGTGAAAGAATATTTCCTTCCTTTACTGAACTTCATGTGCTGATCTTTGTTATTCAAGCCTCCTTTTTACCATTTTTTGGGGTAAAGACACTACTGAATTCCCAAGAAAACAGAATTCTAAAGCCACGCAGACAGCTTCATTCCTTATAAATAAAAACAAGGAGCAATATTGTTTACCTGAGAAACAAGGAAACGTGAATATCTGTGGAGTGTTATATTTTATGCGTTTTTAAATGGCATATCAAGCCTCAGTTTTTCTTTGAAATAGGCACCTCTGTTTGCGGCAGACAGACTTATTTTTTCTTCAGGTGTTGATTTTATTCTTCAATTCCATATTTACTGATTTCCTCCAGTCAACCTCCATTACCTCAACATCTTTTGAAACTTTTTTCTCCCTGAACATCTAGGGCAGGGCTAGCTGTTCGCGGCGTCACATTTTTGTCACATGACGTATCGCAACTTTTTCCCATTTCACTAAACTGGGAGTGGGCGTGGCCAGCACGTGATGCATCTGACCTACGGGCCGCGAGTTTCACACTCCTCATCCAGGGCATTGATATCAAATTATTCACATTTGGATATGTCACCAAGTGAGGGCTTTAATTGATCAAGAAAGACCAAGTTCAGGGAAGAATAACTTCCATTTAATAATTTAATTTTTATTTAATATTTTATTAATAATTATTATATTATTAATAAATATTATTATATTTATTTAATAATTGTATTTAATAATTTAATTAAACCCCATCTTTATTATTTTTATAAATAACTCAAGGCAGCTAACATAACTAATATTCCTCCCTCCTTCCATTGTCTCCACAACAACAACCTTGTGAGGCGAGTTGGGCTGAGAGAGAGTTTATGACTGGCTTCAAAGTCACCCAGTTGACTTTCATGGCTAAGGTAAGACTAGAACTCACAGTCTCCTGGTTTCTAGCCTTGTGACTAACTTTCTCCCCTCTTTCCTTTGTTGAAAGAAGGTACTATTATTTTCCAAGCTATGAGTTAGGAAATGATAATGCATTCACACTGTAATTTCCTACATCAGGAAGTGTTTGTTCTTGCCAAAAACAGTCTGTACTTTCTGTAGTTTTTAATCAAAACTGCATTTCCTCCGCATTTTAATGTAATGTAACAACTTATTTGATTCTACCTCATTGATCCTTTTTTTTAGTCATATAAAATGAGGCAGATCCAGCTAAGATTAATCAACAGGCTCAAATATTTGGCTGATTATTCTGGAAGGCACTTAGATTAGAGAAAGCTGATATACTGATGTCTTTCTCAAGAGGTTATGCACATAAAGTCTAATGGAGGTATAAAGGACAGGCCGGGGTTGCCAGTCAATCAGAAAAAAAGCTGGGCTGACCGTTTTATTTCCAATGAAACGAGGGACAATATTATTAAGTCTTAGATCTACATACATTCAAACTCACACCCATGTGCCTGCACAGCCATTTTTTAAGTTATATATTTCAGATGAACAGATAGATATCATGTAGGATTCAATTTGGGTCGGTTGGCAGACAGCCAGCTCCAAATTCTGGAAGCTGACGTCCACAAGTCTTAAAGTTGCTAAGGTTAGACACCCATAATCTGGACTGAGTCAGATCCTGCTAAATCTTCCCTAGATCTCTGTTTCATCTAAGTTTTTAAGATTATACAGTTTTGTGTAATGCACCAACTAAGGCCACTGTTTTTCATTTTTAAAATATACTGTGTTTCCCTGAAAATAAGACCCTGTCTTATATTTTTTTTCGAACCCTGAAATAAGCCCTTGGTCTTATTTTCAGGGAGGTCTTATTATTTTGGGGTGCATGGAGCAAGATGGGGCTCCTCTTGTTGTCTTACCTGATTTCCAGCTCTGCATTTAAATATTTTCAGGGAGGGCTTTTTTGGGGGGGGAGGCTTATTTTAGCACATGCGCTCAAAAGTCCGATTGGGCTTATTATCAGGGGATGTCTTATTTTCAGGGAAACAGGGTATCATTAGCTCCTCTCTAATTTTGCTTTCACAGACAGAACATTACAACCTAGATCATCCTGGGCATTAGGATATTTTATTTCAACTTTATTTGTTGAAGAGCCTTTGTCTTTGTACAAACTAAGTAGTAATCTATGAGTAAACATTATGGAAACAAAACAGTATAAGTCTCATCTTATACTGTACATGATGGCTTCTTCTCATAATTTATCATGATAAAAGGCTTGTGCCTTTAAGGCACGCAGCCCTCCCAAGCTCCGTTTTCACTGGCAGAGAGTTGCAGGAGGCCATCCCAGCCGAAAACGGAGATTAGGAGCCTGTTTTCACTGGCAGAGACACTGGGAGTCGGCCCTTCACTGTTTCCGGGGCCAGATCTAAGCACTCCTCCCGGGCTGGATCTGGCCTGCGGGCCTTCAGTTTGACCCCTGCTTTAAACTATCTTGGATGGTTTCAGTGGAGAGCAAACAAGGATGGTAATCCAAACTTCAAACTATCAAAGAGAACCAGGGGTATTTCTCAAGCAGAAAGTTTTTCTTTTGTCCATTAAAAGGAGGATGTCTACATAGTAGGAGAAAAAAAAACCAGGTGAAATCCCACCACTCAGATAATTTAAAGACTAAATTATGTTTCAGTAGAAATCCTGAACCTGGTTCTATGCAAGTCTTCCCAGCTTTCTGTAGCCCTATCTTGCCAGCTTTGGTCCTGGCTCGTATTTCTAGTTCCTCCAAGGCCCCCATGCTGGTAGTTTGAAAATAAAACTCACCTTTTCCTTTGATCAGCTTGAGAGTGACATAAATTTTTACTGGTGCTCTGTTTCTCTATTTTCCCTCAGCTGGCTTTTTTCCTGACAGTGGCTAAATATCATTTTAAAAAGCTATTACTAGTCCTATCGGTAAAGCAAGGTGAGAAGGAGGCTACATTTCTGTCAGTCAAAGGGCTTCGACTATTATAAATAGACTCCAAGGCTATGGAGTGTTTCCCTACAAACAAACCTAGTTATTCAACATTACATTCCCTGTTAGTTTGTTATTACAGAAATATGCTGAACAGTTGCAGCCAAAAAGTGGTGTATTGCTTCTCTCAAGTTATTCCACACAGGCCTTTTTCCTCATGATCCCACACAAGAATAAGGTGGTTCATTATAAATTCAATTCTTCTGGTTGCAAATGCTGGGATTCCATGGAGTCATTTTTTTCATCATCTGGAGATTAGATTAGATTAGATTAGATTAGATTAGATTAGATTAATACAGTTGGAAGGGACCTTGTAGGTCATCTAGTCCAACCCCCTGCCCCAGCAGGAGACCCTACACCATTTCCGACAAATGGCAGTCCAATCTCTTCCTGAAAGCCTCCAGTGATAAAGCTCCCACAACTTCCGAAGGCAAGCAGTTCCATTGGTTGATTGTTCTCACTGTCAGAAAATTTCTCCTTATTTCTAGGATGAATCTCTCCTTGATCGGTTTCCATCCATTATTCCTTGTTTGGCCTTCAGGTGCCTTGGAAAATAGCTTGATCCCCTCCTCTCTGTGGCAGCCCCTCAAATATTGGAACACCGCTATCATGTCTACCTTGGTCCTTCTCTTCACTAGACTAGCCATGCCCAGTTCCTATAACCGTTCTTCATATGTTTTAGTCTCCAGTCCCCTAATCATCCTGGTTGCTCTTCTCTGCACTTTTTCTAGAGTCTCAACATCTTTTTTATAGTGTGGTGACCAAGATGATGATGATGGCGACAATGGTTACATTTTTTTTTTTAGTTCTTTCAAGTCATTGTTGATTCTGGTAACTGCCTAGACGAGGGGTGTCCAACTTTGGCCACTCTAAGACTTGTGGACTTCAACTTCCAGAATTCCCCTTGGCTGGCTGGGGAATTCTGGGAGTTGAAGTCCACAAGTCTTAAAGTGGCCAAGGTTAGACAGCCTGGCCTAGACTATATATCTCTCTCAAAGTAGCAAACATACCCAATTCTACCCAATATTGCATCCTAATTCCTTTAGTTTCTTTCCTCCCAGAGCTACTGAACTGCTGTACTTCCATAGTATCTTCTACCACTCTTAGGCATATACAGTTAAGTTAATTTTCCAGATATCGACTGCCTTTTTATTTGGGGTTTTAGTTGTTTTTGCTGAAAAATCAAGTGCATCATGTCCAGGCTGAAGGAAAAGCTGAATGCTATTTTTGTACTCACAGGCTGGTCAGCCAGAGGGTGATCTAGCTGGTACATCTGGAGTTCTTGGTGGCTGAAAGAAGTATCAAGAATTGACCTGAGGTTTTATGGAGCAAAGCTGAAGTCTCCAAATTGGTGTTTGGAACCTATGATCTGTAGTTTTACACTGAGACATTTGCATACATGGACACAAGCAGTTTTATTTTTATGTTTTAGTTAAGATATTTATACTTTGCTTTCTGCTTCTAAATGTAGAGATTTAAAGTAGGTATTATAAGCTTTTTTGACAAAACAAAAGAGAACAAATCACAGAGAATCTGGAGATGTGGAATCCTAATGAATAAATAGGAGAATGGATGAGCCACCATTTTATTAGGTAAAGAATTATTTTGTGGGGTCCTTGTGGCTCTCTGAGATTGGTTGTTTTCTTGAAGACATTTAATTACCTGACTAGGTAACATCATCAGTGGTAGAAGGAGTGATGTTTTCTTTCTGTTTATATACAAACTGCCAATGTTCATAGGAATGTTCTTGGTGTTTAGGCTGTTGTTTAGGTCCCATGTTTAGGCTGTTGCTTACAGATTGATTGTCTGAGTTTGTAGTTCCTTAACTGGTACATTGTTTACTGCTTGAATTATTTTATTATTATTCTTTAGCACAGAATCAGTAATTATTTTTAGGAGAAGGATGAGGCTTTCAAGTACATTAATACAGTCCTTGTCTTACAACCAGGGGTGAAATCCAGCAGGTTCTGACAGGTTCTGGAGAACCGGCAAATACCACCTCTAGCTGGCCCCAGAGTGGTGTGGAAATGGAGATTTTGCAATATCCTTTCCCCAGGAGAGGGGTGGGAATGGAGATTTTGCAGTATCTTTCCCCTGGAGTGGGGTGGGAATGGAGATTTTGCAGTATCCTTCCCCTGCCACGCCTACCAAGCCACACCATGCCCACCAAGCCACGCCCACAGAACCAGTAGTAAAAAAAAATTGGATTTCACCACTGCTTACAACCGTTCATTTAGTGAACATTCAAAGTTACAGTGGCATTGAAAAAAAGTGATGTACAACTGGTTCTTGCATTTATGACCATTGCAGCATCCCCACAGTCACATCAGTGGTGGGTTCCTCCCGGTTCCGCCCGGTTCCGCCGAGCCAGTAGTGGTGACGATATGACGTCACCGAACCGGTTCTGGCTGCCCCGCCCCCCCGCCCCCTGCATTATTCTTACCTTTTATTTGGCCCCACCCCCAATCTATTGCTGCCTCCTGAGTCCCAGCTGATTGGCTAGAGGGAAAAAAACTGTTTAAATTCTTGCCTTGGGGCTTCAAAGGGCCGCCCTACAGCTGATCAGTGTTAAAAGAAAACAAATTAGTAGACCGGTGCCTGCAAAAATAAATGAGTAGACCGGTGCCTGCAAAAACAAATGAGTAGACCAGTACAGCTCTGCAAGCAGTTAAAAGCCTGGTAGACCAGTACCTCTGCTAAATCCTAAAGAATTGTCACATGACCATCAAGCCATGCCCACAAGACAAGCCACGCCCACAGAACCGGTAGTAAAAAAATTTAGAACCCAACCTTGGATCACATGATGTTGGTGTGTGGCAATCAGCATATATTTACAATGGTTACAGCATGCCGGGGTCATGTGATTGCCATTTGCAATCTTCCCAGCCAAGCAAAGTGAATGGCGGAAGCCAGATTCTTTTTACAACTGTGTGGTTCACTTAACAACTGCATTGATTTGGTTAATAACTGTGACCAAAAAAAGTTTATAAAATTTGACTTAACTTACTTAATGCTTGGTTAGCAATGCAAAGTCTGGTCCCAATGGTCGTAAGTCAGGAACTACTTGTGTAAAAAACAAATTATGTGTATGTGTATCAGAATTGAACTGTTGGGTTCTTGGTGTTTTCTGAGTTTGGTTGTTCTGTGGATGTTTTATTCCATGTTAGGTAAAAACATCAGTGCATAGGAGGATCGAGTTAGCAGACTGCTTATATATTGGCTTGTCCTGCCAATCTTTGTTGGGGTTTCTTCTTTGACTATTTAACTGGTACGGTTCCTGTTCATCTGGGTATTAGCTGCTTGGAAGAACGTATTTTGGGATGTTTATTTCCTTCTTTCACTGTTGGTTGTGTCTTTTAAAGGTCACAAAGACGAGATTTATTTCTGTGTATCTGTTGATGGCTACTTCGTCTGAATGCCAGGGCTTCCCTAACATTTGTGGATTTGGCTTGGTCCAGAATGTCAACACTTTTCCTAATTGTGACTGAATTTGTATATCTGTTGAGAGCTTTTCTTAATCCAACATTTTAAACTTTAATTGGCTTTTTTAAATTTTTTCTAAAATTCCTTAAGCTCTCAACACAAGCTATTTCACGAAGAACAAACCAGGAACATTAAAAAAACAAACAAACCCACATATCTTTTATTTGAAAGAGCAAACTGGGCTCCATTTTTGAATAGGCAGTCTATTCACTTTGAAGAAGAAGCAAATCTGCTTCTTAACGATCAAAGAATTGATCTGGAGAAAGCAGAGTAGAAGTAGGCTTGGTTAGTTCTTGGATGGAAACCATCAAGAAATCCTTGAACTGCAGACCAGGAAATTGGGAAAAAGAACACTCCAGAAATAGGCAATGACAGATTGGTTACATATTGCAGATAGGCAAACTGCATGAATATATAGACATCCAAATCCAGTTTTGAGTAAAAGAAGTCCTCTCTAGGAAGTGTTTACTTTTAGCATTGGGAAAGCAATTTAGTAGCAAGCTCCCGAGGACCAGATTGAGCACGCAGATGACTAATCCCATCTAAAAGTAGATGGAAGTCCAGGAGAGCCAGATGATTAAATTTCTGAGTAAATTCAGCTCTCCCCATCTCTTTAAATAAATAGCCACCGTGGAATTGGAATTACTTCAATGCTTTTGTTCTTAGAATATTCCTGGGGTGGGGGTGGGATGGGGGTGAGGAACACAGCATGGTAGTGCAGAAGGAACACACACACAGAGATACACACAGGCCACACATATACAACAACCTTAAGTCCCCCTCCATATGATTATAGAAAGTCTTCCAGGATTCAGGAAAGAAAGTCCAAAGCATAGAAAGTCTGGATAATTAGACATTATTAGAGATTTTGTATAGCATTAATTAATTAATTAATTATAATAAATAAATAATAAGATGTTCAAAGAATTGAGGCCTTTGAATTATGGTGGTGGAGAAGACTCCTGCGAGTCCCTTGGACTGCAAGGCGATCAAACCGGTCAGTCCTAGAGGAGATCAACCCTGACTGCTCTTTAGAAGGCCAGATCCTGGAGATGAAATTCAAATATTTTGGCCACCTAATGAGAAGGAAAGACTCACTGGAGAAGAGCCTAATGCTGGGAAAGATTGAGGGCAAAAGAAGAAGGGGACGACAGAGAATGAGGTGGCTGGATGGAGTCACTGAAGCAGTCGGTGTGAGCTTAAATGGACTCCAGAGGATGATAGAGGACAGGAAGGCCTGGAGGAACATTGTCCATGCCAGGCAGCCGGCAGGCAGCTGAAGTAGACTGCAGTACTGCATTCTAACCACTGTGCCACCTCAGCTATAGAACCCT
Organism: Pantherophis guttatus; assembly: GCF_059756535.1. Classification (NCBI taxonomy): domain Eukaryota; kingdom Metazoa; phylum Chordata; class Lepidosauria; order Squamata; family Colubridae; genus Pantherophis; species Pantherophis guttatus. The sequence goes on from NC_142064.1 coordinate 80,711,445, forward strand.
GGTGATATGGTTAAAGTGCAGTATTGCAGGCAATTGTGGTTGAGTCTGTCCGTGTATTGTAAGGAGTTTTCACTGTGTTTTCTGACTGCTATGTAGGGTTCATGGATGTGCTCTGTTACTTTTCTCCCTGTCTGTCATACATAGTGGCTGTTACAGTTCTTACACCATATGCTGTACAATAGATGCCTTCTAGGTTTATTTCATTTGTTTGGGATTAAGATTTAGTTGATGCTGTGTGGTTGTAACAGTCCCTTAGTTGTTTCTGATACGTTCTTGATGTATGGTAGTATCTTTGCCATAGCTCAGTATGGTTTTGCTGTAGTGGGTTGAGTGGTCAGGCATTTTGTGATAACGTTTCATGGGTCAAAAGATGCTTTTAAATCTTGTAAAACATCTATGATATCAAGAGAATCTCAGCAGAGGTACATAATTGGTGACTGGAAAGAGTGAACTTTTTACTTTCATTTGAGATTGTGAATGAGACATTTGGGTTATGAAGTTCACATCAGGTAATGTGGATTGCATTGTCATCATCTAGTTTATCCTCATTCTGAATAATTTGCATGCTGTTATTGGTGGTGCAATGGATATAATGCAGTATTGCAGGCAAACTCTCTGCACAGTCTGCAGTTCAATCCTAATGGGGCTCAAGGTTGACTCAACCTTCCATCCTTCCGAGGTCGGTAAAATGAACACCCAGATTGTTGGGGGCAATACGCAAATCATGCTTCTGTATGATAAACCGTCCTGAGAGTGCTGCAAAGCACTATGGAGCAATATATAAACCTAAGTGCTATTGCTACTGCTAGTGTTTTGGAATTTAAAAAAAGTAGAGAAAAGACATCACAAAAAACAGACAAGAGAAGCAAAAAATACCTTTTAGACCCGTGATGACGAACCTATGGCATGCATGCCAGAGGTGGCACGCAGTGACCTCTCTGTGGGCACACGAGCTGTCGCCCCAGTTCAGCTCCACCGCGCATGAGTGCGTGCCTCCCGCCAGCCAGCTGGTTTTTGGGTCTCTTCTGAACATGAGTGAGGGGGCATTTGGGGGGGGCGTGTGCATGTGGGAGGATGTGGTTCATGCGGGGGGGTGCTTGCATGCATGGGACACGTGCAGGGGGTTACACGCACATTGCATTTTGGGGATTCAGGCACGTGTATGTATTTGTGCGTGCACACGCGTTCTTTGGGCACTCGGTCCAGAAAAGGTTAGCCATCACTGCTTTAGACCAAGCCGTCTGAATTCCATGTATTCAGTTGTGGCAACTGTTTATTCGTTTACTTATTTATGGTCTAAGATCAAATCACAAAATTTAAAATACATCACACTATTAATATTTACATACAAATAATGCAGACATGTATAAGAGGGAGAAATCCAATAAAATTAACAATTCATCGGAGGCACCAAAAGGTCTCTATAAGCTAAGGCTGTACAGATAATGTAGATAAACATTTTGCTATTTTGCTTCGAAACACCTGGCTATGGTCTTTTAGTAAAAATACCTCAATCTCCTCTTTGTGAGTGGAGCTTATCTCGCTCAGAGAGGGTGTATAAACTGACCCACACATCAACAACATGTCTTATATGCAAGACTAAATTCTGGATTGATTGGCAGGCATACTCATAAACAAGTAATCTTCTGTGTGTCAAAATCAGCCAAAGCTGTGCATTGCCAGCTATTTAAAACTCACACAATGAACTGGAACGCTAGGGTTGCAATCCTCATTTTAAATGCTAAATTCTCACCAGCAGTGAGAAGTGGAATGGAGCAATATGTATTATTATTGTTTTATTTCCTCCATTAATTAGAATCATACCTTATAACAGCTGTCCTGACAACGTATTTCCATTCTGTTTATTTCTGAAGCAAAGTAAGCCGAAGTTTAAGAAATTCCATTTTTTTTTCATGAAGCCCTATCATGTATAAGCCATCCAGATAACAATACTCATCTGCAAATGCCAAAAAGTTAATTATTGAAGTATTTTTCAGTTTGTTTTAATGTGATGTCAAAAAAATAATAATAGAAGTTATTGGAGTGCAACGGAAGCTCTGAAATGAAAATGGAAGAAAATGTCGGCTCTATTAATATTTGCAATGAGATTTTTTTAAAAAAATAAAAAATGCTCAATTTTTTTTAAATGCTTCCCAATCAAACCACATCTATAATCGTGTCCCAATTGAGTTCCTGCCCTCCTCATTTTTCTTGATTTAAATATTTTAGTGAGTTTAATTACCACTACAAATGACTGAACAAATCATAAATGTCAACAGAGGGATTAAAAACAAGAAAAGATCTTGTCCAATTTTTCTATAAAATTATACAAACATGAACTAGTCAATGGCAAACACCTTTAAAGTTCAGTTGTTTCCATGGAAGAAATGTAACTACTCCTTTATGCTCTTCTTGAAATGTATGTAACTGGAAAGTTCTTAATTTGATCCATGAAGCCTCATACATTCCTATAAAACAGCATTAAGAATAACTTCCAATGGAGTATACCCACTGATGGAATGGCTACACCAAAAATGACTGCATTAACAAAGGGATAGAATCAGGGTCTTGTGATTCATTTCATGAATTCATTTAGTACCACTTTATAATGCCTTGGTAAGACCACACTTGGAATATTGCATCCAGTTTTGGTTGCCACAATATAAAAAAAGATGTTGAGACTTTAGAAAGAGTGCAGAAAAGAGCAACACAGATGATCAGAGGACTGGAGGCTAAAACATATAAATAAATAATGGGTGCTGGAATTAGGGTTGTCTAGTTTAATGAAAAGAAGGACTAGGGGTGATATAAATAAAATAAATAAATAAATAAATAATTTTATTTCTATACCGCCCTTCTCCCGAAGGACTCAGGGCGGTGTACAGCCTATTAAAAACACAAAACAACATCAGTTAAAATAGTTTAAAATTATTAAATAAATTCGGCTAAATTTTAAAACCCCAGAAATTTAAAACCCAATTTAAAAATGTTATGTTGATAGCCCAGCCTGGCGGAACCACAGGGTCTTTAGTGCGCAACGAAATACCCGGAGGTCGGAGATCTTACGTATTTCCGGGGGCAGTTCATTCCACAGGGCTGGGGCACCCACAGAGAAGACCCTCCCCCTGGGTGTCACCAGCCGACATAACTTGGCCGATGGCACCCTGAGGAGGCCCTCTCTGTGGGAGCGAACTGGCCGGTGGGAGGCTATTGGTGGCAGAAGTCGGTCTTGAAGGTACCTGGGTCCTATGCCATGGAGTGCTTTAAAGGTGGTAACCAGCACCTTGAATCGCACCCGGAAGACCACTGGGAGCCAGTGCAGCTCACGCAGGAGGGGTGTCACGTGGGTGCAACGGGTTGCGCCCATAACCACCTGCGTGGCCGCATTCTGGACCAGCTGGAACCTCCGAGTGCTCTTCAAGGGGAGCCCCATGTAGAGAGCATTACAATAGTCCAGCCGGGAGGTGACAAGGGCGTGAGTGACCGTGCGCAAGGCATCCCGGTCCAGAAAGGGCTGCAACTGGCGAATCAGGCGAACCTGATAAAAGGCCCCCCTGGCCACGGCCGTCATATGCTCTTCTAAAGACAGCCGTGCATCCAGGAGGACACCCAGATTGCGAGCCCTCTCTGTGGGAGGCAGGGATTCACCCCCAATAGTCAGCGATGGCACCTGCTGACTATATCGGGACACCGGAAGCCACAGCCACTCAGTCTTGGAAGGGTTGAGTCTGAGCCTGTTCCTCCCCATCCAGACCCGCACGGCCTCCAGGCAGCAAGACATCACTTCAAGGGCATCGTTGGGGTGGTCAGGGGTGGAGATGTACAGCTGAGTATCATCAGCATACAGCGTACAGTGTACAGCATACAGATGACACTATGATAGCAGTGTTCCAATAGCTCAGAATTAGCTATTGAAGAGGGAGTCAACCTATTAACCAAAGCATCTGAAGGCAGGACAAGAAACAATTAATGGAAACTGAACACAGAAAGAAGCAACCTAGAATTAAGAAGACATTTCCTGACATTTAGAACAATTAATCAGTTGAATGGCTTGCCTCCAGAATTTGTAGGTGCTCCAACACTAGAAGTTTTTTTTCAGAAGAGATTGGACACATTTGCTTGAAATGGTATAGGGTTTCCTATTTGAGTAGGGGATTGAACTAGAAGGTCTCCAAGGTCCCTTCCAATTCTGTTACTCTATTATATATATAAAAAGATCCAATATGATATTTTAATAAACTGTTGGAGCAGGTTGGGAGAACCCTTTGAGATACAAAGGGAAAATTAGGACATGCAATGTTGACTGTGGGAATCGGACAACTTGCCCTAGCCAACTTGCTGCGGCCAACTGACCAACTCACCATGGCCAACTCACCATGGCCAACTCACCATGGCCAACTCACCATGGCCAACTTGCTGCGGAACAACTTGCCATCGCCAACTCACTATGGGACAATTTAACCATTCAATTATTTTAATTTTTCCATTCGCATTTCATTCTGTCCCTCCGTTTGCAACCTTTCTTTAATTATTTTATTCCACCATTTCTTTGATATTAATGTAACTCTTGTCCTGCAGAGAGTTGGCTGTGGTGAGTTGGCTATGGCAAGTTGACCATGGCAAATTGTCATAGATCCATTGACTGTGTCCCCATGGAGAACTGATTTCATTTAGAAGATAGTTCTAAAAAAGAATGTAGAGAAAAATATTTTCCTGATTTAAAAAAAATGTGTTCATTTAATCTGATGAAAGAATTATGCTCCAGAAATTCTTTTCTATAGAATTTCGGGTCAGTTCTGATGGTGAAATAAGGTGCCTATGCCTATTTATTTATGAAGGTGGCCAAGAAGAATTAGTGCATATTCTGCATTTCACTGTACAACTATCTCTCTATGTCCATCAGCCTATGAGTCAAAAAGCATCTCATTGAGGGTTCCTCTTCCATTGGGAAAAAAACCACATTGGGACCAATTCACACATTTCTCAATCATCATAGAGTAACTGCTTACAGTTGCCCAACTATATATTTTTCAATTTTTTCCTGAATCATTGGAAGAATAAGCTAAGCCAAAGAAATTTCCTTATTGCTTAACAAGATCCCATATCAATTATACCCAGTATAATATCATAATGCATTGCAAGCTTGAACAAATGGCAAGAAGAATTGTATAATACATCTATAAGAAGTTTTATTTCTGAAGGGAGTTAAAATCAAGCTTTCTACAAAAGGCTAAAGTTATCACACTTCACTTCAAAGGCTTCATCTACCATTCAAAACAGGGGAAAGAAGATTACCAGAATGTACCTCAGATTCTTTGAACTAATGGCCTCTCTAGTCTACTTAGCATTTCATTAAAATAATATCACATTATACCTTCTGTAATTGATCCTACAAAACAGTAGAGCTGAACAGAAAGAAGTAACATTAAGAAGGAATTAATAATATCTTAGCACCATCCTAGTACAGAATTTCTCTTTGAAGCATGAGAGCTTTATAGAAGGAAGGAAGGAAGGAAGGAAGGAAGGAAGGAAGGAAGGAAGGAAGGAAGGAAGGAGAAAAGAAGTGAAACAATAGTGGTACAAAAAGTTATAAATTTCTAAGGTAGTCTAGGATTCAATTAAACCTACCCACATTTTAGCTAGGAGTGTGCAAGCAAGCAAGAAAACAGAATTAAATAATGTAATCTTGAGAAGAGCAGCATTTTAAATTCCTGAACGCAATATTTCTGTCCAAGATGACATTTGTACAGGAAAAATATATAGTATTAGGAAAACCAATGTTCAATTAGATAATAAATGATGATTGAATTAAACTGAATTTAATATTTCCTTGCAGGGCATTTCAAAGCCCATTGTTAGCCAAGACACTTTTTCATAATTCTAAATGCTACTGATAACAATGAAAACATTTTTCCCCAATCCAAATTAGACTGCAGAAAATACGACTTCAGTAACAAGAGTTGTCAATGCCTGGAATGCACTACCTGATTCTGTGGTTTCTTCCCCAAACCCCCAAAACTTTAACCTTAGACTGTCTACTGTCGACCTCACCCCATTCCTAAGAGGTCTGTAAGGGGCGCGCATAAGTGCACCAGCATGCCTACCGTCCCTGTCCTAATGTTTTCTTTTATTCATATCCTTTTCATATATTTATAATTATGTTTACACTTGTATCTGTCATAAAATACATGCTTGACGAAAATAAAAATAAATAAAAACGGTGGTCGCTCTCTGATCTATGGACCATTTATCTCCATAAAGGTAGAGAAAAGACTTAACTAGGTGTGCGACAGTTCTCTATCAGGCTTGGTATATTACTGATAGCTCTGTTTTCTAGTTCATGTTTATAAACCAGTAAATTGAACTGTAGAGGGATGCGGTGGCTCAGAGGCTAAGACGCTGAGCTTGTTGATCGAAAGGTCGGCAGTTCAGCGGTTTGAATCCCTAGTGCTGCATAACAGGGTGAGCTCCCGTTCCTTGTCCCAGCTTCTGCCAACCTAGCAGTTCGAAAGCACGTAAAAAATGCAAGTAGAAAAATAGGGACCACCTTTGGTGGGAAGGTAACAGTGTTCCGTGCGCCTTTGGCATTTAGTCATGCCGGCCACATGACCACGGAGAAGTCTTCGGACAGCGCTGGCTCTTTGGCTTTGAAACAGAGATGAACACTGCCCCCTAGAGTCAGTAATGACTAGCACATATGTGCGAGGGGAGCCTTTACCTTTAAATTGAACTCTATCCAGGCTTTGTTTTTTTTCTTCAACAAGTGCAGTTAATTATAATAAAATGTGCTTTAAGTGCATGCATCCCACCTTAATGGAATATGCAACAAAGCACTTTTAAGAGAAAAGAGACGTTCATTCCAACCCTGTCATGCTATATTCTATGTTCTAATAGGGTGGAAGGGACCTTGGAGGTCTTCTAGTTCAAACCCTTGCTCAAGCAGGAAAGCTTAGAGCATTTCAGACAGGTGGCTATCCAGTCTCTTCTTAAAAGCCTCCGGTGACAGGGCACCACAACATCTGAAGGCATGGCATTCTACTGGTGAATTGTTCTCACCATTAGGAAGTTTCTCCTTAATTCCAGGTTGCTTCTCTCCTTGATTAGTTTCCATCCATTGTTTATTGTTTTGCTTTCTGGTGCTTTGGAAAATAAGCTGACCCCTTCATCTTTGTGGTAGCCCCTAAGAATATTGGAACACTGCTATTATGTCACTCCGAGTCCTTCTTTTCATTAAACTAAACATAGCCAATTCCTGCAACTGTTCTTCATAAGTTTTAGCCTCCAGCCCTCTAATCATCCTCATTGCTCTTCTCTGTACTCTTCCCAATGTCTCAACATCTTTTTTGTATTGTGGTGACCACAACTGGATGCACTATTCCAAGTGTGGTCTTACTAAGGCTTTGTAAATGGCTGTCCAGTCTCAAAAATTGATATTGTTGTTGGATAAACATCCTGCTGATGAAAAAAACCCAACAGAAGCCAACAAAAGCCCTCTTCTCTGGTCTTTTCTTTTGCCTTTTTACACATTTCTAAAATATGTTTTGGGAGGCTAGTAGAATCACCAAAAACCAGAGCTTCTCTTCTTTGTTGTCAATAGATTTGTGAGCAAAATGCTATCTGGGAATACTTTCAACAGAGGAATAAAACCTTGAATCTATACCAGAGTGATCGTTGTAGAAATATGAAAGGATGCCTTGGACTTTAATCATCATCTGTTATTTCATTTTGAATGGCCTTCCCCAACCACCTATTTCCAAGGTTTCTGATGTATGTGCACGTTGAGTACACATTTCCAGGATCTTATCTATTCTATTCTACGAGAGCTTAAAGAAAATCTAATACTTCAAAAGGCCAAAGGCAAAGCTTAGAAAAGTAATAGTTTATTTATTGCAGAAGAACTACAATGACTTGAGAACATACATTGGGGGAATTTGAATCATACATAAGCTGAGAATGCTACTCTGTCAGGGGAATTGGAATCAAACATAGACTGCAATAAACATGAAGATGCAATATGGTGGCACGATTCTGTGAAAATAACACTGGTATTTATAGGAGTTTTACTAGAAAAGATGGGGGGAAAGAAGGCTAAAGTTGTCCCAAATGCTGAACTGGAACAGGTCCAGCTGGAAGGGATTCAGGAGGAAAATCAGCTAAAAGCCTCAGGAGGATTTCCAGAGGTTGAGTTTTCAGTGAAAGGAGATTAATGTGTTTGTCAATCAATTAGAAGAAATGGGAGATTGTAGGAAAGCAACCCTGACTTTTTTTTCTGGCTTGGGTGTGATGGATGTTGGCTTAGTTTCTTCTGAAGACAGATAGGGAAAAATGAGGGGTGGGTGGGTGCGTGGAGCGGCTTTTATCCCTTCATCAGGGAATTTAGCAAATTAAAAGGAAACAAAACTCATTGTGAGGTGGCCTGATTGAATTTGTGAAATCTTTGCTAAAGTATCTAATGGGTACAAAGGGGGGTGGGGGGGAAGGTTCCTGGGATGACAACAAATCGGCAAAACAAGGCGATTTGACCAAAATATCCGTCACCTAAAATTTATTTCAAACAATAGCACTTTGCTGCACTGATCAGATTTAGCAATATCAGCACAATGTAAAACACTCCAACACTAGAATCACAAATTATTCCAAGGCCTCAGGATTTAGTCTCTTTTGAACCGAACATGAGAACAATAAGAAAAGCATTGAAAATGTGTATGCATAAATACAGTATACTATATACATGTATTCAGTAAAACTAGTTTACTGTCTAACGTATCATTCTCCTATTTGGCTTAAATAGGAGGATCAAAATCAATATAAAAGTTACTTGGCAACTGTTTTATGTTTCTTACCTTTAAATTGGAGTTCCTAAAAGTGGTCAAAATTGACTCCTAAGGGCTGATGGGTCAATAAATGCCTGCAAGTCAAAAGAGGGTCAGTAAAAGTTTGGAAGGGTCATCAAGTGGTTGTTAAATGATAGAAAGTTGATAGGGTTTAATTTATCTTTTAGGGTGTCTGTAGAGCTCCACTGAACGGTGGCTCAGTGGCTAAGACGTTGAGCTTGTCGATTGAAAGGTCGACAGTTCAGCGGTTCGAATCCCTAGTGCCGCGTAACCGGGTGAACTCCCGTTACTTGTCTCAGCTTCTGACCCCAGGATACATCAACCGTCATAAATATGAACCATTTATCAAGCGTCCAAGTTTTGATCACATGACAGTGGGGACGCTGCAATGGTCGTAAATGTGAAAAACGGTCATTAGTCACTTTTTTCAGTACTGTTGTAACTTTGATCAGTAAACAAAGGGTTGTAAGTCGAGGACTACCTCTTTAGGCATGAGGAATAAATCAGCTTAACTGGAGTTTAAAATGTGGTCCTGATTCTCTGCGCCTGACTCCATCCTTCTGCTTGAGAGCTTTTTCTCTGCTTTTGCTAAAATGGAATGAACCTTTTCCTTTCAACTGTAGACGGTCCATAACAGAAAAACTCAGAGGTCCCTAATACAAATTTGTGCAGGTGAGTGGCTGGTAGTTCTGGGAGTTGTGATGCGGGACCTATGAAGCACAGAAGCCTGGAGAAGAAGGTCTTGAATTTTAGTGTCTTATGTTATTGCAACTTCTTTCCATACTGGTTGGATTAAATAGTATGTGGATGGATAGGTGATAGTAAAAACCTTTTGAATAATAAAATAAAAATGAAATGAAATGAAATGTAATAAAATAAAATAATAAAATAAAATAAAGCAAAATATAAAATAAATAAAAATACAATACAATAAAATAAATAAAAATAAAATAAAATAAAAAATAAAATAATAAAATAAAATAAAATAAAATAAAATAAAGGAATGGAATGGAATGGAATGGAATGGAATGGAATGGAATGGAATGGAATAGAATAGAATAGAATAGAATAGAATAGAATAGAATAGAATAGAATAGAATAGAATAGAATAGAATAGAATAATAAAATAGGGCTTTGTAAGTACTAATGGCTTACTTATTTCCTTCAACTTCAATGACTTAGTAAGTCAGGGTTACCTGGAACAATCCACGCTAGCAGAGGTTTGCATGTGATTGAAGGTTTGAGAATAATTGCAATCCCAGTGAACAGTCTTGGCTGCTTAGCACATTTCTGACAAGCAAATGGCATTTTTCAGTCAGGATGCTTAATTTTGGGTTTGTACATTTCCGGTTTCCCTCGGTTTCCCTTATGTTGGATTTTTGAAATCTCTTTGCTCTTATGCCATTTTTTTTCCTCATAAGAAAATGCAACATTTCTACTGGATGCAACTATAACAAGCTTTCTGTCTAAGAAGCAGGTCTGACAAACACCCCATCCTACTCTCTGTGCAGGAAGATAGACGTGAATTATAACCGGCGTCGTAACAAGTTCATTTTTAAACCCTGCAGAGATTTTAAGAGGTTGACAAGGGTGGAATTATTTACTCTGAGATGGAAGAGGATCCCATCTGATTTCTGTTCCATGTGAGAAAAGAAGAGAAAATTGGTTCCATTTAACTGCTTCCTTTTGGGAGCAAATTTTAAAATCCAGCAAATGTTAATGGTACTTGAGATCAGAGTTTGTCAGATGAAATCCCGAGGTTTTTAGGAATTTAATTCATCTTCTAAAAGCTGAGATGAGCAAGAGGTCTGCTCTATCTTGTTTAGCTTTTATGAAGCCTAGTAGGTTTCATAAAGTAGATAAGGTTCCCTGGTACAGGTAGTCCTCGATTTACAACCACAATTGAGACCAACCTTTCTGTTGCTGAGTTAAACATTTGTTAAGTGAGTTTTGCCCCATTTTACGACCTTCCTTGCCACACTTGTTAAGTGAATCACCGTCGTCGTTATTAAATGAGTCAAATTGTTGTTAAGTGTCTTTGCTCATCAGAAGGTTGCAAAAGAGGATCACATGACCCTCGGGACACTGCAACCGAGAATGGCCAAAGGTCTGAATTTTGATCACATGGCCATGGGGAATGCTACAACAGTCATAAGTGTGAAAACTGGTCATAGGTCACTTTTTTCAGTGCTGTTGTAATGTTGAACGAACTGTTGTAAGCTGAGCACTATCTGTACTTCTGATACAGTGGTGGGTTCCTCCCGGTTCGGTCCGGTTCGGCCGAGCCGGTAGCGGTGACGATATGACGTCACTGAACCGGTTCTCCCCCCTGCCCTCCCACCCCCCCACCCCCCCTCCCACGTTATTCTTACCTTTTATTTGGTCCCACCCCCAATCTATTGCTGCCTCCTGAGTCCCAGCTGATGACTAGAGGGAAAAAAACTGTTTAAACTCTTGCCATGGGGCTTCAAAGGGCCGTCCTACAGCTGATCAGTGCTAAAAGCAAACAAATGAGTCGGGTCGTAAGTGTGAGGACTAGTCGTAAGTGTGAGGACCTTCCAGAAATGACTCTGACCAGCTAGCCATGCCCACGTAGTCACATGACCTCCAAGCCACACCCAAAAAATAACCCACGCCCACAGAACCGGTAGTAAAAAAATTTAGAAGTATAAAATTTAGATATCACATGTAGCCATGCAACAATGCACAGTCACTATGGCTTTCCAGAAAGCCCGTGGAAAGAAACTTCTACTCTTCAGAGAGCTCAGTGAACACCCTGGGCACAGTAAAAGGGGTACAGTAGTGGCCAAAATTGTGGAAACCTTTTGGGGAAAAGTGTATTTTTGAGGTTTGATGGCTAATAGCACCACTTTTTCACTGCTGGAATAGCCTGGGAATAGCCCAGACCAATTGAAAATCTATGGAGCCGACTAAAGAAACTTGTTAGTCAGAAGCGCCCCAGCAATAAAACCCAGTTAATAGAAGCAATCATTCAATCTTGGTTTCACATCAGTGGTGAAATCCAAATTTTTTTACTACCGGTTCTGTGGGCTTGGCTTGGTGGGCGTGGTGTGGTGTAGCTTGGTGGGCATGGCAGGGGAAGGATATTGCAAAATCTCCATTCCCACCCCACTCCAGGGGAAGGATACTGCAAAATCCCCATTCCCACCCCACTCCAGGGGAAGGATACTGCAAAATCCCTATTCCCTCCCCACTCCTGGGGAAAGGATATTGCAAAATCTCCATTCCCACCCTACTCTGGGGCCAGCCAGAGGTGGTGTTTGCCAGTTCTCTGAACTAGTCAAAATTTCCACTACCGGTTATCCGAACTACTCAAAATTTCCACTACTCGTTCTCCAGAACCTGTCAGAACCTGCTGGATTTCACCCCTGTTTCACATTATAACAGCTGCAGAACTAAAAGACTTGGTTCACTCCATGGGAAGACATTGTAAGGCCGTAATACATGCTAAAGGTTACCCAACTAAGTATTAACTGACGTGATAATTTTTGTATATCTCATTTTTTCTATGTGTTTCACTTTTATTCTTTATACTGTAACTGCTATTCTAATAGCAAATCCTTCATACAAGTTATTGCATTACATTCTTGATTAAATTATCTTTCCATTGATATATATAATTTGATGGTACTACTCAAAAAAAAAAGTGGTGTTATTAGCTACTTTTAGAAAATATACTTTTCCCAAAAGGTTTCCACAATTTTGGCCACTACTGTATAATAACAACACAACTATAATGGTCAGTGTTACGTATCCACTTTTGGAGGGAAAATTAAGCGGGAAAAAGCTCGATGTTTATTGGCCAGCACCTTGGCCAAGAAACTATATAAAGGGAGCTGTCAACTGTGTTCGTTGCTGGATTGTCATTCTGAAATAAAGAGCTGTTGTTCACATAGACCTGTCTCCTGTCTCCTCACTCGCCCAACTTAACAGTCAGCACAAACACAACTATCTAAGGTGCTAGAAGATAGCGGGAGATGTTGTTTAGGGTCTCTAATTTCTTCAGCCATGCACTAAGCATTATTTCCCATTTGTGTGGAAGAGAAGGGGCTGAATTAAAACTGCACTATATAGGGAGGACACAGTTGGTTCTTCTTCTGTAGAGAGTAATGAAGATGATCTTAAAGGAAATACAGGTATAATCCTAGACTTACAACAGTTCATTTACTGACCATTCAAAGTTGCAGCGGCATTGAAAAAAGTGACTTATGACCATTTTTCACATGGCCATTGCAGCATCCCCATGGTCACGGGATCAAAATTCAAACACTTGGCAACTGACTTGTATTTATGAAGGTGGCAGTGTCCCTGGGTCATGTGGCATCCCCTTTTGCCATCTTCTGACAAGCAAAATCAATGGGGAAGCCAAATTCCCTTAACAACCATGTTATTAACAACTGCAGTGATTCATTTAACAACTGAGGCAAGAAAGGTCATAAAATGGGGCAAAACTCATTTAACAAACATTTTCACTTAGGAACAATATTTTTGGGTTCAATTGCGGTTGTAAGTCAAGGACAACCTGTATACATGAACCGCTGCCTAGGCAACATTTGTGCGCGCTCACATTTGCAAACCGAAGGTAAGTGAATCCCATCTCTGCTGCAACAGCCTCCTGAAACCCTCTGCCAGTGAAAATGGAGCTCGTGAGGGTCGCCGGAGGTCCTCCCGAGCTCCGTTTTTGCTGGCAGAGGCACTGCCGGCCGGTTCTTCACTGTTTCCAGGGTGGCCCCACAGGCCAGGTCTAAGCACCCAGCGGGCCGGCTCCGGCTCCCAGACTTTGAGTTTGATACTCCTGTTCTAGGTAATTCTAGCTCCTTATCTGTTGAGAGTCACTATCACCTTAGTTCTTATCCTAACTTTCATAGGAATCTTTTCTATTTTTCCTTGAAATCCCCCAAGTGGGTACAGTCCTCAAAATGTCTGAACCCTCTCCCCCCCACCCCCAAATACAGGCTCTCACCCCACTTTTTGAATCTCAAAGAAAGATTTAGCCCTTAAGGCAAATTAAGTCTTGCAGCATTGATTTAGAAGGCAAAAACCCAGTTGTGGAGTTTGCTTTTCCTGATATAAGGGATAGGCTGGGACTGGCCACATATACATTAGATAGCCCTATGCTCTTTATCGGAGACTCCTGACTTGTTGGATATTACAACTTGTTGGAGCACCGTGTACTGATGTTTCCCCATCTCCCTTTTACCTTGTTTAGTTTAAAAGCAGGGAATAATGATCTTGTTGAAAAGTCAAACAATGGAGCACCTCCTGCCCAGGCTGACAATTCAAGTAATCAGACACTCATCTGTAAATTGCAGTGATTTCCAGATGACTCATCAGAACAGTCACCTCTAGCTTATCCCTCCTCAGAAATCAAAGATCTGAGAACCGGCACCCGCTCGCATGCACACATAAATGGTGCAGCTTTCTTTTAAGACTACGGGGCTTAATAGGTTTGGAAAGAAAAGAGAAATCTTTATATTCATGCTTCAAGGGTGTGAAAAAGATTACAACTATTTTTAGACGAGCCTCGCGGATGAGCTGAGTAGTATAAAAGCTCTGGCGAGAATAGGCTTCTAAGACTGAAAGGAAACTGGGCTTTGTTTGTTTGTTGAAATGAACCTGCTTCGCTGTGGATGCTTTCAGCTTTTCAGAATCATTTTCTGTGCTAATAATGCCTTGCAAGAACTTCTTCCAAATGGCCCCAAACGAGCGGTGCGTTTTAAGCTAGAAATATCCAACATGTAATGACTGCCAACTGCCTGTTTAAAATTAAATAGTTTGAGTGCAGATATATTGTGCCAGAGTATCTCTCTTGGACTGAGCTGGACTGAGCTAAATACATACATGGACCCAAGCCTGTATGTCTATGAAGATTATTTTTTTTAATTTGATTTATATGCCGCCCTTCTCCGGAGACTCAGGGCGGCTTACAATGCATTAAGCAATAGCCTTCATACTTTTGTATATTTAAACAAAGTCAGCTTATTGCCCCCACAAACTGGGTCCTCATTTAACCTACCTTAGAAAGGATGGAAGGCTGAGTCAACCTTGATCCTGGTGAGATTCAAACTTACAGTAATTGCAGACAGCTGGTGTTAATCACAATGCTCTTAGTCTGCTGAGCTACCAGGCCCGTTAGATTCTCAGTCATCCAGGTCATGGTTGTCCAAAAGGTGCTTTTTTCAAGAGGCAACTGGACTTTCTTGGTTTTTCTTTGAAGATGTTTTGCTTCTCATCCAAGAAGCTTCTTCAGCGGAACGTCTTCAAAGAAAAAACAGAAGGTTCGGTTGCCTCTTGAAAAAAGCTCCTTTGGGACAACCATGACCTGGATGACTGAGAATCTCCATAGACATACAGGTTTGGGTCACCCAATTTTTGGGACATCCAACCATGTAGTTTTCCTGACTGCGATATATAAAATAGACTTCAACGTCTGGATTACAACTTGCAGTTTGCTGGTGTTTGCCTTCTCAATAACACCCAGTTCTGATTCTGTTTTTCAAGATCAGTCTAAATATGCTAGGTGCTGCACCTGCTGGATCAATTATAAGAGGAACCTGTAATTTCAGGATCCCTGGGATAGGGAAGCTGCCGGTGCTTGTACTCGAAGAACGATCATTTCCAAACCTTCGTTTAGTAGTTACTCAAAAGAGCATGCAACCTTCTTCAGGTTGAGAACCATCTTGAGGGCCATACTAAAAAAAGGGAGGTAGGCACAGACAAAAGCGTAGGTGGAGAGAAAGCAAAAAAAAACCCCCCAAACCAATTTCATTAATAGGAATTTAAATTCAATCAATGAAATATAATTGGATAGCAACCTCTTGTGTGTTAAATGATGTCTGTCTTATGGCACAGTAAAAGAAATTACGGTGGGGGAGAGCTTTGGTGAGTTGCGTGCATCCAGAGGCGGGTTTCACATAATTTTAACACTGGTTTGCCGCACGCTGAAAATGTGAGCGTGCGCCTTCTTGCACATGTGCCCGGCCTTCCACACATGCACTTTGCTTGCATGTACACATGCGCGTGGCTTAGAAAACATGATTAAATAGAACGACATAGCACTGGGGTGGGTGGGCAGGACCACCCGTAGATCGTCACTACCGGTTCGCCTGAACCATTCCAAACCGGCTGAATACCACCACTACGTGCGTCCCAGAAAACTGGTAATAGGATGGGATAGTAATGGGATAGTATCAGCTGATGAAGAAAAATGGTGGGGAGTAATCAGGAGTGAAATCCAAAATTTTTCCCTATTGGTTCTGTGGGCGTGGCTTGGTGGGCGTGGCAGGGGAAGGATACTGCAAAATCCCCATTCCCTCCCCACTCCTGGGGGAAGGATATTGCAAAATCTCCATTCCCACCCTACTCTGGGGCCAGCCAGAGATGGTATCTGCCGGTTCTCTGAACTACTCAAAATTTCCGCTACCGGTTCTCCAGAACCTGTTAGAACCTGCTGGATTTCACCCCTGGGAGTAATACAGAGCAACCAAGGATTGTATGCAAATCTCAAGTGGCCACACAACCTCTTCCTATCTATATATATGTACAGCCTATTCACAGCATTAGATAAAGTTTGCTAATAATGATGGGACTTCCAGTTACTTGAGAATTTATACAAGATTTGTGGAGCTGTTATTGGAGACAGGGGTATTTTATTCCTAGAGTTAGCACTACATAATTGGAGTCAGATATTTCAGTGTTCCTTGAATCAGTTTTAGAGCTCTGTTGTGGCTAGTGGGTGAGTTTCTGAGGCTCAGATTATACCTTCTACAACCCCATTTTACTACTGGACAAAAGCTGCTTGTACACATTGAAAACAAAACAAAATTGAGAGTGAACAGATTTTGAGGCAATTAATAACCAGGCACAGACTTAATTGGCTATTTTATTTCTTTTATTTTATTATTTTATTGACATTGGAAGTTGCCTGGTGGAAACCTTTTCCTAGAAGCAAAAGAATGCATTTATATTCTGGACTGGATGGTCCAAAATCATTGTAATAAAAAGATTAAATAAATAATGTTGGAAAAAAAGTGATTCAGTAAGAAGAATCTATGAGGATTGATTAAAGAGTTTACATACTAACATACATATTGAACAAACAATAATATTGTGAAAATGTACAATGTTAAACATTAATTGTATGGGTAGAATTTAATTCAGATGTTGAAAAGGTATATATCTTCCCTTCCCTTCCTTTCCCTCTCCCCAGCATTTGAGGAATAGTTTGCCATATGGACAATGTTTGTATATTAAAAAGAATTGTTCTAGTGATGAGGATTTTCAGAATCATTTGAGTTTACAACTTAATTAGAGGAAGGTGCCTATTCCAATATGTGTTTAGCAATTGTTGGGACAGATTGGAGGTCTGGTTTGTTTAAGGAAAGATCTGGGGAAAAGACATCATGTTTTTCTGGTCATTATGGCATACTTTAATATACTCCATAAAACAGTGCATTGTGAAATAGCAGCATATTGTCTCACATTTGCAAGGACATGAACTAACACTTTTATGCATTAGAGAAGAACATTAGATGTGGGGGATCACTTAATACATTCTGGTACACATTCAACTGACTAATAGTTATGTTCTATATTATCTCATAATTATGGACATTGATAGATGATAGAGATAGATGATGATAGATAGATAGATAGATAGATAGATAGATAGATAGATAGATAGATAGATAGGTAATATCTGCGGGACCGCCTTCTGCCACAATAGCCTCCCGTCGACCAGTTCGCTCCCACAGAGAGGGACTCCTCCGGGTGCCATCGGCCAAATTATGCTGGCTGGCGACACCCAGGAGGAGAGCCTTCTCAGTGGGTGTTGTGGCCCCGCCCTCTGAGCCTATCTCATCGGAGGAAGAAGGCTCCGAACATGAGGGAGAGGAGTCAGCCAGGCCTCCCTCTCCAGGCCCCTCCCCTCTGACACTGTCTCAGGTGCCGGCCGAGGAAGGGGAGATTGGCCAGGAGCCAGGTGTCTCTGATGAGAGCAAGGAAGGAGAGCTGTCATTCCTGGATGCACGCCAACGAAGGTGTGATAAACGGTTGCAGCAGTTAAGGAGGCGTGCTAGGGATTATAGCTGAGTCACTGGACCACACCCCAGAGACTATATAAGAGAGGGTGGTGGCTGATAAAACTCTGTAACGAACAAAAACTAACTCTGGCTAGTCACTTGAACAACGCCTGAAGCTGCCGAAGGGATATTGTTTTGCTGGACTATCTACAATGCGTATGTAATTTTATGTTATCTGTTGCAGTAAAGCTCTTGGCAGATGGTGCTTATATTGTTGCCAAGTTTGAGATAACGACCTGTGTGCGTGCCAAGTGCTTTCTTAACCCTCGGCTGGCTGTGTTTGTGTGTGTGTGGAGACGGGGACAGAACAGTGGGAGCTCCTGCCCTTTGAAATGAACTGCCCCTAGAAATACGTACAATCTCTGACCTCCGGGTTTTTCGCTGTGCCCTCAAGATCCTACTGTTCCGACAGGCTGGGCTGTCTATTTAAGTGGTTTTTAAATTGGAGTTTTAACTTGGGGTTTTAAATTTTGGCCAAAACTGTTTAATTGATTTTAATTATTTTTAATGATGATGTCTGTATATTTATGTTTTTAAATTGGCTGTACACCGCCCCGAGTCCTTCGGGAGAAGGGCGGTATATAAATAAAATTAACATAGCAAAACATAACATAATAGACAGACAGACAGACAGACAGACAGACAATGGATGAATGGATGGATGGGTAGATGAGAGAAAGAAAGAGAGGAAGGGAAGGATTTTCAGAGCGTCATGCCTGGAAGCCATATTACCTGTGTGCCTTGAAGATCCAGGCCTGCCACAATCATACCGTGGGAAGTTGGGAGGGGGGATTGCATGAGTGAAGTAGAGATAGCCATAACAAACTTCTCTAAGAGAAGTTCAAGGCCATGGTGTCCGGCAGCTGTGCAAAGAAGAAATTGGAGGATGTCTTTTGTTCAGGAAAGAACTGATTGGAGCTGTGGTGGACATGTGGGAGACGTGGGCAAGGTCTTGAACTTTCTTTTTGGTGAGGAAAACCCGGAAGCTTTCAGATTCGGGTTTTCCCAGGTGTGCCAATATGACATCTCTAATAAAAGTTAGCTTTGAGGAAGTTCAAGCCTTGGAGTTTGATTTCGTTGGGGGTGTTACTTGGAACCCTGACACAGAGTACTAAAAACAACAAATGCAGCTTCACATAAAAATATCCATCAAAGCATTACAGGAAATATCACGTATATCACCATGTACATGTTTTACTATATGTAGTAAAACATCCAGAAAATAAATAAATAAATAAATAAGCATTCTTCCAAAATGTTTTTATCTCATAGGATAACCTACCATCCTAGTACTTGGTGGTCTTCCATCTAAGTGCTACCCAAATATGAACTTGATACGTTTTTCAGGGTAGCCATGGTCTAGCCAAGACAAGACAATATTTGTAGCTCAGGATTGAACCATGGAGTCTTTGATGCTTTCTGAGTTTGATGTTTCCTTGCAGACATTTCATTACCTGACTAAGTAAAACCATTAGTGCAAATATGTGTGCAGTTTGCTACCTCTTTATATACAGTAGCTTTGCCTTCCAATATGGAGTGTATGTGGTTTTCTTCTTACTAGTTTTTGATTAAATTATTGTTTTCTGCTTGTTGGTTTGTCAGGAGTTAATCCCTGCTTATCTGACTGTTGGATGCAGCAAAGGATGAGTCCTTTTCTTTCCTTCTTAGCTTTTAAAATTGTCTCTTTTGAATGGTGCATAAATATGGTTTATTTTATGTGTCTATTGATTCCTGATTTGTCTAAATACCAAGCTTCCAGGAACTCCCTAGCATATTTGGATTTAGCTTGGTCTAGGATGTTTAGAGTTTGCTAGTGAAATTGTGGTTGAGTCTGATGATGACATTCTGATTCTTACATTATTAGGGGAGACCTACTTGGGTTTCAGATTCAAATTCTACTACCAATGAGGCAACTTGTTATAGAGCCCTGGTGGCACATGGTTAAAGTGCAGTATTGCAGGCAATTGTGTTTGACTCTGTCCGTCTGTTGTAAGATTAGGAGTTTTCACTGTGTGAAAACTGCTACTTGCTGTTCATGGATGCAATCTGCTAGTTTTCTGCTTGTCAGTCCTATGTAGTGGCTGCTCCAGTCCTTACATTATACGTTGTAGATGTCTTATGTTTTTTATTCTTAGGGTACTCAGTTTTTGGTTTATTTAAGATGTTTGGAAGGGATTTAGTTGGTTTGTGTGCTATTTTGATACTGTGTGGTTATAACACAGTATTGTTTCTGATATGTTTTTGATGCATGGTAGTGTTATCTTTTTTATAGTTTGTGTGGGTTGTATAGTCAGGCACTTTTTGATAAAATTTCATGGGTCAAAAGGTGTATTTAAATCTTATAAAAAATCTATGATATTGAGAGAATCTCACCAGAGGTACATTAGTGGCAGTGGTAGGTTGCCCCCGGTTCAGACCAGTTTGCAAGAACGATAGTAAAACCAGTGGGAGGCTCCGCCCACTGACCCGGACGTTATTATAGGTGATCTGCACATGCGCAGAAGAGCGCACGTGGGCACGATGCGAACCGGTAGTAAAGGTAAGTAGAACCCACCCCTGATAAGTGGTGACTGGAAAGAGTGAACTTTTCACTTCCATTTGAGACTGTGAATGAAACATTTGAGTTCTGAATGTTCACATCAAGTGAAGTGGGTTGTATTCAAGCAAGATCTGTAAAAAGCTTTGCCATCATCTAGTTCCGGGGTGTCAAACTCACGGCCCGTGGGCCGGATATGTCACGTGCTAGCCACCCCCACCCCCAGTTTAGTGAAGGGAAAAAAGTTGTGATACGTCAGGTGACGACAATGTGTCATTGCGAGTTTGACACTCCTGATCTAGTTTATCCTCATTCTGAATATTTTACATGCTGCTATTGTCTTGAAACTGTCATGAAACTGTTTGCATGGTTCTAAATCATAGGGAGACCATAGCTTATGAATAAAAAGCATGTACTCTCAGATATAGAATTTGAATATGTGACATATAGTTGTTGTGCAGGTGCTGATTAAGGAAAGATCAAACTACAGCAAAGGGACTTTTCTCTATAATAGTAAGGAAGATGTTTTGTTGCAACTTTTGAACACAACAGAATTTTGTATATACAAAGAATGCTATTCATGTTCAGAGGCACTTTGCTGCCGTTTATACACTGTGTACATTTATTTTCTGGCATTTTGTGCTCAGTTTTGTAGATATGCTTTCACATTTGGAGACAGTAGGGCCGTGATGGCAAACCTATGGCACACGTGCCAGAAGTGGCACACAGAGCCATCTCTCCGACACCGTAGCCATTGCCCGTTTCTCTTCCTGGTTCCGGCGCCAGCCAGCTGATCTTCGCACATGCAGGAGCACTGGAAACTAGAAGACCAGGTGACTGACATGCATTTGCACACCAGAAACCAGAAGCTCAGCTTCCGCGCACTGGGGAACTGCTCTTCCAGTTTCCGGCGTTCCCCTGTGCGCACAGCCCCCCCCCCATTTTGGCACTCAGGGCCGAAAAGGTTCACCAACACTGCAGTAGGGTATTCATCAAGTTTAGGAATCAACATTTTGTCTCAGTTTTATCTCATCAAAGATGAGAAAACTTTGAAAACAGAGTATTTGTGTGTGTGTTTCTGTGTGTGTGTGTGTATAAGACATATTGTCTTAAATCAGATTTGCTCAGTTTATTGAGTGAACCAGAGTTGGCTAGATTCACAAAACATGCTGAAAAAAATAAGCCATGGTTTATAATCACTGTTGAAACAATATAAGCCACAAAGAAGAACATTGGTATAGCATGTTGTTTGAAGACTATGGCTCTAAAAGGCTTATTATGGATTAATCATCACCATTTGCAGTCAGAAGATTTGAAAAAAGGCTTCGTTCCCTTAACATATTACTTCTGGGTTGTAAACTTTACATGATCGTGCATTTAGGCCTCTAAAAATATTGCTCCTGAACTTAACAGTCACACAATGACTTTCGCAAGAAAAATCACAATGATTTTTCTTCTGGTTTGCTTAGTATTTTTCAAATCATATGGCACATTAAATTCTCTAGATAATTAGTCTCTCATATTGCTTCAGGGAAGAACATGCAACTCAGCTCTCACAACGGAAGATACACACATATATTTGTTATTATTCAAGACAAAAATCCATAGTATTCTACAATTTGGTTGTACATATGTCAGAATCACACAGATATCCATAACGTGCACATACAAAGAACGTGCACATATAATTTCTCTCTGTAGAAATTATTTTGTAGCAACTGCAGTTGTTGTTGCTGTTGTTTTTACATGCAATATAAAAGAAACCCAAGTAAATACAGAAAACCACTCTAGATATCTCAAGAGTTTATCCTGTTTTTGGGGTCATATTTCATTTGCCTAGTATAATTACTTTGTGAATCTCAGGATTCTACTTTATTCATTATTTAAGCTGCCTTAAGTTAATACTTCAATTTCAAATCTTTATTGTCAGTGCACAACATATGTACAATGCAATTGGTTGAGCTCCCTCAGTGCACCCCCCCCAACACAGTGAAGACAGAAAATCCCTAACCCAATAAATCATATTAACAAAACACCCAGTCCTATTGCAACCATGTGAACATGTTACACATTGTGCCGGCCCTGCAGTCCATCATACTACATAGTTATGATGTTATTTCTCATTCAGGAGTCTGACAGCCCACGGATAAAAATTGTTCTTCAGCCTGTTTGTGCGACTGGCTATACTTCTATATCTCCTTCCCGATGGTAGGAGGGTAAAGAAGTGATGACCAGGGTGAGAGTTGTCCCTGAGGATTTTCCTCACTCTTCTAAGGCAACGAGCCCTAGCGATCTCATCTAGTGGTATCAGGGGACAGCCCACAATGTTTTGTGCTGTACTCACCATCCTCTGTAATGTTTTTCTATCCACAGCTGTCAGACCAGCATGCAATACCGTGATGCAATAAGTGAGGACGCTTTCTATTGTGAACCGGTAAAAGGAGGTCATCAGTTGTTGTTCCACCCGGTTTTTACGCAAGACCTAAGGAAGTGGAGTCTCTGTTGGGCCTTCCTGGCCACCTGGATCATGTTGTTTTTCCAGGTGAGACTCCCAGGAATTTAAAGGAGGAAACTCTCTCTACACAGCCCCCCTCAATGTAAAGTGAGGCAAGTTCCTCTCTCTTCCTCCAGAAGTCCAACACCACCTCCTTGGTCTTGCTGATGTTCAGGTGCAGATTGTTTTTTAAGCACCATGTGGAAAGTTTTTGAACCTTCCCCCTGTACGCTGTTTCGTCTCCACCTGTAATAAGACCCAGTATAGTGGTGTCATCTGCGAACTTAATGATCACGGTAGATGGGTCTGACGGTACACAATCATGTGTGTACAGTGAATACAGGTAGGGACTGAGCACACAGCCCTGTGGGGAGCCAGTGCTAAGCTTCAGGGGGGTGGATATGACAGACCCAACCCTCACTGTTTGTGGCCAGTCCCTCAGAAAGTCTTTGATCCAGTCACAGATGGAAAAGGGAAAATCCAAGTCAGTCAACTTTTCGATAAGGATGCTCAGCAGAATGGTATTGAAGGCCGAGCTATAGTCCATGAAAAGCATCCTGACATAGTTCCCTGGTTTCTCCAGATGGCTCGCTACAGAATGTAAAAAAGTAGCTATGGTATCATCTGTTGACCTATTCCCCCTGTAGGCAAACTGATGTTTGTTGAAGTCTGGTGGGAGGCATGACGGCTGTGGCCAGGAGGGCTTTTTATCAGGTTCGCCTGATTCACCAGTTGCGTCCCTTTCTGGACCGGGACTCCTTGCACATGGTCACTCATGCCCCCGTCACCTCCTGTCTGGACTACTGTAATGCTCTCTACACGGGGCTTCCCTTGAAGAGCACTCGGAGGCTCCAACTGGTCCATAATGCGGCCGCGCGGGTGATTATGGGATCGATACGGCACACCCATGTAACACTTCTCCTGCGCGAGCTGCACTGGCTCCCGGTGGTCTTCCAGGTGCGATTCAAGGTGTTGATTACCATCTTTAAAGTGCTCCATGGCTTAGGACCTGGGTACTTACGAGATCGCCTTCTGCTACCGATAGCCTCCCACCCGCCAATACGCTCCCACAGAGAGGGACTCCTCAGGGTACCGATGGTCAAACAATGTCAACTGGCGACCCCCCAGGGGGAGAGCCTTCTCTGTGGGGGCACCTGCCCTCTGGAATGAATTGCCCCCAGAGATACGGATGATCCCTGACCTACGCGCCTTTCGCCGTGCCCTCAAGACGTTATTGTTCCAACAAGCTGGGCTGGCCTAAACATGAATTTTAATGGTTTTTTAGTTTTTTTAATAATATCGGGGCCAAATTATTTAAAATATTTTTAAATTGCTTTTAAATTTTTTGTATATGTGTGTTTTAGTGTTGGCTGTGCACCGCCCTTAGTCCTTCGGGAGAAGGGCGGTCTAAAAATTTAAATAATAAATAAATAAATAAGGTGTTGGAGAACCAATCTCTCGAAGCATTTCATCACTACAGACATTAATGCGATAGGTCTGTAGACATTTAGGCAGTTAATTTCTGTTTTCTTCGAGGCTGGGACAATAGTGGTTGCTTTCAAGCATGATTATAACAGGGAGATATTAACAATCCTTGTTAGGACCCCTGCTAATTGATCGGCACAATTCTTTACCACTAATCCCAGCACCCTATCTGGGCCTACAGCTTTGCCCACCAAGCCACGCCCACAGAACCGGTGGTAAAAAATAATTGAATTTCACCACTCCTGCTGATTTATTTAGAGCATATGTATTACCCAAGACATTTTTTCAAGTATTTGCAAGTATTAGTGATCCAAGTTTTCTTCATCTATTTTTTTTTCTGCCCAATATCCTTATTTACACCCCTGTGCTTCACAAACTGGAAAATGCTGCAGTAAAACAGGCTTAGGACAATCTGTCTTGGCAAAGCAAGAAATGAAAAATAGGCGCTTCACTCCAAGAAAATATAGTGATCACTTAGGATTTAGGTGGTTGTAGAGAGAGAATGAGCCCTGTTTTGTTGATCTGAATTGACTCAACCATTCCTTTTCTTCCTGGATCCTCCTGACATAAGAGGCAGAGGCAGCTCTCAAGTCTGCCAAAGAACCACCCAACCAAAGCCAGTCAAAATCATGATGCTAACCTCAGGGAGGAGCGGGGGTGGGGGGAGAGAGAAACTGTGGAGAAAAAGAGAGAGATGATGATTTAGAGAACGGCGTCTGAAAGGTCAATCTTCTCTAAGTTAGAAATGATGGCAAAGATGGCCGTGCAGACGTAACTGAGACCGGAAGCAAGAAGAGTTATCTGTCACTTTATCCATCAGGCTCAGGTTGCCTTAGAGAGTCTGAGCATTTTATTCTGTATTCCTTCATTTATCTTTGCACCATTCACCATTTCTATTTAGTAGAGGCCTTTGGTGGGGATAAATATCCGATGACTACATCATCCAGAGAGCCAGTTTGAAATAATGGTTAAGGCACCAGGCTGGGAACCAGAAAACTGGGAGTTCTGGTCCCACCTTAGACCCAAAGGCAGCTGGGTGATCTTTGGCCACTCACCCTCTCTCATCCCTACAAAGCAGGCAAGGGAAAACTACTTCTGAAAACCTTGCCAAGAAAACTGCACTTGACAGGGGTCAAGATTGACTTGAAGACATATACACACACACACACACACAACCCGATGTCGCAAAAATAGGAAATGCTTGTCTGTCCACTTGTCACAGTCCATGTCTCACCCAAGTATAATAACTGAGCTTTAGTATGCCTGAGAAGAAGCAGGGAAACTAGAGTAGGAAACAGTCAAATGGAGAATAAATTGACCCTTAAAGAATTGTCATCTTAATTTGGAACTATCTAAAACTTTCAGGAAGTTATAATCCCCCTTAATGTCAGGCATGAAAGGCCAGGTCCACATGTGAAGGTCCAAATAAACTGATTTATTGTTAAATAAATGAAATTCAAGAGGGTTTGGATATAGTTCACTGGTGACTATGTAGGGATTCTAGACTGATCCTTCTTTTAACTGCACCCCCAAGTTCTACCAACCACTTCTTCTCTCATATTAATGATATACCGTATTGGCTGCATATGCAGATACAAAATATTTTTTTTAAAAAAAATACAGTATGGATGTCATAATCTCTCCTTGCATCCATCTTGATGTGCAACTGGCTCCAAAGCCACCAGCTTTGGCTCCAAGTCACAACCAAAAGTGATGGCTCCAAAGCCACCAGCTCAGTGAATAACCATAAATTACCAGAGGAGAATGTGGAACTGCCTATTTTCAGGTCAATGAGTAGCAGAAGTCAACCCATGGACAAAAGGCTGCAGAAGCTGGAGTTGGCAGAAATGGCTAAATTGATCGTTTTGATTAAAGAAAATAATACAAGTACTTTTGTTGCTACGTGGGGACCGCTTCTGAACTTTGTGCTTGATATAAAAAAAAAATGAAACATTGATTTGGGGTTTTACAAATTAGATTAACAGGTGTTAATAGAAATGGCTAGTTACTATGAAAAAGCAAAAAGTTGTGGTTTGATGTTAATGTTTTATTTTACTGTAACAGAGGGAGTTGGAAGTCAACACTTTTTTTTCCTTTTTCCCAGCCCTTCCTCCAGGGGTGAAATACTCCCAGATCGGGCCAGATCGCCCGGTCCAGTAGCGATCTTGGCCAGTGGTTCGGCGATCCAGTAGCGATGGCGGAGCAAAGCTCCACCCACCCACCCAGGTGTCATTACTTCCTGGTTTTGCACATGTGCAGAAGGTCTATGCGTGCATATGACACACGCATGTGCACTTCCAAACCAGTAAGTAATTTTGTATCTTATCTTATAACCTAATTTTTTTTTTTTTTTAAATGAGTAGCAGTATGGTGCCATCCACTGACAGGCAACATATGGTGAAAGATCAAGCTCCCACAATGGGTAGCTGCAACCAGCAAAACAACTGCACCCATTCTCCATGGGTGGAAACAATGTGGTTTAACTACATTAGTCAATCCAACCCTCCAATGCACCTCAATATTATCAGGCACATGGAGAATATCTCCTTCAACTCTTCACAAACCCTAATGTTTTAACTGCAGCGATCCAGATGTTAGTGGCCTTGGGAACTGTGCTTTTCTTTCGATGATGTATACAGTCACACCTTGGTACCTGACTGCTTTGAAACTCATCGAATTTGGTACTCGACACATTTTGACTTGTACATTTTGTCCCAATGTTTGTGGTACTCAACGTGCAAGCTAGAACTTGTCAGTGTCAGTTGCCTTAGTCTGTAGAGATTCTCAGTCAGCCGGGTCATGGTTGTCCCAAAGGTGCTTTTTCAGGAGGCAACTGGACTTTCTGTTTTTTTCTTTGAAGACGTTTCGCTTCTCATCCAAGAAGCTTCTTCAGCTCTGACAGGATAATGGGGAATGGAAGGATTTCTATTCCTTGCAGACAGCTGGTCATTTGCATCCTTTTAGAGGGTTGTTGAAGCACTTGGAGGTTTATCTGTGTCCTCAGGGTCACCTGAGTAGTGCTCCTGGTTCCTGTAGTCTGCAATTTTTTTCTCTGGAAATCCTTTAACTCGCTTTAACAGTTGCCTTTAACTCGCTAACTTTTCCAGCCAAAACAAAGGGTCACACATTAGTCACCTGGTAGCTTTTACCTCATGCATATCCCCTTGTGGTCTTATTTTAGCCTCTGTGGTCATTTTGTGTATTTTTGCACTTTTTCCCCTCATCATGGGTCTTTGGTTTAGGGATGCATTAAATTTATTTAGATTATTCCTTATGGGAAAATTTGTTTGGTACTCATCACAATTAATGATGAGTACTGAAATACCACTGTATTTATAATCTGGGAGGGTGGGCAGGGACTTAATTTCCTGTAGTTAGTAGAGAACGAGAGAGATCATTGGTTTTTCTGAAAAAGAAGCTGGTGAGAAGATGTTTTCTTCTCACCAGCACTTCTCATGAACAATTCTTGCTAGTCCCCAAGGCATTATTTCACCAGATTCATGCTTGCTAGGCTGAAATGTTAACAGAGCTGTCATGTTAACATAGACTCTGTTAAGAAGATCAAGTCTCATTGTAGAAATCCAGTAGAAAATAGCTGAGCAATAATGTTCTTTTTCTTGGGGAAAAAGAATCACAGAATGTCCCAGATGGTGATACAAGCTGGTAGAATGGTCCATAAAAGCAAAAAGTTCTCAAATTGCCCCAAAAGAAAGTCTCTTAACTTCAGTAACATTTACAGTTCAGGAGAATTCAGAAAGCATCCCATGCCCTTGTTCAAGTAAGAGATTTAGGGTAGTGACTCACTGTGGTATATTAAGTAACAATTAAATTGGATGTGGTTTGATCTAGCTGCTAAGGATGATTTCCCCCCCCCCTTCAGACTGAGATTTAAAAGTGTCATCATCATACTATTTGATTTTGTAATCTGAGATTTGAAGGCAACAAGATTAAAGTCAAACTGATTTAAACTTCTATTCAATCAAATAACATTTCTTACAGGTTGCAACAGGGAAGTGACTAAGTACCTGCAATTAGTTCATTTTGGGGCAGAATGGGATGAAAATAGCTGAGGTGGGAGGCCTTTCAGAGGACATAAAGTTTCCGGTGGATACTTTCAAAGGTTCACAGCAATAAAAATTTCAAAATATTCCCTCTACTTCTCTTTTAAGATAGACACAGCAGGGCTGAGGAAGGGACTGAATAGGATCCAAATTCTCCAACAAAAGCCAATAGGGGGAAAAAAAGTGTGCTGAACAGTGCTGAAATACAGAAAATGTCCTAACCAACATGTTTTTTTGTTAAAAAGAACTTTAAAAAAAAACTGTTCAATAGGGCAGGCATGTTCCCATAGATGTCTCAGGGGCTCAACTAAATGATAGTGAATTTAGCGGCTTATAAATTCAAAACCTAATCAGAGACAAAGGTATCCAGTCACGTCCAGTCATGTCTGACTCTAGAGCGTGGTTTTCAGCTGTTTCTTAGCTGAGAGAGCCAGGATTGTCCAAAGATACTTCCATGGTCATGTGACCAGCATGATTATATGCCAAGGCACACAGAACATTGTTACCTTTTCACCAAAGTGGTACCTATTTATCTACATGCATTTGCCTGCTTTCAAACTGCTAGGTGACAGGAGCTGGGCCAAGTAACGGGAACTCACCCTGTTGCGCACTGCTCTTGAATGCAGACTTTCAGCTTTCCAACTGACAGGCTCAACATCTTTAACCACTGAGCCATTGTGCCCCAAACAGAGACAAAGCATGTGGCAAATAATTAGTTCCTGTGCCATTAAGGAGTTTGTATGTGATAACCAGCACATTGAATCACAGCTAGAAGTAAAGTGATGATCGGTATAACTTGGCGAGTAGCAGTGTTACATGGGCACAGCAAAGTATACCCCCAATTATTTGCATTGTTGTGTTCTGGACTGCTGCCACTTCTGAGTGGTCTCCAAGTGCAGCCCCATTGTAGTAATCCAGAAGACTGATAACTAAAGCATTCACTTTGCCATTTCACTCTCCCCGGCAGCTATTTGAAGCAGAACAAATATCCAAACAAAATAATTTAACTCTTAATTCACTGGCTAGAGAGGTAGTGTGAAAAGAGAGGTAAATTCCAGGTTTACAGTACATTTTTCCCCATTTTTTTCCCCTTACAGAAGAAAGTAAACTGTTAATTCCATCCTAGGCACATCAGCCTAGCCGTGTGATCAGCAAAGCTTTTCAGAAATGACAATATAATTAACACTCCAGATGACATTGGCTCATTGCACCTCTGATCAGAATATGCATTTCAACCATTATTGCATGAACAGTATTCTCAAATCATCCAAGTGGAAGTTAGCCACTCCACTGTAGAAATTAATTTTTCAGTAATACAATTGCAGGAACTTTCATGCAAATCTGCTACCAAGTGAGCCAATCAGGATTATGAATCAAGTGGAAAACATAAATACAGCCACGAATTCATCATTTCACTTGCAAATGAGTGAGATGTCTCTCAGTATTCATCTCTTATGTTACCTGGCTCATTTCAGTTGAAGAAGTCAAACTTCCATCTAACTAGCTTTTAAGAATAGATTTGCTAACCATTTCACTGGTAGTCCTCGACTTACAACACTTCATTTAGTGACCGTTCAAAGTTACAACAGCACTGAAAAAAGTGGTTTATGCATGTTTTTCATGCAACCATTGCAGCATCCCCGTGATCATGTGATCAAAATTCAAATGCTTGGCAGCTGACTCATCTTTATGATGGTTGCAGTGACTTGGGGTCATGTGATCAAGTTCTGTGACCTTCTGACAATCAAAGTCAATGGAGAAACCCAATTCCCTTAACAACCGAGTTATTAACTTGCAGGGATTCACTTAATAACTGTGGCAAGAAAGGTCATAAAATGGGGCAAAATTCACTTCACTTAATGTTTCACTTAGCAACAGAAATTTTGGGCTCAATTGTTAAGGACAACCTTGAATTACAAGGTAGATAGGTAAGATCGATAAACAGAGGGTTAACTTTGTTAGGGCAACAAAGACCAACCTCAGTTTTCCTCCACAGATATCACCTTCCATATATAAATGAGGCCTGGTTTGCTTTTGTGAATTATAAATTCCATCCTTATAACAATGGAATGGAGTTACATTCATTTGAATTCTACCTCTAGAGACAGAGAAAAAAGAAGCAAATAGATCAGAGGTGGGTTTCAGAGGTGGGATCAGAGGTAGCGGAAATTTTGAGTAGTTCGGAGAACCGGTAGTAAAAATTCTGACTGGTCCCGCCCTCATCTATTCTTTGCCTCCCAAGTCCCAGCTGATCAGGAGGAAATGGAGATTTTACAGTATCCTTCCCCTGGAGTGGGGTAGGAATGGATATTTTACAGTATCCTTCCCCTGCCACTCCCACCAAACCACACCCACTAAGCCATGCCACGCCCACCAAGCCACACCCACAGAACCGGTAGTAAAAAAAATTTGAAACCCACCACTGAAATAGATAGAGCAGAGAATACTGCTGAAACTTGTTGTAAGTCATTCTAATATAAAGAAGATAGCAGAGATAACAGATCTCTTTTCTCCAATTTTTTTTTTTAAATCTCTCTACAACCAGTATAGGGAACAATGGTGCTTCAAGTACTTTTAAACCGTACCTCTAAAACCCCACAAACAGGACAAGCAACTATGAGTAATTCTGGAAGTCATCATTGAACATGTTCAGGAAGTTATTTATTTATTTATTATCTCTCTCTCCCCCACAAATAACACAAGGTGGTGAAAACTTTCCTCCTGATATTGTCCCCGCAACAAGATGGATTTCATGGCTAAGGCAGGACTTGAACTCACAGTTTCCTGTTTTCTAACCTGGTGCTTTAACCACTAGATCAAACCAGCTCTGGAATATAGTAGCAACTTCATGTATAAAAGACTCCATCCAGCTCAGAATTATTATATCAATGGTTTAACCATTAACAGATTATTTAACTATTAGCGGATCCTAATAAGGATTGGGGCAACAACTCATTGGTGCTCCAATAATCTGAAATTCTCTTAATTTCAACATGAAATTTTAACAGGCTCATTATGTCTACTCAGAAATAAGTCTTTCTCTTTTTGTAGGGCTAACTCATAAGTATGTATGCTTCATTTAAAAGATCTTAAAGACATTGATAGGCAGTTACATCAAAATAAACATATCTAAGATTGCTCAGTTAAATAATTTTAAGTTTGGCTCCGTGAACATATTTTAGATTTATTGCATCCTTGCTGCTAAACTTTGGGTGGTCATTAGATGACAGCAAAAAGATTGAATAGTTTTCTGGATTTTTGCAGATGAGTGTTCTGTCCCCATCCCACACACACACACAGTCCTCTCCTGCCGATGACACAGGCTCAGGTAACGGAGCCACAACACTGAGATATGATGGACCTGGCTTATTTTAAAATACGTGGCTCTTTTCTACCAATTTTATTTTAACAGCCACTTGATGAAATAAGTTAAGTAGAACAAAGGCATCTGACCCAAAGTCCCTCTGTCAGATTTATGGCTGAGTGTTGATTTTTATTTAGGATTTACTAATATTTCCCTGATACTAGTCTGCAAATTTCTCCTGTGGTGCCTGCCCTTTAGAACAGGGGTCTCCAACCTTGGCAACTTTAAGACCTGTGGACTTCAATTTGAGAGTCGTGGTTTTAAATAGCACCAAACCATTTGTTTTAATGGTTTGAAAACACATACTTAAATGTGTTTTGTTTTCTCACAGCACAGTTTGAGATATTAATCAGTAAGAAATGCAGATCATCTGATCTCTGAATCAATCATCTATCTTAACACAGTGAATATGAATAAAGATTGACTGCTTTCAGCATTCTGGAAAAGAAAATCCATGCACTGTTTTGAATCCCAGGGCAAAAAATAATGAAGGATAAAGGGGGGGGGTCAAGAATAAGGCAGCCTTTTCTGCTTCTTTGATTATTTTATTTAGGTTAAATAATTTCCATATAATATGAACTTCTGAGCTCATGCTTGTTTCTTTGTGTTCTGAATTGTATTAACTGAATTATAATAGATGTCTGTGGGCACTAAACTAAATATATCAATTAAAGAAACTTGGAGTCCATCTTTTTCTTAATCTGGTATCCTGTAGATGAGCTACAGGATACCAGAACTTCCATAATTTCCCAGTCAGCACATTTATTCAAGAAAATCTTTAAGTAAAAGTTTTTTTTAAAAAAAAAAGATGGTAAGAATGAGAGCCCACTTTCATTTAACAATTGGTTTTCTTGATTATTTTTCTTGATGTTTCTACTGTTATTTTACTGATGTTTTTATATTATAGCTTGTCCAGCCTAGATTTTTTTTAAAAAAGAAAATTTACCAGTTTAAATAATATATACTATAATAATAAATAATGAATATATTAGACTTCCCAGTGATATAATCGCTAACTCCTTTTTTACAACCCTGTAGTCTCTATTCAGGGTAGATTTGGGGGCAACTGGATGAAGCTGAGCATTTACTGGCCAGATGCCTTCCTGATGCTTATGCGAAGTTCACAGCAGATATTTTTTCTTTGCACCCTAGGAGAGAAATATTTGCCACTACCTGGGATGGAACTCTCAACTTTCTGAGTGGGAGGCGAGCATCTTCACCACTAGGTCACCCCACTGCTCTCAATCACTAGCTCCTAAAAACCACACAATTAAAAATAAAACAGAACAAAGCAATATCTCAATGCCATCTAGTTTCCAAAATCAATCAACATAGATTAAAGGATAATGCACCGACTCCAACATCAAACAAATTTCAGATGGGAAAGGTTGTCCAGATGGGGAACCAAAACCATGAGTATTAATATAATTTATCTTATAATGTTACAGTAATAGAATCTTGCAAATCTGAAAGCACTTCCTCCCCCCTCCCCCCCCACTTTGCTTTCTGGAAAACTAGGGAGGTTCAATTTTGAGATGCTTTTTCTACCTTTATCCCTTTTTTAATCAGACCATTATCTAGGCTGCATTTCTTCCTCCTGTCTTCCAAGGTCATTCTCACAGCCCATTACATTTAGATGGCCACTATATCAATAATAACCAGATGCTAGGTCAAGCATGTTGTACTGAGAAGAATAGATTAATCTAGCACAGATGTGCGCAGAGTAAACATCCATCTCCTAACTGTGCCATACATGGATAACCTGGTGTCTGGCCAGTAGCTGGAAAAGACAAGTTCCAACAGACTTTGCCAGAACTTTAGATACTAGCAATTGCTTGACAATGCTCAGAACTAAATCTGAGAGAACATTTAAACACCAAAATAAATAAACAGACATCTGGTTTTATAGCAACTCCCCCTCAAAATAATAACAATAATAATAGAGTATGTTGCAGAGTAGATTCCATATAGCAGCCAGGTCAGCTCATCAGCCTTTGTGACAGCAGAGCTCTCTTCATGTGCTAACTCATGTCAACACAACAGCAGCCATATCAGGCTACTAAAACAACAGGGTTCATCTGCAGTTGAAATTAACTGTCCCAAATCAGATGATCTTCAGAGGTACGGGCACTAATTCTATTGTTCTTAATTCTTGGAGAATGTTGGTGTGAGATGTAAATAGAACAATGGCCTTCATGTTCAGCCCTTTGTGTATGCACTTTATTTTGTAGATCAGTTTCATTTTGGGACCACTGCCAATTGTCTCAATTTTATATTAAAATTAAAAGCAAATTGCAATTATTGTGTAATTGGTAGTAATGGAAGAGTCAAAAAATGCTGAGCTAGGTGGACTTAAATTGAGCTTCCTACGAAGTTGGATAAATATAAAGTCATTGCAACAGATTCATGAAGAATTGTAAGTGGATGGTCATTTTACCTTGATAGCCTTCTGTGATCTTGTTCAGGAGGGGGGTGCGGACCTGGCAGGTATTACGGAGACCTGGTTGGGCCAGGAGGGGGGGGTTCCCCTCGTTGAAATGTGCCCGCCAGGTTTCCAAGCATTCCATCAGCCGAGGTCACAGGGGAGGGGCGGGGGTGTAGCGGTTATCATTAAAGAAGGTCTGAGACCGAGGGAGGCCACTGTTCCTCAGACGGCCGGCTGTGAATCCCTTTTTGTGAAATGGGGTCATGGGGTTCAGATGGGTTTGCTGATCACGTACCTGGCTCCCTGCCACGTGGCAACAGCCCTGCCCGAGCTACTCAACGTCATCGCCGCGGTGGCGGTTGATACCCCTAAGCTTATGGTTATGGGGGATTTCAACCTGCCGTCCGTGGGTGAGACGTCAGAGATGGCTCGGGAGTTCATGGCTTCCATGACAGCTATGGACCTGACCCAGTTAATTCATGGCCCTACCCACACAGGGGGAAACACGCTGGATCTGGTTTTTGTCTCTGGACAGTGGTTGAGGGATCTTGATATAGGGGATATAGTTACTGAACCCTTGTCATGGTCAGATCACTCTCTCCTTCGTCTCGACTTTCGAACCGCTGCACCCCGCCGCAGGGAGGCGGAGCCGGTCAGATGGTTCCGCCCCAGGCGCCTGATGGAACCTGACAGATTCCAGACGGAGCTTGGGCCATTTCCTGAGGTTCTGGCACACGCCTCGACTGGAGACCTGGTGGCCGCCTGGGATAGGGCGGCTGCTGGTGCTCTGGATCGGGTCGTGCCTTTGCGGCCTCTGACCCGGCGCCGATCTCAATTGGCTCCTTGGTTTACCGAGGAGCTGAGGGAGTTGAAGCACCGGAAAAGACGCCTAGAGAGTAGTTGGAGGGCCAGTCTTCTTGAATCTGACCGGACACTAGTAAGATCCCACATTAGGAATTACTTAGTGGCGATAAAAGCAGCGAAATGTAGTTATTTTGCTGCTCTTATTGCGTCATCAGATAATCGCCCGGCCGCCCTCTTTAGGGTGACCCGCTCCCTGCTCCACCAGGAAGCGCAGGAGGACCCCTTGGAGGGTAGAGCCGAGGATTTTGTTCAGTATCTGTATGACAAAATCACTCAGATTCGGGAAGATTTGGACTCCGACTGGGTAGTCTCAGGGGGAGAGACAGGGGCAGGTCTTGAGAATGTTATCTGGGATGAGTTTGATCCTGTGACCCCTGAGGACGTGGACAGGATTCTGGGTAGACTGAACGCGACCACTTGTTTATTGGACCCGTGTCCTTCCTGGTTAGTACTGGCTTCCCGGGAAGTGACACGAGGCTGGCTCCAGGGGATTATAAACGCTTCGCTGAGTGAGGGTGACTTTCCCGCCGCCTTGAAAGAGGCGGTGGTGAGGCCTCTCCTCAAGAAGCCTTCCCTGGACCCGGCAATGTTGGTAAATTATCGTCCGGTCTCCAATCTTCGCTTTGTTGCGAAGGTTGTTGAGAGTGTGGTCACGCAACAGCTCCCCCAGCACCTGGATGAAACGACGTATCTGGATCCGTTCCAGTCGGGCTTCAGGCCTGGGTACAGCACGGAAACGGCATTGGTCGCGTTGGTTGATGATCTCTGGAGGGCTCGGGACAGGGGGTGCTCCTCTGTCCTGGTCCTGTTAGATCTCTCAGCGGCTTTTGATACCATCGACCATGGTATCATGCTGCACCGGTTGGAAGAGTTGGGGGTGGGAGGCACTGTGTTGCGGTGGTTCTCCTCCTTTCTCTCTGACCGGTCGCAGTCTGTGTTGACAGGGGGACAGAGGTCGACCCCGAGGCCCCTCATATGTGGGGTGCCGCAAGGGTCGGTCCTCTCGCCTCTCCTGTTCAACATTTATGTGAAGCCGCTGGGCGAGATCATCCGTGGTTTCGGGGTGGAGTACCATCAGTACGCTGACGACACCCAGCTGTACATCTCCACCCCGGATCACCCCAACGATGCCCTTGAAGTGATGTCCCGGTGCCTGGAGGCCGTACGGATCTGGATGGGGAGGAACAGGCTCAGGCTCAACCCATCCAAGACTGAGTGGCTGTGGTTTCCGACGTCCCGATATAGTCAGTTGACGCCATCACTGACTATTGGGGGCAAATCATTGGCCCCCACGGAGAGGGCTCGCAACTTGGGCGTCCTCCTGGACTCACGGCTGTCTTTAGAAGAGCACTTGACGGCCGTGACCGGGAGGATTTTTCATCAGGTTCGCCTGATTCGCCAGTTGCGTCCCTTTCTGGATCGGGACTCTTTACGCACGGTCACTCATGCCCTTGTCACCTCCCGCCTGGACTATTGCAACGCTCTCTACATGGGGCTCCCCTTGAGGAGCACCCGGAGGCTCCAACTGGCGCAGAGTGCGGCCGCGCGGGTGGTAATGGGAGCGACATGGCGTTCCCATGTAACACCTCTCCTGCGCGAGCTGCACTGGCTCCCGGTGGTCTTCCGGGTGCGCTTCAAGGTTTTGGTTACCACCTTTAAAGCGCTCCATGGCTTAGGACCCGGGTACTTGCGGGACCGCCTACTACCACCAATAGCCTCCCACCGGCCGGTACGCTCCCATAGAGAGGGGCTCCTCCGGGTGCCGTCAGCCAAACAATGCCGACTGGCGGCCCCCAGGGGGAGAGCCTTCTCTGTGGGGGCACCTACTATCTGGAACGAGCTCCCCCCAGAGATACGGAGGATCCCGGATCTGCGCACCTTCCACCGCGCCTTAAAGACCTTACTATTTCACCAGGCCGGCCTGGCCTAATTTTCCCCCTCTTTTATAAAAGATTTTTAAAATTTTAAATATTTTTTAGTATTTATATATTCAATTTTAAATTGGTTTTAAAAGTTTGGGGTTTTAAATTTGTCGGGGCCAAAATTATTTAATTTGATTTTATTCTATTTTTTAAATTTTGTATTGTATGTGTTTTTATTGTTTGGCTGTGCACCGCCCTGAGTCCTTCGGGAGTAGGGCGGTATAGAAATCTAATAAATAATAATAATAATAATAATAATAATAATATACATGTATATAATGCTAAATATTTACCTTCATCCAAGAGACCTACCTCTCATATCTCTGTATAAAGTAGATGAAGAGTTTGCACATTCATTTCACCTTTAGGCCACACTGTCATATAACTGGAACTCACTGAAATCCTAATTAAAAGTTTAGGTGGAGCAGGATTTTTTTAAAAAATAGTTAAATACTGAATTGTTACTCATTTAGCATATTATAGTTTTATGCAGGAGGTGTGATGGCTCAGCAGTTAAAGACACTAGCTTGTCAAAGCTGACAGCCAGGGTTTGAGACCAGAGCACCACATGACAGGGTGAGGTCCCATCCTTGCCTCAGCTCCCGGTAGCAGTTTGAAAGCATGCAAATGCATGTAGATAAATAGGTACCACTTCGGTAGGAAGGTAACAGTGTTCCATGTGCCTTGGCATATAGTGATGCTGGCCCCATGACCATGGAAGTGTCTTTGGACAATGCTAGCTCCCTCAGCTAAGAAGCAGAGATGACCACTTTGCCCTAGAGTCGGACATGACTGGGCAAGGGAAACCTTAGTTTTACACATCTTATTTATATAGCATATAAATTAACATAAACCACAATGACTCTTGAAGTTCACTTGGCCACTCTTCTCTCCTGAAATATGGTTTTTGCATAATATTATTTGTCTTTTATAAATTGGAAGGCATATACCGTATTTTCAGACTATAAGATGTACCTGATTATAAGACACACCTAAATTTAGAAGAGGAAATCAACAAAAAAAGTTTTGGGCCTCCGTGCACCCCATTTTAGGCCTTTTTTGGGGCCTTTTCCGGCCTTTTTTTTTTTTTTTGGCCCATTTTCAAGGCTTTTTCAGCCAGTTTTCGAGGCTTTTTTGACCCAGTTTTTTGGCATTTTTCAGCCTATTTTCAAGGCTTTTTTTTGCCTGTTTTCAAGGCTTTTTTCAGCTCATTTTTGAGGCCTTTTGGCCTGTTCTTGAGGCTTTTTTCAGGCTGTTTTTTCCAAAAAAAGTGGCCAAAAAAGTCTTGAAAACAAGCTGAAAAAAGCCAAAAAATGGGCCAAAAAGCCTCAGAAATGGGCCAAACAAAGCCTCAAAAATGGGCTGGAACCTCCCAAAAAATGGGCCAAAAAAAGGCCTGAAAATGGGTTGTGAGGAGGCAAAAAACAGCTGGAGTTTGGGCGGGATTTTGGCACTATTCGGTCTATAAGACAAACAGACATTTTCACCCCCTTTTGGGAGACAAAAAAGTGTGTCTTATAGTCCGAAAAATAAGGTACTACAATTTTTTTTCAAAATATGGACAATGATGATCTGTCTAGAAGGGTGAATGAGTTACCTCATTTCCCAAACATGATTTCTGGCATATGTACAACAACAGAAGACATCTACTATCTGTGTCACAAAAAGTCACATCATTTCACATTAAAAGAAATCAACCTTCCTGAAATCAGTTGTCACAACATTGGGAAAAATACAAGAAGTGGGAAAGATCAGATCTCCCAAGAGCATTTAACACATTTACCAGGTTTTGTTTTCTAATTAAACTGTTAATTTAAATTCAGCATGAGCCCTTGTCAGTGTGCTCCTGAGCATATACAGATTGTTAAAAAAATATTGAGAAGTTAAGTAGCAGACAATTTTATTGAAAAGGAAAATGTACCTAGGATAGTTGTCTTGGATGAAGAGCATGGCTCCGTTCAGCTTTCAATGAATGCTAACAGATATTCATTAGAGTAGAAATCATGAAAGTTAGATTGAATAGCAAATGCAAAAGTAAAAGCTTCAAAATAGCAAAAGCTTCAAGAGAGTGGAGAAATTAAAAAATGCCCTTTTTGTTGTTTTAAACAGGGACTCATTTAATTAATAATAGGCCAAGTCTGAGACAGACACAGGGACATTGTGTAATGACCTTCCTTCATTTATCGTGCTTTTTTGTCGTTGGACCTTCTGTTTCTCTCTCTATTGAAGAAATGTCTCTGAAATGATGACCCAACAGTGTACAGGATGTCTAATAGATTTATACAAATACCCATTTTGCAGTAATAACTCTGGGTAATTAGGTAAAGGTAAAGGATCTCCTCGCCCATATGTGCTAGTTGTTCCTGACTCTAGGGGGCAGTGCTCATCTCCGTGAAGAGCCAGCGCTGTCCAAAGATGTCTCTGTGGTCCTGTGGCTGGCATGACTAAATGCCAAAGGTGCATGAAACGCTGTTACCTTCCCACTAAAGGTGGTTCCTATTTTTCTACTTGCATTTTTTACATGCTTTCAAACTGCTAGGTTGGCAGAAGCTGGGACAAGTAATGGGAGCTCATCCCATTACACGGCACTAGGGATTCGAACCGCTGAACTGCTGACCTTTTGATTGACAAGCTCAGCATCTTAGCCACTGAGCCACCGCGTCCCTCTGGGTAACTAACATAGCATTAAAAACTCACAATCACCAAATTAATAATATTTTTTTAAAAAAAAAAAAAACATAAATGGCACTCAAGGACATCAATCTTCATTAAACTACAGATTGCCTGATCGGCTCCATTAATCTCTTGACCAAGTCTGAGGAACTCTCCATGTTTTTACGGCTTTCTGAAATGTCAGCAGGGTTGGAGGCCACTAATTCTCAAACAGACTATATAGTCTTGAACAGAAACTGATACCACAAATACTTAGAGGAGCACTGAAAACAGATTTTTCAAAGCACTGGATATGCAGAAAAAGGGCAGAAAAACAATTCAGAAAAAAAAAAATCCAACCACAGACTCAAGATAGTAACGTTTGCAATGATAATGGCAAGGACAGAAATGTGAGCTAGAGTGGAATATGAAACATACCCAGATAAGGTCCCTGGATCAATATTTCCAAATATGTCCTAACTCTGAAACAGATGGTTGCTTCAGTGAGAAAACACAATTTTCATTCAGTCTGGCCTTGCTCAAAGCTGTTTCTGCACTCAAAGAGACTATCTCCTGCCATGGTTGATAGACCAGCTAAAGCTCAATGACACCACGTTTTATCTAATTAAATGACATTCCAATTAGCCGATTTGTTTGCAGACATCCTTAATTTAGTAAATGCCAAGGAGAAATCTAAAAATACTGGGATATTTCTAACAAGAGGCCTTCACTAAAAGTGCTATAATTGATAGGTTTTGCTGTTTTCTCTGATGGGCTCGAGTAAGCTTTTCAATGCTAAATTCCGTAATCACATTCATCCTTGGAAATTAGTTTTGCGAAACCACACATTTAGCTCTTGCTGAGAAATCCCATTTTAGTCATTTTAAACATAATTTATAATGCATAAACTAAATTAGCTTTTGTCGCTAAGCTAGCACATTCCCCCCCCCTTTAATTTTTATCTCTTAATATATTTTTGACCTTGAAAACGGTAATGTCTGTTGGATATTGAAGCCTCCGAACAAAGAAAATCATTTTTATTCCATCACTATGGTTACACTTTTCTTCTGTCTCCGGCGCTGAACCACTCAGAAAGTGTTGAATCTGGATTCCTCAGGAGGCCAAAAGAAATTTCGCATAATATCGTTTAGTTCTGATTAAATGGAAACAAACACACACAGTGGA
Source organism: Pantherophis guttatus (assembly GCF_059756535.1). Classification (NCBI taxonomy): domain Eukaryota; kingdom Metazoa; phylum Chordata; class Lepidosauria; order Squamata; family Colubridae; genus Pantherophis; species Pantherophis guttatus. The sequence goes on from NC_142064.1 coordinate 80,752,368, forward strand.
ACTAGGAGTATAGCAAATTACCACGATATGGTTTACACTGTAGACGAGAGGCAATTGACAGCCAAGGCCACTATCCTACAAATTGTGATCCCTTCTGAATTGCGTTTTTCCAGCCACCAGCTTGAGGGCACGAGCTTGAGTCAACTAGTGCTACCAGGCTGGTGCGTTAAGGGAGGAGGGCTCAACGCATTGTTTAATTTCCTTTCACACAGTGAAAACAGAAAATCAAGAAACATGGCTTTTTTTCAAGACTGAGGATCAGTTTATTTACACAGAACAATGGGAGGCGCCTACAAATAAAAAAAGAAAAGAAAAAAAAACCAACTTATTTTACTCAATAAACAGAGATAAAGATCCAGCCATTCCTAGCCGACATGAAAAGCACAGGCTGTTTTCTAATATAAGACACATCTTTTCAGAAATGGTACAATGTTGATTCAGGTTCTTTTATTGTAGCATCCGTCTGAATACAAAGTACCACATTCTTCCCATCAGTTCTATCAGAGCAACACCTTCAAGTCCATGCATTATATCTGAAGGAAATATGAAATGATTACATCTCTCTCTTAAAACAGATCTTTCACGCTGTTTTCTCCCTGCCTTGAAGAAATCATATCCTGTGGTTTAAGAGGTATTAAATATTTATGCAGGCTTATATAGAAGAAACATTTTGTTTCTCACTCCCCCCCCCCTTTTTTTTTTTTTTTTTTGCTAAGGTCATTGAATCATGGAGGGAAATTATTTGTAAACATTGAGAAGCATTCAGCAATCTGGATGTGAAGATTTGTTCAAAAGAAGGTGAACAAAACAGACCAACAGCAAAAATAGAGATATAAGTCTGGGTTCACATGTAACACCAAATCATAGTTAGCTGTAATGGTTGTTTTTTGAGAAGTACATGGTTTGCTGTGTATCATGGTAAGCCACCGTCTATATTTATCAATAAGAATGACATGATTTATAGAGTATACTAAGCCAAAACTAAACAAATTGTGATATTGCCAATAACCAAATTATATTAGCAACAAGTAGAAGTAGATTTCCCTTTTTAACATGGCTGAACAAATCTATAAGGCATTTTTTCTTCCTGAAGCTTTTAAAATTCTTCCTCAGAGAATGTTTGTAATCATAGAATTAGAGATGACTTTGTAATCAAGCTTGTATTTGCTGCAAAGGAAATCAGAAGCGTCTTCTTTCTATTTCTTTCTATTCTTTCTTTCTGCACTTTTTTTCTTCTTCTCTTTCTCTCTCTCTCTATTCTCTTTATACTGTGTTTGTTTCTGTTAGTTTTTATAGTCTTCTTACATTTTTAATGATAAATTATACACACACACACACACACACACACACACAAACACACATATGTTTATGGTATGTGTGTGTGAATATGCATATATTCCACTTATTGCAAGTCAAAAATATGAACCAAACAAAAATCTCATTGTGAAATTCAATAGGTATCACTAAATACAGTTATCAATAAATGGATATAATAGCATTACAATGAAAGCTAAGTCCCTTTTGTACAAAATGCAATACACCCACAGTTTGAACATAAAGCTTCTTGCCATCTTGGAAGTTATAATTCTGCCCCAGCCCAATGACAACAACGATGCTCGACTGAATACTTAGGGATATGAACTCTAAAATGTTGAGCTTTAGTTGAGAAATAATACGAATCAGATCAATGACATATTGTAGTGCAATTTGTAGATCAATTCACATTTCCTCTGTGTGTGTTTTTTTGATGCAAAAAGTTATCATTCATTTAAAGAAAATGTGCAGCAGCATTATGTTTATGATAGGTGATTAATATTGAATTTTAATCTTTAGGGTTATTTGTACCAAGCAATTATTATAATAGCAATCTGTAAACTAAGATATGAAGACTTTTAGAGATTTTTGAAATGTCCCAATTGTTAAGCTGAACACAAAGAACACTCATTTCAGAAGACCTAAAAAACATTGGTAACTACTTGTCTATGGAGATGCTCAGTCATCCAGGTCATGGTTGTCCCAAAGATGCTTTTTTTTTTATTTATTTATTTATTTTTTCATATTTGTATACCGCCCTACTCCCGAAGGACTCAGGGCGGTGAACAGCCATAATAAATACAAATACATATAGAAGTTAAAAACTATTAAGAAACAGATTAAGTAATTTAGGCTCAAAGATTAAAAAACATCCAAATTTATCTAAAGAGGTTTAAAACCCAATTTAAAAGCCAGTTTAAAAGCCAATTAAAAAGGGAGAGTTAGGCCAGACCAGCTTGTTGAAATAGAAATGTTTTCAGGGCACGGCGGAATATGCGTAAGTCTTGGATGTTTCGTAACTCCGGGGGAAGCCCGTTCCAGATGGTAGGTGCCCCCACAGAAAAGGCTCTCCCCCTGGGGGCCGTCAGTCGACATTGTTTGGCCGACTGCACCCTGAGGAGTCCCTCTCTATGGGAGCGAACTGGTCGGTGAGAGGCTATTGGTGGCAGGAGGCGGTCTCGTAAGTACCCTGGTCCTGAGCCATGGAGCGCTCTAAAGATAGTAACCAAAACCTTGAAGCGCACCCGGAAGACCACTGGGAGCCAGTGCAGCTCGCGCAGGAGGGGGGTTACATGAGAGCGCCACATTGCTCCCATTACCACCCGTGCGGCCGCATTCTGGACCAGTTGGAGCCTTCGGGTGCTTCTCAAGGGGAGCCCCATGTAGAGAGCATTACAATAATCCAGGTGTGAGGTGACAAGGGCGTGAGTGACCGTGCGTAACGAGTCCCGATCCAGAAAGGGATGCAACTGGCGAATCAGGCGAACCTGATAAAAAGTCCTCCTGGCTACGGCCGTCATATGCTCTTCAAAAGACAGCCGTGAGTCCAGGAGGATGCCCAAGTTGTGAACCCCATCTATGGGGGCCAACGACTCGCCCCCAATAGTCAGAGATGGCGCCAACTGATTATATCGGGACGACGGAAACCACAGCCACTCGGTCTTTTAAGAGGCAACTGGACTTTCTGATTTTTCTTTGAAGACGTTTCACTTCTCATCCAAGAAGTTGGATCCATTGGTAACTACTTCAACTTTCATAGTAGGCAGAACATTTAAACTATATATGTACCTACACAAGAGCAATTTGTGCACATGGCATATTTTTGATCTGGCTTTAGCTATGTTAGGATCTAACTCCCAGATAACACAATCATTGCAATTGTAGTTCTAACAGAAGGTACCCAAAAACACATCTACTCTACAGGTAGTCCTTGAGCACAATTGAGCCCAAAATTTATGTTGCTAAATGAGACATTTGTTAAGCAGGTTTTGCCCCATTTTGCGACCTTGCTTACCCTAATTGTTGAGTGAACCTCTGCAATTGTTAAGTTGTTAAGTAAATCTGAATTCCTCATTTACTTTGCTGGCCAAAAGGTCACAAAAGGTGATCCCAGGGCTCTGCAACCATCTTAAATATGAACCAGTTGCCAAGTATCCAAATTTTGATTACAGGACTGTGAGGATGCTGCAATGGTCATAAGTGTGAAAAACAGTCATACTTACTTTTTTCAGTGCTGTTGTAATTTTGAATGAATGATTGTAAATTGAGGACTACCTGTATCTCATTATTTCATTGCTATTTCATTAGTTCATTACACAATGAACAGAGAAGCAATGTATTAAAAAGCAAGCATACAGAGAGTCTTGAGAATGTGTGTGGGGTGTAGCAGTAGTGATCAGAACTGGCATTCACAGGACTTGCAAGGAAGGAATCACAAACTAGCACATCTCCAAATGAGCAGAGTTAACATCATAGCCATGACTGAAGGACGGGAGATCATCCATTTGTTCTCTGGATGGCGGCGCCTTGCAAGACCTCAGGATAGCGCTGAACTCAAGGAGATTAAGGGAAATCATCCCAGTCTCAAGTGTGGTGGAATCATTTGAAGGATACCAACTTTGCAAACCCCATTTTCTAATCACTTTCAGAAATTACTTGTTTAACTACCTTAAGGATTAACAGAGCTCTTCAATGAAACGTGTTTGCAAAGCTACCTGCTGAGTTTTACCGTCATTCCAGAATAAAAGAAAAAAAAATGACTATAAGTTTAAGAATTTAAAGACTTTGAAATAAATGGCAAAAAGCTAAATAATATTTTAATTCAAGAAAGTTGTAAATGAATTAAGGGTCTAGATAAATTTGGAATATAGGATTTCTGGTGTGAGATTTTGGAAATAATTATATAAACGAACAGCTCCCTTGTGGAAACTAAATTGTTTACTTTAAGTCAATATAGAAATCCTCAATTTTGGACACTACAGGGACTAAAGATTCCAGGCATAAAAGAAAAAGAAGAGAGAGCTAGAGAGGAGCTTATTTTTGTCTTTGATCAACATGAAGACAAAATGACAAAAAATAGCATGACATTTTAAATACTGAAGAATGGGGAGAGCAACCAGCAAAGTGTCAGGCTAGGTTTCTGCTTGACTAGGCAATGTCCAAAGATGTTAAAGAAGAAATGATACCTTGGAAAATCTACAAGATAAAGAATTGAAAAAAAAACTTCATTTGATGCATAAATATTAGAATACCAAGAAATTGTTAAAATACTGACAAATAAAAAAAAGTTGATTATAAGACAGAAATGACAGTTAAAGTGGAAATAAAATTAATAAACCAAGAGAATGAGCTGGGTAATGACTCTGTTGCAATATTTTCAGGATCAGACTCAATAAAGATAATAGAAGTTAAAGCTTTAAATATATTTCTTTTTAATTATGATAGGCATTCTATATTCACTGAATATTCGAGGTAGAAGCGACGAGAATGGTGAGGGTGGCTCCTTATATATACAAGGGGTGGAGCTAGGAATGGGAGTGGTAAGTTATGAATACATTAAAGTCCAAAGAATAAGTTAACCTCTGATGTTCCATATATACATTATTTACACATTGGAGAATAAGGCATTTACATCTGACAAATCCCCCTCTAAATGCCGGTTCGTTACACAACACCAATTACATTCTGATTCAGGACAATATAATACATATAATTTAGAAGTTAAATATTTGTGTTGTTTAGAAGGTAAGGGTTTTGTTAATATGTCAGCTAATTGTTCAGAAGTATCGCAATGTATTGCTTTAATGAATCCGTCTTGAGACAGTTGTCTCACATGCTTAAACTTTATATCAATATGCCTGGACCTTTGTCCAATTGCATCGGATCTGGATATTTCAATGGCCGCTTTATTGTCTTCATGCATAATAAATGGTAAGGTGGGTTTCTTCCAAACATCAGTGATCAGATCATTGAACCATACAAGGTTATTTGCAGCTTTGGACAAACAAACATATTCCGCTTCTGTAGTAGAAGTGGCCACTAGTTCTTGTTTACCAGTATACCAGTAAACTGGACAATCATTCAATAGAAAAACATAACCAGAAGTACTCTTTCTGCATGTTGTATCACCAGCCCAATCTGCATCAGCATAACAAGTAATTTTTGGTTCTCTGTCATTATTGGGTTCCAACATTAAACAAAAATCTAATGTACCCTTCAGATATCTTAGAATTCTTTTGACAGCTTCCCAATGATACAAGGTTGGTTTACTAACATATCTTGACAATAGATTGAGAGGTAATGCAATATCTGGCCTAGTCCAATTAGATATATAAAGGAGTGAACCTATAACTGATCTGTAAAATGTGTTGTCTTTAAACTCAGGGGAAGATTCATCAGTGTTTCTAAGAAAATCAGTTTGCATAGGGGTGTCACAGGTTTTAGCATTATTTAAGTTACATTTGTTTAGGAGTTCGATGATTTTATCTTTCTGTGTAAGTTTGAATCCCCTTTTAGTTTTGTTAATTTGCACACCAAGGTATTTATTCACTTTACCCAGAGATTTCAGTGAGAAGTGTTCATTTAACTTATTTACAAAGATTTCCCTGCTCTCTTTATGCTTTCCAATGTATAAAATATCGTCCACGTAAATTAATACAAATTCAATATGATCATTACTCTTTTTTACAAAGAAACAGTTATCAGCAGTGGTGGCGTTGAAATCCATGGTCTTAAGTACTTTTACCAAGCAATCGTACCATCTTTTGCCGGATTGCTTTAATCCGTACAGACTCTTATTTAATAACCAAATTTCGTTCTTATTAGTGTATTGACTGTGTGGTGCTCTTACATATATTTCCTTATCTAATTTTGCATGTAAGTATGCGGTCTGTATGTCATATTGGAATACGTCCAGATTGAGTGCAGATGCTACTACAAGGGCTGTTTTGACACTCTCTGTTCTCACTGTGGGTGAATATGTATCAGTATAGTCTTCTGGATATTTCTGTGCATAGCCTTGTGCAACTAGTCTAGCCTTGTATAAGGTATTGCCTCCTTCTAAGTTCTTAATTTTATAAATCCACCTGGTACCTATAATTGTTTTATCCTTAGGTGCGATCGCAGGTGTGAATACATTTAATCCTTGTAAACTTTCCATCTCTTTTTCCATAGCTAGTTCCCATTTTTCTCTTTCTTCATGTGGAAGTTTCAATACTTCTTCATATGTATTAGGTGTTATTTGTTCTCCATTCATATGCATTATGTAATCTTTGTATTTATTTGGTATTTGGTTTCTATTGTTTCTAATAGTTCTTTCAGGCTTGCTATGGTTATCATGCAAATATCTAGCTTCCTTTTTTGTTAATGTGTCTGTCTTTATTTTATGCTGACTATTAGTCCAAGTTTTGGTTTTGTTCTTACTTTTGTTAATATTTTGATTTTCTGTTGTTCCTTCCTCACAAGATATTGTATCTTTACATTTATTAGGAAATATTTCATTAAGGTGCAATTTTGACCAATTGGCCTGTTCATGGAACACAGCTGTTCTGGATACTATAAATTTGTTATTACTATCAATAAATCTGTACCCTTTGGTTCCAGTTTCGTATCCCATGAATCTTAATCTCCTGGATACGTTTTCTCCCTTTCTCCTCAATTGTTTAGGTATGTGTACGTCTGCAGTGACTCCAAATATGTGCATGTGTGATAATTTGGGTTTTCTATTGTACATCACCTCATATGGTGTCTTATTCACAATACTGGACCAGGTTCTATTTTGAGTGTAATTCGAATAATGTAATGCCTCTGACCAAAATTGTTTGCCTAAACCAGCATCCTCTAATGTGCACCTAATCATGGTTTGTAGTGTGGAATTTTTCCTCTCTGCGACTCCATTTTGAAATGCAGAAAAAGGATTGGACGTGAAATGTAACATTCCTCTATCCTTTAACCATTGGGAGAATTCTTTAGACATGAACTCACATCCCCTATCTGTCATAATTTGCTTTATTCTGATATTATGTTGTGTTTCTATACGTTTGTAGAATTCCTTAAATTTCTGAAATGTTTCATCCTTGTGCTTTAATGTGTAAACAAAACCATATCGGCTGTAGTCATCCACTATTGTTAGGAAGTAACGTTTTCTATAGGTAATTGAGGGACTTAATGGACCAACTAAGTCCATATGTACCAAATCAAAAATATTGTTAGTTGATCTGTTAGATTTTTTTGGTCTGGGACTGGTTTTTAGTTTGGTGGACTTACATACTGAGCATTCCAAATAATTTTCACAATTTTTTATTTTGACACCTTCTGCGTGTTCAGTCATTTTTTGTACTACAGGAAAGCTTGCATGTCCTAACTTCCTGTGTAAGATGTGAGCACACTCATCATGAATTGGTTTGCCTATTTTTGGTTTCTTTTCCTTGTATGTGTTTTTGTGATCATGAGTTATTCTACACTCATCATTGTCACTGTTACTGACATTTTCATCATCTGCTTCAATACAATCTTCCATATTTGAATCAATGTTATGTAAACATCTTTCTTTAGTTATCAGATAGGGTAGACCTCCTTTTATCATTACAGTACCTACATTTGTTTTGTTCTTTTCTATAGTTGCTTTCCCCTTTGAGAAAACTATATTGATATCAGATTCTCTGCTTAATTTTATGGCACTTAGTATGTTGTGAGGTATTTCTGGGATTAATAATACCCCCTCTATTTTCCCTAGACCAGGCAAGGTCACATTTCCTTTGCCTAGTACTTGAACCTTTTCTTGATTAGCTACCTTTATCACAAACTTATCTTCTATAAATGAAGATAATATACTTTTGTTGTTGGTGGTGTGATTTGTTGCACCAGAGTCAATAAGCCAATTGTTATTCTCATCCTGCTGTGTTCTGGTGCTGTCTTGTTTATTTAGCCCATTCAGTGACCCAGATTTCCTCTCTTTTGAATTTTCTCTACCCCCTCTATCTTCTTTGTAATTTGGTGGGCTTCTATATTTGTGTCTATCTGTGGAAGATTGTCTGTAATTATATTTGCTCCTATATTCTGGTCTATGTCTCTCTCTTGAGACTTTGGGGCAGTCTCTTCTACTATGTTCCCTGGATCCACAATTGTAGCATCTAAAGGCCTCATTATGTTTATCTTGAAAGACTACTTTCCTAAAAGGTTTGTGGTCTGTTTGGTTACTGGATCGATTTTTTCTTGAATTGTCTTCTGCTATCAATTTGTTAGATAGACTTTCTATGGATAAATATCCCAAATTAATGGTATCTAAGTGTGACATAAAGCTATCCCATGATGGATCAAGTGAATTGATAATAACACTTTTCATTGTTTGATCTGAAATCACTTCCCCCCTCAATTGTAGCTCAGCTCTTATTTTGTTTAGATTTATCAAATGCTCACTTATAGAAACCCCTGGTTTTACTCTAGAGGAAAAGAAATCCTTAGACATTCTTGTGGTTGTAGCTACGCTATCGCTGTGAAATAGATTAAACATGCATTGAATTATTTCTGATACAGTTAGGTTTGGTTTGATGCTATGATACATTGCAGGAGACACGCTAGATATTATTATGAAAAATGCTCTATGATGTAAACAATCTATTTTTAAAGTCCAAGGTCTTCTTGGAGGGCTAGTTATAAAGAATAGTAAATTTTCTTTCATGAAAATAACCTGAAGCTGTTGATACCACTCTTGTAAATTAATGCCATCAATTCTAAGTTTTGGGAAGTCACTGGGTAAGTTACCTATATTATTCTGTCCATTACTTACAACCTGGGGCAGTCCGTGATCTCTCAAGTGCAGGAAATTACAGAACGGCATTGGGATGCTTGCAATGAGTCTGCGCGGTTCTCTGGCCAGTTCAAGTCCTTCTGGGTCGTTTACGTAGTTTCGCACATGCGCGTTGTTCATTTCTTCTTTGGTGGCGTCGTGGAAGGTTCTCTCCCTTTCAGCTCTCTCGATCCGCTCCTCCTCAGATGAGTCGGTCTCTGGCTCGGTTTTTGGGGTTCTGGTGGTGGTGACGGTTCTTTTCTTCTTTTTGTGTGCGTTGGTATTCGATTTTGTCTGTGGTGTAGGGCGAAATCGGCATGGGTCTCTGGGCTCGGGCGTCGTCGCTTTCGAAGTCAGGATGGGAGCGTGCAGGTCTTGAGTCGCCGGTTTGATTTCTTGCTTCTTCGTAGATGTCTTGGTAATTTTCAGTCTTGGCCCAAAAGCAGCAAAAAGCGTTTTCATTGCTGATTTTACTTGAGATTTTGTTAAATCGTCTTCACTTTCTGATTTTGGATCATCTGAAGAGTTTGAGACTTCTTTCTCACTTTCTTCGTCTGATAGTGTTTTTCGCGCCAGAAATTTTGAACTGAGCGTTTTGATTGGCTCTGCTCCATTCTCTTTTGAAGTTCGTTGAAACCAAGATGGCTGCCATTCAAAATTTCGCGCGGGATCACATCTTTTCTTTTTAACAACTATTTTCTCAGTAGTCATCTCACTTACGATTTTTTGATCTTTGGGTTTTTCTTTAATGACGTTTTTCTCTCTCGCTGCTCCGCTGTTCTTCAGCATCTCCTGGAGGTCCGCGATGAGACTTTCATCATTCTTTTGGCTTTTTAGTATCTTTAATATCTCTGACCTGAGTTCGTTATTTTCTATTTCGATTTCTTTCTGGTCATTATTTTCACTCATTAGTTCTTCTTCTTCAGTGGTGTATTCTTCGGATTCTCTCGAAATCGCATTGGTGGATTCGTTGATCATCTCTTGATCAGTTTCTATTTCTTTGCTGTAGGCCCTGGTGTTGGGCCTATCTTTCTTGGACATTTTTTAATTACTTATTGAGTCAATTAACCATCCTCTGCTACCAGCTTGTTGCAATATTTTCAGGATCAGACTCAATAAAGATAATAGAAGTTAAAGCTTTAAATATATTTCTTTTTAATTATGATAGGCATTCTATATTCACTGAATATTCGAGGTAGAAGCGACGAGAATGGTGAGGGTGGCTCCTTATATATACAAGGGGTGGAGCTAGGAATGGGAGTGGTAAGTTATGAATACATTAAAGTCCAAAGAATAAGTTAACCTCTGATGTTCCATATATACATTATTTACACATTGGAGAATAAGGCATTTACATCTGACAGACTCCTTCCTAGATTTACAAAAGAGATTTGCTAAAGCCTCAAAGAAGTCTTTGAGATGGGAAAAAGAAAATCCAAAGAGAGATCAAATCCTTTTGGAGCAAAGATCAAGTTTGCTAAAAGCAAAACAAAGGAATACAAAGTGGGTTTGTTTTACCAGTTAAAATAAGACATATTTCTATAAAGGTCTGGGAATTGTTCATGGACTTTTTGCAGACAACGACTGAAATATTAAAAATGTATGGATTTGCATATGGATAAGTGATGGTTATGGAAAGAAGAGATATTGTAGTGGCCAAAATACACTTTTTCGGAAAAGTGTATTTTTGAGGTTTGATGGCTAATAACACCACTTTTTTTTTTTTTTTTGGAGTTTCAAAATAATCATATTCCACTGCTGGAATGGCCTGGGAATAGCCCAGACCTTAACCCAATTGAAAATCTATGGGGCCAGCTAAAGAAACTAGTTAGTCAGAAGCAACCCAGCAATAAAACCCAATTAATAGAAGCAATCATTCAATCTTGGTTTCACATTATAACAGCTGCAGAACTAAAAGATTTGGTTCACTCCATGGAAAGACGTTGTAAGGCCGTAATTCATGCTAAAGGTTACCCAACTAAGTATTAACTGATGTGATAATTTTTATATATCTCATTTTTCCTATGGTGATAATTTTTGTATATCTCATTTTTTCTAGGTGTTTCACTTTTCTTCTTCATATTGCAACTGCTATTCTAATAGTAAATCCTTCATAAAAGTTATTGCATTACATTCTTGGTTAAATTATCTTTCCATTGATATAAAATTTTATGATACTCCTCAAAAAAAAAAGTGGTGTTATTAACTAGTTTTAGAAAATACACTTTTCCCAAAAGGTTTCCACAATTTTGGCCACTACTGTACTTGTATGTAACTTTATAGGTTCTTTTTTATTTGTTCTAATCCAATGGAATGTCAGAAAGAAATAATATAAAGGGGCTTGGGACTCTGCCTGCCGTCCAACCATAGGAGTACTTCTCAAAATAGAAAAGAATGGGACCAAATCGAATGTGGGGGGAGAAATCAGCCAAAGAAAGATCAAATGCAAAATTGGCTGGTTCTAGTAGGGTGCTTTGGAGAGAAAAAGTTCAAGGGAGAAAAGTTCTTGATGCAAACCTGTAGGAGATGCAGTTGGACAGTCACTGATTTTGTTGATTACTCTATCCTTAAGTCCTCTCCTTCCCAGTCATGTGACCCAGAAACATCCACCCTCTGATTCAGGGTGCATATACACAAGCCCACATAGATACAATACAAGGGGAGACCACAAACATAAGTGCAACGAATACACCTGTACCCTGATTTGATCCTTTCACACATAACACACACACAGAGAGAAGTAAGATATCTGATTTTAAGACCCTTGCATGAACATACACACACACACAACAATTTCTGTTATTACTCAAAAGGAACTACCTACTGCCAGTAAAGAGCCATACATTGCAAAATTTCCCAACATTATTTGTTTGATTTCTTTCTGTTCTTTTCTATCTTCTGCCTCTCAAAGAGATAGTTGGTGCCCAGCTGCATTGAGAACTCTTTTCATTGCTTTCTTGAAAAGGTTCTCTAAATTTAATATCTAGCTGCCTGACCTATCCTTGTCTCTCCCCTTCTTTTAGCCGCACAGGAATCATTGTTTGAGCCACAAACTTTAATTTGGAAATAATGCAATGGAAAATATGAATCAATATTAAATATGAAATAAAATGATGGAAAATTCCTGTATCAAAAGTTTATCGACTAAAAATGCAATGGGTTCCTGAAAATACTATTAAGAAATTTCCTGGTTCACTTCTGAGTATTATTTAGAGTGGTTTAACTAAGAAGGGTCCAACTGAAACAGCTCATATTAGGTAAGAGGTTGCAACTGGGTTGAGTTTGATCTAGCACAGGGCTATAAACTCGCGGCCCACAGGCCAGATGCGTCACGCACTGGCCATGCCCACACCCAGTTTAGCGAAGGGGGGAAAAGTCTGGAAACTTCATGTGATGATGCCGTGAGAACATGAGTTTAACACTCCTGATCTAGCAGCTGAGGAGCTGGAGTTGAATTGGGAAGACCTGAGTTGCAACCCTACCTTAAGGATGATAACCAGCTAAATGGCTAGTGAACTAGTCACTCACTCTCATTCTTCAAAAGAAGGCAAGGGCAAACCACTTCTGAAAATGTTATTACGAAAAAGGCACGGGCTTGTTCATGGAGTTGCCATGAATCAAGACTGACCAGAGGGCATAAAAATAAATATATAATGTTAGGAAAGGCTCCTGCTGGAGACCAGGGTGAACTGACATTTCTAGGTCAACTTGTATTAGATTAGAAATAAATTACTTTCATTATATATTCTAGTCATGCCTAACCTTGAGCGTTTCCCAATATGATCAGATTGCAACTCTCTATTCCACTCTTGCATAACCTTGAGTGTTCCACATGCTATTAGATTGCAAGTCCTATCACTCTTAGCTAAACTGGCCATTGGCCAGGAAAGATAGAAATCATTAACCAACATCATTTGAGGATGCAGGATTAGGGGAGGCTGCATTTTATAGCTTCATTTCGGCCAGTTCTTTGCAAACTACGCTCAAAATGGAGTCCACAAGATGCCTTGGTCTCCACCTGAGAATTATTAGCAAAACTGGCCTAAACAGATTCACTAAACAGACTCATGGGAACTAAATCTGCAATCAGTGTTAGTTATAGCAAGTATGTTAGGTAACAAAATATCACAATACTCTTGTTCAGGCTTTTGTCCAGCTGTGGTTTCCTCTTTTTCCATGCCTACCTATCTCCATCATTTTAGCATTTGGTGTTTATTGAGTAGATTCTACCTTCCTTGATGTTTTAGCTGCCCCCGCTCCCCATTTTTGAAGGATGGGGTGAGGTGATGTACGTCTATCAAATTTGGCATTCCACTAGCCCAGCTAGCATTTTCGTCATGTCCATTGATATGATTGTCTTTGGGATGGGTCTTTTTCTCATGTTTGAGAAATAAATTTGCAAAATAGAACCTTCACAGTTTCATGATGTGGTATTAGGGTACAGTATTGGGGGTCAAACAATACCATCACAGCAGTGGTGGGTTTCAAAAATGTTTACTACCTGTTCTGTGGGCATGGCTTGGTGAGTATGGCATGGTGGGCATGGTTTGGTGGGTGTGGCAGGGGAGGGATACTGTAAAATCTCCATTCCCTCCCCAATCCAGGGGAAGGTTACTGCAAAATCCCCATTTCCTCCCGATCAACTGGGTTTTGGGAGGCAGAGAATAGATGGGGGTGGGGCCAGTCAGAATTTTTACTACCGGTTCTCCGAACTACTTAAAATTTCCTCTACCGGTTCTCTAGAACTGGTCATAACCTGTTGAAACCCACCTCTGCATCACAGTATCTCCTTTTATTGTGCTTATTCATTGAGTTTCTGAAAAATACCTTGTGGGAAACTAATGGATTATCGAAGTGTAATCCATATTATTTTATGTTTAAAGATTTTTTTGAGAAAACAGGACTAGAAAGAAGAAAGCATACGGAAAAGGAAAACATGGGTATTCAGGCTCTCTGTAATTAAGCCTTTCCAATATCAACAGTGTAAGTGGTAAACATTCAAAATGTCCAAAATTTAATTTAAAAAAAGAAACCCAGCAATCCTCTCATCAGTCACATCTCTTGAGAAATCAGATAGATAGATAAATCAATGAGATAAACTGAATATGTCCATTTTGGTAGTGTATTATTTTCCCACAAATTCTTCGTGAACACAATAGGAAAAAGCTGCATTCCTTAACCAGAGTTATTGCAACGTGGGCTCATGAGAAATTAAAAAGTAAATAATATTCCTCTTGCAAAACAGAAATCAAATAAAACAGAAAGGCTGTTTAAACTGAAAGAACAACCTACCTTACGCCACTAGCTGTACCTTACAGAAAATAAGCAAAGCTACAAAATAATTTGGCCTAGGAAAATAATTACACACAAAATAATTATGTCCTGGGTACCTGAGGGTTTACCGTTACGTAAAAAATAATTATTCTATCAATAATAATTTACATAGGATGAGGTTTTAATTGTTTGATCTATTATTGCGGTAAAAATGTATTTTTTTTTCCTTTCCTTATTCTCCTTCAATTTCATGAAACAAAGCTTACTTTTTCCCCAAAGAGGAGGGGATTATGACAAAATCCTTGGTTAGTGGTGCCGCTGTCCAATGACTGGCAGCTTCTTTGAATTGCCATGGCCAGGTGAAGGCCCAAAAGAAGATATTGTACGAGCACCTTATCTATAGCATTTCTCCAACTCAGGAGATCTCAGACTGTATGAGCAGCCAAAGAGACTACAAATGATGGAGCACCATGCAAAAGAGTAAAACAAAACAAAAGCAAAAAACAAAGTTCAAAAATACAAACATCCTGAAATTCAAAAGGAATATTTCACTCACCTAGAGACAAAGGCAGAAAAACCTCCTTTCTTTTGTAAGGAAAGAGAATAAGACCAACTCAGAGTTTGTTTCGTGCTAGCCAGTATGTTCGAAGTGGAGGTGAGATTGTGACCATTGATCTCCACCACGATAGCTCACGACAATAGCTTGTATTTGTTTATGAAGAATAACATTGAAGAAGACTCAAGCTAGAGAAATATGATCATAACTTTACCTGGAAGTGTGCAGAAAAGGTATATCATAACTGGCCAAATGTTCTCCATTTTTGATAGATAACCTGTGTTGTCATTTTTTACTGTGGGCACACTGGCCCTCATTAAAAATGAAATTCTCTTGTCTGCTCTCAAAAGTGTACACATACATAATACATATATACATATAAATAACACACACACACACACACACACACGTACATGTACATATACATATACATATACATATACATATACATATACTCTGTTTCCCTGAAAATAGGATCCAACCAGAAAATAAGTCCTAGCATGATTTTTCAGGATGCTCGTAACATAAGCCCTACCCCCAAAATAAGCCCCAGTTAAGATTGTCAGCCAGATGGGTTCATTTAGTACCATATTTTCCCCAAAATAAGACCTAACCAGAAAATAAGCCCTAATGCGTCTTTTGGAGCAAAAATTAATATAAGACCTGATTTTATTTTCAGGGAAACACGGTACATGGAAGGAGGAAGCTTGAGAGTTGATACTACATGGAACAAAACTGTTACCGAATCTGGATGTTCTGCTTCGGATACCACGAAGGCTCCTCCCAGAAGGTAACAAGGAAAAGAGGTGGTGAAAAGGATGTGTAGTGTCCCAGACAATACTGCAGACCCTGATCAAGCATTGCTTTTATGCCAGGTCCTGGATAGATGGAAGTGAACTGCCAATAATCTTCTCTCATCCTCACCACTCTCTGCGCTGCCTTCCTATCCAAAGCAGTAACGCTTTCAAACCAGACTGTAATGCAATATGACAAGATGCTCTCAAACATCCCTCTATAGAAAGTGGTAAGGAGAGGGGAAGGCAGATATACTTTGCTCATGTGACTCAGAAATTTCAGGTGCTGTTGTGTCCAGTGCCTCCCTGTTGAGTCACCAAGCCAGTCTACTCGTTAGCTGTGCACCCAGAAACTTGATGCTGCCAATCACCTCTACACCTCCCGGATCTACGCACCTTCCGCCATTCCCTCAAAACTTTTCTAACTTTTCTATTTCAGCAAGCCGGGCTGGCGTAGCTCTTCTAATTGTTTTTAATTCATTTTTTTAAAAAGGGGTTTTTTTAATCAATATGGGCCAAATTTGTTTAATATACTTTTAAATTGTTTTAAATTTTATATTTTTATGTTTTTATTTTTGGCTGTACACCGCCCCGAGTCCTTCGGGAGAAGGGCGGTATATAAATTTAAAAAATAAATAAATAAATAAATAAATAAATAAATAAATAAATAAATAAATAAATAAATAAATACAGGTGGATTATATTCAGTAAGTAGGCCATCAATAAGGTCTGCGGAGAGGTGCTCCAATCCTACCAGTAAAATGGAACCTGAACATTTTAGGTATTCAGGTTCCATGCAGGAATTTCCTTGGGGAGTTCTCTTCATGTGGAGGAGCTACAAAGTCTGGCCTAGCCGGACAAATTTCTCCAAACTCAATAAAAATATTTGGTGGAATGGAGAAGAATGTTTGTACAGTTTTCCTCTCAATTTCTAATGTGGAAAGGATGGTGGGAATTCCCTTAGGCCAAAACATTTAAGGATTTTAATGGAAAGTGACTAAAATGTTAAAAATGAGATAAGGATATATGGAGCCTATACGTTCTGCAAATGGCCCATTTCCCTCTCCCCCCACTTTTTTTTTTTGACACCAATCACATTTAACTCCTGGCAACTATATGAACAAGTCCATGCAGTTTCCTAGGCAACATGTTCAGAAGTGAGTTTTCCATCGTCTCTTCCTAGGCGTGAAAGAGTTTGGTTTTCATGCATAAGAAGAACTGGAACTCAGATCTTCTGTTCCCAGTTCAGCATCTTAACAAAACTGCTCTCTTAAATCTTCCTTCCTTCCTTCCTTCCTTCCTTCCTTCCTTCCTTCCTTCCTTCCTTCCTTCCTTCCTATAAATTTTGACTTCTGGCAAATGCCTGGATTAGTCCTGGCAGTTTTCTTGGCAAGAGTTCAGAAGTGGTTTTGACATTGCCTCCTTCCTAAGATGAGTGGAGGTACTGGCCCAAAGTCACCTAGCTGGCTTTATGTCTAAAATGGGACTAGAATTCACCATCTCCCACTTTTGGCCAGGTGCCTTAACCGCTACACTAAACAGACTCGCTAAATCTTCATAAACCCTGAGTTAAAGTTCTGGCTCCTGAGATGGATGTCTTTTTTATTGCTGCTATCAATCTTCAGAATGGACCTAAGCCTGGTGAACAGCATTCAAAATGTTTTGTCAGATCTACCAAATCCAATTTGGAACTAGCCTTGAACAAGCTATGTTAGCATCACCAGTCAGGATTCATTCATCAACCATTAAAACTCCTGACGTCCATGTTCAATGGCCTTATCTCCATCTTTCAGGGTAACAGTTGCCAATCAGTGTTGGCTGGACTGGATTACATTAGTACAGCCAATTAATATTAATATCCTTGGGGTGCCGTCGGCCAGACAATGTTGGTTGGTGACCCCTAGGGAGCGGGCCTTCTCTGTGGGGGCACCTACCTTGTGGAATCAGCTCCCCCTGGGGCTCCAGGTGGCCCCTGACCTTCGCTCTTTCTGCCGTGGCCTTAAAACATGGCTATTCCACCTGGCCGGCTTGGACTGAAGGGGTTTTAGAGGGGATTTTAATGGTTTTTATAGTTTTATTGGGTATTTTTTTTTTTAAAAAATTGAACTTTGTGTGTTTTATTGTTGTGAGCCGCCCTGAGTCCTTTCGATGATAGGGCGGCATATAAATTCAAAAAGTAAATAAAAAATAAATAAATAAATAAATAATATGAGACAGCCACAATAGGGTCATGAATTTGGCAATCGATATACCCTCTGGAATTTAATTCAGAAATATAGGCAAAAATATGTTACTCTTTTTCCTATCCAAACCCCCCATATACGCAACCCCCTTTCATGCGTATATCCAACCAAGAAGCTGAAGACTTAGAATGCATTTCTTTCCCCCATTTTTCCCTCCTTTAAGTTTCTACCCATTATACTGTAGCTTAATTTGAAAATCAGCAGACTTCCTACGTGGGCTGAGAGAGTGAGAACAGTCTCGAGAGAAACCTTAATGGCAATTAACAGAAAGGAAGATTTTTGTTAAAATGTCAGGATTTTTTTTTCCCCCTGTGATGTGGAATAATAATATTTTCTGTCAACATGATTTATCTCTTCATAGACAAGATGTTGGGACCAATTCTTACGGCAAAATGATCCTATGCAGGCTTATTCAAGGTTGAACAAACCAGGTGGTGTTGTTTTTTTTGCCATTCTTTGTTAGTTTCACCTATGTTCCATCTAAGACTATTCTAACCTGCACAAAACTTCAAATAATAATATGAATAACACAAACAAGAGTTAGTCGATTGGGATGAGTTTGGAATTATGTGAAAATAAAGAAAAAGAAAAAGAACGCAAAGTTTAAATGCAACGCACTAGATGCATTTTTCCCCCAAACACACCGTTCTGTACACATTCGTGAACCAAAGACTAAATTGCAAAATTAGGAGATATGTAAATTGCAAACAGCAAAACATTGCAAAATGGCTATTAATCTATAAAAGCACGAATTAGGCAAGCTTGCCCAAAATGTGAAGATGTAACCAAATAGCAACTGAGCAATTATATTTTTTCCCAGCGACATAGCAGGATCATATTGACTTTGGCTGATCTTGAAAGCTATGCAAGATTAGCCTGTTTAATGTTTGAACAAGAGATAATCAAGAAATCCCAAACCACCTTGGGAAGTCAAAACAGCATTGCAAATAACTTCCACTTTGTTGCAAAGAAGCTGTATGAAATCACCAGACCACTGACTTAAATTGAAGAAGGATTTAATTTAAATACAGCTCACTGTTGGAACAGCAAAAAGCTCTTACCCTGCTGATTCAGCTTTAGCATTTTTTTTTTCAGGGGAGGGAGCATGACTGGCTGGGGAATTCTGGGAGTTGAAGTATAAAGGTATTTAAGTTGCCAAAGTAGGACACCCTGGTCTACATTGTTCATGCAAATCATAATGAATGGGATTGATTCTGATAGCATGGCTGAGTTTGTAGGAACTCAAAAAGATAGTTGGAGGTGTCAGCCTCATCTCCTAGAAACCTGTTTCTTAACCTAGATCTGTCTTCTATCTTGGTGTAGTGGCTTAGTCTTCTCATTGTTCCTATCACCCATCTCCTCCCATTTACGACTGCATGACTGTAACTTTGTTGCTTGAATCCTTACAATTTATATTGATATTGATTGTTTCCTAGTATGATTCGATTGCTTATTTGTACCCTATGACTATCATTAAGTGCTGTACCTTATGATTCTTGACAAATGTATCTTGTCTTTTTATGTACACTGAGAGCATATGCACCAAAGACAAATTCCTTGTGTGTCCAATCACATTTGGCCAATAAAGAATTCTATTCTATTCTATTCTTTGTAATTACTGCCATCACCATCTTTCTTCTATGCTCAAATGGATATTAACTATAATTAATAATGGCCTTCTTCTAGATGTTTTTATGATTCATCAAAGCACTCCTGATTCTTGATAACTGCAGAAACAAGTCCACACAGGTTTTTGGGTTTTTTTGACAATGTTTTTAGAAGTAGTTTGCCATTGCCTTCTTCCTAGAGCTGAGAGAGAAAGAGATTGGCTCCAAATCACCCAGCTAGTTTTTATGACTATGTCAAGAAAACTCACGATATTCCAGTTTCTAATCTAGCACTTTTAATCATTTTCCCAAACTGGGTATCTTTTTCATGTAGATTTTTCAAAATGTTTATTGACCATATTACTATTTACTGACATTACTTTATTATTGGAACATCACCAGATATGGGTGATCCTAAATTCCATAGCTGCTCAGTGTCAAGCACAGGAAATCGGGAGTTTGGGCAGTACAAATGGTGATGATTATATGCTAGTTGTTCTCTACAAGAATCTGAACTACTAACTGAACTAAGCAAATTGGCAGTACATAAAATGGAAATCAAGCTGGGCTGGATTTAGATCCCTTGTGGGCATGAAAGGATTT
This sequence comes from Pantherophis guttatus, assembly GCF_059756535.1. NCBI lineage: Eukaryota > Metazoa > Chordata > Lepidosauria > Squamata > Colubridae > Pantherophis > Pantherophis guttatus. The sequence goes on from NC_142064.1 coordinate 80,772,545, forward strand.
GAGATTGATGACACATTTGACCCCTCCCTCAGGTTCTGACTGGTCATCTACATGAGTCTTGCTAAGGTTGAGCTGAAATCTGTTTTTCTTACTCCAGACATTGAACAAAACTTCCATGGCATTCTTTGGTGAGCCCAGAGCAGAAGAGTCCCAGAATCTTACAAATATCCAGTAGTCCAAAGAAAGTTTTATGCAGCTTGGGGAAAACAATGCAGTATGTAGTGAAAGGCAAATAATTGCAACTATTAATAAATAAGGAAGTGTATTGCAAAATTAATCCTGCTTTGCCTGCTAAGATCTGAAAAAAAGTTAAGAAAGCCTATGGAAGAGTAAGACATTAAACTTTCTTTCTATTATTTCTTAATTCTTCCCACATTCTAATGTACGCATTTATTATCCCAAAGATGTTTTTTCAAAAGCATCTGGACTTTCTTGGGTTTTTCTTGAAGACCTGAAGAAGCTTCTTAGAAGTGAAACATCTTTGAGACAACCATGACCTGGATGACTGAGAATCTCCATAAACATTTCATTATTATGTCGCCATAGTGAATCCATGGGGGTTTCCAAAGTAAAATAAAATAACACAGCTAAATAAATAATACCATGTTAGTACAGATTATGATGACAGTGGCAATGTTGTGTCTCTAATCAACAATGATCTTAAATGTTAAAAGCTATTTTAAACAAAACCTTGTTTTCATTGCTTTCCAAACATCAGAAGAGAAGCCACAATTCTGGGGGAAGCTTTCCAGAAAATTGGAACTATAACTGAGAAGGAGCAAGCACTGGTCCCTTCCCCTCAAATCTCCCATAGGGCAGGGTGTGTGGACCAAATGGGCAGGTTCTCCTGAAAGCAGATGTCCCTGCTTTTTTCCCAGGGACTGCAAGCTCTATAGTGCTTTGTAAGTCAAAATCAGATCCCCCAAATCTCTTGATAGCCAGTGAAGCACCATGTGATACAGAAGCATTGGCTTTCATTAACCAACAACTGGCTGATGCATTTTGTTCTTTCAAACTATCAAAAACAGAACAACACAGAGTATCTATATAAATATCAAAGACTTGAATTACTGCCTCATGGGCCTCTTTTGAGAAGCAACACAGCTCAAACACTAGCCAAAACTGGGGAGCCAGAACATTCCCCTATCTTTCTAGGAATATCAGGAAATCTAGGACAGCCTCCGTTTCAGGCCTAATCTTTTATCCATTACCAAATCATGGCTAAATGTTAACTTATTATGGAACAACCTGGCATTGACTAGCAAGTGTTTGAGACAAAGGCCAGAAACTGTTCACCTTTCTAGTGGAATCAGAGTAGGCTATAATGGCACAGTGGTTAAAGATGCTGAGCTTGTCAACTGGACAATGTGCTGCACAATGGAGTGAGCTCCCATTACTTGTCCCAGCTCCTGCCCACCTAGCAGTTTGAAAACATGCAAATGTGAGTAGATAAATAGGTATCACTTTGGTGGGAAGGTAACAGCGTTCTGAGTGACTTGGCATATAGTCATGATGGCTACATGACCATGGAATTATCTTCAGACAACGCTGGCTCCCTTGGCCAAGAAATGGAGATGAGCACTACAGGGGTGGGTTCTATTTACCTTTACTACCAGTTTTCAATGGGGCTGCACATGCGCTCTTCTGCGCATGCGCAGAAGCATTCTGATGATGTTGGGGTTGGTGGGTGGAGCCTCCTGCCGATTTTACTACCGGTTCTATAGAACCGGTCCGAACTGGGGGCAACCCACCACTGGAGCACTACCCCAGGGAAACCTTTACTTTTACCATACTGGAATTATCCAACCCATACCTAAAATGTTCCTTCTGTTCCTCAGTACTCCTCCAGATCTTTCCCGGCTCCCTCTATAGCTCCCACAGCCTCCATAAACAGACCAGGTCCCTTCATTTGTTCCCGTCATCCATGTGATTGATTATTTGGTAAGCCATTCCAGCCAGCCATATTCAGTTCCTACATACCTTCCTCAATATCTCACCTCCTATCACCCTTTTCTCCACCCCAGCTGTTTTAGGGATGACAAAATTTCCCTTCTCCCCACACCTCTCTCTATAGTACTGAAGCAGTCTTTACATAATTTTGCTGCTAATGACAATCAGTCAGGGGTTTGGGATCATGCAGCTGCCTGGATTTCCCAGCAAGATTTGTGGCTGCTACGAGAAAGCTTGATCCACACTCATCATTCTCATGTTATTTCGGAAGCTTGGCCTTTTCAACTACTCAACTCACACACCTCTAGCTAGTTTTTTCACTTCCAAGCACTACCAAAACCAAAAGGAGAGTGGACTCCTTAGTCTCTTCTTCTCTGTCTATCAACCACTTCTCTGGCATGTTGATTTGTCACCTAATTCCTCACCTTCATTTTTCAACACCATGCTTTGTAAACCAGAGGTAAGAAAACACCCTTTCACATGTTATTGTGAAATTGTTATTGGACTATCATTCCTGAAAGATCTAGCCACCATGGCCAACAATAAGTCATATTCAGAGTGCCAAAGTTTCAATCTTTTCTAAACTTTCCAGGTGCTATTCTTCCATTTATGGATAGCTGTACATGGATGTACACCCGTGGTGAAATCCAAATATTTTCACTACCAGTTCGGTGGGCGTGGCTTGATGGGCATGGATATTGCAAAATCCCCATTCCCTCTCCACTCCTGGGGGAAGGATATTGCAAAATCTCCATTCCCACCCCACTCTGGAGCCAGCCAGAGGTGGTATTTGCCGGTTCTCCGAACTACTCTAAATTTCCACTACCAGTTCTCCGAACTGCTCAAAATTTCCGCTACTAGTTCTCCAGAACCTGTCAGAACCTGCTGGATTTCACCCCTGATGTACACCATATTAGAAGGTAAGATGGAGAAATTAGTGTACTGACAGATACATTTGAGTATCATATGGTTTAGTGGCCATATGAACATTTGAATGTTCACACACCAAAGACAGTTTTATTCCTATATGCATATTAAGCTAACATCCCAGCAGAAACTTGCATTAAATGAAGAATAATGAATTTATTGCCTTTCATTTCAGAATTCTGAAGTAGAGCTGTTATTGGCTGATTTGAGATTTTTTTTTTAATTGCAGAAGTTAAAGTAGATTATTTCATATACCATTCCTTTCTCACCCCTTCCCAGCAAAAGTAACAAACCATTGTAACACTTCCATATTTGCTGACACATATAGTTTGCCAGATGAAATTATCAGATTGTAATGTTTGCTCATGGAATGCTAAATTGACCTGAAGACAGCCCATTTTAGCTCAGAAATACTGACACTTTGCTTATATAAGACAGCCCTTTGTTTATAGAAACTCAAGGCACCTAATCACCTACTCAGCAACAGAAGTTATTTAACGAATAAAGCAGAATCTTTCCATGTCATTACGGTCATTAATTTTTAATCTTTCTCATGCTGCCTATCTTGATGTCATAGCAGTAAAATATTATGCCTTGTTAGCAGTAGCAAACTGAGCCAGTTAAATAACTGGATGCTTTCCCAGGGAATCATAAAAATAAGACAGTCCCAGATTTAACCAAAAGGATAGGTTCCCCAAACCTGAGTCAGGAAAGAAAATGCTCCTTGTCACCATATTGAGTCTTGGAGTTGGTTTACCAAGTCAACTGGTGACCTGGTTTTATTCTGACAAGTCTATATTTAGGAACAAATTAAATGGAACAACTTGCCTCCAGAAGTTGTGAATGCTCCAACACTGGAAGTTTTTAAGAAGAGGTTGGATAACCATTTGTCTGAAGTGATGTAGGGTTTCCTGCCTAAGCAGGAGGTTGGACTAGAAGTTCCTTGAAGTTAGTTGGCACCATGATACCAAGAGAAAACAACAGAGATGGAGCTTAAGGACCAACCTGCTAAATGATAAAGAGTTTACACTGAAATTGAACGAAGAAGTTAAGCGTTTTTTTTATAGAAAACGGGAACCAAGAGACAGCCAAAGAAATTGTTTGGGATACCATGAAGGCTTATGTGAGAGGGGTAGCCATCTCATATACTGCCTTCAAAAATAAGGAAAAAAGAAAGACCAGGGAAGAGTATACCAAAAAACTATTACAAGCAGTAGAAGACCTCCAAGGTCCCTTCCAGCTTATTCTGCTCTGCTCTGCTCTGCTCTGCTCTGCTCTGCTCTGCTCTACTCTACTCTACTCTACTCCTATTCTATTCTATTCTATTCTATTCTATTCTATTCTATTCTATTCTATTCTATTCTATTCTAAATCCTTTCCTGGATGTGTAATATGTGAGTATTGTGATTTAATCTTGGGGAAGGTTTCCCTAAGAACAAGTCCTTTCAAAGAGCCAATTTGATGTTTTCCATATGTTTTGGACCAAACTCTTACATCCCTTATAATTTGCCCTGCTTCTGGGGCTGATAGGAATTGAAAACCCAAATTTCTAGAAGAAATTAACCAATCTCCAGTTGTATAGGAACTGTTTGCCAAAATGAGTTTCCACTCACTGTTGCCACCATCCAGTTCAGGAGTGCGATATACAGTGAATAGCAGAAAGTGAAGTGGTGCCAATCTACTAATTATAATGGACAGTGTCTTGGAAATATGGTTGTTTGTTAAAGAGTATTTCAGTAGAGGTAGAGGCTCTTATAGGTAAAATCAGGCTTGGTCGGCAAGGAAATGACAAGCCTTATAAATTTTAAAAAACCCTCAATTATTAAGTTCTGATTCACAGAACATGCTTATAGTGAAAAGGTAGGTTTATATAGAAAATTAAATGCCTGGTAAAGAGTTCCCTAACAATGTGATAGGTTGTTGATTTCATTGACTTTGTGTTATTGGTTGTTGTTTTGAAAGTTCTTATAAAGTTTATTTTATTTGTTTATTTATTTATTTATTTGTTTGTTTGTTTGTTTACCAAAAATTTATATGCCACCCTTCTCCCTAAGGACTCAGGGCAGCGAACACAAGTTAAAAACATACAATAATAAAAGATCAAAATGATTAAAAACCCAGTTAAAACAATGACAAATCAAAATAAGAAAAACCCAAGGATCAAGGTCAACCCATTTGTTGAAACAGCCAGGTCTTTAAGTCCCGACGGAAGGAGCGGAGATCAGGCGCCATCCGAAGCTCGGTGGGTAACTCGTTCCAGAGGACAGGGGCGCCCACGGAGAACGCTCTACCCCTGGATGTCGCCAGCCGACATTGTCTGGCCGACGGTACCCTGAGGAGGGCAGCCCTGTGAGATCGAACAGGATGGTGGGAGGCGGGTAGGAGATGGTTCTTTATAAAGTTCTTTATAAGGAAACAATTCCTTATAAAGGAAATGATTATACACAGAGATAAAAAAAATTCCCCAATAAAAAATAACTCTAACTGGGTTTTAACAGCTATTTTTAATTGTCAGCTTAATTCTATTTATTTACAGTATCCATTTTAAATAGACATCCATCTTGCCCAAAGTGACTCTGGGTGGCCTACAATAATCTGTGAACGGGCTTGTATATTTGTTGGCTTACAACAAGAAAAATACATTATTAGGCTTTTGGTTTGTGCAATTAGGGATGGAAAAGCTATTAATAGTGAAGGCTTTGCTAATTATGTTATCATGCTTTATATTTATCCACTCAAGAATAGGGAAGTCTTTTCCATCCAATACTTAATTTTCAATAAATGATTCCCTGCCTCCCCCCCTGTCTTTTTTGAAGGAGATCAGTGAAAGTGGGGAGGGATTTTCCTATCCTGCTTGGAATTCTGCTTTTCTATTAGCTCATGTCTTTGGGAATATTGATTAGATCTCAGGCTAGCTTAGAATTCATTTATCAAATAGTCCACTGAGGGTTTTTTTTTTTTTTGTGGTTGTAGAATAGTTCTTTTTGGAATTTGATCTTGGATCATACAATGACAGTTTTGCCTTTCCTAATCTCATGAATTTGGGTTGTGGCTAAGCTTATTTTCTTTACTTGGTCTCTCCCATGCTTAGACCCAGAAACCACTGCTGTGTATCAAATTGGTTATCAAGAACTGTTGAAAATTAATATTTGAGCAGATCAGACAAGGTAGGAAAACGTTTGAAGCAGGGGTGAAATCCAGCAGGTTCTGACAGGTTCTGGAGAACTGGTAGCGGAAATTTTGAGTAGTTCGGAGAATTGGTAGTGGAAATTTTGAGGAGTTTGGAGAACCAGCAAATACCACCTCTGGCTGGCCACAGAGTAGGGTGGGAATGGAGATTTTGCAGTATCCTTCTCCTGCCACGCCCACCAAGCCATGCCCATAGAACTGGTAGTAAAAAAATTTGGATTTCACCACTGGTTTGAAGCCATTTTCAACTTCATGATTCTATTTGGTACTATAGTTTATTCATACTTACTACTTTGAAAAACTCAGCCAGTTCTTACATACAGCCCATTTTTGTTTGATTGATCTTAACTCCCAACCCTTATTTAGCGTTTGCATAAAGAATACTGAAAAATGGCTCTCGCATATAGTGATAAAAGCATCCTTCAACTTTCCAGACAGTTCTTAACTAAGATAATAAATGTAGAAGAGGATTCAGCTGAAAGCTTGGTATTTTATATTACTCTGCATGGTGTGCGAATTAGCACATATTTTCTGAATATGGAACGTCGAAGAATACCTTGAACTTTGCATTAATGACAAGATTTGTCATTATTAAGCACATTACCAATTAAAAAAAAAGCAGGGAGAAGAGAGAACATGAATTGAAATTATTAAGCAAATTGGATTGTCTGCTCAACTCAAGGGAAAGGCTGTGAGCTAAGTACAGAAGATTCGGTCTACATAGGGGAAAGCTGCAGTAGCACTTAAGTAAGCATGTCCACAGAGTAATGTACCATCAGCTGGGGGGGGGATTTTTGACTGGCTAAAACAAATGTAAAAAGTAACATGCACATTAATGTCACAGTATCAGTGACAAAAGGGACACGGTGGCTCAGTGGCTAAGATGCTGAGCTTGTCAATCGAAAGGTCAGCAGTTCAGCGGTTCAAATCCATAGTGCCGCGTAACAGGATGTACTCCCGTTACTTGTCCCAGCTTCTGCCAACTGAGCAGTTCGAAAGCACGTAAAAAATGCAAGTAGAAAAATAGGGACCACCTTTGGTGGGAAGGTAACATGTTCCATGTGCCTTTGACATTTAGTCATGCTGGCCACATAACCATGGAGACATCTTCGGACAACACTGGCTCTTCGGCTTTGAAACAGAGTTGAGCACCACCCCTTAGAGTCAGGAACAACTAGCAGATATGTGCGAGGGGAACCTTTACCTATCAGTGACAATGATTTGAAGACCTGAACAATGTCATAATACTGTCCTAATTGAGAGAAAAAAATATTCCCAATTTATTGCTACAAGCTTTGCTTGACATAATGTCTTTAGGAAAGTTCAAAGCTTCTCTACAGCTTTAATTTATATTGAAACAGTCAATTTATATTGACTGTTTCCCTATGACTATCATTAAGTGTTGTACCTTATGATTCCTGATGAATGTATCCTTTTTTTTATGTACTCTGAGAGCATATGCACCAAGACAAATTCCTTATGTGTCCAATCACACTTGGCCAATAAAGAATTCTATTCTATTCTAAATGTTTTCAAATATAGAAAGCTTAACTCTTCAAGCAAAACATCTCAATGATAAATTGGCTTGATTGTCTCCTTTCTCGATGGCCTCTTATTGGGCTATTTTTATTAAATACAGAGAGAGAGAGAGAGAGAGAGGGGGGGGGAGGGAGGGAGGGAGGGAGGGAGAGAGAGAGAGAGAGAGAGAGAGAGAGAGAGAGAGAAAGCCTAGGGCCCCATTCTAAATTTAGAGCACACATAACAGCACATGAAACACTATTAGCAATTTTAAAATAAAATGTGTGACATAAATGTAGAAGAATTCACCTTATAAAAAGTTTGCGTGGCTCTTTCAATGCTTTTCTCTCCTAGTCGCAAGAAACAGAAAAGTATCCCAGGTAGCTGTCTCTTCTAAAGGTGTTTTTCAACATGAAGACATCATATTCCACCAGAAAAACCAATTGGGACTGAGAAAGCAGTTTTGCTAAGTTTCATTTCTTAAACCTCCTGAAAAACTGCTTTACTCCCCACCATCCACTTTGACGCTTACAGAGTGAAAAAGATGGGAAAACATCTTAAGATATAACAACAGAGTGTTATGTAACACTCTTAACATCAGCTGAGTGGTCAACACCTGGAATGCTCTACCCGACTCCGTTGTTACAGCCTCAAACCCTCACGGCTTCAACCTCAAACTGTCTACCGTAGACCTCACCCCACTCCTAAGAGGTCGGTAAAGGGGGAGTACATAAGCGCATCAGCACGCCTACCGTCTCTGTCCTACTGTCCCCATTTATCTGTACTTACTTCCTTTGTTTATGTTTATGTTTATACCTATGCCTGCTATCTTGTACATGTTTGATAAATAAATAAATAAATACCAAGTCACAGACACCATATGTACATTAGTTGCTTCTGGCTAATGAGATATATGAACCCAGCTCTTGTGTTTTTGCAGTCCTATTCAATTCTATCTTATTCAACAAACCACAGTTCAATTTCATAAAAGACCCCAAGACATTAACACATTTTTTTTCTAGGCGCTTTGCTAGCACTAAGGAGAATTTGGAACATTAAATTATCTTGATCCCAAGACAACTGTCCTGAAGGAATATCCTTATTTTCTCCCAAAATGCTTCTGTCAAGCTTCGTTGTTATCTCCAAATAAATGAATTTCCAAATGCCCGATCTTTGAGGAAATTTTTCTCTTTATTGAGCATAACGAACTGACCCTGACTCAATGCACAGTTAGCACTGAACATTGCCCCCCCCAAAACCTCTCTTTCCAGTTCCCAATTCTCTGCATCTCATTGGCCATCTTCCAAGCCACTCTACTCATCCCATCTCTGTCAGTTCACAGGAATGTCCCCCCTCCCATCCCATCTCCGTGGAGACAGTTCTTCAGGGGAATTAAGTAGGTGAAAGTTCAAGCCTCTCCTCTCCTTCCTTATGGCAGCTTGGAAGATCATGATTCAAGGGAGAATTGTTAGCCCTGCCCCAATACTCATTAAAAGGAATTCTTTTGTTTCCAGAATCAGGTTTATTTAAATAGATATTTCCTATCTATTCCTATCCTAACCTATTCTTTGAGGAAATTGCCTGCCTCAGAGTTTTGTTTGCTATGGGTATGTTACTTGGAACCCTGACACTTCTGATGGAAATTGGAAGTTCCTTCTTCATATACAGTATTTCTTTTATTTTTCTTTAGTATATCTTTAGTATATCTTTTCTTGTTTTCTCCTACTCTTTTTATTCTTTTGTCACTTTTTCTTCACTTTTCTCTAAATTTAGTTTATAACTAAACTAAATTTCTTAATTCTTGGTGTAAAAAAAAAAGTGATGCTATCTGATCTGCACTATCTCAGCAGCTGTTTCCCAGGCAAGGACTTGCCTTATTGGTAAGAGGGGCCGCGTATAACTTTAATAAATAAATACATGAATTATTAAATTTATTTATTATACATTTATTATTATTATTATATTATTAAATATATCTTCCTCTCAGGTAAAACCGCATAGGTTTTAGAGTGGAGGCAGCAACAGAGGTGGGTTTCAGCAGGTTCTGACCAGTTCTGGAGAACCGGTAGCAGAAATTTTGAGTAGTTTGGAGAACCGGTAGTAAAAATTCTGACTGGCCCCGCCCCCATCTATTCTCTGCCTTCCAAGTCCCAGCTGATTGGGAGGAAATGGGGATTTTGCAGTAACCTTCCCCTGGATTGGGGAGGGAATGGAGATTTTACAGTATCCTTCCCCTGCCACGCCCACCAAACTACGCCCACCAAGCCGTGCCACGCCCACCAAGCCGTGCCCACAGAACCGGTAGTAAAAAAATTTGAAACCCACCACTGGGCAGCAAGCATATTACCCCCCGTCTTTTTTCTTTCTTTTTCTTTCTTTTTTTGTTACTTAGAAAAAAGTATCTGGTTTGAAAATCAAGTAGAAGTTATTGAATGAGAGTTTAGAAATGAGTGGGGTTTAACCTTCAGCCTCAGATTTAAGATGGGATTTGCAGGAAAGGAGGATTTTCCAGGTAACTAATTGGCACAAAAATAACATCTGTTCCAAGACTCTTGTAATTTCCACAGAATGGGGAAAAAAATGGCTAGTTTAGAACTGTGCGAAAGTTACACATCATTTGTGGTGTCCAGTTGTTAATGCTTTATTGTCTCTCATGTTTACATCCTTAGTACATGCTCAGTAAAGAGTATGGTTTTATGCAACTTGGAAATCCTTTATAGCAGAATGCCAATAAATTAGGGTCAAATGTTATCTTGTGTAATATTATCTTGCTCTGCACAGGACCTAATGATGATGATTATCTTGTATCTGCCAAAAGCCTTTTATTGTCACTTAGAGGCTTTCTATGGGTGATTCTTTTAAGCCACTGCCTGTGATTTGAGCAACGCTGCATTTTTAATCTCCTTTGCCAGTGAACATTTTCCATATGGCTGTTTCAGATTGTTGTCTTTTATTTTCTTAAGTTTATTTATGCAAGATTGGTCTACCTCCCAAAGATGGGGTAGATTTCATCTACTGATTTCAACTGAGAAAGTCAGGAGGTGGTACTATGGAATTTAATGCCCGTTTGTCTTGCTTGTCAGCAAGCCCAAGGAGATGGTGTTGGACTTCCGGAGGAAGAGAGAGGAACCTGCCCCACTTTACATTGAGGGGGGCTGTGTAGAGAGAGTTTTCTCCTCTAAATTCCTGGGAGCCCATCTCAGTGAAGACCTCACCTGGAAAAACAACATGATCCAGGTGGCTAGGAAGGCCCAAAATAGACTCTATTTCCTTAGGGTCTTGGGTAAAAACCGGGTGGAACAACAAGTGATGACCTCCTTTTACCGGTCCACAATAGAAAGCATCCTTACTTATTGCATCACGGTATGGCATGCCGGTCTGACAGCTACGGATAGAAAAACATTACAGAGGGTGGTGAGTACAACACAAAACATTGTGGGCTGTCCCCTGATACCACTAGATGAAATCAGTGGTGGGTTCCAACCGGTGTTACCATTGGTTCTCTTTGCACATGCGCTTTGTGTGCGATCACCATGTGCATGCTCGCTTCGCTCGCACACATGCCAAACTTGCGCTTCACGCAAGCGTGTTAGGTATCTGCCCAGCTGAGGTGTGGCAATCCACTCTGCTGCACCTATCAGCTGGGCTAAAAACTGAAAAATAAAGGTAGGAATAAAGTGGGGGCGGGCGGGAGGGCCCATCTCCCAGTCAAAGAAAACTGGTTCGGTGATGTCACATTGTCACCGCTACCGGCTCGGCTGAACCGGGCTGACCTGGAGCAACCCACCACTGGATGAGATCCCTAGGACTCGTTGCCTTAGAAGAGTGAGGAAAACCCTCAGAGATGACTCTCACCCTGGTCATCACTTCTTTACCCTCCTACCATCGGGAAGGAGATGCAGAAGTATAGCCAGCCGCACAAACAGGCTGAAGAACAATTTTTATCCGTGGGCTGTCAGACTCCTGAATGAGAAACAACTATGTAGTATGATGGACTGCAGGGCCGCCACAATGTGTAACATGTTCACGCTGGTGCAATAGGACTGGGTGTTTTGTTAATATGATTTATTGGGTTAGGGATTTTCTGTCTTCACTGTGAGTTGTATTGTGTTTGGGGGGGCTGCACTGAGGGAGCTCAACCAATCTCATTGCACATATGTTGTGCACTGACAATAAAGATTTGAATTTGATTTTCGCTTTACTTGCCAAAAAGACTGTGAAGACCCTTTCTTGCTCACTTACAAGGTGAGCATAGGAGATAGATGGTGATGGCAGTAATCACAAAGCCACTACACCAAGACAGGAGACAGAGCTAGGTTAAGAAATGGGCTTCTAGGAGGTGAGGATGAGACTTCCAGCTATGCTTTTATAGTCAATCCCATTCATCATGATTTGCATGAACAATGTAGACCAGGATGTCCTATCTTGGCAACTTTAATACCTTTGTTCTCCAACTCCCAGAATTCCCCAGCCAGTCATGCTATCTGGAGAATCCTGGGAGTTGAAGACCACAAGTCTTAAAGTTGCCAAGCTGAGATACATCTGATGTAGACCATTCCAGCTTTTGTGAGATGTTGTTATACCATAATTATCCACAAGCCATCTTCTTATCCTCTACTCAAACACAAAGTCTATATGAATTAAATGATTTGAATGAATTCAGTTAAATTACAACTGGATTCATACTGATCTTCCCCTAGATTACTTAACTGAGAAATATACTTCTCACTCAGGGTTAAATTTTAGCAAACGGATCTATTTTTTAGCTCTCTTCTACAAGGAATTTCAGAACTGAGAATTGGCATCAATGAACGTCTTGAAGGATGCATCTGGTTAAGGTCCTAGGTTGGACAGGATTACTATTGATCGCTTAGTCCCCTGGCTGCTTGTAAAACCCAATATAGTGCATTTTTTCATTCTCTATTGATCCTAGGACAGTGGCTTTTAACTAGGACCTTTTTTAAAAAAAAAAATCAGAAATGTCAAAGAAGTTTTTTGAGTTTATATTAGTTGCATAACTATTTCTGCTTCAATACAGAGTATAGAATGGATAGGATTCTGAGAATCTCAGGTGTAACATGGGGGTAAAGACGAATATTTATATTCCACCTTTCATTCAGAAGCAAAAGGCTAAATAGCTCACATTCCCTCCCCTTATTTTTTCTGCATAGTTACACTCTTATAAGGTCTACAGCGCTAAAGTAACTGGTTCAAAGTCATCCAGTAATCATTGGGGGTTGAAGGAGACTAGAATCTGGGTTTCCTTGCTCCTAGTTTAACACCCTAAGCATTATAATTATAATGCTGATAATTATAACCAATAGGCTCTCGGTTGGATAGGTGTACAAGTCCTATCACTTCTACCCCTGACATTTTGTTGTTGAGAGAAACCTATAACTGAACCTGTCTACCATCCAATGTTTTGACTTGTAGTCCCCAAAGGAACAGCCATATACAAAAGAACATATAGACCAGTGGTGAAATCCAATTTTTTTTACTACTGGTTCCGTGGGTGTGGCCTGGTGCATGTGGTGTGGCTTGGTGGGTGTGGCTTGGTGGCGTGGCAGGGGAAGGATACTGCCACGCAAAATCCCCATTCCCTCCTCATTCCTGGGGAAAGGATATTGCAAAATCTTCATTCCCACCCCACTCTGGGGCCAGCCGGAGGTGGTATTTGCCGGTTCTCCGAACTACTCAAAATTTCCACTACTGGTTCTCCAGAACCTGTCAGAACCTGCTGGATTTCACCCCTGATATAGACTCTAAATGCCATAGATTCTCCTTCAAACTGAAGCTTGCCCAATTCAAGAGTGATGGGAAAGATGGACCAAACAAAATTATGTTTCACGAATGAAGGCAAATATATGTGTCCCAGGATAACATACAATAATCAATAGGAAGGCACCACATAAATACAATAACCAATAGGAAGGCACCACATAAATACAATAACCAATAGGAAGGCACCACATAAATATGATGCCTAGAATAACCCAAAGCACATATTCTGGTAGAGACAAATTCCCTGAGGATGGGGTCCAGCATGAATCCGAAAACTCGGAAGACTAAACCTCTGGCCCTGGTGACCGACCCAGATTGCATCTTGCAAATTTGTGTTTCTTCCCTCTCTTTCTTTACAAGTGGAGACATGTGTAGTTAAGAAACACAACATTATATACAATAAAACAAATATATCATCTAAGTTATAAACCACTTCATGCACTTGATTTAAATTCTCAGAGTTCCACAAAGAAAATATTCTGAAAACTTGTTAATCGTACCTGAATATCTATATTTTACAAAATGCAAATCAATGGACATTATTCAGATATCCCTTTTCTAACCCAGTTTCAAATGATCTTGATAAGAAAAGAGGCTTGGCCTTGTTAGATCTTCCGGGGTTAACTTCATCAGCAAAATCTCATTGTACTATACATTATACAGACTGGCCACTAGTTGAAATGGCCATGACAGAGCACTTTACATTCATGGGCTGTTTATATAATCTTCAAGATGGTCTTCCTTGAGTGACAGACATATAGTGGCCAATTATATCGTGAGACAGTCAGTCGGAATTCCTTGGGAGTTTTAATATTTTTTCTCTAATGCTAAACACGGGGCCAAAATATTTTGTAATTGACCTACATGTATTAAGCAGCCCGCTAATGCAAGAAAAATAAATCTATCACACCAGTGGTGGGTTGCCCCCGGTTCGGACCGGTTCACAAGAACCGGTAGTAAAACTGGTGGGAGGCTCCACCCACTGACCCGGACATCATCATAAGTGATCTGTGCATGTGGCGAGCACGATGCAAACAGGTAGTAAAGGTAAGTAGAACCCACCCCTGTATCACACCCAATAACTGTATGTGAATGAATGCTATTTATAGGTAATTTTCTCTGCCTGCATTCTCAAAAGTCTGCTTCCTAATGGAGAGAAAATGAAAATAATACATTTATTAATATTTGGGATACCATCAAATTCTTTGCAATTTCCAAATGGTAATTATATGTATGTCCAGATAAGTGCCCTTTTTTAAAAAAAAAATAAGTACCCTGTTTTCCCCAAAATAAGACATCCCCAATAGGGCGTTTGAGCTCATGGCAATAAGGCCAAGTGCTTATCTCAGGGTTCAAAAAAATATAAGACAGGATCTTATTTTCGGATATATTTTTCTGTGAAATACATGCTTCTTGTTTCTAACAAATCTCCTTTCTTATGATTATATAATTTTGGTTGTGTTATTCATGTAAAGAGGAGTAACTAACAAATTAATTGTAGGGCTGTCTCTGTCCTATGTAAAGTAAAGGACAATTGGGTATAGATACATTTGTTTCTTAATATATCTTTTATTTGTTTCTGGGGAAAAAAACTGTATCTTCCCAAATTTGTACATTTCTATTTTGATGGATCAAGTGATCTTGATCCACCAAAATATGATTGTGAAAATAATGAAGAATATTTTTCTGAGCTTCTCCCTAACATACTCAATTAGAAATTTCCTTAAATAACAATTCTGATATAAAGGTAATTCTGGTCCGAGCAAATAAGTGAAGTGACGAATGGAAGTGAAAACAGCTGAAGTTTTCATAACTCTTTCTGAATTATCCAAACCATGATTTGAAAATTGGGAAACAAATATCTATATACAAGCTTTAGTTGAATGATTGAGGTTACATTGGAGGATATAAACATTTTAATGAATTGAATTATATAGAAATTTTAATGAACTACATACCCAAACAGCCTACCAAATGGTACACTGTGTTCAATTTATGGCAAAAATTAGATGAAACAAAAAATGAAACAAACCTAATGTTATCATCTTACATGGGAATCTCACTATTCCCCTAACTAAAGAATGTTCTTTGCTTAATGTCTGGATTTTTTCTCATGGCTTCCCCTGAATCCTAGGATCGAAGGAGATAAAAAAATTAAGTACAGTTATTTGCAAGGAGAAAAAGAGATCTAAATATCTAATTGGCTAGCATACAATGGATAATCAGTTTAAAGAAAAGTGAGGATCTTCAGGAAGAAACTGTACTTTATTGGAGCAAATTTACTTATGATCAGCCTCTCCTCTCCCCTTCTCTCCCTCAGCCTTGCCCCACAGAACCATCTCCTATCCTATCCCCTTCTCTCCCTCAGACTTGCCCCACAGAAGCCTCCCCTATCCTATCCCCTTCTCTCCCTCAGGCTTGCCCCACAGAAGCCTCCCCTATCCTATCCCCTTCTCTCCCTCAGGCTTGCCCCACAGAAGCCTCCCCTATCCTATCCCCTTCTCTCCCTCAGGCTTGCCCCACAGAAGCCTCCCCTATCCTATCCCCTTCTCTCCCTCAGGTTTGCCTCACAGAAGCCTCCCCTATCCTATAATCTTCTCTCCCTCAGGTTTGCCACACAGAAGCGTCCCCTATCCTATCCCCTTCTCTCCCTCAGGCTTGCCCCACAGAAGCCTCCCCTATCCTATCCCCTTCTCTCCCTCAGGCTTGCCGCATAGAGGCCTCCCCTATCCTATCCCCTTCTCTCCCTCAGGCTTGCCGCATAGAGGCCTCCCCTATCCTCCCCTATAGATAGATAGATGATAGATAGATAGATAGATAGATAGATAGATAGATAGATAGATGATAGATAGATAGATAGATAGATAGATAGATAGATAGATAATCAGTGCAACAATGGTCATCACTATGTTACTTCTCCATTTTCCTTTCTTAAAACTATTTATTAGATGATTGAATGGAATTGAATGTATACTATATTTCTTGTTAATGCAGTCATGATGGTCATGAATCTTCGTACAGGTATATATTTTAGTTATATAACACCAGCTATTGTTTTTTAAATTTTTCATTGGGATAATGAAACAATCCCTTCTCTTCCATTTTAGAGGCCTTAAAAGTGTAGAAACAGAAGAAATAATGGAAAAGGATGGAAGAAGAGAAGGAGTTTGATTTAGGAATTAAAGGAGCTAGAAGGTGGGAGACCACGCATGCTGGTCATGCCTCAAAGTCAGCTGGGTGACCTGGTCAGACCTTGGGCCGGTCAGTCTCTCACAATTCAAGCATCAAAGCATAGCACTTCTGAAAAATAGAGTACAGAAATTAGCCAGGAATTCAGAATGACAGTAAGAGAATCTTGCAAGACTGAAAGTATTTCTCACCTCCTCTCTTTTTATTCTGTGGAAAACTAGAGAGGGTCAGTTTTGAAACATTTTCCATGCCCTTTCTGGATTAAAAAAAAAAAATGCTGGTTATCCTCTCTGTCTGCTCTTCCATCTGCCTCCCAAGGTCATTTCCACCTACCATCATAATTCTAAAACAGTGTTTCCTCAACCTGGGTAACTTTAAGATGTGTGGACTTCAACGGCCAGAATTTCCCAGCCAGCTGTGCAACTGTCCAAACTCCTCCAAGCTACAAGTATTTTTCTTCTTCTTCAAGAATGCCTATAAACAGAGAGAAAACCCCACACCTTACTAGCAGCAATGAACATTACCTAGTTGGGTAAATGAATGAAACATTCACAAGCAAACAACCAAGCTCAGAGAGCACCACAGATTCCACTGTCCACAGTTTGCTTAAAAACCTCCAGTCATGAAGCCTCCCAATGACTTCAGGAGACAGGCTGTTCCCCTGCTTAGTAGTTGCTCTCTCTTCCTTATTATTTCAAGTTTGGATTAGACTCTACACCTCATTAAAATGGTTATGGTGTATTCACAACATGATATATGTTTTGATAGCCTATAGATTCCTACATATAGGGAGTCCCTATTTACTTGTGACAGATACCTTCCTGGGGAGAGAATGGGGTAAATATCTAAATATCCAGAAGGGGCAATGGATTTTGCTACTGTATGCAGTTCTCAAACTCTGTTGGATATAGCCAATAAATAAGACATGTTCAAAAAAAAAAACTGGAGCAACACTCTGATTAAGATCTGCCAGCTGCTGTTCTCCTCAAATAATGACATGTTCTGCAGGGAAGAAAGCCTTCACGGGAATCCTAGTTGTTCTGGAAGGCAATGCAGACATGCAAGCCACTCATCTTGAACCGGCATCTATTTGCGCTGAATGTAACCAGCTCAATATAACCAATATGGGTATATTGGAGTGTCTGCTACTTTGAATAAAAGTGCAGAGATAGCTTTTGTTAAGCCACCTCATCTTGGATTCCTTTCTTCATTTCGAAACCCCCGTGTTTCCCTGAAAATAAAACTGGGTCTAATTGGGCCCCAAAATAAGCACTAGGGCTTATTTCCAGGGGATATCTTATTTTTTCTTCTATATATGGGTGGCCCACTTCTTCTGCTTGCTCACAACGGGGCAGGAGGTCATGTGGTGTGTCAGTGCTGTCACCTCAAGGCAGGGGGTGTAGCTGCCCCACACATCCCATACCGGCTTACCTCAGGGCCCCCGCAGCCAGGCCATCCATGGCCCAACACCATCGCCTCATGGCCACAGCAATGCTACACAACTCAGCCTCCTGCTCCATTGCGGCTGTGAGCAAGCAGAAGTAGTTGGCTGCCAGCCACATGGGCTCCTTCTGCACATGGCTGCTGGTGCTGCTCGCTTGAGGCAGGTCTTGGGGCATGGATGGCCTGGCTGTGGCAGCCCTGAGGTAAGCAGGTGTGGCATGGAGCAACTCCACTCCCCTATCTCACCTCATGGCTGTGGCAACCATATGGAATGGGTGGGTGACCGGCTGCACAGGCTTTTAAGTATGGTGTCAGGGTTTCAACAGATGCCCTAATTAATTCATGAGCCTCGAGTCAAGTTTCAAAAGAAATCCAGTTATTTATTAGGAGCAACATGTCGGCACATACACAAATGGAGTCAGCTCTGCCCCACATAATTTACATCCCAACTATGACCCTGTTTCCCCCCTCCTCCCAGGGTGTGTCATAAATCACATTCTCCAATGGAGCACTTTTGTGGGCAGTAGAGAATACACCCCTCCGGCTGGCTCTGGTAAGCTAGGATTCAGCCTTGAGAAAGGTATGCGTGGAATGTGCATCTGGTTGCTGCCGTGTTGCTCTGTCAGTTTTTCCCCCTCCTACCTATGGCAACTCGAGAGCAGGCCAGGAATGCTTTACAAGTTGACATATGGCTTATTTTTTGGGGAGGGGTAGGGCTTATATTAGGCACACTCATTAAAAAAACATCCTAGGGCTTATTTTCAGGATAGGGCTTGTTTTCAGGGAAACGGAGTATCACTTGCACATTCATGCTTTAAAAACACCAACCGTGAATAGCTGAAGCCCATCGCTTTCTTTGCAAGTAAGCTCAGAAGTAAAAGTTAAAAGAAAATTGGGGGTTATAACAATAACATTTCGGCTTATATACTGCCCCACATGGCTTTGCAGCAGTCTCTACAATGTAGAAACGTTCTTCACAGATTGACCCCAAACATCTGGGTTCTCATTTTACCAACCTCAGAAGGATGGAAGGCTGAGTCAATCTTGAGTCCCATTGGGATCGAACTCCAGGCTGTGGGCAGATTTTGCCTGCAGTGCTGCACTTTAACCGCTGTGCCACCAGGGAGTTATACAGAATAATTTTGAGGGATAGAAGGAGATGGGGAAGAACGCATCCACAAGTTTCTTTCTAGCATTTGGTGGCCAGCCATTATTTAAATAATAAAGTCCTCACCACCAGGCCAGTAGGTTTTAATACTTATTTTTATGTGCCTTGTATTCCTGGCAGGATATAAATACATTTCAGAAGCAAAAGACTTGGGTGGAAGACATGTTGGAGTTAATACAAAACAGAAAAAGACTTATGATTTCCGTGTCAAACAATTCAGAAACAAACAAACAAGCAGGCCAATAAGTTTCTTTATATATATATAAAAAGACCACATGGAGGACTTTCCAAGCAAGCTCTCACACAATCAAGTTAAAATTGCCGATTGGCAGCTCTTAGTTCCAAGTTGGAAAGCCATTTGGTTGCATTTCCAATTTTTTTTTCCTTCTCTGTTAACTACATAATCATTATTTTTTTGAAATATCACCCTTCGTTTACCTGTTCTTCTTCTGTAAAATGAATTTGGGTTGGGATGGAGACCAATATTTCTAAAAGCTGGGGGGAAAAACTGGTTACCTCTGGAAAGGGAAAATGATCAACCCGAAAACAAAAAAAGATAAATAGGAATATGCCAATGGAGAGGAAAAAAGTCACCAAGTCTTGGATGACATGGATGGGACTTTGATTCAAGGGGAAAGCAAAGAGCAGGGCTGAAGGCCAAACAAAATAGCTTTGGCATTTTCTGAAGGAAAAATTAACCTCAAAAGTCTCCCGTCTGAAACGTGGATAGGGAATATCCTGTGGTTGTTAATAAACAGTAAGCATGGCCATTAGGAAGAGACGCTGGAAGGTTACTTCTACCACAGGTTGCTCACCTCTCCTCAAAGAGAAACATGCAAAATTTAACTGCAGCCAATACTTTCATCAGGTAGCTATTTCCGTTTCTAAAAAGGTATGGGTGTGTGTGTGTGGGGGGGTGGAATAAACTATTCAAGCAAAATCTGAAATATTTGACAATGTGTGGATTTGATTATAGCAACATTGTTCTTTTTTCCCCTTAATTATTTTTCAATTAAATTTCGTATTATAAAATAGAAATGAAAATAAAGATAGGGAAATGGGAAGTCAATGTGGGGGGGGGGAGAAAAGGGTGGGGCAGCGGGAAAAGAAGAAAAAAGTGTTAACTTCCAACTACTTTCAGCACAGTAGAATAAAAACAGTAAGATACAGCCTCAACTTGTTACTTTTACGTACTTCATATGCTAGCCCTTTCTACAACAACAGTCTTCTCTACTCAGCAAATCCCAAGTCAACCTTTCGTTTTTGTCCAGTCTTGAGCAGAAAGTCATGGCAACATTACTCCAGCTTAGTTCCGAATCATTCCTTCTATCAGGGGTGGGTTCTAAATTTTTTTACTACCAGTTCTGTGGGCGTGGCTTATTTTGTGGGTGTGGCTTGGAGGTCATGTGATTAGGTGGGCATGGCTAGCTGGTCAGACTCATTTCTGGAAGGTCCTCGTACTTACGACCAGTCCTCGCACTTACGACCCGACTCATTTGTTTACTTTTAACACTGATCAGCTGTAGGACGGCCCTTTGAAGCCCCGCGGCAAGAGTTTAAACAGTTTTTTTCCCTCTAGTCATCAGCTGGGACTCAGGAGGCAGCAATAGATTGGGGGTGGGACCAAATAAAAGGTAAGAATAACGTGGGGGTGGGGGGTGGGAGGGCGGGGGGGGGAGAACTGGTTCGGTGACATCATATCGTCACCGCTACCGGCTCGGCCGAACCGGACTGAACCGGGAGGAACCCACCACTGCCCTCTATTAAAGAATGACTATTCAAAATGTTAGAAATTAAATATAATTTCTAGAAGAAATCAAAAACTTACAGAAAGCAGTTGATTTTTTTTAAAAAAAATGGCAGTCTTTTTATTATACATTGGAATAACTCCATTGAGTTGAATAACTACCATATTGATAGACAGCTAAAGTGTTTATATATATATATATATATATATATATATATATATATATATATATATATATATATAAAATATTGGTCAAAATAAGAACAATAAATGAACAGCTGTGCAGTGGGAGGACTGTCTTTCTCCTTGATTTCCTGGCAAGGAAACAAAACAAAAGAGAGAAGCGTGAGTTTGCCAAAAGCAAGTTTATGTGTCGGGACAGCTATTCCCTAAAAGGCTGAAACTGCAGTATGTAAGAAAAGGAAATCTTGGGTATGGCCAATTTATAGATAAGTGTGAATCAATATCCTACTCCTCTTTTCACCAGCCAGCCAGCATTTCTGCTGAGGTAGACGCACTGTGTGTTTCAAGCATTCAATATGAGCAATCAAGTTGGAGATTTAATAGCTGACGGAAATAGCACTCTAGAACAGATTGACCTTCAGGAAGCTCCAGCTGGGCTGTTCTGTGCAATTCACAACACATTTGTTGCCACTTGCAATCATTTGGATAAAATTAACACTATTACAAAGAATCAGTGCCCAACTCTCGGTGGAATAACAAGAGTAAATTAAGAATCGCTGTATTATTTAGCTCCTAGAAATGACATAGGTGAGCCGATGGCTTCGAAGCTGTTTTCCTTTCAGCTGCTGGTAAGCCAGTTGCATTGACTAGAAAGTTACAAATCTGGGAGAACTATACTTTGGTAGAACTGAAAAGCTCCATTTCTACTTTTTAAAACAGAAAGCAGCAATAAGGAATTTTTGCAAAAATTGTGGCTTGGGAAGGACATGTGACTATGGTGACAATTAACCTCAACTATTTAGGCACTGGATTTGAGCAGCATGGTGGCCTAGTGGTGAAAACACTTGCCTCCCATTCGGAAGGTTGAGAGCTCAATTCTAGGTAGCAGCAGATGTTTCTCTCCTAGTGCACAAAGAAAAAATGTCTGCTGCAAACTGCATGTGGTGTCAGGAAGGGCATCCAGCTGGTAAATGCTCAGCTCCATCCAGTTGTCCCAACTCTACCACGAATTAAGGAACTACATCAGCGGTGAAATCTGCCCACTTCTATCTGGCTCGTTGAACCAGTAGCGCTGGTGGCAGGAGGCTCCGCCCATCTGATGGGATGTCTTTTTTAACCTTCTGTGCATGCGCAGAAGAGGCGCGCACGCTCCCATGTGCTCCTGTTCCCGAACCGGTAGCGAAGGTAAGTGGATTTCACCGCTGGACTACATGTTGTAAAAAGAAAAGAAAAAAATCCAGGCACTCTATTGATTCAATGCCTTAAAAGAGCTTTACCAAGAACTAAGATACAGAGGCATCTGAAAGCTCTTACATATTATCACAAAAGAATCTGGAGTCTTTGGAATATTTTTAATAAAAAGATCCACTTTGGAAAAAAAAATATGCCCATACACCAGGAGGTAAATCACTGGCATGATTTTGATCTTGAACAGTGCAACCAAAGAGTGTTTTCTACCCTGTAAGGTGGAACAACTGAATATTTGAAACCGGTTTATCAATGGACTAAACACTGGTAATACTTAATGCCTGAAGAGAAAGAAACCTTGTATGCCTTGAGGTACGTGAAAAAAAATCACCGCCTACTAATTCTGGCATGATGAACCAATACGAGGTGGTGCCGTCACATGGCCAAGCAAGCACAGGATGACCACAGTACCATGGTTTGAGCAATAATAGTGTCTCATTTCCAAAGCTGTCACAAGTAGCATCTAAAACCTGGAGAAAGTCTTCCGTGTGCTCCCACCAATAAGCCCTGAGAAGATTTCAATCCGCGCGGAGGAACTATCAAGTCAACCCTCTTGATCACAATGGTTGCTGTGCTTTTACTACAATCCGTTTTCATCTGTTACCGAGGAGGGCCCCATAAATAGCATCAGACAATTTAGAGCACCTTCTCTTCTCTATTGTGTCTTTGTCTGAGGATGTGCTGGAAACGCGGCACATCAGTTTTAAGTGGGCTAGCTCTTCACTTTCTGCTCAAGGGCTCTTCAGTCTTGCACTTGGGCTCAGCAGGGAGCCATCCTTCCAATATGCATTTCAAGTGCATTCATAAAAGCAAACACAACCATCACAAGTCACGGAGAAAAGTCGCTCTTTTCACGGAGTGTTATTTCCTGACCTAAATCAGTCTTTGCTTTTGAATCAGTTTATGTTGCTAGTTATTTAGTAGATTGATTGCTGCTATGGCAACTGCACATCCCACTTGGCAGCCACACGCATTAGTCCTTGATGTGTTCCCAGTGAAACGTTCCTTCTTTTTTTCTTTTTTTTTTCCAAATGCATATTTTTATTTTTATTTTTTGCACTTGTTCAAAATTAGAAAATATTTGGGGAATTCATTTGTTTTAACATTGCCCATATCAAGCTCATGCTGTTTGGGGAAAGGTAAAAAAATGAGCCTTGAGGTGTTAACAAAAAAATAAAAATAAATTAAAAATGGGGAATTGTTTTTTTCTTTCCGAACAGTGACAAGCTATCTGGGTGGAATTGAAAACAAGCACCGCCACATCAATACTCCTTATCTTAGGTTTGCAAAAATTCCAACCAACTGCCAAAATGGGAATATACTTCACAGAGCAGGATAAAACAGTCTTGTTTCCGAAATATCCTAAGTAAATACATTTTTCTTTACCTTCACACTAGGAAAAGATAATCCGGCTTTTTCGCCACTCTCTACAGCTTGTGCTAATATTTTAGTAAGAAAATATATACTTTGCACGTCAATCCTTGGCATTGCCAGTTAAAGCAAGAATGGCTAATTTGCAGCCTTCCAGAAAGCATTAGGCTACTATTCCCATTATCGTTTGGGTCATGTGGCTCCCAGCTGATGGGAACTGGAATTCAACAACATCTGGAGAGCCACACATTGACTCTTCACAAGTTAAGGTTTCTCTGGGAGGAGCAGCATAGAATTGAAGGATTGTGGCCATCAGATCAAACAACCCTACATTTCACAATGAATCAATTTAGTATAACGTAACATACATTCCCAAGGAAAGAGATGTTGTTGAAGCATGACACAAACCCTTTCAGTGGTGAAAAAATTCATAGTTCTTTAACAATTCATGATGGTTTGGGTTTTTTCCTCTTTCCAACAAGGCTATAATGGGAGTAGCAGAAGCCAATAAAAACCATTTGGAATTTAGTCTTTACTTTCGTTAAAATATAGCAATTTCCCAATGATATACTGCTGAGAACTACTGTTTCTGAATTCTGAACAGACAAGATGACCATACATAAGATGAGAAGCAAACATTTCTATTATTATTGGATTGCTGGTTTGAAAGAGGGGTTAAAGAGGCCATCTATGTCAAAATTGAACAGCCCTCTCTCAACAGAGGGGGAAGGATATGACATCATCTATCTCCAATCTACAACACAATCCTTTCAACAGTTCCAAGAAGGCTCCACACCAATTTGCACCACTCAGGTGACCTTGAGATAACCTTACCGATCCGCTAAAAGAATCCAAATGTCCAGCTGTCTGCAAGGAGTATAAATCCTTCCATTCCCCACCATCCAGTCAGAGCTGAAGAAGCTTCTTGGATGTGAAGCAAAACGTTTTCAAGTAAAAACCAGAAAGTCCAGTTGCCCCTTGGGAGAAAAAAGCACCTTTGGGACAAACATTTCTATTGTTTTACTTTGGTGAGATTGAGAAGACATTGTCTGAAAATTAAATCTGGAGGAGACTCACTAGTCTTGGTGTTCTATGGCAAGTAGGAGTATCAAGATTCTGAAGAGTTAAGACTCAAACAAGCTGAATCTGGAGACAACCTACAATAACTGCTAGAGAGGATTCATGGCTGTTTGAAGGTTGATTTCCAAGGGTATTAAATCCTGAATTTAAGAAAGGTTTTAGAATTGTAGCAGCATCACCAGGAATATAAGAGGAATGATGCTTTAACATTGTATTAAGGCTATCTTACCAACCCAGGCAAGTTAATTATTTTTGTACCTTGTTGTTAGAACTCATTGCAAGATATCTTGAACATGTTTTGAGGAACTTTGAAAAGAAAGACCATACCCTTAATATAAAACACAGGTTTTTCATGAAAAACATTCCATATTTGATCTCTAAGTAGGAGGAGAAAAGAATTGTACAATTCGGTGTTGACAATATTAAGCTAGATGGACTGCAGTAGTTGTCTGATTAGGTATAAATCACTCTTCTGTTCCGTGAATACCTAAATCTCACTCCATAGCTAGAAACTAACAGGGATTTAAAGAGATTGAACATTAGGCTGAGAACATCTCTCTATAGCCTCTGGCTTTGTCCGTTCTTCTCTCTTGGGAGCATGAAGAGGACTGAAAGGCTTTAGCTTGTGCTACATTGATATTTGGATCTAAGAGAATTGGAGGAGTCACTTATCAAAGAGCTGGGTTAGTTGTAGAGCCCATGAAAAAATATGAATTACAGATTCCATCAGTGGATCCAGAAGTACCAGTATGTACAAGTGGCTGTCTTCACACATTATGCTGGCTCTTAGATAGATAACTCATTTATTACCACCAAAAGGTTTTCTGACCAAGCCAAATCATCCAGGTAAAAGACAATGAAGGTACAATAGAATTATGTATCATTTCAGGCAAGTCTGGTAGGTCAGTAATAGATGTCACCATTTCTAGAGTGGAATGGCTTCTAACATGAGAATGTTTAGCCAGTTGAAAACAACTATTAATAGCCAGAAGTGATCTACACTGGAAAGTATGGAGTTGGCAATATAAAAATAAAGGCTCATTCAAACCAAAGGTCAAAATTAAGAGCTGTTTTAATGTTTTGAGTATGAAATCTTGTTTCCAATGGAGTAGAGGGCAAAGATAAGAGCTATGGGCTTCCCCAGATGAAAAGCAAAAACCATTTTGGGAATGCATGTAGTATCTGCATGTCTATTATACCAGCACACCATGAAAAGGAAGGGATGTCTAGTTTTTACACAAACTATTCACTAATCCTGAGAATGAAAAGAATAATATCTAAAAGCTATCCTTAAACTTAATAACTGGAGAAGACAATTCATCTAAAGGTGCCATTTATTAATGAGCCTAGACCAGGGGTGAAATCCAGCAGGTTTTGACAGGTTCTGGAGAACCGGTAGCTGAAATTTTGAGTAGTTCGGAGAACCGGCAAATACCACCTCTGGCTGGCCCCAGAATGGGGTGAGAATGGAAATTTTGCAACATCCTTCCCTCAGAAGTGGGAAGGAATGGAGATTTTGCAGTATCCTTCCCCTGCCATGCCCACCAAACCACACCATGCCCACCAAGCCATGCCCACAGAACCAGTAGTAAAAAATATTGGATTTCACCAGTGGCCTAGACAAAAAAAAAGATAAGCTTCAGGGAGAAGCCAGGCTCAGTGGGGAAGGGGAGAGAGGTTCATAATACTTTTCAAGATTTCTTTGCTAACGTTAGTTAAAGTATCTGTGACTAAGTGATTGCAAGTTTCATACAAGATTGTATAGATCTGTTAAAATTCATTTCAGATTCCAAAACACAACTTGATATAACAGAATGATAGAGAGCTGAAAGGGACTTTGGAGATAATCTAGTTCAACCCCAAGCGGGAAACCCTATACCAGTGATGGTTAACCTTTTCGCTATGCCAACAGCAGGGGAGCCCAGGGGGGTCACGCACGCACATGCCCCCCCTCCACACGTGCATGACCTCCCTGCACTCCCCCCGCTTTTGGCATGCAATGGCAAAAAGGTTACCGGTGGATCCGGTAGGCCCGTTTTTCACCCTCCCAAGGCTCCAGAGGCTTTCTTGGAGCCTGGGGAGAGCGAAAATGGCCTTCCTCACACACACACTCCGGGGCCCTCCGGAGGCTGGAAACGGCCTGTTTCCCGACTTCCGGTAGGCCCGGAAGGCCTAAAAATCAGCTGGCTGGCACGTGTATGCACGCTGGAGCTGAGCTAGGGCAACATTCACATGCCCACAGATATGGCTCCGTGTGTCACCTATGACACGCATGCCATAGGTTCACCATCACAGCCCTATACTATTTCAGACAAATGGCTGTCCAATCTCTTCTTAAAAACCTCCTGAGTTGGAGCATTCACAACTTCTGCAGGCAAGTCATTCTATTGATTAATATATTATAAAATAATAAATAAAATAATAAAGATGGGAATCCACTGCCAAAAAGCAGTTTTCAGGCACTTGATTTTTCCATTAGGCAGTTTTACTTAAAAACTACAACTTTGGGGATGATTCACACCCTGGTCAGCACTTCTTTACTCTCCTACCATCGGGCAGGAAATATAGAAGCATAGCCAGTCGAACGGACAGGCTGAAAAATCGCTTCTATCCATGGGCTGTCAGACTTCTGAATGCAACATAACTATTCAGTATGATAACTTGCAGGGCCAGCACAATGTGCAACATGTCTATACTGGTGCAATATAATATAATGTTATGTTATGCACATATATGTATCTAGGACTGTGTGTCTGTTAGTATGATCTATTGGGTTAGGGTTTTTTTCTTTCTTTCACTTACGAGTTATTGAGATGCATTTTGTGTTTGGGGGGGCTGCCCTAAGGGAGGCTCATCCAATCTCATTGCGCACATGTTGTGCATTGACAATAAAGGTTTGAACTGAATTGAATTGAATAATTAGTTATAGTGGTTTATTAAAGTAATGAGCAAGAACAAGTGCATCAGGATGTTGTCTCTTCAGAGCAGAACTTCAACAAAACTACCAATGGATCTTCTTTTTGAACAATTCTCTGTGACCCAGAGTTTTGTAATACTGTCTCCTGAAATAAGGAACATTTTTATCATCATTTACTGCAGGCAAAAATAATATAAAGATAAGATAACTAGAAAGTGAAGAACCTAGAAGTGTAAAGCAGATCTCATAGAGATATTTTTGTGATGATCAAGAGGGGAGCCAAATGGAAACCTTTTATAGGATTGGGATTGCTGCCAAAATCTAGCTCTAGAAATCAGGGATGAGACAGACTGCTCAGGGACAGACTGTGAATCCCAAGACCACAATGAAGCATGTTGAACTGTAATCCATGGCTTGCAAATTACAATGAGTGGGTACCTCTATTTAGTACACCATCCGTGCACTAACCCAAACTAAAGACAACAGACTTTCTGGCTTAGCACAATGTGTGAATCGCTGGGGTGATGTTTCACTTTTGATGACCAAATGGCACAACTGGCATAAAAAGACCAGAGGTATCAGCATGTAATGGATTGCCTGCCTTTCATATGAGAGTGCCAAGGTTTCTTAGGAAACCACCATTAATTAATATTATCCTATCCTACTGCAAGCACATGTGAATTGTCTTTTCATTATCCCCTATTAAAAACCCACCACTTCAGAACAAATGGCAAGCTCCTGCTACATACAGAGATATTGTCCAGTTATTGTACATCAAACCGAGAAGACATTTTTCCCCAGTGTCTTCCTGTAAGAAAACATATCAGTGCTTAATATAATCTGTAAACCACAGGATGGGAGGAGAGAAGCAACAATTCCCCAAAGTAAACTGCTTTACTGACTTTTATTTTGATCAAATAAACTGCCTAACACAACATACACAGGCACTGAAAACAATCCTTTGGAGAAATGTAATCTCTAAATAAGTACCCCGGCTCTGCAGCTTGTTTTATGGAAGCGAGAAAAAAAAGAAAGTCGGGCATGCAGCTGCCAAGTTATAAATAAGCGATATAGATAAATGCAGAGATGGAACAGGATGTAGCTGTGACATGTTACTCTGTTACAGCACATTGCACATTGTCACAGCCAACCAGCCGGTATAAAAAAAAAAAAAAAAGACCAAGCTCAACATGATATTCTCCAGGTGTCAAGGGTTAGAGCTCCCGTCACTAGCCAACATGTGTATTATGGGAGCTGTAATTCAACATCTCAGAAGAACAAGCATCAGGAGGCAAAACTAAACTGAAATAAAGGAAGCGTGAGCCAGTTGTTCAGACTCCTGATTTAGAAAGATGGTACAGAGAAAGAGGGACAGCAACGGAAGTTGTGAGCCTCTTTGCAAGGTCTCTGCTAGCATGGAGAGAAGATGAAGAAAGAAAAGCATCAAGTCATCCAAGCAACTACTGTGTTTCCATGAAAATAAGACCAGGTCTTATATTAATTTTTGCTCCAAAAGACGCATTAGGGCTTATTTTCTGGCTAGGTCTTCTTTTGGGGAAATACGGTACTAAATGCATCCATCTGGCTGACAATCTTAACTGGGGCTTATTTGGGGGGTAGGGCTTATATTATGAGCATCCTTAAAAATCATGCTAGGACTTATTTTCCAATTGGGTCTTATTTTCGGGAAAACAGGGTAGGCTTTTGAGACTCAGGATAAAAAAAGGGACGAAAGGTGGACACATTTGTTGGTTGGATCCATCTCCCATCTTTTAATCAGAGAACTTCTGGTCAACCTGTTTTCCAGAGACCCTGAAGAACAAGAAGCAAAGGATAGAAACTAATCAAGGAGAGAACCAATCTAGAGCTAAGGAGAAATTTTCTGACAATGAGAACAATTAATCAGTGGAACAAGTTGCCACCAGAAGTTGCAGGGGGTGCGACACTGGAGGCTTTTAAAAAGAGATCGGACAACCAGTTGTCTGAAATTGTTTCCTGCCTGAACAGAGCATCGGACTAGAAGAAGTGTTGTTTTGACTTAATTGGGAAATGCTATCTCTTGCTTTCCTGTTGCTGTATACTGAGCTACCTTAAAATATATTTGATTCTAATTCATTTTTGAAAGGTGGATTGGATTTAGATCCCAAAGGGCACTTTAGGACTAAAGAGAGCATAGGACCGTGATGGCGAACCTATGGTACACATGCCCAAAGTGGCACACAAAGCCATGTTGCCCGGCATGCATGGCCTTGCCTGTTCATCTTTTGGGTTTCTGGCGCACATGTGCATGTGATGATCAGCTGTCTTTCACATGCACAGCAGTGCTGAAAACCGGCATGTGCATGCACGCAGGCCAACTGATTGTTGGGCGCACATGCTTGCTAGAACCCAGAAGTTCGCTTTTCCAGAGCGCGGTCCCTTTGCGCGCACGACAGTACTGAAAACCGGCAGGTGCATGCACGCCAGCCAGTTGATCGTTGGGTGTGCATGCGTGCTAGAACTTGAAAGTTCTGCTTTGCTGGAGCATGGCCCTGAAGAGCACACACGCGATGTTTCCGTGTGACCTTTTCGGCATCACTGGTGTAGGGTATATTCAACCACCAGGTGACCCGATAAATTGCAGTGAAGGAGATGTCAACCAATTTCGTTGTATACATGATGTACAATGGCAATAAAAGCTAATATCTTGGGGCCCAATGGAGATAGAAGACCAAGTGGAATCTTCTCAGAGGCCCTGTTGTTTCTGCTCTTTTTATGCTTATTCTAATACTACTTGTGCAATCTTTATGGATTTTCACGTATTTGTAAAAGCACTACATATGAAGAAAATAATGTGATTTGGAAGAAGTTGTTTAAAAGGAAGAATGTTCCCATTTGCAGTGTGCTGTTGGTGGTTTTGTTCCTCTCCAGCCAAACCTTTAACAATCCTATAATTGAGAGGGGAGAAAATATTACTTGGAAGAACCGAACAAAACCAAGTCTGCTTAATCCACAGCACTGTTGGAAGAAACCGTAGGATGCCATGGAAGACATCTTCAGACTTGAAAAGCTTTAGGAAGTCCCTGGCAAGCTATGTATAAATAATTGTTATACCTTCAGATGAGTGGCTCAAAACTCCCCAGTTTTATGTAAGGGATCCATGTCTGAATATGTTTGTATAACTTACTATTGTGCTTCTGGACCTTGTCTCCATCTTTTTTTCTCTCCACGGATGCTTTAAAAATGAAATCAGCATGTGAGCAAAATTGTTTTTAAGCGTACAAAGTTGGATTGCATGTAAAAATAATTTTTTTTTAAAAAAAAAGCCATCTCCACATCAAGCACCAGAGTGACTGAGAGACGAGCATGTTTATGCAAATTAATGGTGGGATCTGACAGATTCAAGAATGGATGCCGGCAACTTTAAGCTCTTTGGAGAAAATAAGAACAATAAATAATAATTAAATGAAACAATCGCTAAGGGGGCCATCAAAAAAAGAAAGGGCTTCACAGTCTCTCCACCATCCCTTCAATCTGAGCACCGATGCGGACTGCTCTTCACTGACAACTTGTCATCTTCCCGATTGCAAGAAATATTCTTTCACAAAAGATGTTTAAATGGGAATACGGGTGTTTTGAATACTTCTGAACACACGGCTGCAATTGTGCAATTAAATGGAAGATTCTCCCCAATTCCCCTTCCCTGCCCTGAACAATGCATCATTGTCCCATTGGGTTACAAGAAGATGTAATTTATCATCTCAATTAAATTATTTTGTCCATTACATCCAGAGCTCTTTAATTGCTTGGGACTGATAAATCCACCGAGAGAAAATGGAAAATTTCCAGCATGAAATATCCTAGGATTTTTCTACCATGATTCTTTCAATAGCATTAGCCTGAATAATACATCATAGCTTTCAACATGGTGTCAGTGGAAGAAAACCCCCAATAGGCCACACCTACCATCCTTTATGTCCAATAAACTCCCATTTATTACATTTTCAATTAGAGCCAGGTAAACTAAGCAGCCGTTCTATTTTCACCATCTTTAAATCATGTAAACGGTACTCAGAATTACCTAGAGTGATTCTGCTCAACGCTTAATGAAATGGCTTGCGGGTTGCTAATGAGACACTTTTTCATCCCAGCTCTTTAAATGCAAACAGGATATGCTGTCCCTAGTATTTCTTTTCAGAGTACCAAACTGGCCCTTTTCATTCCGTGTTTTTAACATCCTAAAAATGACTGAAAAGAGTCAAGAAAAACATGGAGACCTTGATTCCCTAGATCGGGAATCTGCAGCCTATATGATATTGCTAAAATGCAATTCCTAGCCACCTTCACCATTCCCCATGATGGAGATTTAAGTTTCTTTTTTCAAAGCAGGTGCAGCTATTATTATTAATGTTTTTTAAAGAAACCTCTGTAAAAAAAAAAGTGCAGTCTTTTCTCAAGAGGTTGGACAGAAAACAGGCAGAAAAGGCCTTCCAAAGCACAGGTGTTTTCAAACAGTTGAATAATTGTGGAATAACTAATGAAGCCATTACAAAAGAGATACACCAACAATTATGTCTCAAATGCAACCAAGGTTTGATTGATTGATTTTGTCTTTGCAGTGAAACTGTCTCGAAATCTCTCTTTTTTTTTTTTAGGCAGAGGAGGTGGTGGATCAGAACAATCTTCTACACCCAGATGGAAATTAAAGAGAACACCAGAGATTGTGGCTTGGTGACATGATAGCATCTTGTTCATTTAAATTAAAAGCTTGTTCAAACCAGCTGAAACAGGGAGACAGGTGGGCACAAGCTGTTTTCCAACCCCGCTGTAAAAGCTTCATCAGTAGATAATTTCTTCTTGAAAACTGTTATTCATCCAAGATATCCCCAGTCTGTGGTATTAACATTCTGGCTGGGGGATTCTGGGAGTTGAAATCCACACATCTTAAATTTGCCAAGGTTGAAAAATACTGCTTCGCCCTATCTGCTTTCCTTCTGCTCCCAGTTGCTCCAAATTTCCTAAATATTTGTTCAGGTTGATACAACTTCTGAAGGAAATTCAAAGGATCAGATAAAAGTAATCAATTCCCCTGTAAAATGTGAGCCACAAGAATTTTTTATCCCCCCCCCCACGCCTTACCCCAAGGTGCCACTATAGTTCTCTCACAAAAATATTAAGTGAAAATTAAGTGAAAATATTTACAGACCCCTCACATCCTGGACATACTATAAACTGTTTCAACTCCTACCCTCAAAATGACGCTATAGAGCACTGCACACCAGAACAACTAGACACAAGAACAGCTTTTTCCTGAATGCCATCACTCTGCTAAACAAATAATTCCCTCAACACTGTCAAACTAGTTACTAAGACTGCATCACTATTAATCTCATCGTTCCCACCACCCATCTCCTTCCACTTATGACTGTATGACTGTAAATTTGTTGCTTGAATCCTTATGATTTATATTGATAGTTTCCTGATTGCTTATTTGTACCCTATGACTATCATTAAGTGTTGTACCTTATGATTCTTGATGAATGTAACTTTTCTTTTATGTACACTGAGAGCATATACACCAAGACAAATTCCTTGTGTGTCCAATCTCACTTGGCCAATAAAAAATTCTATTCTATTCTATTCTATTCTATTCTATTCTATTCTATTCTATTCTATTCTATTCTATTCTATTCTATTCTAATTATGAGAAATAGCCCTAGTTCCTCTAAAAGAAGGCTTTTAATGGCAATCAGAGTGCAAAATTGGACAAGTCTGGACCACATTTTCCAAACTCTCTCAAACTGAAACTTTGATTAAGCACAATACAACAGAATAAGCCAAAAGCTAAAACGTTAATGACATGTTTACAGTCATTTCCATTGAGTAATGTTGGCTTGATCTGTTTGCAAAATAGAATTGCTTGCTTTACTCTAGGCTAGTAGGGGTAGTCTTTTGGCTGTGGGAGGCAATCATATTCTAATTTAACAGCAAAATGGAATGCATAGCTAAAATACCTATTATACCTAGCTCTCTAGCTTCCAGAAAATTGCTTATTGCAAAGAGAAGGAGGCATGCCAGAGCTTGTTAAACTGCTGGAATTAGCATGTTTAAACTTCATTTACAGTGTTTGCAATATGATTCAGTCTAGGAGAGCCCATTAAGAGAAATAG
Source organism: Pantherophis guttatus (assembly GCF_059756535.1). Lineage (NCBI taxonomy): Eukaryota > Metazoa > Chordata > Lepidosauria > Squamata > Colubridae > Pantherophis > Pantherophis guttatus. Next base: position 80,806,405 of record NC_142064.1, read on the forward strand.
CTTTTAATGAACACCTTAAATATATTTCTAGATGGGAAGCACTGTCTACTCACCTACCTTGCATGTGGAAAGTCAAAAACTGTAATACTATGTAAAAAAGCAAAAGAGCAAAAGAAAAAATGGCTATGTGTGCAGAAACAGTGCTTTTTCACTATTCTAAGAATGATAAAATAGCCATTTCTTTAGCAGTGCAAATACTGTTTATTTTTCAGGAACAGCGATGTGGATAGACAAATCCACTAGTGTGCCAGTTTCACTTAGTTTTTCATTTTTTCCAATCTTGCCTTTGTGTTTTGGTTCTGAAATATCCCAGCATAACAAAAATAGTTTTGCATTTTGTGTTTCTTCTCGTCTGTACAGTTTTGCCTTTGCTGTCCAATAATAATAATCTTTTGTCATGTCCTTTCATTCTTGTAATATTTTGGGAGGATTTTGAAGTAACACTAGAAAAAGAAGAACGCAACTTAATTCAACAGTAACAGCTACTTAATTCAATAGTAGACTAGGTCTCTATTGAAATGCTAGAATTGACAGCTGTCCTCCAAAACATAGGTAGAGTGAATCTATTTTTGTCAGTATGCTTGTTTCTCCTATAGCTATCCATTTCCCTCTTCTGTTACTTTCAGAATTTTAACTTTGTAAAAATTTATTTTTCCTATTTTTTTTTCTCTTCAGAATTTTAACTTCTGAAAGAGCTCCTTCAGGCATTCCAATACTGACTGAAAAGAAATACAATTGCAAGTTACTTTCAACGATTGTATGTATATAAATGTCTACTTATTTATGCATGGCCTAAGTCCAAATGCATTCCAGGTGGTTAGAGTTAAGAAGTGGGCTTTGGTATATAATGTGCAATCTCCAATGAGCTTAGCCTGTCCCACATGTGCCAGTAGAAGAGGCTGCGCATGGATTCTTAGCCATGGAATTTCAGCTACCAGGATCAAGGATAAGAGCCATCTCTGTTGTTGCCCTACCCCCTGAGTAAGATCCGCCTTCACCCTTCTGGCCTTCTACAAGAGCCTTAAAACTTAGCTCTGCCGGTTTGCTTGGGACCCTGATGGGAGTGTGCTATATTGGAGGTGGTTGGCAGAGAGACAAATATCTACCCCAGGGGTGGGATTGAAAAGTTTTAGCAACCGGTTCTCTGTCCGGTTGCTGGGTGGGCATGGCCATGGGGGTAAGGCCTAGTCGGCTTCCTGCACCATGGTGGGGGGGGGGCATTTTCACCCTCCCCAGGTTTTGTAGACTTTCCTCAAGCCTCCAGGAGGGCAAAAATGGCCTCCCCCGGACGCCAGAAGCCCTCCGGAGGCCAGAAATGAGCCCATTTCCAGACTTCCAATATTTCCAGTACACTCATTTTTTGCTCTTCCCAGGCTCTGGAGGCTTTCCTTGAGCCTCCAGGAGGGCAAAAACAGCCTCCCCCGGGCTCCAGAGGCCCTCCAGAGGCCAGAAATGAGCCCATTTCCGGACTTCTGCTAGGCCCATTTTTCACCCTCCCAGAGCTCCACGCAGGCCTTGCACTTACTGGATCCAAAACAGGCCATATGGAGACTCCTGGGAGGGGAGGGGCAGGCCAGGGTCCTTGCTAGTCCTTGCAACTACAGGTTCGGCGAACCAGATTAAAATTAACATCCGGTTCGCTCAAACTGGTCCAAACCGGCTGAATCCCATTCCTGGTCTACCCCCTGTACCATCCACATTCCTGGTTTTAACTTTTTATTTATTTTATAAATAAATAAAATTTTCTTTTACTGTTACTTTTAATGTCCCTAATGCTTTTATATCTATGTTTTTATATTATTGTAAACCGCCCAAGTGCCTTGAAATAGTGAGATGGGTGGCATATAAATTTACCAATTAAATAAATGCAGCCATCAATATCAATCCATCTGTCAAGTGTGGAAAATCAAGGAATCCAGGCAGTTCAAATGAATATAACGGTTTATTGCAAGCTTAAGCTCTCTGAAAGAATCTGAACTACTAACCACCGAAGCAAATTGGCAGTAGATAATAGTCCATGGAATGCAAAGTTGGCTGGACTGAGATATCTTGTGGGCACAAAGAGACTTGACTAATGATGCATTTAATCACTCCCCCCCACCCCAGGCTCAGCCTGGTCATCTCCTACACTATCATAAATCAGAGTAGGATAATGTGCCATCAGAATATATCAAGAATTATCTTTTATATTAATTTAATTAAAAAAAATGTTTCTTAAACAAAAAACTTGAAACATGCGGAGAGTTAATATCTCATGCTTTACAAATCAAGATCCAAATCAAAACATGCATAAGATACTGTTAAACCATGAAATGTTTTTATATATTTTCCTAACCTCACCCACCACACACACACACACACACAGCCAAATCAAAACCTGAATGTTGAATGAAAAATAATGCTTTCAGTGTGCTAAGTCACCAAGACATGATGGTATTGATTTTCTTTGGCAGGAATTAGCTATGAAGGAAGGTTGGATAGGTGTTATTCATGAAATGGTAGCTTGCAGTACTCATCAGTGCATCTTAAACAACACACTGTAATTAGATTTTTTAAAATAAATGTTATTACTTTTTAAATAGTAACAGAAAAAGAAAAAAGGAAAAGGAATAAAAGACTATTCTGCCCCAGCTACGGACCGCAAAGAATGCAGCACACACAAAGTCTGTACAAACCTTAGTTTACTAAATTAAATCAGTCTTTTTCAAACAAAGGCTGTTAATTAACTTTCTTAACGACCTACAAGAATCCAAAGAATAAATAATCGTAATCTTACTATGGTTGGCAGAAAGCCCAGAAGCAATTTGCAGGAAACTGATAAGAGAACTAAGATCCAGACACAAAGAAGAGTGAACGAAGTTGTTCCCTGCAAATTGCTTCAGTCGTCGTCCTTCCTTAAATAGGCTAAGGAAGTGGCAATTAGCCCCAAGCCTTACTCTCGAGGAGAACTCCTCCTGAGGAGCCACTCCTGCCTTTTGGCAGCTCTGCGCGCCTGTGCATCGAGAAGAGGCTCCTCCTCTTCTTCCTCTTCACCTATGGGAGCTTCTGGAGGTTCTGAAGGCCCTGGCTGAATCCCCGCCTCTGGCACCACATCTTCTCCAGCCTCCTCATTGGCTGAATCCCCGCCTCTGGCACCACATCTTCTCCAGCCTCCTCATTGTCAAGTGCCAGCTGCACAGGTTGCTGGCGCAGCACCACATCAGCCTCCTCGCTGTCGGAATCAGCTATTAGCTGCACAGGCCGCTGACGGGCCACAACAAAGACAAAAATACCTACATTATCCAAAAAGAAAAAAAAAAGCATAACAAGTGCTTAAAAAAATAAGTGAAAGAAAGACAACAGAAAAAATACAGAATATAATACATTGTTAGCATAATAAACAACTGCAATTTTATATATCTAATACAAACATTATTCAAATATATGTATTTATTTTTAATACATTTATATGACTATTACTATTATTTAATTTCTACAGAGATTTGTTACCAATAAATCAATCTGATATGCAGATGGTAAGAGAGGAGTGAAATAGCAATAACACTTAGACTTATATACCACTTCATAGTGCTTTACAGCCCTCTCTAAGCAGTTTACAGAATTAGCTTATTGCCCTCAATAATATGGGTCCTCATTTTACTGACCTCAGAAGGATGGAAGGTTGAGTCAGCCTTGAGCCAGTCAGGATCAAACTGCTGGCAGTGGGCAGAGTCAGCCTGCAATAACTGCATTCTAACCACTGCGCTGCAACAGCTCAAATAAATCAATATACTGTAGTTGAATTTTTGACTGCTGAAGAAGTTATCATTGGAACCCAGAAACAAAATGTCAGTCTATGGAATACCATCACAAAGTATCACCTTCAATCAATCAATTTCCAGGCTCTGGCAGGAAAACTACATTTAGAGATGTAGATGATGTTATTTGCATAGATTTCTTGCAATTGGCACCACTAAGTGATACATCGCAACACTTTGAAACAATGATTAAGCAGTTTGGAAGCAGAAGAAGTAAAGTTTGCCACCGCATGACGACATTAGGCTTTATAAAGCACCCAAGAGGAATTGCATAGTTGGATGTGTGATCTGGACCATGTGATCCAGATTTGGATACATACACTTTCTTCCTTTTCCCAAAAATGAAGGAAAATATTTGTGACCATCTTAAAGGAAATCAAACCTGGCTGTTCTTTGGAAGGACAGATGCTGAAGCTGAAGCTGAAGTACTTTGGCCACCTAATGAGAAGAGAGGACTCATCAAAAAAGGCTCTGATGTTGGGAAAACATGGAAGGATGAGATGGTTAGATAGCGTCAATGAAATATGAATTTGGAGACAGGGGAAGATAGAGGAGCCTGGTATGCTGTGGTTTATGGGGCCGCATAAGAATGAATCAGACACAATTTAGAGATTGAACAACAACAATTTGTAGGCAACTGTTTGGCTCAGATAAAATGCTGAAAAGGATTATCAAGTCTTGGTTGAAAAGACATAGTGTGGAGTTCTGTTATTATTGGTAGAAGTGCATAATACACTGTGGTGATTATATGGAAAAGAAAATAGAATCAAAGAGCTCCTTTCAAGGATTATTTTTCTGTTTCATTTGTTAAAATATTCCTATTTAAATCAAAGTTATTGAGGTGGAGGCATTTGTTTCATTTAGTCTCTCTTTCTTTCCTATCTCTATCTCTATCAACTCTCTCTCTCTCTCTCTCTCTCTCTCTCTCTCTCTCTCTCTCTCTCTCTCTCTCTCTCTCCATCTAATCTATCTAATCTATTTATCTATCCAATCTATCTAATATATTTATCTAATTTATCATTCATTGCTCTTATGTATCAGCTTGTGTACTTTTTCTAGAAGCACCTATTTGGAGCCCATGGTGCTGAACTCAATCTCCAAGCTATCTATTCTAGTGAGATTGCTATAACTTCTAAGAGAGCCATTGTTGTTTTAAAATTTCATAAATTACAGTTTATATAAGTAAAATTATAGTAAAGGACGGGTTTAAGATTTTCTGTCTGTAACTTAAACCCCACCATTAAATAACTGAACAGTGACTTCTGGATTATTAAAAACAGATTTTACAAAATGACATTACCAATGATTTTAATGGGAAAATGAATCTTTCCGTGTATTTAATATTATTGAATGAGAAGTAACGAACTCTAAACAAAGGGCTCAACTAATAAGTACAAAATAAATTTGCTTGATCAAAGGACAGATCTCTACAAGCTATCACTAACCGCTGTATAAATAGAAGTCACTTTATGTGGAATCAAATGCCACCTCTGCAGAATCTTTAAGAACTCTCATTAAGCTTTATGCACTACGGAGACTGAATTGACAAACTGCCAAGTCTTTTCAAGAGTTGACTTGAGCTGTTCCTCTCCCTACCTCCCTTTTCCATTTCATCTCATGGCAAATGGTAGTTACATTCAAGTCAAAAGTTATTTGATAGATCTGACTCAGAATATTTTTGCTCTGATATCAAAGGCTGAATTATGCAGTTTCAAAAGACGGGTTTCAAACAAGAAATTATCAATATGCTGAAGTTGTAGATATTCAAATACTAGAAAGGAACAGGGGACTGAGACTCCTGCTTATTCTGCATATGACTTGATTCCTTCTTCAGGTATAATACATATTTTAGCCAAGACATTGCTACATATTTCTAAATAATTTCTTATATTCAAGTTGTCTGTGTAGTCATTCACTGTTGGGAGAAATGAATTTCATTTTGATTTAAATGAGAAATAAGCAGGACGTTACACAGACTGTGGTTAATACAAAAACTCATCACTCACTCACATCCTGAATGAACCAGCTCTACAGATGACCCAATATTATTTCATAGAGGCATTAATTAATATATGGGAAAAAAATTAAAACTAATTGCTCTGTTAATTTACATGCAAAGCTAGATTCTAACCCATGAAATTTTCATAGCTGTACTAATTTGAGAAAAGCCCTATCCAAATTTTGAAGTAATAAGGCAGTGTAACATTCCGACACAAACTTGGAACTCTTGGTAATATATTTGTTTTCAGTTTTATATTTCTAGCTAAGTCAAAAAAAATTGTCAGTGGATCCATTTATATTAAAACTCACTTTCCCAAAGGTTTGTCATGGTTAAATGGCATCTTGCATGGAAGCATCTCTACAAGGAATTTAAGTAGCTTCAGCTAGGCTATCTTTTAGAGTTTTATCCATGATAAATCTTATTCATTGACATTTGGTAAAGTTTATTTGTATCCAGAGATGCTGGAGATTTCTTGAAAAATAGATTGATGTTGATAATTCCTGAGCCAGTACATAATTCAGTGCTCAACAGAGGACTGCAAAAATGTACTGGAGCTGCAAAAACCTTGTGAGCTATGAATTTTCCTTTGAATTTTCAGCCGGTTGGAATGAGAAATCCAAAGAACTGTTTTGCTTTACAGACCCGCTTTGATACTTTTTATTTTTTATTTTTTTGGCAACATATGAATTTATGGACAGGAATAGCAAAATGCTTAGTCTGCAGCTCATTTCCCTTGGAAGAATACAGAATTGTAGTATTTCTTATTTGTTCTTTTTTTAAAAAAAATTCTTCCTACTTGGGAAATATTGGAAGTTGCATATGCATACATCAAGAAAAGATGCATAGAAAATTGGAGAGCCCCTTTTGATGGGCAAAGATCAATAATTTTTATTTTTAAATATAAAGAACGGCTTGTAAATTACGTTGCTTATTGCATTAAAAACCCATGGTTAGGGACACTCCTAAAAGGATGAAATGAAGAACTAGTCATTAAGAAGTGATATCCAATTTTTCTGATCCCGAGAGAACCAAGGCTGGAAAAATTGAAATAAATAAGAAAATAAGCCAGTAAATAATCAAATGCTTAATCATTTAATAAACATACATACGCACTTATATACGGTGATACTCATTTTCTGCATTACATATTGCCTGATTTCTATAAAATATATTAAGTAGTTAAGGGGGAAGAATGATATACCCTGTTTCCCCGAAAATAAGACATCCCCTGATAATCAGGCCAATCGGGCTTTTGAGCGCATGATCTAAAATAAGCCTCCCCCTGAAAATAAGCCCTCCCTGGAAATATTTAAATGCAGAGCTGGAAATCAGGTAAGATGGCCCCATCTTGCTCCATGTGCTCCAAAACAATAAAACCTCCCTGAAAATAAGGCCACTTATTTCGGGGTTCAAAAAATATAAGACAGGGTCTTATTTTCGGGGAAACATGGTAGTTGTTTTAAGAGTCACATTAATGTGATGTGACTTTTTGAAGCAGATACATCTTTTTGTCAGGCTTATCTGGAAGCCTGAAAGGCAACTTCAAGGCCAGGATGCCTTAATGAGCTATAGCAGTGATGGCTAACCTTTTTGCCATCGCGTGCCAGGAGGGGGGGGCGGGGGAGGGTCGCACACACACATGCCCATGCACATGCGTGCGCAACCCCCTCCCCCCCCTCCTGGCACATGATGGCCTGGTAGGCCCGTTTTTCTTTCTTACCTGGCTCCAGATCCTCTCTGTGTATCTGGGAAGGGCGAAAACAGCTTTTCCCACTCTCTTGGAGGCCCTACGGAGGCTGAAAGGGCCCATTTCCCAACTCCCGGTGGGACAGGAAGTGACATTTTTTGCTGTCCCCAGCCTCCAGAACCTCTCTAGGAGTCTCTAGGAGCCTCTCTAGGAGTCTCTGGTGGCTGGGGACAGGAAAAAATGTCACTTCCTGTCCCACCGGGAGTGGGGAAATGGGCCCTTTCAGCCTCCGTAGGGCCTCCAAGGGAGTGGGAAGGACTGTTTTCGCCCTTCCCAGATACACAGAGAGGATCTGGAGCCAGGTAAGAAAGAAAAACAGGCCTTCCCCACCCTGCCCCCAGGCCCTCCAGAGGCAGGAAACAGCCTGTTTCCCTACTTCTGGTGGGCCCAGAAGGCCCGAAAATCAGCTGGCCGGCGCACGCATGCGCCCCAGAGCTGAGCTGGCGTGCCCACTAATATGACTCCACATGCCACCTGTGGCACGCCTGCCATAGGTTCGCCATCACGGAGCTATAGCAATAGAAGTATACAGGTAGTCTCCCGGTTATGAGCACAACTGAGCCCAAAATTTCTATTATTAAGTGAGACATTTGTTAAGTGAGTTTTGCCCCATGTTACGACCTTTCTTGCCACAATTGTTAAGTGAATCACTGCAGATTCCCCATTGACTTTGCTCGTCGGACAGTCACAAAAGGGGGATCACATGATCTTGGGACACAGAAACGGTCATAAGTGTGAACCAATCACCAAGCATCTGAATTTTGATCAAGGAGATACTACAAAGATTGTAACTATGAAAAATGGACAGAAGTCACTTTTTTCATTGCTGTTGTAACTTTGAACGGTCCCTAAATGAACTGTTGTAAGTCGAGGACTACCTGTACACAGCCCTATTATTAAGATTTATTTCACCATCCTTGGGACTCACTACTGCCATCTATGGATGTCAAACATTCATTGAAAGTTGTGTACTCAAAAAATTCCTACATACACAGGGAGGAACTCATTGGTTAAATCACTCTTTGTAGAAATTCTCTCATTTGCATACAGAAGGAATATATATATATATATACACTTACATATTTAAACAAAAATCCAGATTAATATCAAGTGAACAACTGTTGAAGAAATAAATTGTAGAGATTTGTTTAATTTTATTTATTTATTTATTTATTTATTTATTTATTTATTTATTTATTTATTTAAATAAATAAAGGTAGAAACCCCTGCCATTAGCTTCATTCCTGTTTCATTCTCTTCATTAGTTTTTTTTAAAATCCCCTTTCTTAATTTATAGGTAACTGAAGATGGTGAACATGCACACATTCACTAGGTGATGCAGAATATGAATCTTCTTACAGAATAGCACTTAGCAATAGCACTTAGACTTATATACCGCTTCACAGTGCCTTCTCTAAGCGGTTTACAGAGTCAGCATATCACCCCCCAACAATCCTACCGACCTTGGAAGGATGAAAGGCTGAGTCAAATTTGAGCCTGGTGAGATTCGAATTGTCAAATTGCAGGCAGCCGGCAGCAATAGCCTGCAATACTGCATTCTAACCACTGTGCCACCATGGCTCAGCATATTAGGTAAGTATTATAACAAATGTGAGCATTGTGACATCACTGCCTCCTGAGTGGGATTGTCTAGATTTATTAAATAAGATGGTTAAAAAAACAATGAGAACAATGGTGGCAATTACTGTGTAAGTGGAAATGAATACATAACTAAGAGAACATTCACCCCACCCTCCAACCCTGATCCCCAGTTCCTTTTTCCTTGAACATATTTATTTGTAAAGATCTGGTGTGGCCCAAAATACTATACCCAAAGATGTGTTTTTCTAAGGAAAACTTATGTCTAGAGTTTCTGCATATAAATGGAATTAGTATATTCGATATATTCTAAATAGAGAATATTTAGGATTAGAATGGACCCCGTGAGTAACTGTTATATTTCATATTTAACCTAACATACTGTCAACACCAAATGTGATCAGCAATTTCTTCCACCCCCGAACCCAGCCATTCTCCAACAAACCATACATTGCAATTATTCCAGACCAATTAAAATGCATCATAGAGCTGGCAGTAGCATGAATTATTGGCCAAGCAGCTAGCATATCGTTAAATTTTATAGTTAAATTCAAGATTACTGTTGTCCATAAATATTCATGATTAAACTATGCTAGTTAATTTTCATGCATAGTCAAGCTTGGAAACAAGGCTAAAATTTGTGAATCTTTAAGGATGATGAATGCTACATGACCATGTTGATAGTCTACACATCACCTCACTAAAAAGCATGGTAAGAAAATATATTCATTAACTGCAGGGAAGAACAGACTATCCAAAGCATAAGACAAAGCTTACTTTAAGGGCAGGGATACAGATACGGAAAATCAGAAGTCCAAATAACCAGGGATTAAAACAGAGGATACAGAAAAGCAAAGATACGAACATAGCTGTCAATCACTGCCTCAGAACTTTGGTTTCCACTTCTGGTCATGAACCTGCTGTGATTTAGCAAATCTCTAGAGGATTGTTTTTTTTTTAAGAAAATAATGTTTTGCTATGTAACTTTACTTTGTTTTGTAGTTTCTGCTAGCTTAAATTATATAAGTAATAAAAATAGGAACATTAAAGTTGTCATTAAAGGTGAAGATAAAAAGAAGAACCTATCAGGAATGATTCAGTTGAGCTTTATGGTTCCATCAGAGCCAGTTTCGGGTAGTGGCTAAGTACCAGGTTAGAAATTGGGGACTGGGAGTTCTAGTTCTGCCTTAAACACGAAGCCAGTTGGGGAAGCCTGCGCCAGTCCTTCTCTCTCAGCCCTAGAAAGGAGACAATGGCAAACCACTTCTGAAATCATGGTGAGAAAATCTCCAGGACTATTCAGCAGGAGACAAAAGTGATTTGAGGGCAGCGCCTAATCTCCTGAAAACGGGTCCTGCGATGAGGGAAGGGGGACATTTATCATACAATATAAATTATTCCATCAATTTTTAAATAAGGTCTATTCTAAATCAAAATTAGCCTATTCAAAATAAAAAAAGAAGTCGTCTTATTGGGGTGGGCAGTTTGTTCTGCCCTGTGGGGAATTCAAATTTTTTACTACCGGTTCTGTGGGTGTGGCTTGTTGGGCGTGGCTTGGTGGGCATGGCAGGGGAAGGATATTGCAAAATCTCCATTCCAATCCCACTCCTGGGGGAAGAATATTGCAAAATCTCCATTCCCACCCCACTCTGGGGCCAGTCAGAGGTGGCATTTGCCAGTTCTCCAAAGTAGTCAAAATTTCCGCTACCGGTTCTCCAGAATCTGTTAAGTACCTGCTGAATAGCACCCCTGCCCTGACCTCTGCCCAGATGGTACTACTATCCTGGAACCTACCAAAGCAGCAAAACTGTCCAAAATCACATGAACCCATTAGACCTTCAGGGGAAAAAATATTCCTCAACCAGCAGCCGACCCAAATCCATAACTTCCCACAACAGTTCAATGATCTAGCATACACTCTGAAAGTGTGAAAGAGAGAGAAGAATCATGAAGCTCCATCTAGGAGATCATCATGTCTTTGTGTTGTTGTTGTTTTGGTTTTTTTTTTTACTTATCCTCCTTCTTTGTAGATATTGTTGTGCAGACATCCACTTTATGGAGCCCCTAAACACTATGTTCATTATCAGCACCTTTCCTACACTAGAGCTACCATAAGGTAGAAGTAAATGTAAAGGTTTCCCCTGTCCAGTCATGTCCAACTCTAGGGGGCAGCATTCAGCTTCTTTTCTAGCATTGTCTGAAGATGCGTTCTGTGGCCAGCATGACTGAACACAGCTGACCCAGAGCTGCCATTCGGAGGGAGCCACACGTCCAACATCCAGCACAGTCACCATCCCACCAAGCCCAACCGAAATGTTGCCAGGACATCGGGAGATGTAAGCTCTGTGGCCACGCCAAACCCCACCTGTGTCAGAAGCAACCAGAATCTGACCGGCCCGAGAAACCCTGCCGAACTGCCGGGATGCCACATGGCTGCCAAACAGCTAAGGGGCATGGCGATGACATCACCCAGGACGGCAGAGAGGGCCGAATGAGGCCTGAAAGGCAGTGGGTGGAGGCTGGAGGAGGGAGAAACAAGCCAATTAGATAGGAGGTTTTGGCAAGCAGGCAAGCTGGGAGTGTAACTATTATGCTGGCTTAATGCCGAGAGCAATTACTCTGGGACACGTGGAAGGAAAGACGCACATGATTGGGTGATGGGAGGGGGGGTGTTTATTGTAAAAAAGGTGGCAGGGAGCACGGACAGGTAACCCTAACAAAAGATTCAACAGAGATTGTCAGTATGTGCCAGGAAGTTAATAAAAGAAGGGAGCAACAGACCAAGTTTCTGCCCTTTCTTTTGCATTCTCTTTGGAACCTGACAGTTACCTTAGCACCAAAACAGTCCCTATTTATCTACTCACATTTATATGCTTTCAAACTGTTAGGTGGGCAGGAGCAGGGGCAAGTAATGGGAGCTCGCCCCATCATGCAGCATTCGGGGCTCAAACCTGGAAAGCTGGGTATCAGCTTTCCAGCTGGCAAGCTCAGCATCTTTAACTCCTGAGCCATGGCATTTGGGAGCTGCAAAAGTCCAAACCACCTGTAGAGAGCAGAAAAGGGTCAGATTCTGCCACCTGGTGGTAAAATGCATCCTTGCTTTAGGGCAGGAGAGGCAAATTGATCTAAAGCGGAGAGAAGCCTCCAAAGAGTTGTTTCTTCAAACAGCTTTCTAACAAATATATAGGCAGTTATTTAGGTTTAATGTGCTAAGATGCCTTTATGTATGTTGTGCAGGCCTTCAGTAAACTCTGTTTATACAGCAATACTTCCAGCAGCAATATTTTTGGTCTTTAGAAATAATCATATCTGACAAGTGTAGCAGAAATATGTGTTCTTTAGTATCACACTCCCTGCAGCCTTCTGCAAAAAGCTACTTGGGCTCAAGAGTTAAATGTAAGTCCTTTGGGGAACCAAATACAAGCCTAGAGCCTATGTTCCTGCCTTCCAAGAAGCATGAGCAATGTCTTGTGTGAATGATAAATCTGCATTTTATCTCAAGATGCATGCACACATAGAGTATCTGATGGGGAGAAAGAACAGACAGCTTCATAATGCAAATTCTTCTAGAGAACAAGACTTTTACAGTGTGGATCAGGAGATTCCATTTCAGAAAATGAGGAAGTCAAATCATCTTTGGGGAAGAGCCATCAGATTGGTAGAGTAGGGTAGAGTAGAGTAGAGTAGAGTAGAGTAGAGTAGAGTAGAGTAGAGTAGAATAGAATAGAATAGAATAGAATAGAATAGAATAGAATAGAATAGAATAGAATAGAATAGAATAGAATATTCTTTATTGGCCAAGCATGATTGAACACACAACGAATTCAACTCCGGTGCATAAACTCTCAGTTGGACAATAAATATATAGGAAGTAATATAAGTGATATAAATGACTATATTATGAAATAGTTTGATAGAAAATGCATAGATAATAAACAGTGCTATGTTCCCACTTAAAAATGCTACCAAGGTCCTCCTTTCAAACACAATCTCAAGGGGAGAAAGACCATGCTTTCTGCTAAGGCTCGGTCCTATAAGAATATATGGGATGGCCAAATATTCTTGTTGGGGATTTTACCTAAAAAAATATAGTAAGGGGAATGCATATTTAAATATCCATATATTAACTGCAGCTAGAATTGTATTTGCACAAAGTTGGAAAAGTGAAGAAATCCCCACAGTTGAGAATATGATCAGGAAAATGTTAGAATGTGCAGAAATGAATAGACTAACACTAGCAATTAAGGAGAAAGAACAAACTGCATACTATATGACATGGGGCTTATTTTATCAATGGTTAAATAACTAAAATGGAAGTTAGAAACAGGGAAACAAAAGAAAAAGATGAGTGAAATAAAGAAGATACGTTAAGAGAGTGAAGTAAATATTATGATTATGTTTAATATTTTTTCATTTATTTATTTTCGTCAAGCATGTATTAGATAACAGATATAAGTATAAACATGATTATGAATATATGAAATGGATACGAAAAAAAGGGAATATTAGGACAGGGAGAGTAGGCATGCTGGTACGCTTATGCACAATATTATCATTTTAATATTATAGAATTAATGTTAATGTAATGAATATGGTTGTAAATCTTGATTATTATTTTACAAAGATATTTGTACCTGGACGACACACTGTTTAATTGAAGATGGAATTATTATATTAAAAAATAAAAAAATGTATAAGAAAAAAGAATATATGGGGTGGCCGTTTAATCGAGTTTTGATGTCTCAGTTCCATCACTCTATATAAGCAGGATTTTGGTGGAGGGAGGCAGGGAATGAGGAGTTACAAATTTTAAATTGGTACTCAGACCCTTGCAAATAGAACTAGAACTAGAATAACTTTATTGTCACTTTGAATATACACTAATTGGCACACATTAAAATGAAATTTCATGGCATACAGCTCTCAAAGGGTTTCCACCTCTAAATATATACTACATAAACATAACTAAATAAATACAAAATGATGCATATACTCACATATATTATATGACATGGAGAAACCAGTCTACTTCAGATGTATACTTGTACATGGTGAGAAAACCGAATCTTGCGAATTTACCAGACGGATGGCATAGGGAACAAAGCTGTTACAGAATCTGGAAGTCCTGCTAGAAATACTTTGAAATCTCCTCCCAGAGGGGAGCAACAGAAACAGACTGTGAAGTGCGTGTGTGTGGGTCTCTAAAGAATCAGGGAATTCTTTAGTTACCTGACTGGTGAAAATGGATGTCGATGTCACAATCTAATCAAAGTGATAAATGCCAACTGTAAATAAAATAAATCGGCAATCTCTACCACCATGGTGGCATCAACATCGTGACAGGCACATGCCTCTAATCCACCTTGAAAAAAATAAAATAAAACTATAACCAACCAACAATGAAACCCAATCTTCAGGGAGAGGTTTGCAAAAATTATTTATAAGGTGTGGCAGATGGGTTGCCTGTGATCTGACTATGGGTACCCTGGGGCTGCATAATGTAATTCCTTGGGAAAACAGAGAAGCATGGGTATTGAGCTCCCTGAGGGACAAAACGGGTATACCAGACAGATGAAATAGACTGAATTGTCCCTCGTTTCTTCATATGAGACATCTGGTGTATTGTCAAACTATCTCAACTAGCTTCTCATGGGGCTTCAGATCTTTGGGGAATCCATTGCACAATTCCATTGGTGAAGTTTGTGAAGATGGGCTCTTGCTTGGAGAAGTTTGAGGTCCTCTAGAACAGGGATATCAAACTCACGTCGTCACAGCGGCATCCCGTGACGTATCCGGACTTTCCCCCCCTTGGCTAAACCAGGTATGAGCGTGCCCAGCGCATGACTCATCCGGCCCGAGGGCTGGGAGTTTGACACCCCTGCTCTAGAAGGATAAGCCTTCACACAAGAGCTTGGATTGTACTGCAGCCAATATTACAGCTGGCCCCTGAGCACAGCTGCAGTGTATTAATTTTCAGTAGCAATCTCCAAGGAATCTGCGCTGTGGGCTTCATACCAGAGAAATCTAGAGGGCAAGTAAAGAGCTCAAAGCAAAGCATGTATGAAAGAAATGTGTGGGAGATAAAGGTTCCCCTAAGATAACTATCTTTGTTACCAAACAGTACCCAAACAATGGCAAACACCAGAAGCGTACTTTGAATCTGTGTCAATAGTTGCCATCTGCTGTGCTGCCAGCTTGCAGGCACAGAAGCCATCAGAGAAAGATAATTAAATAGGAATTATCATAAATGCTCCAAGCCAGGGGTGCTATTCAGCAGGTTCTGACAGGTTCTGGAGAACTGGTAGCGGAAATTTTGAGTAGTTCAGAGAATCGGCAAATACCACTTCTGGCTGGCCCCAGAGTGGGGTGGGAATGGAGATTTTGCAGTATCCTTCCCCTGCCATGCCCACCAAGCCACGCCCACCAAGCCACGCCCACAGAACCGGTAGTAAAAAAATTTGAATTCCACCACTGCTCCAAGCTTAAAGAAAGAACGAACTCAGAGGTAAGAGGTACAGAATCACATGATAATTTGTAGGAAATGGCTTCTGTTAGGTCCAGCAAAAGAGAAGCCAGATTTGGGATGGGCACTGCACCAAAGTTATATTTTTTACATTAAGAAGGGTTATCTCAAGCGGGTAGGTCTTCTAGGAGAAAATAATTGCAGATGCCCATTCTTGAGGAGTGCATGGACTTCATGAGAGACACAAACCTGACATTGTGGTTTATCTGTTAATAGAGTTGCTGCTGCAATAGTGTGCAAGCAAGATGGGAAGTCCTTAGTGACTAGATCATGTCCTTTTGAGAGTTATGCCACTGGTGTGGGATGTGGTCTGGCAGATTTATATAGCCCCCCCCATTGGCACCGCTTCCCTTTCATGGCAACACAGAAGGAAAGATGTTTTGAAGGCAGGGGCAATTAAGTGTGCTTCAGTGTATTAAAAGTGAGTCGAGATTCCCTGTTCCAAAATATAGGATGCAGAGAGACTTCTGTAGTGAGAGAATAAAGTGGTTTAGTTAATGCAGAATACTCAGGAAACCATTGATGGAGTCATCTCCACAAAGCTTCTGAAAGCCTATTTAGCTACAAGACAAAGGTAAGAAAGAATAGCAGAAATGCTGGTAAGTTACAACTTACATTTGTGAGCAGGAGTAGAAGACCTCTGGAAGCCGGCAATGTAATTTTCCTTGAGAGGCTTTATAACCCTTGGGCATCACCAGATGGGATCACAAAGATAGTGGAGTTTTCTAGCACGGCTCCTCCAAAGCAGCAGCAATCAAGAGATTGTCGTCATGTTGCATCAGGGTAATTTCTTATGGGAGGATCAGATCTAGCAAGGTCAGAGAGTCCCAGAGACCCAATGGATGGTATGTTCAAATGCCCCAGTGTCCCCAATAAGTGAAAGCAAACTGATATTGGGAAATAGATTCTATAAGTACACACACACAAAAAGTGGTACAGAGATCCACAAGAATGAACTGAGTTGCACTTGCAGGAATGGACCCAGTAATTGTGTTTGGATTATGAATAATAGGGTGAATTCGTACTACAGTTCCTAAATCTTGAACAAAACACAGAGGGATTTTCCTTGTTCATCCTCTCCTCACTTTTACGGTGTTAGAAGGCAAGACAGGAGGCAAGACAGGAAAGTTAGCAGGTGAGAGTAGATTCCAAGTAGATTCCTTTGAGGGACCTTTAGAGGAGCCAGATCGTCTTCTGCTTCCTAAGAAACTGGATCTTGGGCAATAGAAGGAATTTTAGCAGAGGGAGGGATCTTAATTTGGACCTGTGTCACCCTTCGCAAGAAATTCACATGAGAGGAAGTTGTTCCCAAAGAGGTGAGTAGATAGGCAAGTTCCTCCAGTTGTCTACCAGATCATTGTCCATATCTCTCTCGGTAGCAAAAACTAACAAAATGGCCAGCAAAGATTTTTCCTGCAAGTCCAAATCAGCTTCGTCTAGGTTGTAATAAATTGTTCTATTCCATTTGCCCGAGAGGTTTCATCCCAATATTTTTACAGGAGGGTAACAAGGCATGGCCAGGATTAAAAGGACCTAGTTGTATTCTCACAAGCTCAGAAAGAGAGAAAGAAGCAGACTTTCTCTTTACCCTGTTCATGTGGATAGTCCTCCAGGAGGTAGGGAGATCAAGAGAAGTGGGTTATCAAATAGAATAAGTTGTACCAGTCTCTGTAAACAAAAGGACATTCTGCTTAGATACAAATAAACAGAAGCACCCTGGTTCACAGAGAGAGAAAAAAGTTCAAGTTAGCAGAATTGGGGTCCTGGTTGGCCTAATAGGAATATGGGGGTGTATTATTCAGAGCCTCCACCCCCAAAGATCTAAGGAGTTGGATTTGCTCTTAAAGTTCCCAGGATGGGAGCCATACAAGAATGCCTAAGAAGCAGGCATTGCTTTTTTCCAGTTTCTGTACATGGCAGTGGAAAGAGATGTCTAGGGAATTAATAGAGAATGGTGTTGGGGAGGACAACACGTATAGACTTTACATGAGCTCCGGATCCATGAATTGTCTTGTCATGCCCCCATTGGAGCCTGACTCTGCAGAGGAAGATGAGCCAGAACTGGAGTCGACGGAGATCAAGAGGGCGACTTTGTTGGCTTCAGAGGAAAATGGGTAGGAGCAGGCCCAGTCAGGCCAGGGGCTTTCGGGATTGAGACGGCTTGTAGGCAGGGAAGAAGTGGGGGGGCAGGATGACCAAGAGAGGCTAAGAAGTGAACATGAGAGACAGAGCTCAGGCAATGATCACCCCCTCCTGATCCTCAAGCATGGAGAGTGGAGAGAAGGCGAGAACAATGCAGATTGACCCGACTACTTGGGAGGAGAGCGCCCCGGCCCTCTTCACAAGGCACACCTGGGGACTGAGACTTAAGGAGATGCTGTGGGGAGGGGCATTTGTCAGGAACAAATGCTGAATTCATGGAGTGTTGAATGCAGTTGCCGTTTGAACTTTCCTGGATTCCTTGCATTCTTTCGGGATTAATTGCCTTGCTCCTTTGCTTCCTGGACTCCTTGATTTGCCCTGCTGGATTTCTTGCTTTTCAGCCATTGTGCTCACAGTGTTGTGCTGGACTACTTGCAGCCAGAGGCTACTGGAAGTGTGTGTGTGTCATCACTTTGCTCTGGGACTTGCGAGAAACATGGGAGCGTTTGGGGCAATTTGGAGCAATAAAGGGGCAATTTGAACTGTCAGCTGCCTGTGTTATCTCTGTGCCGTGCCCCATATCATCACACTTCTTGCAAATTTTGGAAAACAGCCTTTTGGACAAAAGGTTCCCATAGTCCAGATCCAGCCCAGAATACTGATGGAAGCAGTGCAAAAACAGGCTTGGTGGTACCGATAAAGGAGAACATTGGTAGCTCAGGGTTGAAAATGGAAGGGTCCTTGTTGCTCTCTGAGCTTGGTGGTCATCTTGCAGATATTTCATTACCCAAGCTAGGTAACAACATTTTATTTTATTTATTTTATTATTACTTTACTTTATTTTGGATTTATATATCGCCCTACTCCCGAAGGACTCAGGGCAGTGAACAGCCAAAAGATAAAACACACATAATACAAAATTTAAAAAACAATGTAAAAACACATTAAATAATTTGGCCCAAACAAATTAAAACACCCCTATTGTTTTAAAACAAATTTAAAATTAACAATTAAAAGGAAGTTAGGCCAGGCCAGCCTGTTGAAATAAAAAGGTCTTGAGGGCATGGCGGAAAGTGCATAAATCCGGGATCCTCCGTATCTCCGGGGGGAGCTTGTTCCAAATGGCAGGTGCCTCCACAGAGAAGGCTCTCCCCCTGGGGGCCACCAGTCGACACTGTTTGACCGATGGCATCCTGAGGAGCCCCTCTCTATGGGAGCGTACTGGCCGGTGAGAGGCTACTGGTGGCAGAAGGTGGTCTCGTAAGTACCGAGGTCCTAAGCCATATTCATATTTCTATGCCGCCCACTCTCCGAGGACACTGGGGGGCTTACACCAAAGACAGTATACTAAATAGCATATTGCCCCCAACAATCTGGCACCTACTATCTGGAACGAGCTCCCCCCAGAGATACGGAGGATCCCGGATCTGCGCACCTTCCGCCGCGCCTTAAAGACCTTACTATTTCACCAGGCCGGCCTGGCCTAATTTTCCCCCTCTTTTATAAAAGATTTTTAAAATTTTAAATATCTTTTAGTATTTTATATATTCAATTTCAAATTGGTTTTAAAAGTTTGGGGTTTTAAATTTGTTGGGGCCAAAATTATTTAATTTGATTTTATTCTATTTTTAAATTTTGTATTGTATGTGTTTTTATTGTTTGGCTGTGCACCGCCCTGAGTCCTTCGGGAGTAGGGCGGTATAGAAATCTAATAAAATGAAAATGAAAATGAAATGAAAATGGGTCCTCATTTTACCTACCTTGGAAGGATGGAAGGCTAAGTCAACCTTGAGCCGGTGAGATTTGATCCGCTGATCTGCTGAACTAGCAGTCAGCTGAAGTAGCTGCAGTACTGCACCCTAACCACTGCGCCACCTCAGCTCTTAGTGCTAGCAATTTTAGCTTTTCAATTTTGTTCAAGTCATTCTTGGCAATGAATGACTAGGAGAGATGCCTATAGAAATGATGACATCTCATCATCTCATGTACCCTTTATCTTAATTCTGGCATCAAATTCTAGGAGAAATTTGTCCAGAGAATTCTTCAATTACAGGGTTGAAACAATTCTTTTATGGAAACACAAATTATGGCAGCAGAGGCTAACATAAAAGGAGGTAGGGATACAAGTCCCATATTTTTTATTCTTATTTATTTTTATCTTTATCCCATCTTTATTATTTTTATAACTCAATGAACTCTCTCCTGCTCCTATTTTCCCCCAACAAACAACCCTGTGAGGTGAGATGGACTGATGGCCCAAAATCACCCAATTGATTTTTTTTTATACCTAAACTTAAATTTATGTTAATTGCAATATGCATATGATTAGTTCAGCAGAATAATTTATTGGATATAGCACATTTTGGTTGTATATGCTTGTTGAAAAAATGATAGGTATAAGATAGTAATTATAAAGATAATGGCTTAAACTAGATTAAAACAAAGCTCTTTGAATAAGAGTTATTATCAATATATTACTTTTCTAGGAGTTATCTCCCAATAGTCTTGTTTCTCAGTGGTGTTTTTGTCCGTTAGTGCAACACTATTTATGTCTAAATGTGTACAGTCCAGCTGACAATTTATTTTCTTTTGGGAACGTGAATTTGGGAGAAGAGGTAATTTACTAGCTTCACCTAACCTCAATTTCTTTCAATTACACTGTCAATCAGATTTCACATTTTTTCAAATATTTTGTAGCATTTCTTCACCCTTTGAAATGACTTTACTGTTTAAAAATGACACAAGGAATGTATTTGGATTGTATATTTCTTTTTAAAAGAACTGTTTGCATTTTATATAAGAATAAAGTACAGGCAACATTGAAATAGGCAAGGAGAAGATTTTGTTAATTTTATCAGCCTCCATCCTGATAACAATTTGCTTTTTTATAACTGCATGATCACATATTTATTTCTCCTTTACTATTACATTTACTATCACATTCTTTACACATCTTCATTGGGCTCTTGAGATCAGACACCATAATGTGTGCTTCAAGAGTCAGTGCTCTAAATGTCTAATGATTGACTAACATTTTACAGATAGTCCTCAACTTACAACCATAATTGAGCCCAATTTTTTTGTTGTTAAGCAAGACATTTCTTAGGTGAATTTCCCCCAATTTATGACCTTTCTTGCCACCATTGTTAGGTGAATCACTGACACGGTTCTTAAATGAATCTGGGTTCCCCATTAACTTTGCTTATCAGAATGTCATAAAATGGGATCACATGATCCTGGGATACTACAATTGTCATAAATATGAGTCAATTTCCAAGCATATGAATTTTGATCACATAATTAAGGGGGTGCTGCAACGGTTGTATGAAAAATGGTCATAAGTAACTTTTTTCAGTGATGATGTAACTTTGATCAGTCACTGAATGAATTGTTGTAAATCGAGGACTACCTGTATTTAGAAAAGAAGCCATCAAATGTAAAACAGGATTATTCATCAAAAAGAATGTGTTTTGTGGAATAAGAGGAAGGAATAGCCTCCCATTCCATCCCAAGCTACAGGGAAAATGAGTTGTGACATTGGGAATCAGGCATCCAATTCAATGGATTTATTGTTGCTTGTAGCAAGTTATGGTGGCACTAGAAAACTAGGTAGGGATCAAATACAACCCCAATTGGTGGGGTGGAGTAAAATGTGGTAAGACTTCAAGAAACTGGATGTGTCATCATCAAACAAGCTCTATTTCTTAGAAAAGATAGTGAAATAGAGGAATGAGAATGGATTTCCAATAGGAAGTCACTTATTTTTGGACCTCCAAAGGAGACAGTGTAAAACTGCCTTTGCAGCATTTCTTCTGGAACCATGGTTGAGCAATTAACAGAGTTGGAAGGGACCTTGGAAGGTCTTCTAGTCCAAACCCCTCCTCATGGAGGAGACCCTATACCTGTGATGGTGAACCTTTTCCAGACCGAGTGCCCAAAGCACGTGTGGATGCCCGAACCCCCAAAATGAATGTGTGTGCTGCCCCTGCGCATATGTGCCACCCCCACGCATGTGTGCACGCCCCCGCACAAGCCCCACCCCATGCGCATGCATCCAGGCTCCCCTGCACACGCCCCACCTCCCGCACATGTATGCACGGGCCCCTGGCACACATGCCACACATACTTGCGCATCCCCCCCATGCATGCGCAGCAGAAACCTGACAACCAGCTGGCCAGTGGGAGGCATACACGCATGCGCGGCAGAGCTGAACTGGGGCAACGGCTCGCGTGCCCACAGAGAGGGCGCTGTGTGCCACCTGTGGCATGCGTGCCATAGGTTCGCCATCCCGGCCCTATACCGTTCGAGACAAGTGGCTGTCCAGTTTTTCTTAAAAGCAGTGGTGGGATTCTGGGGGTTCTAGGGGGTTTGGCCGAACCCTTTATTAAATTGCTGGCTTGCCCCGCCCCTTGCTCCGCCCCTCTGCACTACTATTTATTCCCAATAAATGGGGTGAGCGAGCCAGCAATTTAACAAACGGTTCGGTGTTTTTTTGTAATTTATTGGCCCCGCAGCACACCAAACCATTTGTTAAATTGCTGGCCCCTCGCCCCGTCCCGCCTCCCACCCGCGCAGCGCCAGCCTACCGTAGCCAGGGGTAGGCAATTGTGGCTCTTTTACAACCTGTGGACTTCAACTTCCAGAATTCCTGAGACAGCTTGGCTGTCTCAGGAATTCTGGGAGTTGAAGGCCACAGGTTGTAAAAGAGCCACAATTGCCCACCCCTTCCCTAGCCTGAGTTCCGCTGCCTGGGATCCACGTGGGCTGCCACGTGGTTCCCCACCGGCTCCGGACGCAAGAGAGCAGGATGGAGAAAGCAGCTTCCACGCCTTCACTCACCCTCACTCTCTGCTCTGTTGGATCGCCGGCCGTTCGCTTACCCCACCCACTCCCAATCTATTGCTGTCTCTGGAGTCCCAGCTGATGGCTAGAGGAAACTTCAATTTGAAAACTTCAAATTCTTGCCGCGGGGCTTCAAAGGGCCGCCCTATAGCCAGTTGTGGGATTCTGCCGGAACCGTTTGTTAAATTGCTGGCTTGCCCCGCCCCTCCGCACCACTATTTATTGCCAATAAATAGTGGTGGGCGAGGGGCGGGGGAGCCAGCAATTTAACAAATGGTTCGGTGTTTTTTTGTAATTTTATTGGCCCGCGGAGCTTCAGCATAGGCTAATTAGCCCTTGCTTAGATCGGCTCCCGACTCTCAGATAATTTGTCTCAGCTGTTTTGCTCAGGGTTCTGCTGCTTCCTTGCAAAGAGTCCTGGAGCAATTTTTTTTCCCCCTAGCTATGCTGAGAAACGAAACTGAAACTGCTTTGCTGTTGCTGCAAGGTTGGAAAATTAGGCAGGCAGAATTCTTTTCTTTTTCCTCACCAAAAAAGGTAGGTGCAAACAATGAGAAATTTAGGGGAAAAGAGGAGAGTTCAGGATTTCAAAACACAAAAGAAAAAAAGCTCTATTTAACTAGGGAATTGTAATAATTGAGATACTATTAATTGTATATTTCTGAAAGCAGAAATGGTTAAGTTGTGGTTTGGAGGAATATATGGGGGAAATTATTTGGTTTATTATTATTGGTAAATATAATTAATTGATTAGTAAGAAATTGGATTGCATGGAAATAATTGGAATATTCATGTTCATATTGATTAATATACAAAAAAGGTAGTTATATAACTAATTGATTTATATTAAAATGTTGAATTTATATTAAACAACTAATATTACATAATTAACCAATGTGAGGATGGATATAAAAATAGATGACAATGGGAAGGGGTATAATATAGAATAGAAGGGAAAAATTGAATTTGATTAAGATTAGAGATGAGGATGAAGGGTAATATTGGTTTTTTACAAAAATAGATGAGGAATAAATATGGCAAAAAGGAAATATAGAAATTGTAAATTTAATTGAAATGACTAAACACTGTTTAAATTTGTGAACCGGCCAAATACTCTGTTCAAAGAAAATACATTGTATGTTTGTATGTGTGTTTCTAATTATTGCTATTTATTCATATTTGTTCTCTTTTATTCTTTAAAGTTTAACAATTCATTCTTTATCTTAATATCTTTATATTTGTTTGGGGTTGGCTTTCTTCCCTTTCATCTTTTTTATTGTACAGCAATCTTTCTCCTCAAACCTACCACCTCTCTCTTTTCTTTCCTTCTTACTTTCTCTTCCTCCCCCTCTTCTTCTCCTCCCTACTTCCTCTTCCTTTCTCCTTCTCCTCCTCTCTTCCTCCGTCTCTTACCCTCCCTCCTACTCTAATTTCCCTTCCCTTCCTTCATCCCTCTCTATTGCTGTATCCTTTTATGCATATGGACTACTCAGAGGGCTGAAAAAGTTATTTCTGACTGGTCCTTACACTTTTGACCAGTCCTCGAACTTACGACTGTCCTCACATTTTACGTTTTTGCCCTATCTTGTCACCATGGTGAAGAGAAGCAGTTGTGAAATGAGTGACATGGTTGTTAAGAATGCTACAATGGGCATAAATGATGACCAGTCGTAAGTGCGAAGACCGGTCAAAAATGCGAGGACCTGTCAGAAATCACTTTTTTCAGCCCTCTGGGTAGTCCTTTTGTGCATATGGACTACTCAGAGGGCTGAAAAAGTTATTTTTGACTGGTCCTCGCACTTTTGACCAGTCCTCGAACTTACGACTGTCCTCACATTTTACGTTTTTGCCCTATCTTGTCACCATGGTGAAGAGAAGCAGTTGTGAAATGAGTGACATGGTTGTTAAGAATGCTACAATGGGCATAAATGATGACCAGTCGTAAGTGCGAAGACCGGTCAAAAATGCGAGGACCTGTCAGAAATCACTTTTTTCAGCCCTCTGAGTAGTCCCTATGCACATAGCCACGCCCACCCGGTCACATGATGAGCTAGCCACACCTACACAGTCATGTGACCAGCTAGCCACGCCCACCCAGTCACATGATTGCCAAGCCACACCAAGTAAGCCACGCCCACAGAACCTGTTGTTAAAAAAATTGAATCCCACCACTGCTTAAAAGCCTTCAGTAATGGAGCACCCACAACTTCTGAAGGCACAGCTAGTCTGATTAATTGATAAATCATTTGAAGCAAATTAGTCGAGTCTTATGGTATCAGGAGGACATGGTTAGGCAACATCTGTCTCACGCTGGTGAATCCCCTGAATGTGAAAGGACCTTAGTGAAGAATTATTAACATCTGCCTTCATTCTGGCTGGAATTAATGCTTTCTCCTCCCTGTTGCTTCTTTCTCCTTTGTGTTATTTTCTCCTGATGATCAGGTTTTTTTTCAATAACTCCTTCCCATCTCTGAAAGTAATGAAGTTGTAGCTGTGGTAAGGTTGTAATCCAGACTAGATGTGTAGCGAGGCTATTCAAAATTTCTGAAAATGATGCAATGTTGAGTATGCACGTGCTTCTGGGGACAGCTTGGAGCAGCTTTTGAAGTATTTTTCAATCTTTCTAGATGGTGGATTGGTTTCAATGATTCGAAAAAAGAGAATGAGCATTGTGAAGCACCCATTTTGAATGCTTTGTGCAGTTGTAGTTGTCTTTCTTTGCAATCACAGATATCCTTGTATTTGTCATACCCCCATCGGAATCTAAATCTGTGGGGGAAGATAAGCTGGAACAAGAGCTGACAGAGATCGAGACGGTGGTTCCGTTGGCTTTGGAGGAAACTGGGGAAGGGCAGAGTCAGTCCGGGCAAGGCTTTTCAGGATTAGAAAGCCTTGCAGAGGGAGGGACAGGAGAGACAGAGCTCAGGTGAAGAGCATCACCTCCTGATCTTTGAGCATGGAGAGAAGAGAGAAGACAAGACTGAGCCAGTTACGAGGGAGGAGAGTGCCCCATCCCCCTTTCACAAGGCACACTTGGGGACTGAGATGTAAGGAGATATTCGTAACATCTCTGACCTCCGGGTCTTTCGCTGTGCCCTCAAGACCCTACTGTTCCGACAGGCGGGGCTGTCTAACTGAATGATTATAAATTGGGTTTTAATATTGGGTTTTAAAATTTGGCCAAAACTATTTAATGATTTTAATTAATTTTAACTATGATATTGTATATTTATGTTTTTAATCTTGGCTGTACACCGCCCCGAGTCCTTTGGGAGAAGGGCGGTATATAAATAAAATTATTATTATTATTATTATTATTATTATTATTATTATTATTATTATTATTATTATGTGCCGGTGGGAGGGGCATTTGTCAGGAACTAGCGTTGAATCTGTGGAGCCTCGTCTGCACTTGCCTGGAGATTACTGTGCTTTGTCTTGTGGGGCTTGTCCGGTTTGCCTGCTTCGCTGAACTTCTTGCTCTGGTTACTGTTTGACTAACCTTGCCTACTGGACTACTCGTAGCCAGAGGCTGCTGAAGGTTCATGTGAGAGCTTTGCTCCAGGACTTGCAATAAACGTGGGGATGTTTGGGGGCGCAGTTAGAGCAATAAAGGGGAGTTAGACCTGTTCTCTGGTTGTGTTGTTTTCATGCCATGTCCCCGGGTCATCACAGTGTTTCTATTTCCTTGCACATACCTTTTCTCTCTAGTAATATATCTTATGTATTTTATCTGCTAATATGTCTCATATCTTATCACATATTTTCGCTATTACAAAAAAAAATCAGCATCCATAAATTATACAAACGGCAATCAACCCAGCATCCATTCAAAAGTGTTCAGTCTTCACTGCCTTTTTGAAAAGCAAGCAAAGAATAGACCAAACGTGCTACTTGGAAGAGGTAAGCCACCAACAGATGAATGCTTGCAGGAAAGAACTGCTAACTTCAAATGATGGCAACCTGAAGAGCAAATCATCTCAAGAAAATTCCTATCGCAAATGTTTCTGTGGTTTCACATTCAACAGAGAAGAACGATGCCCAGATTAAGACGGCAAACATCCTCGCATACTAAATTCCACAGCGCAGTCATTTCTGTTGATAGTTGTCTGTCAAAATATGTGATTGATGGAGATGTGTTTGTGTTTTGTGTGTGCGTGACATCCTTTTGAAGTTCTTAAATGCATCAGAAGATACCGAAATTGTACTTAACACCTTCATTTTTAAAAATGTGGGCGTCTAGTTCAGATAGATACTAGACAGATAACTTCACCTCATCAGCATTTCAAGCAATATCTCTGTGGAGATTCTCAGTCATCCAGGTCATAGTTATCTCAAAGGTGCTCTTTTTCTTCACATTGTCCAATTCCCTTGAAGAAGAAGAAAACAACAACCCAACTTTGAGATCTCAAGCAAGAGCATCCTACATCATCTGAAAGAAACCTCCTGAAAGAAATCTGAGGATAATACTGAAGTCCCTTGTAGTCTTTCTCACGCAAGACTCCCAACTTGTTTTGGTCTACAGAATGGGTGTCAAACTTGATCGTGTCACATGATGTATCGTGACGTATAACGACGTTCTTTGTCTTTGCGGAGCCAGGGTGGGCGTGGCCCAGTGGTAGGTTTCAAATTTTTTTACTACTGGTTCTGTGGGTGTGGCTTGGTGGGCGTGGCTTGGTGGACGTGGCAGGGGAAGGATATTGTAAAATCTCCATTCCCTTCCCACTCCAGGGGAAGTATACTGTAAAATCTCCATTCCCTCCACAATCCAGGGGAAGGTTACTGCAAAATCCCCATTTCCTCCCGATTAGCTGGGAGGCAGAGAATAGATGGGGGCGGGGCCAATCAGAATTTCCGCTACCGGTTCTCCAGAACTGGTCAGAACCTGCTGAAACCCACCTCTGGCATGGCCTGCATGTGACGCATCCAGCCCGCAGACTGCCAGTTTGACAGGCCTGGTCTACAGCTTCCATCAACTGCATCCAAAAGACTTGAGTGGTCAGCTTTAACAGGAATTATCTATTGTAACTGAAAAAAATCAGTAAGTACAGGCAGTCCTCGACTTATAGCCATTCATTTAATGACGATGCAAAGTTACTGAAAAAAGCGACTGATGGCCATTTTTCACACTTACGACGGTTGCGGCACCCCCATGGTCATGTAATCAAAATTTGGATGCTTGGTAACTGGTATGTATTTGCGACCATTGCAGTGTCCTTTGGGTCATACTAACAGCTTTTGCGACCTTCTGACAGGCAAAGTCAATGGGAAAGCCAGATTCACTTTACAACCGTGTTACTAACTTAACAACTGCAGAGATTCACTTTAACAACTGTGGCAGGAAAGGTCGTAAACTGGAGCAAAACTGACTTGACAACTGTCTTGCTTAGCAACAGAAATTTCGGGCTCCATTGTGGTCGTAAGTCGAAGATGACCTGTGTTGTTTCTGTTTTATTGTAGATTATTTTGCTTGCAGAACAGGCAAAAAAGCCAAGAAGGCACTTCCAAAAATTGCAAATTATGGAATTGGGTGGAGGACTGTTTCACAAATCATGTCAATCTGATCCTTCCAGAATTGTTCTCTTCATCTTGTAAAAGAGAAAAACAAACCAGGGCTTAAAAAAAATCTATTTTTTTTTTTATGGCGGGCATAAAACATTTAACAAGACTGGTTCAATTATTCATTAAGCATTGTCTGAATTTACATTTTTACAAATCTGTATGTTAGAACAACTCAGAGGAGTGAAGCTTTTGTCTCATGTTTTAAAAGGAAGTGGGGGAACACCCATCAGTGATCACGACAACAAAGTGCTTTCTCCAACGGTGAGATTTCCCATTAAATAGCACTTACTTCAACTGCAAAGCTCGGCTGGAACAAGCAGCAAACAGCAGAGGGTTTACACTGCATACAAAGTGGATTCATCTTTGAACAAGAATTCTAAGAGAAATGAGAGAATTTGCATTTCTTACAAGCGTACGAAGAACCAAACAAAATCAGATACAAATGGAAAATGTTACTTGCATTGAAAGTCTTTCTGGAAACAAGAAAAAAAAAATGCTTCAGAAGCCTCTTCCTTCCATGAAAAAGGAATTGCTCAGAACTCTTTAGACAAGGAACCTCTTGATGCTAGATACTGGGATTGAAGAAGTTGGAAAACTAGATATAGCAGCAACACTGAATTGTATTCACAATGGGGGGAGAAAAATCCCATTGGTTTCATTGAATTTAAATGGACCGACTTCACCTAAATAAAAGACAATTGTTTAATACACTTTTTAAAAAATACAATGCTGATATTGTTGGTTTACAAGAAACATATATATTTTTCCAAATTAACATGTCATGAAAGAGAGAGAAAAAATTAAGACTATTCAGCAGCAGGAAAATGAAGGAATAAAACATTTTTTTTAAACGACCCTGTAAACCCTTTCATTGGGGTGGAGTCAGGGAGACTGAATATGGAACTGAACATTCACTGGCTGGATGCCCTATGTCAGGGGTGTCAAACTCAAGGCCTGGGGGCAGGATCTGGACTGCAGGGCTGTCCTGGAAACAGTGAAGGACCGGCCATGGTGCCTCTGCCAGTGAAAATGGAGCTCGCGGGTCACCGTGGCCCTCCCGAGCTCCATTTTCACTGGCGAAAGGTCGCAGGAGCCTGTCGCAGCAAAAAATAGAGCTCAGGAGCCCATTTTCGCTGGCAGAGCACTTGGGCCACCACAGACGCCCCTGACATGAGTGAGTCGAGCTGGCCACGCCCACCTTGGCCAGGCCCACCCCAGCACCCTGAGGTTAAACACAGCCCTGATGTGGCCCTCAATGAAATTGAGTTTGACAAATACCTGAACCAAAACCTCCAAGATCACTGAAGTCAAGTAAGCCTCCTTAATAAGCTTAATAAGTTTAGTAAGCTTCCTGAGGCATTTGCAGATGCTGGTTCATGAGTTACGTGTTTTTAAATGAGAATTAGGAAGTAACTAACCTCAAAAACTGACTAGGACCCACCTCCATGTTATTACAGGTAGTCCTTGACCTATGACCACAATTGAGCCCACAATCTCTGTTGTTAAGTGAGACATTTGTTAAGTGAATTTTGCCCCATTTTACAACCTTTCTTGCCTCAGTTGTTAAGTGAATCACAGCAGTTGATATGTTAGTAACATGGTTGTTAAGTGAATCTGGCTTGCCTATCGACTTTGCTTGTCAGAAGGTTGCCAAAGGTGATTGCATGACTCTGGGACACCGTAGTAATGGTCATAAATATGAACCAATTGCCAACCATCTGAATTTTGATCACATAACCATGGGGGATGCAAAGGTTGCATTGTGAAAAGGGTCATAAGTCACTTTTTTCAGTGCCATTGTAATTTCGAACAGTCACTAAACAAACTGTTGTAAGTAGAGGACTACCTGCATTTATTATACGATGGTATTATAGTTGTATACTTCTTAAGTGGGACGAACCCTATTTTCTGTCTCCAGTACTGTTCAAGTAAACCTGACTCAAGCAGATTGCATACAGGTAGTCTTCAACTTACAACCCATTTGTTTAACAATCATTTGAAGTTGCAACAGCACTGAAAAAAGTAACTTATGACCAGTCCTCGCATTTACACCATTGCAACATCCCTACAGTCATGTAGTCAAGGTTGTAAAATCAGGAGTGACTCATTTAACAGCCACCCAGCTTAGCAATGGAAATTCTGGTCCCAATTGTAGTCGTAAGTCAAGGACTACCTGTAAATTGGGTCATGGGGAATTTTCCTCCTTCAAACAACAACAACAACAAAAAAATCAAAATCAAAACAAAACAAGTTTATCTTGTCCCCTGCAGGAGAGGAACTAGAAAAATGAAAACACAATGGAAGAATTTTATTCCTGAAATTAAGAAGTTTATAAATGAACATTGGCGTCCATATTTATGTTTTAAATAAAAAGGAATAATTTTATGAAATACTTTTGCAAATGCTTGCACAAATTATGGGTGGTGGAATAATTACTGCTGGAGACATGAATAGAAAGCTAGACCTACACTTGAATCATATTTTTTCAAGGGGAAAAAAGGAGGAAACTTCCATAAAAATGTTTTTCAGTATATGGACATACTGGCTTTGACAGGTGCCTGGAGATTACAAAATCCAGATGCAAAAAAAACCCTACACTTTTTTTTTGTCAGCAAAATATTCTAGAATTGACAAGTGTTGGATCTCTAAGGCTCTTACATCACCTATCAAGGAAAAAGAGGTTCTCTCAATGACATATATGGATCAGAAAGAAGCGGGATTCCAGGGAGAAAGGCTATCTTTTAAATAAAGCACGACTGACAGGAAGTTACTGCAAGAAAATATATCACTGAAATGCAAAGAAGAATTAAAATGCTTTTTAAAAAATAAATACCGTTCCTTGAATGTTAGTAACAACCATCTGGGAAGCTAGTAAAGCTTATATAAAAGGGATTATTATAAAGTTTACAAGGAAATAGAAAAAAAACGTGGAAATTACAATTGGAAGAAAACAGAATTAGAACAAATTTGTAACATCAATCCAAAATGATAGGCATTGAGAGTATTAAACAAAGTTAAACAACAATTAGGCTTACTAGAAATAGAAAAAACTCCAAAAGGAGATAAAATGTGTCAAACAAACCAGGAAAAAATTTGGCATGTAAAAGTAGAAAACAGAAGGAAAGAAAGGCAATAAGAGCAACAAAGAAATTGTTATATATAAAACCAGGAATTATAAGCGAAGTTTCAGAATGCTTTAAGAAATTACATGTCAAGAACAATGTTGATCAAGGAAACTTGAAAA
Source organism: Pantherophis guttatus (assembly GCF_059756535.1). Taxonomy (NCBI): domain Eukaryota; kingdom Metazoa; phylum Chordata; class Lepidosauria; order Squamata; family Colubridae; genus Pantherophis; species Pantherophis guttatus. The sequence continues at coordinate 80,837,864 of NC_142064.1, forward strand.
CCTGTATTAGACCAGTGGTGGGTTCCTCCCGGTTCCGCGGTGACGAAATGACGTCACTGAACCGGTTCTGTCTCCCCCCCGTGCCCCCACATTATTCTTACCTTTTATTTGGCCCCACCCCCAATCTATGGCTGCCTCCTGAGTCGCAGCTGATGGCTAGAGGGAAAAAAACTGTTTAAACTCTTGCCACGGGGCTTCAAAGGGCTGCCCTACAGCTGATCAGTGTTAAAAGAAAACAAATGAGTAGACCGGTGCCTGCAAAAATAAATGGGTAGACTAGTGCCTGCAAAAATGCACGAGTAGACTGGTGCCTGCAAAAATAAATGGGTAGATCAGTGCCTGCAAAAATACATGAGAAGACCAGTGCCTGCAAAAATAAATCGGTACAGCTCTGCAAGCAGTTAAAAGCCTGGTAGATCAGTACGTCTGCTAAATCCTAAATAATTGTCACATGACCATCAAGCCATGCCCACAAAATAAGCCACGCCCACAGAACTGGCAGTAAAAAAATTTAGAACCCACCCCTGTATTAGACAGTCAGAATTTAGTGACCACCATAAGATTTAAGATTTTAAAAAATCCGTAACAATTCAAAAGATTCACAATCCGTAACAATTCAAGAGATTTAAAGAAAATAAAGATTGTGAAAGTACCAGGCCCAATACAACAAAAAGCTAAAGGAAAACTGTTGAAATAAATGTGAATTAATTATGGAAATTAATTAATCAATTAATTAATCAATTCAATATGAAAGATAGGGGAAGAAGCATATCTATAGTAATTTGGTTTACAAGAAGGGAACGATCTGGAGAAACCTCAGTCTTACAGACCAATTTCTCTGCTGAATGTTGATTATAAGGTAGTAAATTTAGCAAACAATGCGGTTAAAAGCAGTGATGAAATCCAATTTTTTTTTACTACCGGCTCTGTGGGTGTGGCGTGGTGGGCGTGGTGTGGCTTGGTGGGCGTGGTTTGGTGGACGTGGCAGGGGAAGGATACTGCAAAATATCCATTCTCACTCTACTCCTGGGGGAAGGATACTGCAAAATCCCCATTCCCTCCCCACTCTGGGGCCACCCAGAGGTGGTATTTGCCGATTCTCCGAACTGCTTAAAATTTCCGCTATCAGTCTCCAGAACATGTCAGAACCTGCTGGATTTCACCCCTGGTTAAAAGTGAACGAGACTGGAGGGCAGATGTGGAGATTTGGAGAAATGGGGGTGGAGAGAAAAGTCAACAAATCTGTCCCTCCAATGTTTTATTTTGTTTTCTTTATGGAAGAAATGTGGGTTCCGTGTGTGTGTGTGTGTGAAGCAAGGGAAAGGTTCTGGAAAGCTCATCTTGAAATTGCCACCTTTGCAGTTTTCCCAAAGGCTAGCAAGAGCCAGTAGAGGGTTTGTAGTCTCCCCAACAGCCAGCTGGTCTGGAGGGACAGCTTTGAAACAAGATACCATTTCTGCAAGAAATTGTCAGAACACAGAAAATGGCGCCTGCTCCCAGGAGGCATGGGAAGCAGGCCCAAGCATTGCAGGCAGGGGTGATATTCACTTACCTTCACTACCAGTTCGCAAATGTGAGCGCGCGTGCCTTCTGCGCATGCAGAGCGCCAAAAACGGGACGTGATGATATCGGGGTGGGTGGGCGGAGCCTCCCGCAGCGGTTGCTACCGGTTTGCCTGAACCAGATAGAACTGGCTGAATACCATCACTGATTGCAGGGTTCTGGCAAGGCTGGATGGGGAAAGAGAAGTCGGGGACGCTGTAGTGTCCCCGTGGTCAGTCATAAAGGTGAATGACTGCAGGGGCATTGTAGCTGCCATAAACGTCATATGTACGGTAGCTTGAGGAGGGGGAGGGGGGAACTGTTGTAAGTTCGAATGGCCGCTAAATGACCAGTCATATCTTGAGGACTACCTGTATATCATCTCTTCTTTCATTTTATTGTTCTGATGCTCGGAGTCAGTTGGAATTAGACATCTTTTTAAGCCTATGTAATAAATCATTAATATTTTTACTTTTGGGGTGGGGAGGTAGGTGGTTTGGGAAGTAAGAGAGCAAAAAATATTCATTTTTCTCCTTAAAATCTCAAAAGAATTGAGGGTCCCAGACGCAGCCATATTTGGAAGCAGCTTTCAATTAATCCACCTTGCACAGACCATTCTGCATTCCAAGTCTGTGCTCATGAAAAGCTCCTTCAGGTATTTTTGTCCGTGACTTAGGCCGCTCATGGGCATTGTTGCAAGGATTCACAGCCGTTCCTTGATCATTACTCTACCTTTCCCAGCCTCTGTGAATTTGAGAATGGCTCTGTCTATGAGGTAAAAAATCTCATGCCTGCTGACGTGTCTGTTATTCTCCCTGCTGGCCATTTTAGAAGACGTGATGGGCTGCTATAACTACACCAGCAGCTTCTATGCCTGGCAAGACAGCAAATATCTTCCAGGTGTCTTGAAGCAGCTAATACACACCTGACACGAGTAATGTGTGTTTTTGGGCTAGCACCACAGACTGGAGGATAAAGAATCCTGTCAGAGCTCTTCATTAGCGAAGACCGACAGGATGTTTTCATGGCTCTGGAATAGCTTCCACGTGCATTTCAATCAGCACATTCGCAGCTCCTGAAATTATGCAGAAAATGTTAGATGTTGCTCTCTCTGGAACGCATACAACGAGAATCACATTCATCATCCTTTTAGGCACCAGGCAAGCGGAATTTTAGCATGGCTGCTGCATCTGTTAGCAGCACATTTGGTTCCGTCTCCCCTTGTCACCACTCTGAAGCAGCCCTGACAAAGAAAAGCGGACCCGCCGGGCACAACCGAAACCAAAGTGCAAATTAGAATCACACCTCCTTGTCTCATTTTGGTATCACTTCCCCTCTTGATAAACAACACTTAGTTTCACTTTCCAACTCATGGCAAGTAGCCATCGCTAAACATGCGCATTGGAGATCAGTCACAACAAATTATAACTACGTTTCTATGAATCAGGGCAGGGGGAGAAAATGAAGCATTGGTTGTTCAGTGCATTTGGATAAACAATATTTCTTTAGAGACAAGGAAACCTGCTCTTGATGAAAGAAGTTAAACAGAAGGAGCCTGAAACACGTGGAGTTTATTATTCTGGACACTTTTTAAAAATCCAATATAATAAATGTTTAGAAGGCCAGATCTTTAAGATGAAACTCAAATACTTTGGCCACCTAATGAGAAGGAAGGACTCACTGGAGAAGAGTCTAATGCTGGGAAAGATTGAGGACAAAAGAAGAAAGGGACGACAGAGAATGAGGTGGCTGGATGGAGTCACTGAAGCAGTAAGCGTGAGCTTAAATGGACTCCGGGGGATGGTAGAGGACAGGAAGGCCTGGAGGAACATTGTCCATGGGGTTGCGATGGGTCGGACACAATTTCGCAACTAACAAATAATTTTTAAAACAGTTCAGTTGTAAACATAAGTCTCTAAATAGGAGCCCCAAGTTATCACTGGCAATGTGACATCTATCACTTAGATGGTGATAAAGCTCCTCCCTTAGTGATAAAAAGCCAGGCTGGCATAGTGTTTAAAGCAGCAGGACAGAAAACAGAAGATTGTGACTTCTAGTCCCACCTTAGACACAAAGCAAACTGGATTATTTTAAGCCTACCCCCCCTAGTTTCTCTCTCAGCCCTACAAAGCAGGCAAGGGCAAACCCTTTCTGAAGAAATCTTGCCAAGAAAACCACAGAAGAGAACCAACCTAGAAATAAGGAGAAACTTCCTGACAGAACAATTACTCAGCGGAATGGCTTGCCTCCAAAAGTTGTGGGTGCTCCAAAAACACTGGAAGTTTTTCAGACGAGATTGGACAGCCATTTGGTATAGGGTCTGCTTGAGCAGAGGGTTGGATTAGAAGACCTCCAAAGTACCTTCCAACTCTGTTATTCTGTTACTCAGGGGCTTGTCAAGGGTGAAAACTGACTTGAAGCTCTCCCCCTCCAAAAAACAAAAACAAAACAAAAAAACCCACCAAAGAAAACCCTTAGGGATATATTTTCATGGACTAGTGTGACGTTAAAGTCCTAGCAGGCTCATAAGAGTAATTGGGAGACAAGACGAGAGGTGAAATGCTCCCGGTTTGGACCGGATCCGGCGAGTAGGTAGCGATCGCGACGGGCAGTTCGGAGAACCGGTAGCAAACCCCCCAGCCTCCAGCTTGCTTACCTTCGCATGCCTGCCTTGCTTCGCTTGCTGTAATCCCTGCAATCCATTGCATCAGCAAGCAACTGAATCTCCCTGCCTGCAATCAAGCTCATCGGTGAGCAGCTTTATCTGCTTGCCTGCCTGCCTGTAAGTTTTTTTCTCCTTTGGGAGCTTTAAAAAAAATAGTTAATTGGGGTTTTTTTTAGTTGTTCTTTTTTTAGACCTAGCCATTTAAAGTTTAGGAAGTTTTAAATTTAGCTGCTTTTGTATAAAAATAAAAATAAAATAAAATAATATTTGTGCAGCTTTCTGAGATTTTGTGGGTTTCTGTAGTGTTTCACTCTAACTACACAAACACACAAAATCTCACAAAGCTGTATGTGGAATTCTGTGTGTAAAGTGTGAAAGTTGGTTTTTTGGACTTTTTGTGGCTGTGTGAGGTTCCTGCTTGTTGCAGGGGCCATTTTGCCCCTGCTTTTACATTGTGGGTGAGCCAGTTGTGTTGTGTTGTGTTGTATGTGTGGAAAGTGTGAAAGTTGTTTTTTGGAGCTTTCTGTGGCTGTGTGAGGTTCCTGCTTGTTGCAGGGGACATTTTGGGTCTAGCACAGCTGCTTTTACATTATGGGTGAGCCAGTTGTGTTGTGTTATGTGTGTGTAAAGTGTGAAAGTTGGTTTTTTGGGCTTTTTGTGGCTGTGTGAGGTTCCTGCTTGTTTCAGGGGCCATTTTGGGTCTAGCACAGCTGCTTTTACATTGTGGGTGAGCCAGTTGTGTTGTGTTGTGTGTGTGTAAAGTGTGAAAGTTGGTTTTTTGGGCTTTTGGGGCTGTGTGAGATTCCTGCTTGTTGCATTTTGGGTCTAGCACAGCTGCTTTTAGATTGTGGGTAAGCCAGTTGTGTTGTGTTTTGTAGGTTAAAAAAGGGCAAAGAAGTGACGTTGACTTGGCCCGCCCACCTGACCAACAAGCCATGCCCACACAGTCACCTGACCACCAAACCACACCCACTAATTAAGCCACGCCCACAGAACAGGTAGCGAAAATTTTTAGATTTCACCCCTGGTCAAGACAGTATAATAATAATAATAATAATTGCACTTTTTTGCAATACACTGTTTTACATTCATTTCTCTCAAAGTTGCTGTTCTGGAAAGTAAGAGAAGGTAATTTCCTTGACTGTTAGCTCTGCCTGCTCAAACCAAAAGGATCATTTTCACGCTGCTAGCAGTATCTCCTGTTGTCCTCATTTTACCTTCCTCATCCTGGTCTGTCTTCTCTCCAATCCACCAGTTTTCCACTGTGAAGGAAGGAAAAACCCCAAGTCAACCGTTTTCAGGGAGAGGTTAACCACCTCTTACTTCAACAGGGCAGGATGGTGGAATTCCTGGCTTCTGGAGGCCCAGGGAATTCCAGAGGTGCCAATTCCCACTACAGAGTAGCTGTTCTGCTCTGCAGCTTTGGAGGAAACCCTCTAAAACTGCAATGGCAGCATTTCCTCTGCACCGAGTAACTCAAGGAGTCAATTAGCTCAGCTTTCCAGAAGCCCCACAGCATTGTGGGGACATGCAAGCATATTGCTGAATTGTAATCACTGTGTTCCTTCCATACATAAGGCCTCTTAAGCATTTAAACAATCCTACTGGCTTATTTTTACAGAAAGGGGGAACAAATAGGATGTGTTTCCCAGGACTAGCTATTTTTGATTCTTTCACTCTTGACAGTCCATCCCAAAGTCTGAAAAGATCTATCTGAACAGTTCGGACAGCTTGAACTGCATGTAGAAATAAAAAGTGAAAGAATGTGAAGGGTTTTTTTCCCCTTCCAAGCCATCTATTTTTAATTACCTACAATCTTACATATAGGAAACTAGGGAATATTTACTAGGAGGAAGGTATTACTAAATCGTAGAGAGTTAGGATTACTTTGAGCATTCAAGAGATGTGTGCTGTATCAAATAAAAATGGAGCCTGTCATGTCTCTCAAGACTACTTGTCAGTCATAGTGCCTACAAGAGTCCCTTCAACTCCCATGTGGCTCTAAATTTTAGGCCCTGTTAGCTTTGCCTTGAAGACATATTTCTCTTCACTTATGCTTGTTTGTTAGGCAAAAGACTGGGGTGCAAAATTAAGTCCTTTTCTGTGCCTTCCCATTGTTAACCTTCTCATGGAATGGAATGGACTAGAATAGCGGCATATGTAAGATAGTGGCATACAGGTAGTCCTCAACTTACAAGAATTTCATTTAGTGACCGTTCGAAGTTACAACAGCACTGAAAAAAGTGACTTATGACCATTTTTCACACTTATGACCAGGGGTGAAATCTAGCAGGTTCTGACAGGTTCTGGAGCACTGGTAGTGGAAATTTTGAGCAGTTCGGAGAACAGGTAAATACCAACTCTGGCTGGCCCCAGAGTTGGATGGGAATGGAGATTTTGCAGTATCCTTCCCCTGCTATGCCCAAGCCACGCCCACCAAGCCACACCACGCCCACCAAGCCACGCCTACAGAACTGGTAGTAAAAAAATTTGGATTTCACCACTGCTTATGACCCTTGTAGCAAACCCATGGTCATGTGATTTACATTTGGATGCTTTACAACTGACTCACATTTATGACGGTTGCAGTGGTCCTGGAGCCACGTGACCCCCCTTTTGCAATCTTCTGACAAGCAAATGGAGGAATGGGGAAACCAGATTCACTTAACAACCGTGTTACTTGTTTTACAACTATAGTGATTCACTTAACAAGTGTGGCAAGAAAAGTCATAAAATGCGGCAAAACTCACTCAACAATTTCTCACTTAACAACATTGATTTTGGGCTCAACTGTGGTCGTAAGTTAAGGACTACCTGTATTATAAGAGCCGTGGTGGCGCAGTGGTCAGAATGCTATTTCAGGCTAATTCTGCTGACTGCCAGCAGTTTATTTTCTGACCGGCTCGAGGTTGACTCAGTCTTTTGTCCTTCCAAGGTCCATAAAACAAGGACCCAGATCATTGGGGCCCATATGCTGACTCTATAAACTGCTTAGAGGGGGCTGTAAAGCACCATGAAGTGATATTTATTTATTTACCAGCTGTACCCGGCCACGCATTGCTGTGGCCAAGTCTGGTGCTTCCGCTGGGCTAAAAGAGCAAGGCTGAAGTTCCAAACTCTCCATGAACATTTGGTGGGCGTAGCCAACTCAATGTCACTCACTTTCATCAGAACCACCGGGAGCCAGTGCAGCTCGCGCAGGAGAGGTGTCACATGGGAGTACCGAGAAGCCCCCGAAACAACCCGCGTGGCCGCATTCTGGACTAACTGTAGCCTTCGGGTGCATCCCAAGGGCAGCCCCATGTAGAGGGTGTTACAGTAGTCCAACCGATATGTAAGTCTAAGTGCTACAGAATAAAATGGAATGGAATAATTTATTTGGCTAAGGGTGTACATGCGTACAAGTCTTCTCAGTGTACATGCAAATCATCACAGAAAACATAGCTGGGAAGTAACACTGTCTTACATTTACTCTGAGTCATTGACATACTCTCTCTACATAGCAATAGAAATAGCACTTAGACTTATATACTGCTTTATAGTGCTTTACAGCCCTCTCTAAGTGGTTTACAGAGTCAGTATATTGCCCCCAACAATCTGGGTCCTCATTTTTACCGACCTCGGAAGGATGGAAGGCTGAGTCAACCTTGAGCCTGGTGAGATTCGATCTGCTGAACTACCGGCAACCAGTGATCAGTAGAAGTAGCCTGCAGTACTGCATTCTTAGCACTGCGCCATAGGTTCTTCCTCACATAGGAAGACAAGACTGATGTTTTTACGACAGATTATCCCAAAAATTGCCCTTGAAGGAAACGTCTGAGTTAGAATTTTCTCCTTCGATCTGCAAAGAAATTGTGAAAGCTGTTTATTTGGAAAAAACTTGTGCTCTTGTTACCAGGAGGGTTTTTTGGTGGTCGTTATGGAGATACAGCATGTGAGCTAGTTGATCTTAGATGTAGGTTTTTTGAAGGCAATGTGTTTGCAGGCTCCTAACGTGCCGTGTATCCCTCTTGCAAACACTAACAATCCTGAAATACATGCAGGGATGACAGAAGCTAAGTTGACTTTCTATTAGATTCACAAGTAGGGAGACATAATAGTAAATACATGCTCTGTTGAAGCATAGTAACTGAATAAAATATTGGGACGCTTGCAAAAAGACACAGGGCTAACTCCTTGTCAGACTTTCCAGCACCAATTATGGAATAACACCTGAACAGACTGTTTCATTGGGCAAATATGAGCTGTAGGCCTATCTTTCAAATAAGATGCTCAGTTGCAAATGCCATCAATTATTCCAGACTGCTCAAATATGTGTGTGTGTCTCTCTCCCCCACTCTTTTAAATTTTCAACATTGAAATCCAGGAGTCATAAGAAAGATATCTTATTAATGCCTAGCCTTTTCCCTGATATCTCAATTTCTCTTTCCCTGCATATGCCTGTTTATATATTTTGATGTATGAGGGAGTGAGACAGAGGGAACCAGAGAGAGCATTCAATCAGGAGGACCCATTTGCAGGGTGAAGTGCTACAGCTCATTAGCAAGGTTTAAACCATCATGTGATGTGAGGCAGGGAAGGAGAACCAATCTGTAATTTGACAACAGGGTTCCGTAAATGTCCGTACTCGCTTTGCTATGTAAGCAAAGCTTTCTTTTTTTTTTTTTTAATTTGATTTATATGCTGTCCTTCTCCGGAGACTCAGGGCGGCTTACAATGCGTTAAGCAATAGCCTTCATTCTTTTTGTATATTTTTATACAAAGTCAGCTTATTGCCCCCACAAACTGGGTCCTCATTTCACCTACCTTAGAAAGGATGGAAGGCTGAGTCAACCTTGAGCCTTGGAGAGATTCGAACCAGCAGAAATTGCGGACAGCTGTGTTAATAACAGGGTGCACTAAACCACTGTACTATCAAGGCTCTTCAACTTATGAATTCAACTTATGAATTCAACTTATGAATTCAACTTATGAATTGAGGACTACCTATATGTGCCAGAAAGCTTTGCTTACATAGCGAGTACGGACATTTACGGAACCTGTTGTCAAATTACAGATTGGCTTGATCCCAAAATTTCTGTTGCTAAGTGAGGCAGTTGTTAAATGTCTCATTTTACCACCTTTCTAGCTACAGTTGTTAAGTGAATCACTATAGTTGTTCAGTCAGTAATACAGTTAAATGAATCCGGCTTCCTCATTGACTCTGTTTATCAGAAGGTCACAAAAGGGGATCCCACAACCCTGGGACATTGTAACCATCATAAATACGAGTCAGTTGCCAAGTGTCTGAATTTTGATCACATGACCATGGGGATGCTGCAACGGACGTAAAGGTGAAGAACGGTCCCATTTTTTCCCCCAATGTTGTAACTTCCCCTCGCACATATGTGCAAGTCGTTCCCACTCTAGGGGGCAGTGCTCATCTCCGTTTCAAGGCCAAAGAGCCAGCGCTGTCTGAAGACGTCTCTGTGGTCATGTGGCCGGCATGACTAAACGCCAAAGGCGCACGGAATGCTGTTACCTTCCCACCAAAAGTGCTCCCTATTTTTCTACTTGCATTTTTTGCGTGCTTTCGAACTGCTAGGTTGGCAGAGGCTGGGACAAGTAACGGGAGCTCACCCCGTTACACGGCACTAGGGATTTGAACTGCTGAACTGCTGACCTTTTGATCAACAAGCTCAGCGTCTTAGCTACTGGGCTACTGCGTCCCTTACTAAATGAATTACCTGTACTGGAAGTCATACTATTTTGCACATTTCCCCATCATTGGCTCCACAGGAAGAATATAGTTACGGACATACTGCGGGGTGGAGAAGAGAAAAGAAAAGGAGATATTGTAATTCAAGAGGTGAGCACCTGGCCTTAGGCTCTTTTTTGGGACAGATGGGAGGAAGAGGATTCCTCCTGAACGAAGCCACAAAGAAATTGGTTCTATAAAGATGGGCTTCAAATGCCAGTCGTAGCACTATAACCAAGCTCACAGGCCAAGCCGCAGGCATATTTCAAGTGCTGTTGCTGGTTGACAAGTGTCTTCCTCCTGCTATCTTGAAAATGGAAGATTTCAGGGAGGGGTGGGGAAAGAAAAGGACATTTATACACATGTCCACATAAGTTCCAGAAGACCACCCCTCTCCTTTTTTTTTTTAATTGCCTTTGGTAGCTCGGCTACGAAACAGCTGCGACCGCAACAGTTCCAGCTAATTGCTCTCAGCTACTAAAAAAAAATTAGAACAAGACAGCACCACGGGAAGATGCTTTATCAGTGAAATATTAATACATCTTTCAAGCCTCGTGGCCTTCCTCTTTTCAAGCGGTCTGCTGACACAATGGAAGGCTTCTCTCAATATTCACCAATGCTTTCCTAAGAAGGGAGGGAGGAGAGTAACATCCATTATTTCCCGTTTCGATAGATCCTTGGAGCAGTACTTAAAACTCCAGAGAGGTGACCCTACTAGCCTGTTATAGAAAAGGGGGAAAAATGAGCAAGAAAGCTGGCAGTGTGTCAAGAGACTGATGGGAGACAGAAGCCGGCTTCACATCTCCACTGACAATGAAGTAGACTCCCGGATTCGTGACAGCTTTCATCACAGTCTGCCTATCCATCTTGAAATGGATGCAAAGTCTGAGAGAGTAAATAAAAACAACAAAGCAAAATTGAATAGGATTTCGATTTGAGGACAGATAGTCCTCAACTTACCAGCAAAACAAAGCCCAGGATTGTGTCGTAAATCAAGGTATGTGAGCAGACTTGATTTTAGAGCCATTTTTAAAATGCTCACAAAGCGAGTCCCTTTGTCACAAAGCGAGTCACATGTGGTCGTTAAGCAAATTCAGCATATCCAATGGGCATTTTTTTGCCATTTTCTGCTGGGCGATGAAATTAGCATCAGTGGAACAGCACAGGTTCCATCTCTCTGAGTTTATTATCTAACTGGCTGGGATTTCTGAGAGTTGCCATTTAGCAGCATCTAAAGGGCCAGAAGTTTCAGCATTAACACTATACAAGTAGTCCTCGCTTTGCCCGCTTTGTCTCTTGTAATTCCTTTCTCTCCAATCTCTCCGATTTCAAAGAGTGGGGAAAAAATAACAATAGTCACGAGCAGGACAACAGTATGCTCAAAGATGGGATCCATAAGCACCCTGTGCAAACAGTCTAGTGTATTCCCAATTGTGTACATGCTTACTCTCTTGTGATCCCTTTCCCTCCAACCTTACCACTCTGCAGGAGGTAAGAAAGAAATAGGTCAGATACAGGAGAGATTGCCTTACAGAAATTGCTTTTTTTCCTCAATCTCTCACAGAATGGAAATTGGAGAGGAAGAATGTAGATTAATTCCCTTCTGTTAATCTAGCACTGAGGTGAGCATTCCAAAAAGCAGGGAGAGGTTGAGAAGTAAATAAAAGCAGAAAATGAAATTGATTAGTCTTGCCAGTTTTGAACCAGCTATCCCAGCATTCCAAAGGCAGGGAACAGGGGAAAAAAGGAGAAGCACAGTTGTGGTCCTATGATTTTCTACTTAGCAACCACTTCACTTACCACAAAGCAGCTGATCACAACCGAGGTTGCTAAATGAGGACTACCTGTATATACATATACGTATATATACATACAGGGACGCAATCAAAAGGCCAGTAGTTCAGCGGTTTGAATCCCTAGTGCCGTGTAACGGGGTGAGCTCCTGTTACTTGTCCCAGCTTCTGCCAACCTAGCAGTTCGAAAGCACGTAAAAAATGCAAGTAGAAAAAATAGGGAGCACCTTTGATGGGAAGGTAACAGCGTTCCGTGCGCCTTTGGCGTTTAGCCATGCCGGCCACATGACCACGGAGACGTCTTCGGACAGTGCTGGCTCTTCGGCTTTGAAATGGAGTTGAGCACCGTCTCCTAGAGTCAGGAACGACTAGCACATATGTGCAAGGGGAACCTTTACCTTTATCTTATGTATATATATATATACTCTCTCTTTTCTGAGAATCTTTGGAAATGTTTATTCCATTTCTGGCCATGTCATTGACACATAATATTGAAATGAGATCTCATGGGCTTAGGTCTGGACATGCAATTATAGAGACACATTAAGGCTTGAGGAGAAGGCTGAAATCTAATCAACATTCAGTAATCACCATACATGTCTTATAATTTAAAACATATCCACAGAACTATAGTTTAGAAATTATGCCAATACATGGCTTCTGTCAACCATTCTTAAGAAGTCATATGTCATTGAAACTGAACCCAGTTTACAGCATTAAGATAAAATTAGTATTTTACTTCCTCTTGCATGGGTTCTTCTGTATCTTCTTGTATGTCCCCAAACTTAGCACAAAAGAATGCCCCCCCTCAAAAAAAAAAAAGTTGCAAGCTTTCAACATTTAAAAACTCTTAAAAGTTAAACTGATCTTGTTGGTCAGAAAATAGGAAGTAAGAAAAAAACGTAAAGATGAGGTTGGTATGGAAACCATATCTATACATGGCTTGATGAAAAGCCATTAACTGTAGGCTTTAAAAGTAGCGTCAGCATTCTCCCGTTCCTGGGTGGAAAGAAGCAAGCAAATGTTTGTAAATTCTTCATTTTTGGAAATACGTCCTTCAGGAGCCAATCTGGGTCGGTCACCGGGATCAGAGATTTTGTCTTTCGAGCTATTGGACTCATGTTGGAGGCTCATCTTCAGGGGACTTCTCTCTAGCAGTGTGGTTGTTCTGTGTGTGATATTTATAGTGCCTCTGTTGTATGTGGCTTCTTAGATGTCGATCAGGGTGTGTTGATGAGTGGCTTTTAAGTCAGTTGCTTGGGCTGCCCAGCCCTCGCCTCCTAAGTACTTGGTAAGCTGGTGGTAAATCAACACTGTTGACATCTTTCAATTTATATAAGAGATTTTATTATTATTATAGATTTGGTGGTGGGAGCTTTCCAAAGTTCCTCCAAAAGTCTTTTAAACAGCATGTCTTCTTGCCGTATATACACAAAAAAGCAAAACAAGGTGAAAACCAACAACCCAAAACATTTGCTTACCTGGAAGTTAACTTTCATTTCTTCAGACAGAACTTGAAACCCAGATCCACAGCTACAGGTCTGGACCCCAATAGGACAAAGCTATAGATTGCTTCAAAAATTCCAAGTAATCATTTGCCTGCAGGAAGTATGAACTAAAGCAGACATTAAGCAAGTTTCTAAGATGAATTATAAATTTTATACGAACAGTCACTGTAGTTGACATGGATATCAACCTTCATATAACAGTTTCTTTTCTACACACCATAGTTACCCAATAAATCAAGTACAGGTAGTCCTGGACTTACAACAGTTCATTCAGTAACTGTTCAAAGTTACAATGGCATTTTAAAAAGTGACTTATGGCCTTTTTTCACACTTACAACTGTTGCAGCATTTCTGTGGTCACATGATCAAAATTGAGAAAGTTAAGCAACTGACTCATATATTTATGATAGTTGGAGGGTCCTGGCGTCATGTGATCACTATTTCTGACAAGCAAAGTCAGCGGAGGAGCCAGATTCACTTAACAACGGTGTTACTAACTTAACCGCAGTGATTCATTTATCAACTGTGGCAAGAAAGGTCGTAAAACGGGGCAAAACTCACTTAACAAATGTTTCACTTAGCAACAGAAATTTTGGGCTCAGTTGCGGTTGTATGTTGAGGATTACCTGTATATTTCTTTCAGATAATTAGCTGCGAATGGGAGGAAGGGGAGACAGAATTGATTATTGCTAAAAATAATAATAATAATAATAAAAGGGGCTGTTGAAAACCGATGGATGGAGTAAACATGCAAATGACTGCAGATATCACTGGTGAAAATGTTTTTGAACTTTAGCCAATGCTTAGAAAAAACTGCTTGCCTGTTAAATTTTAATCCATGCTTAACACCTACAGTAAATAGGACTTCCCCCCCCCCGCTCATTTTCATTTTGCCTGTTGCCATAATTCTATTTTTCCTTTTTTTTTTTCTATACCTAAAAGGAGGGATGGGCTTATGTATCTGTGTATATATGAAAGAGGGCAGTTTGTGTTTGGATAGAGATAATAGTTACTGTATTTTTTGGACTATAAGACGCACCGAAATTTAGAAGAGGAAAACAACAAAAAGTTTGTGGCCTACCTGTTTTCGGGCCTTTTCCAGTCTTTTCTCAGCCTGTTTCCAGGCCTTTTTCCAGCCCATTTTTGAGGCTTTTTTCACCCTATTTTCGTGGCTTTTTTTGGCCTGCTTTCGATGCTTTTTTGGCCCATTTTCTATGCTTTTTGGGGCTGTTTTGAGGGCTTTTGAGGGGCTGTTTTGATGCTTTTTTGGCCCATTTTCAAGGCTTTTTTGTCCCGTTTTCGAGGCTTTTTTGGGCCCATTTTTTCCAAATAAATGGGCTAAAAAAAGCCCTAAAATGGGCCCAAAAAGCCTCAAAAACGGCCCCCCAAAAGGGCCAAAAACAGGGCATGTAGAGGCCAAAAAATGGCTGGCGGGTGGGCGGGGCTTCGGCAATATTCAGTCTATAAGATGAACAGACATTTTCACCCCCTTTTGGGAGTCAAAAAAGTGCGCCTTATAGTCCGAAAAATACGGTATCTGGATAGGACACTAGTATGTATTCGATTGGTTTCATACACTAGGTTTATGCAGATAAATCTAGAAGAACCCTGAACCCTGCGTATTCCATTTGGAGAAAGAATTAAAATCTAACAAAAGTTAGTGTATCTAAGACTCAGGGAATGTGCACCTCACTCTAATCACTTCTAGAGGGACACAAAATCCCACAAAATAGCTTTTCAGAAGGCAAGAGTGGAGAAAAAATGAAATCAATAAAAATCATTATGAACTTGTTAACAGTATCCCATAAAAATATACAGATTCTATATGTAACTCTAACCCTAGTTGGATTTTATTTGTTTTCATTTCTCTGTTCCTGGGAAGTTCTGAACATTTCCTAAAGGTCCATCCAATGAACCGCCATCATATCAATGGATATGATGGTTTGGTCTAATGGTTTATAAATTCAGACATGACAGCAAATTAAAATTACTATAAGCCAGTGGTTCTCAACCTGTGATCCATGGACCCTGGGAGGGGGGTGCGATGTTGTCACAGGGGTTCCACAAAGGCTTGAAGAAATGTTATGATTTAAACCTTGACTTAAGTCTTGGGGGGTCCATGGCCACAAAAGGTTTTAAAGGGGGTCCCCGGTGAAGAAAAAGTTGAGAACCACTGCTATAAGCTATATTTTACAATTTCAAATGCTTGCTTCAAAAGCTTCAAAGACATTTCAATGCATAGGCAACCTAACGTTTTTAACAGAACATCGTTTCCTAATGCATATAACCAGACAATGAATTATTACGAATTTTACAGAAAAAGTAAATTAAGCAACTTAAAATTACAGTTCAAAGTGAGGAATCTAAATCATCAGCTTAGAAAATGGTTTTCAGAAATTTCCATGCTTTTAATAAATGCTTCCCAGAATGAAGACACTCACCATTTAAATGCAGAATATATAATTGAATTTAATACCAAGAAACCTGCATGAAATATAACTACTCTGAATATGTGCCTGAAAAACGTTTTGAAAGATTAGTAATGGCCAATTTAAAGGTCGAATTTGAAATCACATTTATATCTTGTCAATAGAGTTACAAAGTTGTTAATATTATTACAGTGCCTTAATTTTTTTCTCTATTCTTATTGATAATCCAGAAAATTATCAAGCTAATCCAGAATCAATTGTCTTTTCTTAAAAATGAAATGGAACTAACTAAAGAAGTTCTCCTTAAAAACATGTATTCAATTATATTTATCTGGTCACAAATCCTCAGATTTTAATTTTCTCCCCCCCCCATGTTTTATTTGTTTATTTATTTGTTTTATTTATATAACATTTAATTTCCATCAGTGTGTGATCTGGGTACAGTTATTTTTAAACAATCATAATCCACATATTTGTTGTAGTATTCATCACCATATTAATAATATTATAATATAATATAATAACAATAATTTTCTTGAAATATATTATTAAAATGCCAACAGCATCTTCTGCTATAATAGCTTGGGATAAATGCAGTGGTGTGCTGATAAATGTATATAACAACTGGCTGTGCTGACTTCAGTTTCCATTACAAGGCTACATAGCAATAGCAATAGCACTTAGACTTATATACCGCTTCATAGTGCTTTTACAGCTCTCTCTAAGCGATTTACAGAGTCAGCATATTGCCCCCAACAATCTGGGTCCTACCTGGTGAGATGCCACACACTGATCAACTTAGTAGGTGTTATTGTTCAGTTCTGTTCTCAACTGGATTGCAAAATTCCTGAATTTTTTTTAAAAAATGGCTAATATAAACTGGCTCCAGCACTCCGGTGGACAGATGACTCATCAGAGTGAAATATGAAATAAAATCCTTAAAACCATATACTGCTGATGTGACTGAGGGGAAAACAGAGAATAGGAGAACATACATAAATAATGAAGAGATAGTGGGCAAGTTAGCTGACAGCTAATCTCACAAAAGGCAATTTAGCTTCTCTGTCAAGAAACCTAGGAAGGAGCATATTAAATCATTTAGAGATGCTGCCTTAATGAATTCAGTAGAAATAAGAATTGGAAATTTTGATTCTGGTTTCCGATTTTATCGGCCTGAAAGTAGTGCAGTGCTGGTACAGTATTCTTAATCCTCTTTAGTTTAATGGGGTTAAATAGCTGACTCTTTTAAGAAGTATTTTTCAAAATCTAGAATAGGCAATCTTCAATCTATATTGAAAACTTTTTTCTGTCAGACATACAAAGGTTGTAAGAAGAGTATTGCTAAAAAATCAACAGGGTGTTGCCAAACATTGACTGTGCAACTTTCCCTCTAATTGTGATGTTATTAAATCATTTTCACCTGCTAAAACCTATTAAAATGCCCAAAACAGTTCTAAGCAGCTAAACACTGGGGGCAGTTTACACAGATCTGTTTTTTCCCTTATTCCTTAACCCATAAAATAAATTTAGAATATTATTAATAAAGACCCCAACCTAAAAGGAATAAGCACACACATTTTGCATATGTAGAAGTATAGTACGTGGAGTACTGTGTATAAATACACAGCTAAAGGATCTTCTGAAGATCCCTGCAACTTTACTTATTTCATTTAGTTTTGAAAGCAAACTGTTTAATTGTTTTATTATCGAGAAAATAAGAGCCAACCAGTTTAGTCTAAGGCATCTGGCTAGAAACCAGGAGACTGTGCGTTCACGTCCCATCATAGCTATAAAAGCTGGCTGGGTGACTTAGAGCCAGTCACTCTCTCTCTCAGCCCAACTCAGGGTTGTGGTTGTGGGGAAAATAGGAGAAAGAAGGTGTATTGGATATGTTTGTTGCCTTGAAATATTTGTAAACATAATAAAGGTGGGATATAAATAAATAAATGGCTAAACAAATACCAGCCTTATACATAACACCATTGCTCTTAATTTTAATGTTATTTTAATATTAGTATTTTAATAATAGTTGGAGAAAAGTGTCCTCTATGACTTTTTGTCATATTGTAAGCCGCTCAGAGGTGCTGTATTGGGAGTTGGGAGGCATCGGTGGAGATAGGAGTTGAATGACATGCAAATTTAATAAATACATAAATGGCTGGTGTTGGTTTTTTTTTTTTTACTTACCTTACATTTATGTTCCAGTCTATCCTCTATTTGTAATCTGAGAATGAGCATGCTAAGAGATGTAAAAATATAAGATGGGATATTTTTCTGGTAGAAACAAATGACAACTGATTTTCATGCTTAATGAAAATAAATTCCAGGTAGATGCCAGCTCAGTGGTAGAGTATCCACAGCAATAGCACTTAGGCTTATATACCGCTTTACATTCCTCTCTAAGCAGAGTACAGAGTCAGCATATTGCCCCATACAATCTGAGTCCTCATTTTACCGACCTTGGAAAGATGGAAGGCTGAGTCAACCTTGAGCCAGTTAGGATTGAACTGCTGGCAGTCAGCAGAGTCAGCCTGCAAAACTGTATTCTAACCTCTGTGCCACCATGCTATGCTGTGTATGTAGAATGCCAACTGACTCTGCAAATTTCCGTTCCACTGATTTTAGGAAGCTGCTGCCAAAAGAAAAAGTCTGACAAGATGGGAGCACAGTATGATTCTATCCAAAATTCTTTCATATGTCACCTATCAAAAATATGTTCAGTTACGAGAACCATGATTTCTATCAGATGAGAGAATCCTTCAATGGTATAATCCAAGAAGCGCTCCTCTACTGGTACAGAAAAAGATTGCCAAATTCTTGTGGAAAAACTGCTTCCTGGTCTTCATTTAAACTTGGCTCTTTTAGGTAAGGAAAAAAAAAACCCTCTCACTGGTATAAGCCATTTAGAAAGTGGCATTGATGAGAAGCTTTAAGATGTATTAATAAAATACAGAAAAGGAGGGATGGTAGCTCAGCATTAGTTAAAGTTGATTATGGTCATAGACTAGCATAAATAGCTCAGTGGAAAAGTCTTCTCTTTTGTACTCAGAAATTCCCTGGTATTACTAGATAGGAGTCCCGTTGCCAACTTAGCGGGCAGTGCTCATCTCCATTTCAAGCCCATTGAGATAGCACTGTCCAAAGACATTTCCATGTTCATGTGGCTAGCATGACATCACAGAGCGCTGTTACTTTCCCATCAAAGTGTAAATTACATTACATTTGAATTGGCTGCTGTTCTCTTCAAAGTGGTATCTAGTTATCTACTTGCATTTGCATGCTTTCAAACTGCTAATTTGGCAGGAGCTGGAGCAAGAATGGGAGTTCACTGTGTTGCATGGAGCTCGGGTCTCGAACCTGGGATGCCAACTTTCCAGTCAACAAGCCCAGCATCTTAACTAATGAGCCACCGTGCTACCCCGCTAGATAGTGAAGGGAAGGGGAAAAACCCAATCTGAAACTCAGGAAAAACTGTATTTCTGTCGATTTTCTTAATGATGCAGATTTAGAATAATAGTTTATTTCCTTTTCTATTTAGTGTTTATGCCAAATGTATCCTTTTCCAGAAGGTTACAAAGAGTCAAGGTCAGAAACAGAAGTCCCATGAACACCTTCCAAATTCTTGTAGTCATGCACACTCCACTGGAGCTCACCCATCCATCCTTGACACAAAGCTTTGTATTGCAATCTGTATTGCGGATCATTCCAGATCAAGGTTATAATTTGGGGTGAGGAAGAAAGAAGATGATCTTAGTCCTCTCAAAGTTACAAGAAAGCAACTTTAAGAGTTGTGTCATTGACTGAAAGTCAAAAGTTGAAGTCCTCTACGTCTAAGCCTTGGGGTGGGGTGGGGAGAAGACTTCTTTTCATTTTGGCTGGCATGGAAATTGACAAGGAGAAAACGGAAACGAAGAAAGATTGAAGACAAGACCCTACTGTTCTTGTCTTCTTGAACCACACAACCTACTTCTTTCCATGATGTGTGTAAAGAAGCCTTGCCAATTTTACATAGTTTTGTGTTGGGCAGGAATGGGGACTGGAGAGAGGGAATTGAAGAGAACATGGGATAGGCTGTGTGAGTATATGTGTGTGTGTTTATATATACACACACAGAGTGTACTAGCAAGCTATAGGCTCCAGGGACAATTGATTATATAAATTACATTACATGCTTGAATTGGTTGTGGTTCTCTTCTAAATACTTCCTTACTTGATTCATGCTTGATCTTTGAACATTCCTACGCACATTAAAATTATTTTTGATGTTTGCAAATTCTAATGTAATGGTCTCCTTTAGATTATCAATTTTGTTTATAGGGTATGTCCTGTATACTGCTAATTTATTAAGAATCGTCTTCTGTATAATTTATTTTTCCTTTCCTGTAACTGTAACGCAAGAAGTATACTTAATTTACAGGCTAATTAAAAGTTACCCCTACCCATTAATTAGGAAGATTTGAGATACTAACCTACTGATTAAATGTTAAAGTTCTACTTATGCTTATGATAAATAAGCAACAGCAAGAAAACCATGTAGTTGTGTATGTGTATGTGCAGCCGTTGATGCACATACAAATAAGGAGACAGAAAACCTTACAATTTAATCTGGTTTAGAAAAGAAATCCTTTTACACTGCCTGAACCTAACACTTAACAGTGAAATTCTCTCTTCATGCAGATGGAAAACCCAGAGGCAGAACAAACTCTAGGCAGAGAGAGAGAGAATTTTTTTTTTTTGCTAAGTTCTATTTCTTAAATTTCCAAGCCCATGAGCCAAGAAGGGCACTAAATGTACCATCACCGCTTGAAGTAGTACATAAAACTTCGTTTTAATAAAGGACAAAAAGCTCAAGTTGAAAGGAGAGAGCGCTATATGGATAGCGTGAAGTTTGTAAGTCTTAAAGAAACAAACAAGTTGGCACTCAGATTGTCAGCTGTTGATAGGCTCTGCAGCTTGAACAATCCCAGCAGATTCCATATTTTACCTCACTTTGATAATCTTACATCACAGCTGAATATATTTTGATCCAGACCCCTATTCAACTGAGCCTTCTAAAAGAGAATTCTAAAATCAGTTTAATATACAAGGTTCCCCACATCAGATGTAACATTTATTCAGCAAATTAGTCAACAAATTTAGAGCATTATACATAATGTGAATTGTCTATGCTTGCCCAGTTAGAATTGTTAACCTACAATCAGAAATGGTTAACATTTCAAAAGTAGTAATCAGCAATTGTACCAGGTCCTATTTAGTTGATTATGTCACCAGCCACTGAGGAGCAGATGATTCAGATGAAATATCATTTTCTCAATTAAGGCTTAATGGACAACCCATGTACAATGACTAAAAATCTATGTGGTTCATTGCAAATTCTCAAAATAGAGACATTTCCAAAGTTCTATTAACAGTAGCAAAGATTTTCAACTCAATTAGATGCTAAATGTTTTGCCAACTCTGGTCAAAAATGTCCTGCTCAGTATAAACAACTGTGCACCTGAACTCCAATCTGAAGTAAAGGCCTAGGTGGGACACCTGGAATCTCCCTTGGCACCATAAAGAGGATAGTTCTGAATATTCACTCTTTTTATGTAGGGGGCATTGAGGAAATTTAAGAATAAAATTCAATAAAATCTTAGCTATTAGCCAGGATCTACCAAATTTCCCAGGCAAAACAGAAAGTATAACTGTGCCCCTAGGCCGGGGTGTCAAACTCGCATTGTCATGTGACGTATCGTGACTTTTTCCCCTTCGCTAAACCGGACGTGGCCAGAATGTGATGCATCCAGTCCGCAGGCCGTGAATTTGACAGCCCTGATCTAGGCTGAAAATGATGCCCAAACCTGATTAAAGCTGATGAATCAACATGCAGAGTTTAAATAGGATGCTTATATCCATAGTTCATTTCCTTAAAAATTGTATGTTATTTTATAGCAGGGCATTATAAACTCTTTATTTATAAAAACTCTTTATTTATTTATAAGCTTTTAAATAAGCTTCTTATTGCAATCGGCAGCAGAAATTCAGTTGATTGGGTCTATGGGTTTGGTTCAGGGAATACCTGTGGTGGGGAAAACGTTTGGGAAGTTACGCTAACCAGAGAATTCATTAACTAAGAAAGAATACAGCCAGATTTCCCTAGGTTCATGCCAAGCCTTATGTTTTTGACGATCCAGAATGTAGTATGGAGAATGCAAGCCAAACTGTTAAGTCAGCCTTTGCCTAACAGTAGCTTGCAAACTGCTTTCATGGGATATATTCTGCCCGAATGTATTTTCCTCTGAAGGAAAGGAAACAAAAACTTTGATCCCAGGTTGTGCATTACCAGTAGTTCACAACTGTTGAATGAGTTGCGCATATGGAGGCCTATGATGTAAGCATGAGTGAGAAACTGAATTAGTATATAGTAAATGAGATTCTATCATTAGAATTTACATCTCAGAGAGGAAAGAATGAAAACTGATCATATGGAAGTAAATCTTCTCATCCACTCCACTGCTAAAATCTACTGGATGATTGGTGTCAATTGAGGTCACCTATCCTTGTATTTGCTAAAAATAACTCCCTCAAACAAGAAATTTAGCCTGCTCTTCAGGATCTTCTGATCTTCAGAGAAAATCACTAGGCATCCAAATTATATATATATGACATTAGATAAAAGTTGACTGTCTGTTTAAAGAAAAAGCTTTCCCCCATTTTTTTTTTGTCCTTTCATTCTTTTAAAAGCTTGCATTTATACCTTTTGATTTTTACTCTGCAGGCAATTGTTTTAGCTTTCATTTCATGGTATTTAAGTGCCATTTGAGGAATTACCTTCAAATCTTTGGGGATTCAGCTACCTATCAAACAAATATGTACAGAACAGTAGTGGGTTTCACTTACCTTAGCTACCGGTTCGGAACTGTGAGCATGCGCGCTTCGCACCTGTGGTGCTTCTGCGCGTGCACAGAACGTCCATGATGATGTCCAGGCAGGTGGCCAGGGCGAACTGGTAGAAACCCACCACTGGTACAGAAATGAAAACTATGACATCAGTACCATTTCTTTTGTGGCATATGTTGCTTCTGATTAGGTAAAGTTTTTCCTGTCAGTTGTGTCTGATTCTAGGACACGGTGCTCATCCCCGTTTCTTGTCCGAGTGAGCCAGCACTGTCCGAAGACAATTTCCATGGTTATGTGGCCAGACCAGCATGGCTATAAGCCAAAGGCACATGGAATGCTGTTGCCTTCCCACCAAAGTGGTACCTATTAATCTACTTCCATTTGCATGCTTTCAAAGTGCTAAGTGGCAGGAGCTGGGGCAACTAATGGGAGCTCAACCGTTGTGTGGAGCTCTGGTCCCAAATCCAGACTGCCAGCTCTCCAGCTGACAAGCTCAGCATCTTTAACCGCTGAGCTTCTGATTATCATGATGCAATTTCATAGATGCTTGGTTATGTATAATATGTAACCTATCTGTAATTTATAGATTCCTGTATAAAACATCCTGGAATCTCATTGCAGTTTGTAACCCTTCCAGCTTTTTAACATTCCACTATATATTGTCACTGCTATTAACTTTCTTTTTTGTGTGTGGGGAATTTTTTGGGGGACTGTATGAGGTGAAGTCACAATTTCACTTTTGGAATGAAAACACTGCTCCAAATCATAGAGAGGAAAATGTGCATGCAAAACTGAAGTTAAGGCTTGCTGTTTTAAGTGAAAACCAATATACTTAATTTTATAGATATGCTGAATACTACATTGCAAATTTCTGCAAAATCCCAGCTAGAGCCATGACTTCTATCACAATAAAAATTTATCTAGAACAAAATGGCTAGAAAGGAAGCTCAAGCTCTTTCATCACAATCCATCAAAGTTGAATTATGGTGCATTTGATTTTGTATATAAAAAATATCTGAGCACAAGGAATAGTAAATATTTCTGGAATAATTATTAATTATCCCTATCTCAAAAGTGAATTTTGAATATAGTGAATTCCCCTTTAAATTCAATGCATAGCAAATTCTATTTCATATAATCCTTCATTAAGATAATTTACCCCTTTAAGCCTCACTATATGGAAAGATAATTTCTAGATTTTCATTAATAATTAAAAGTAGATACAAGTTGAGAATTAATCCAGGTTGCAGAAATAGGCAAATTCTGGATTCTATCATCTTCTCCATTGGCAGACGCGTTCCAAGTTGAGTTTTCTTACTCTTATCAGCGGTATACACCGAAAATCATCCAAAATTTTGTTTTTCTCAGAAAGGTTAGAGTTACAGCAATCACTGTGTTTTTGAAAGTATTAGCAATCTATGTAAACTGATGCCATCTTCAATAAAAGCTTAATTTCTTAGTGTCATACATCAACACTGGATGCCAACCAATGAGCAGACAAGAATGCAGGTTGCATCAACGTGCTTTTGAAATGAGGGGTGTGTGTCAAAAAATGGAAAAATAAAAAGGACGGTTACATTAGCTAAACAAGTTGAGTTTAAGTTTGCCATTTTTATTTTAGCAGCTGCTAAATGATACACTTCACAAATTTAATCAATTGACTTTTCCACCGTTGGCTTGCCACTTCATTACAATTTGAAGAAGAGCTCATCATCTCTATTTTAACTAAGTTCTTTTAGAATGGTGTATATGCATATAAATTAGAGCTGTCTGTTCTATGATTTGATCTGATGTTCCTTGAAACGCTCCTCTTTCTTGATACAGAAGTCTCAAGTACTAATTCTTCAGAAAATAATGCATCCTAGGAAACACAGCTTTTAAAAGTTTTCTTCTGATATGGGGTTACTGAATAGAAATACTGAGTAGGAAAGCTTACCATGCACGTAGGTATTAAGACTTGAATTTCACATTGTACTAGGACACCAAGATGTGGTGGCATATCTAAGCCGTTTAGATTTTGAGGGGTTTGAATTTAACTTAAAAACCTAGAGGAAAAATAAACCCAGGGAAGGACGTTCAAAAGAAACATGAACTATTAAAAGACCTCTGCACCACAGTGTTCTTTCCCTTCAACTTTTGTTTATTGATGTACTGAACATGAAAAAGTACAAAGGATCCAAACACAAAAGAAAACATGTACAGCCTCTTTTAAATACTCAACAGAATATATTTTTCTACTCCAACAGATGTGAATTAAGTCATACTGTACAACTTCAAATAAATACCAGCCTTACATTTTATTAAGTGCTCTGTTAAACAGTGTAAAGTGAAGCCTGATAGACATGCCTTCCTCACCAATGCTTTGATCTTGCTACCGTAGAATATAGTAGCAGAGAGTATAGTTACGTTCCCCCCACCTCCCCAGAACGGATCTCTTTATTGTTGTTGTTATTACTATTGTTCTTTTCCAAAGCAGAGTGTTTGTGTTAGTACAGAACAATTGCTCATCGCACCTCAAGTGAACGTCTTTCAGAAAGTCAATCGATTTGAATAGCATTGAATGGGTCTAGCATGAACAATCGCTTTCACTTTAACACTCTTCTTCCAACAGTTTTATGTACTGTACTATACTGAAAATTTATAACTACGATTTTTTTTTTTAAAAAAGAAATAATCAAAAAAAGCAACTGCAAAGATCATGTACAAGTATGTTATGCATAGCACATTGCTTGTTCTAAGGGGAAGCATGTGAGCATCTCAGTTTATACAAAAAGCAGGACGTAACTATATAGTTGTCAGGGCATCCCGGTGAAGGCACAGCAGCCTTCAGCTTTTTAAAAATTTATTATAAGCTAGATGCTAATCAGAAAATATTTGTACTTTTTGACCTTAAATTTCTTCCATACATGGTAAAGACTTTATTATTTCCCCAAATAAGTGATTTTAAGCATCATACAAAGTTAAATTTCAATAGCATACAGGTATTTATGATTCTGGTATGAAAAATGTAAGGAATTTGTTCAAAACCTATGGTTATACTCATTTTTTTTACCACAAACATATTTATAAACAAAAAAAGTAGCATCACCATAAACAGCTGAAGCTAGACTATCTACAGACAAAATTTGCAACGTATCTGATCCACTGTAAATTCAAGTCCTCAGGACAACAAAAATGAATAAGCAGACCTCAAGTAACAATCTTAATGCCATTTACAAAGAAAAAAAAATACAAAAACAGTTGAACATCACTTGGCATGTTAAGTAAAGAAAATAAAAAACCAGAAGAAAACTCGAAGTATTAGCTGAAAAGAGGTTCATCAACAAAAGATCTTATTTACATTACACAAAGCTCAGGTGTTAGCCTTGAACATAACTTTCAAAATACCTTCAAATATATCCAATGCAAGACTGTTTTTTTCCTGGTCTGCCACTATGCAAACCATGTGCAAACATCTTTTTTTTTTCTTTAAGACAAAACAATTCTTCAAACAATACTGCAAGTACATCACTAAACACCGTGAGCTCTATCTGAAGGGAATTCTATAGGAAGAACAGATTTTTCCCCCATCTCAGTTAATTTAAATTTCTTGCCTGCTCTTATATACTTTTAAATTTTCTTCTGTTTCAAAATCACAAGTTTAATGTGAGCCATCTATCACATAGTAACCAGGATGTTCAGAGATTGCACCAACGATTACAAAACCAAAACCAGCAGTGCTTTCTCCCAGTGATTCCATTTCTTGAGTAACAAAGATCTCTTAAAGAATTTCTACATCATAAATCGCTCTAAAGTCTTTTCCCCCAACCACTGCAAATTTCCTGGTAAGTTTTAAAAGCTCACTAGGTGTCATATGAAGAGATTTCTCAAAGTATTCAAGTCAAAATATTTGTTCCAGGACCTGTAAAAAGTTTCTCCAAATTTTCTCTTTTTTATAAAAATAGATGCTTTGTTTTTTTTTTAAACCCACATCAAAGAGGCTCTTATCTCTTTGGCAAGGTACAGCTTTACGAAAAGTTCTCCATTAATCTTACAATAGGCTTTTATAATGCACCACCCCCCTTCCCCAACCCAAATCATAATTACAAAATAAATATTCTTAAACTTTATAAATAAAAATGTAAACTTCAAAACACTTCTTGAACAGACTAAACAGCAAGGCATTAAAGTGTAACTCAAACACAACATAAAGTTAACTAACTCAGGAATTTTAACACAAAGCCTTAATATCTACTCACAGGTTCAAGGCAGTCGTGTAAAAGAAAATTTCTTCCCTTAGCTCAAACATTTTTTAAAAGGTCCACCTTCTTCAAAGAAGGCAATAGAATGCATTGTGACAGGTAAAAACCCTGTACCTCTTGTCCATATTTCAAACATAAGATATTTAAGAAGTTTAATTCAAATACTAGCAATAAAAAATCTCGCAATATTTCTTAGGATGCTAGTCTGTTATTCCCCCATCTCAACACTGACTTACAAAGACATTTACTAATGTATAAAGTTTCTTTTAACTTGCCTTTGTCGAATAGTTTTCAAATATAAATTGGGCTGAGGACACCTCATTAGGCTTTGTGCGTTTTGTTTGTTTTAAAGGAAACCTGCAAGACTCTGTCTCCAAGGCGGTATCCATTCAGGCTGGCTATTGCCATGGCGGCCTCGTCATAGTTTGTCATAGTCACAAATCCAAAACCTTTGCACTTGTTTGTGTTGAAGTCGCGGATAACCTTCACGTTTGTCACGGCTCCGAAGGGTCCGAACATTTGCCACAGGATGCTCTCGTCTGCATCAGGAGCTAAATTGTACACAAAAATGCACCATCCGGTTCCCGCGTGTCCTGGGATATTGATCCCAGCCAAACTGGTCATTCCATCAATGGTCATTGGAGAAAACCTGCTAACCAAGTTAAAGGGTAAAAAAAGAAAGAAAGAAAGACAAAATTCTTTTTTTAGAAGAAAACTTTTTTCAAGATTAGAATCTATTTTTATATATCAACATGCTTTAAGAAACTTAAACTAAGTGCCTTTCTGCCTACATCTGGTGGAACAATTGTTTCTTCCTTTAAGTATGCATTTTTGTTACATTATTTATAGACATATGCAAAGGCGGTCTGGTGTAGTGGTTAAGAAGTTGACCTAGAAAACAAGGAGACTTTGAATTCTAGTTCTGCCTTAGGCATGAAAGCCAGCTGGGTGACTTTGGGCGACTCTCCTTCAGCCCAATCCACCTCATAAGGCAATTGTGGGGAAAACAGGAAGAGGAAGGATTATTAGGTGTTTTTGTGGCCTATGTTATTGATAAAATTTATCAGGTTCGCCTGATACACCAGTTGCGCCCCTTTCTGAGTCGGGATTCCTTATGCACAGTCACTCATGCTCTCGTCACTTCTCGCCTGGACTACGCTAACGCTCTTCTACATGGGGCTCCCCTTGAGGAGCACCTGGAGGCTCCAACTGGTCCAGAATGCGGCCGCGCGGGTGATCACGGGAGCGACATGGAGCTCCCATATAACATCTCTCCTGCGTGAGCTGCACTGGCTCCCGGTGGTCTTCCGGGTGCGCTTCAAGGTGTTGGTTCTCACCTTTAAAGCGCTCCATGGCTTAGGGCCAGGGTATTTACGAGACCGCCTGCTGCTACCAATAACCTCCCACCGGCCAATACGCTCTCACAGAGAGGGCCTCCTCAGGGTGCCGTCGGTCAAGCAATGTCGGCTGGCGGCCCCCAGGGGGAGGGCCTTCTCTGTGGGAGCACCTGCCCTCTGGAACGAGCTACCTCCCGGAATACAGCTGATTCCGGATCTCTGCACTTTCCGTAAGGCCCTGAAGACGTTTTTATTTCAGCAAGCCGGCCTGGCCTGAATAGGTTTTAGGGGTTTTTAATTGTATTGCTAGGGGTTTTAAATTGGGGTGGCCGTTTAATTTAATTTATTCTTAATTATTTTAACTTTTATATTGCATGTTATTTTAATTCTCGGCTGTTCACCGCCCTGAGTCCCTTCGTGGAGAAGGGCGGGATATAAATTTAATAAATAAAATAAAATAAAATAAATAAATAAAAACAATAAAAGCAGGATAAAAATATTTTTTAAAAAAGCACTTGATTAATGTTATAGTGCCATTTGACCAAAGGGATGTGCCACTTATGTGACTTTAATACAAATTTACTGCGAACAATAAAATATAGTTGCCGTGATGTTCTGTAGTTAAGTCTTTCTCAAGTCAGATTATTCTGCTTTTTGCCTGGGCTGTAGATAAACTGACTAATTAATTACTTTCAATGCTGATATGACAGAAAAGCAAACTGTAGTCAGCTATTAGAAAGCCTAAGGAATATTGTGATTGCCACGTTTGGAATGTGGTTAACCAAGGTTCTTGAGAATTTGCATTTTGTGTGTTGGGAATAGTCTAAACAAAAATAGTATATAAAAACTAAGCACTTTAATTTTAACAACTAGCTTTGTTCAAAACTCTGTACCTATTAAAAGGTGAGTGGATCTCCCCCCCCCCCCGATGGCTCCAGATACCAGTTCTCCAGAACATGGGCTGCAGAGAGGTGCTGTTGAGAGAATCCATCTACTAAAAATTCATGTTGTGCTTTTCGATGGACACAATCAGACAGAAATCTCTATTATTTTAGCTAAGGACTGGCTAGCAATATCTTCTTTTAAAAAGAGAAAGGAACAGTAAGAGTTTTGTTTATAGTGCTAGTATTCAATTCCAGGAATCTTTTGTTTAGTTCCTTTTAAAAACCTTACTAAAATATTAACTCATCTCTATTTTTTTTTTCAAAAGACAATTATATTAATAACAGAATGGTGAAAAAGTAAAAAGTACAAATGTTCATTCAATTGTTCATATTCAATCTTTATCATGTTGTTTCACCATGGATTTAGCAAATTATTTAACACAACTGAACACTTATTTAACAGAAAAAAATAGCTTCAGATTTCTGATGTTACGTCTAGGTTTTGGTTTATTTATTGTTGTGTACCTCCCTGAGTTGCCTTTGGCTAAATGGGCGGCTATATAAATTTGATAAAACAAACAAACAAATCCTACATGAAACATACATCTTGAAACTCAAGCTCTAAATGGCCTTATGGAATTATTATAATCCTTCTTCTTAACTTTTTAGATAATATAAAATATCATACTTGATATGGTATCCTTAATATTGCTCCAAATCTGTACCTGCTTGTTATACATACAGAAGATGACTAAAAAAACACACACCTGGTGGTGGCCTCTTAATTGTTAAAATGTCTTTTGAGTATATAAGACATCCAAATTCTTTCAAAGTGAAAGACCGATACAAAAGACTTCCAAATAAGTCATTTAAATGGCAGATACTGGTGCCCTAAAAATGCTAGAAAGCTGATAAAATGACTGTTTAACCTTTGTACATGCAAAGATCACTCAATATCGCACACATGAAGTACCAATATTTTTAGTTCAAACAATAAGTTATTAGTAAAGTTAATTATGGATTTAACACAATTTGTTATTACCTCTTTACTCCATAAGCCATATTGAGCAGATTGTCCAACCTGCAAAACACATTTAGCAAAAGGTTTATTTAGCCTTTCAAACTTTTACTTTGTTAAGTTATGTTGCTAGATTTTCTGAACTGCACTGTATGCAAAATTGCAGTTGTGTAATGATTATACATTGGCATTGCTTGAATTTTGCTGAAAAGATACTGTCCAAGAAACTTCATAAATACAGCTTCAAGTTCAGTTGACATTATATAATTATGTAAAAAAAAGGCACTCAGACTGAGTCTTTTAATTCTGGATAAGCAAGACCATTGATACCTAATATCACAATATGCACCTTAATCTAGTTCAGATGCTATATTTTAATATAGCGATCCTTTTAGAAATATGAACACTGAAGATTAAACAATTTTGCCAATATTTTCATGCCTTTCTCTGAAAACTCGTTGGGATGAATGAATGAAAAGTATGTCTGTGTGTGAGTGCATACATAACATTATTCTGCAGAAAATCTAATAGCAATTTTATTTCTCAAGATTTTAGATTATGAATATATAATTACAATTATCTTGATGCTCTATACATTTTAAGATGGCAAGATTTAGCCATCTATTGCCAGAAACTGCAGCTATGTTAGAAATCTACCATTTCAGCATAAAAGAACAAAAGGAATCCCAATTTTTTTTAGTCTTAGCATTTGATTTATCACGAAGTATGAACTTTTTACAAACCAAGTAGTTGTTTGCTCCAATGTAATACAAATGATGTTTAGGGTAATGCTGGATTTAAATAATTGCTGAAAAATCAAAGCAAGTCAGGCTATAATATTAACTATATTCCTCAATGAAAATGATTGCCATCTTTAAAGACAAGTTATGAGAAGAGGACATATGCATTGCAAAACTGGCTCCCATTTTCTTTTAAATTCACATTAAGATATATTTTAGATGCATTTCCCCCATTTCCAGAAAAGCTACAATGTGCAACTTACAAGAGAATGCAAATATACACAGCCTTTCCGAAGTAAAAGAACATCTGGTGCTGCAGTGCTTGGTTAGACTAGATTGTGGACTGTTAACATTTAAAGTTGCTGCCAATTTTTCTTTTGTCTAAACTTTGTATGCCATGACTGTTATTGTCCTTTAAAACACCCTTATGGTGGTTATATCAGAATGAAATGCTGTCAGTATCAACAATCTGTCAGTATCCTGATTCTGAAATTCAGAAAAATTAAGTAAGCAATCTAGTTTACTACAACTGAATGGACAATGCCAAAATATTTATCATATATACCAAAACCTTTTCTTCAGAAACACTCACATGGATGCTGAGTCATTACTTTCAAAACTAGAACAGCTTTAGCTGTGACATAATATATAATAACTTGAAATTCCTAGGTTACGAATCTTATCTTGATTTTTATTTCTGGCTACAGCCTTCCAAACGACAAAGAAATTGTATCAAGATCTCAAATATCCTGATATTTATCCTTATTCCAACCCAAACTCTGCTTTCTGTATGGTCATGACCGTCTTCATCATTCCAAGAAGGAATTCACCTATCTAAAAGATGTAAAATGATTTATAAATTTGCTTCTGGCTTAATTAACACGGGAGCGGGGGGAGATGCTGATGATGAAAAGCGTATTAAGATTGTTCCATATTATTTATCAACTTATCACTGAAAGCAAACCAAAATGTCCTTTGTATAAAGAATAATGGGGAGAAACAAACATGGAATATTTTGGCTTGCTTTTCAGTCAACTGAAAAGCAGTTGACAAGAGTCATGATTTCTGCAGTTAAACCTCCTAATAACAAATTCAAAATCTGGGTATAACTTCTGCTATCTTCAGATATTGATAATTAGATATGATTTATTTTGCTTAAGTAGAAGCAAATGTAGAGCTCTTACTTTTATAACAGGCTTTTTTGGCCAGTCTTTTAAAAGTCTTTCATTCCCTAAATCTAAAATATGTTAACTATTAATTAACAATTGCACAAAAGGGAGAGAAAAACACTGATGGAGACTTTTTCTTTTCCTTTTTAAAAATGGATTGAAAAATATGTGAGAAGTACCGATATTCATTAATGGGCTGTGTGCTTTACAAGTTTCTAAACCACATTGTAAATTGACAGGGTTTTTTTTTTTTTAAATCGATATTTCAGCTAATACTTGCACATCAACCAGCTCAAAAAATGTCCTATAAGATGATAAATCAAATTATTTTTGAATGCATAGAAATATGTATTTTACCAGTTTGGGAACAAAGATGCAACTTTTAACAATAAGATGACTAGCAATATTTATGTTTTAATGCAAAATTCTAATAATTATCAATTTCACCTGGGATTGTTGGCATGTGAACTCAAGTCTTTCAACCAGCTGAATACAAATTATCACACATTTAAGTTCCTCGAGAGAATAAAGAATGGGAAGATATTCACAAAAGGTAATACTGCTTTTGAATTACTGTATTGTAGTTATACATACAGAATATTTTCCTCTATATTTTAGTGAAGAGAGGACATTATTTTTGCTTTAACAGTAGCACTGCTTCCATTTAACTACTTCCACCTTCAAGAACTTTATTGTAAAACACACAGCTTCTAACAAAACTGTCATTTACATCCATTACCAAGTAGTAAGAATTGTATAGAAGTTGTCATTAAAACAGTCTCCATCTATCTATTTTTGTGAATAACAGTAGCCAATAATTTGAATCCTACCATCTCTATCTCCAGGATGTTATGCAAGTATTAATGACTGAACACCAAACTAGCACTAGTGAAATATGAATTGCCACTTAAAAAAAAAAAAAACTTTGTATAATGGTAGCTCCATTAACAAATCACAGACTGACTTAAAGTTTCAGTTGCTTCTGTATTTCCAAAACAAATCCAGGCAGAAAAATGTACAGATCTTTTTAAAAAAATAAATTATGCTTGTACAAGTTTATATATTAATTTGTTTCCCAATGTGAAATAAGGAACATAAAAACAATAGCATTTTTTTCAATGTTGTATGTTTAGAAGTGGAATCTAGTCAGATATTAAAATGCTACTTTGGTTGCTGCACATAATTAACCTGCTAAGATTAGCTGACATTTTTGGCATCTTCTTTAGGCAGCTGCAGGTAGATATGCAATGGCATGAGTTAAAACTACTGATTTAATATTATTGGTTTCTGCAACTCAGAATGAGCTTTTCACAGACTGGATTCAGTACCAGCTTTGCTCCTTCTCTTAAACTCCCTAGAAGGAACTTAACATTCTGACAAAAAGAAAAAAAAAGAAGTGATGCAATTTACTTCTGTCTTTTTCTCAGGAAATAAAACTCCAATAATGAAACAGTGGAAAATACCCCCAAAGCAGGGGAAAAGAATAACAAATTTCAGCACTGTGCCCTCTGCTGACTTTCTTGCATTATTGCTCCCCTGTTCATTGTCGTTCTCAATAGTAAATTCCAAAAAATGTATATCTGCCCACGGAAAAGGTTAGCTCCCCTGCCAAAGCTAACCTGAATCATAGCTTTATTAAACTATCAACACTCTTGATAATGGCAATCCAAGGAATCATTTTTATTTACCAAGTAAGCAACATATAAAAACATATTGTATCAAGCATTTTAGTAACTGTTCTCTCCGTGCTGGTGGAAGACTCATATTCTGAAATCTTAGGATGTATTTTAGAGCAGAGGTCTCCAACCTTGGCAACTTTAAGACCTGTGGACTTCAACTCCCAGAATTCCTCAACCAGCTTTGCTGGCTGAGGAATTCTGGGAATTGAAGTCCACAAGTCTTAAAGTTGTCAAGGTTGAAGACCCGTTTTAGAGGATATCCATTTAAAGCCTCCAGTACAATTCACACACCTCTAATACTTCCAAGCTTCAACCTTTTGAGAAATTTTCACTGCATTATCAAGCACCATGCACTGAAATGACTATCCTTAAGGAAACCTTTGAAAGAGACAGAAAAACTCATATTCCTTGACTCAGCCGTCTCACTTCAATACAAGACATGAAGATTTCACCTGTATTACAATGCAATTCATCACCGAGGATTGTTTTCTGGAAAAATATCCAAACCAACACATTTAATCTTGTCTCTACAGACAGTCATTAACTAACAATAGTTCGTTTAGTGACTGTTTGAAGTTACAACAGCACTGAAAAAAAATGACGTAACCATTTTTCACACTTACGATCTTTGCAACATCCCCATGATCACATGATCAAAATTCATACAGTATTTATGACCATTGCAGTGTCCCAGGCTCATGTGATCATCTTTTGTGACCTTCTTACAAGCTAAGTCAATGGGGAAGCTAGATTCATTTAACAACTGTGTTACTAACTTAACAATTGCAGGAGTCCCTTAACAATTGTGGCAAGAAAAGTCGTAAAACAGGGCAAAACTCATTTAACAATTGTGTTCGTAAGTTGAGGACTATCTGCACAACCTTTGCAGTAACTTACGACTTGTGGAAATACTTTCCAGTGTTCTAAAGATCCAGATTTTAATTTACAGAATGGCATGAATAATAAAATCGCCTAACAACAGTCACACAGACTCAAGTTGTGTACTCAAGCTAAAGTTGCTATTTTATGTGAGTTTCTGCTTAAAGTCTGATGCTTATTAGAGCCGGTGCCAAATAAAAAGAGAGTTACAAAGTACGCATATACTTTCCCAGCCTCTGAGGCCTTCAAGCTTTCTTTAACTGCCTTTAAAACACTTTGACTAACAACAGTAGTAAGAGTACAGCAATGGCAAGCATAATGTATTTGCCTCAGTGTACTAGAGCTAGATCTAGTACCCATCGAAGACAACTGCAAAGGTAAGCTCTTTAAAATCTATGCAAACACACACACACATACACTCTTCTAGATTTTGTGTGTGTAGCAATGTCTTCCTAAATTTCAGAGAGGAACCCGAACAATGCCTAAGTTAATATGAACCGAGCAAGCAACACCGTTCTCATTTGGAATACACGGCTCTTTTATTTGACAAATCACAGAGCAGAACGGATTAAAAACTCAAGCAATCCTTAACATTCGATGTTAAAATTGCTCTAGACAACATGATCTAATGTGCTGCTTTAAAAAGAAAATGAAATGAAATGCAGTGAAGTCTATTTTTGTGGAATGGAAAACGCGGTCAAAAACTAATGGCAACCTTAGGATTCGTTCCTCCATTTCCGAACCTGTAACGCACATTTCCAGCATTCAGGGCCTATCCCCTTCAGAGTCATCTACCACTACCGCTGATATAATGAACATTCTTTAGACGATAAGCCGGCAGCCCATGGCACTGTGAGAAAGATCTAGTCAGGGTTTTTTAAGGCCACTGGAGATTGCGTGCCCCAACCCTGGCACCAGCTATTTCTGCAAAAGTTCATTTACCTCTTGTTCATGTCAGTGCAGCAACAATTCCCCAGTGGCCTTACTTCAGGCACGAGGCAATCTGGAATTCTTCTTCTGACCATTGCTAACTCTGCCCTCAGTTCTGGAGCAGGCAGTCTGCCTATGGAGAAAGGGCAAGTCTACTTTTATTCAATATTCAGCGGCTTCACAGAATATCCTTTGAACAACAAAACAGAGCAGAAACTGAATACTCCAGAAATCCACTGAATACTGAATAAAAAACCATTTGGGTTTTTTTCCCCCTTCTCCAACAGAATGGTTCACTAGAAGGAATGTTTTTTCCCACCCTGGGTGAATAAATTAATAGCACAACATGCAAAGAAGCTGTTTGGATTAAGTTGTTTAGGTGAGACTGCCATTGGCCAGGTGTTTAAATAAGCACGTTGTTTGTTTGTTTTTAATTAAAGTCCCAAAGTTTCTACAAAACAAAGTTTATCTGAGTTTTCTGCTACTTAATGAGCACAACTAATCTCTCTCTCTCTCTTGCATTCACACAGGAAAATAGCATCAAGTTCAAAATAAGCCTGTTTATCCCATCTCTTGATCTCCCCCTCTCTCGAACACAAATCTTTCATAAAACAACACTAAAATAAAAGCCCCGAGCAGTTAGTGAATGTAGATTAATACAGTATTTGTTTCAATTCACGCCATCTGTCTTTTTCAGTGCACTAAAATATGACAGGGAAAAACGTATGGTTGATAGCACTGTGTGTCATGAGAAGAGAGATCCATACAAAATAATGGAAAACTACTGGGGGAAAAAATCCATTTCTCCCCATTCCAAAAAGGATGCAGAATAATTACTAAGACTCCACTGCAGGGAAGAAAAAAAAAAAGGATTTATTTCAAAGTAAAGAAGACTTTGTCTAGAAATAGGATTTAGACAGGTTTTTCTAACTCTGTAGAAACGTCTTATTCTAACAGTTTAACAAATATTCCTAAAAGCATCGCACAAATTGAACGACAGATACTTTCCAGTTAAATATTACTACCTACCTACATAAAACTCTCTTCTTTTTATAGCTACCAACAGATGGCAGTACCTCAAAGTATTTTCTGCTATGTCTGTCAGATATTAAATTTAACAACCAACAGTTCTCATGTGAGGAAAATATATTTCTAGAGTGATACTGGTTGGGAAAAAAAATTCCAGAATGGTTGAGATAAGAAACAATGTACAGTTCCACGTACCTAAAACGTTGAGCCTGCTGAGCAAGAGGTCCTGGATACCTCCTATTTGGAGACTGGTACAGCTGGGAGAGGATGGCCTGATTTGTTTTTTGGCTTGGATTGTTGGCAAACTTTACAGTGATGGGCTCCGTGGCCCCGGGAGGTTTCTGCCCATTCAAGCCCTTGATGGCTTCTTCAGCTTCAATCCGCTTGTCAAACCGGATAAACCCCACACCTCTTGAAACTCCTGCATAAAAGCACAAATGAATCCGACCATTACTTCCAAGCATTATAGCAGCCTCCTCCCCAAAAGAACTGTTTTTCCCCCCCAGGCATAAGTAAGAATCACAGAAAGCAAAGCACAAAAAAAAAACACCCCACCCCAGATTCAACAACTGAAGTGGATTTTGGGGAAAAACAATATAACATATAAAGCATTGGCAAGGAAGCAGGAACACAAGAGATGGGGGCCAACAGGGTGGGTGAAACCACATCTGTTTATAAGAGACACAGCAAAATGAAACAAGGCATCAAAATACAGGCAAAAACTCTGTTATGCCCTCCCATACCTTTTCT
This sequence comes from Pantherophis guttatus, assembly GCF_059756535.1. Classification (NCBI taxonomy): domain Eukaryota; kingdom Metazoa; phylum Chordata; class Lepidosauria; order Squamata; family Colubridae; genus Pantherophis; species Pantherophis guttatus. The sequence continues at coordinate 80,875,076 of NC_142064.1, forward strand.
CCTACTATTTAAACTTTTTAAAATAATGGCTTTTTAGATGTGCATTTGGTGATTGTGACAAGAATGGGTGATGTACCCGAGTTGGAATGGATCTGGCTGCTTGATTATTACAAGATGCTATATATTTTAATATTACCACTAAGTTGAATTTATGCTGATAGTTCCTATTGTTTTTACTATATTTGACAATTTTTAATTATTTATTACAAGCTGCCTAGAGCTGCCTATTTGAAACAACACAGAAACATCTATTCTACTGCCATAACAAATAAATACCATACCCAGCTTAATATTAAATCTAGTTATAAAGATAGCTCTGGGTTTTGTATAATGTGACATATTCACATTAAGCTATTTATTTTAATTTAGATACTTTCCAAGTCCAAATAACTCTAGGCGGTTCACAAATAACTACATGAAAACCAATGCAAACCAAAACCAAGATGGGATCCAGACACAAAATACAGACAAAATAAAAATAACAAGAGGGAGAACAACCACGACTGCAAGGTTTTATGAAATGCGAACAGGCTGGGAGCCCACAGATTTCAGGGGAATCTCATTCCAAAGGATGGGTGCTACAACAGAGAAAGTGGCTTCCTGGGTCTCGCTAGCTGACTCAGAGCATGTCAACTCTGCTAGCATGTACCGGCCATGCAGAAACCATGGGAGCTAGGTGGTTCCTTAAATAATCTGCCCACATGCCATGAAGGGTTTTGTAGGTAATAACCAGTAACTTGAATTGCACCTAGAAGCAGACTGTTAACCAGTGCAGCTCATGGAAGAGATGCATCATATGAACATACTGTCCATCAATGCCCAAATCATTGCATTCTGTGGTGGAAACTTCCAATTGTTTTTCAAGGCTAGCCCATGTAGAGTGCACTGCAAATCAAACCTTAAGGTGACTAAGATTGAGACTCATTGAAAAGCTTCCTGAACTACTGCATCAGATAGAGCTAAGCAAAGGGTAGAGTTGGATAGAGTTGCCACCTGCTATTTTGAGCAGGAGGTGTGAGTCCAAGAGGACCCTCAGACTGCACAACAGCCTTAATTGGGAAATGCTACCCCATCCAAGAGAATGGATGAAAAGTCCTCAGATCCGGACAGCTTTAACCCAACCAGTAGAAGGGAATTTTTGTAGCAGATAGTAGGATCAGACATTTCTATTTTGCCATTCAACTTGCACAAGAAATTTTACTACAGAAAAAAATCCAATAGGAAAATTAATGTTGTTGCAAACTAATATATAGGGAGACACCCAGAACAGTGTATTGAAATTTTCATGAATTCAAAGTACATCCAGGATTATTAATTGCCTGCTTGCTTACAGTTAAATGCAACATCAGTCTGTGACATGAAGAGTTGCAAGAGAATGTGTGTATGTGATCGTGTATGGCTGGGAGCAGGAAAGGGGAATCTATTGGATACACTTCATCCTGAAATACCTGTGAAGGACTAGAGACAATACAGCCTAATTCAGGGGTGAAATGCTACCGGTTTGCACTGGTTCAAGTGAATTGGCAGCGGTACGTGGTTTGGTGAGCTGGTAGCGGTGGCAGTGCAAAGTTCTGCCCACCCACCTGGACATTGTTACTTCCTGGTTTTAACCAGGAAGTAACTTGTTTTTGACCCTCTGCGCATGCGCAGGCGGCTTTGCACATGTGCACAGGGTCCAAAATAGCACATGACGTGCACGCACTTCTGAACCGGTAGGGAAGGTAAGTATATTTCACCCCTGGCCTAATCGTTATAGCACCATAGAGACCATTGTTCAAATCCCAACTAACCACAGAGCTCTTTGAACAATTTTACTCTATTCTTTGTCAGCCCATCCTACTTTGTGTAGCTGTGGTTTAGAAGCAATTCTAATTTAAGGAAGATTCCCTGACATATTTCTTGAGCTCTCGGGGGAACGGACGGACCTAGGTATCGTGCAATTTAAAAAATATATATAAAAAATATTGTACAAATGTACAAAAATATTGATACAGATGAAAAGCCTATGGAAACTAAGTTCAACATATTGAAACACAAAAGCTTCTAGATATATTGTTGATTTTCATCTGTGCTGTAAAATGACAACTTCTCCCAAACCACCAATAAATCTGAAGTGAGAGGACTGAAATGCAGTAAATAAATACACACATACAAAAACGTAGTTATACGTCTATTTAAAGTAATACAACTGACAGTCTTGGAAAGCTTATAGGATATCTGCATTAAAACTGTTGCTATTATTACTGGGCGAAAGACAGAGAAAAGATTTAATAATCTGAGGGGGGGGGGGAAATAACTATTTTGATGACTTTAGAGTAGACTTTTATAACAAGTAACCTTATAACTACTTAGGTAACCATCTGTCTTATGCTATCACCGCATACTTCTTCCAGCTTGTCTCCTGCAGCAAAACACTTTTATTCTCAAGGTAAAGAGATATTATCCTCAGAAGCCTGCAATCTCCAAACAGCCTTATTTCTCTTAGTCAAGGAATATGAAGGTTTTAGATATTTAATTTGGAATTGAAAAAGGGAGCAAGGCAAAATGGACAGACCTGCTTTTTTCCTTTTTTTCATGCAAGGAGGATATGTGGCTTTCCCCCACTTTTCTTGTTGCTTGTAAAGTGCTATTTGCTTTGTTCTGCTAACTTCTGATCTAATCTGGCGTTATTAGAGGAAACTATCCTTTATTAGATGCCGTTTTGATCTAGTAACAGACCTTTTCATCTCTCCCTTAAAATGATTATGATGAAGGCAGCCTCCGAGAAACCCGGCACAGCAATCCTAGGCTTCCTTACTTAGAGAAGAAACTCCTGCTGTGTTCAGTGAGACTTATTCCCATATCTTATACACAAAATTGTAGCCAAAAGAATTAATACTTGGTGAAGCTACAATTCTATGTATATTTACCAAGGATCAATTCCGCTGAATTCATTAGGATTTGCATAGCATTGTGCTATTAGAAAGGTAAAGGGCATTATTCTATTTATTTATGAATATATCAAATGGCAATTTTGTATTACGATAGAATTTATACTGCTACATTTAATATAGGAATATTTACTACACTATAAAAGTTTATTTTGCAAAAACTATTTTTCTAAAAATGTCGTTTCTTTCCCCAGAGCTTCAAAATTTTGGAGATGTTTTTTGTCTTTAAAGAGGCAGCTCATTTAAGTTCAGATAAGTAGTTCTGAAATCTTGGCTGCAGCAACTTGTGATCCATTAATCAATTGTTTCTATCAACAGTGATGACTAAGAAAGAAATAAGATATTAGCAATATATAGTAATTTTAAGCAGTTAAGGGGCCAAGCAACCATGAGGTGACCACACTCGCCGCCTCCTGTACCTCCAAAAAAATAAGACCTCCCTGAAAATAAGCTCAAGTGCTTATTTTCAAGCCTAAAGAAAATAAGACCCTGTCTTATTTTCGGGGAAACATGGTAGTTGTTTGCTTGCAATCAAAAACTGTTTTTAAAAAAATCCTAGTAGCTGATGTAACCCCATCAATTTAATGCCAAAAATAAAAATAAAAGATAAAATAAAAATCTAATTATACCATCATAGAAAACCTTGTTTTTTGAGAAGCAGATTTCTTTCGTCATTCCTGTGGGAAACAAAATGATGCATGCTATTTTTGCACTAAATGGAACCCAAGTGTTATTTTAAAATTGTTTTATTAAAACAAGCCACAGATGTACCCCCCCTTTTTTTGCTTGAAACTTGGTTTAAACTTTTAAAGGAACCCAATCAAATTGTTAAAATTTAAGTGCTTACAGAAGCCTAATGAATACTTTCCTAATATTTTATAATTTCTATGAAAATAAAGCACTCAAATTCTAATATAATCTGCCCAATGCATTAAATTGCTTCATTCATATCATATATCGAAAAATAACAAGACCAATGTATTCACTGAGCTGGCAATACCTGGAGAACAAAAATCGGGTTCAATAAAAATGACCTCAAAATTTATGTATCTAGTCAATCTTCTTTTCAGTCTTATTTTTTTAAATTAATTAGTTTTTCTCAGGATCTTGCATTATCCTAACATTGAAAAATGGGAATTGTAAGATTTGTTTTAAAGCCTAAATGATGATTATGAGTTTACATTTCACATTTTCTTAGTTTAAGGAAACTGCTAAGAATCACTACAATACAAGGCTTTACTTTTTCCCCCCTTTTAAAATATACACTGTTTTTTTAGCATTTTACAAGGAACATTTTCTTCATTCAATGCTTGAGATTACAGCAACTATAAATTTATTACAAGGCATGAAACAGGCTTCAAATATGCAGCTTCAAGGTGGAAATGACTCAGCCTTGCCTGACTACAAACCAGGAGTTATTTTTATCCATGCATATTTATGAACAATTCCAGCAGAAAATTGTATTTTCTGCCCCACATAAACTTTTATATATTCAATATTTTGAAGGCTGAGAAAGACAGGGCAGAGCAGCTTTCTACTTACCAGTGACTTGGTCAACGAGAATGCGGGAAGTAATAATACGTCCATATTGGGAAAACAGCTGTTCTAGCTCTTTCTGAGTCATAGTTTTTGGGAGACCACTGACGTACAGGTTTGCATCTCTAATAGAAGCTGAGCTTGGCCGTGCATAAGAAACCTGCACAATGAAAAAAAGCAACTTGATCATGCAAATGACCGTATAGTTGGACTAGACGGTTGCCTACTTTTAAAAACACATGAGTTAACTCGACTTTCAGATCGTACATCCTTGGCCTGTTTTGTCTATTACTGTGTCATGGAAGGAAGGAAGGAAGGCAGAATGCCATTTGTATAGAAACCTAATGGAATTATATTAAGCCACAAGGAGACCGCTTTGTTTGGGATCAGCATGCTCTCTGTGGCTATTCTTCTTTGTTGCCCTAGAGCAGAGGAACCATGGCCCTTTTATGACTTGTGGACTTCAACTCCCAGAATTCCTGAGCCAGCCCACAAGTCATAAAAGGGCCATGGTTCCCCCACCCATGCCCTAGAGTTTCCTAGGAAAGTAAAAAAATGCAAAAGTGGACAAGAAGCTTGGCATGCCACACATTAATGGTGGTACCAAATCCTACTGTGCCCCTGCAGGTTTTTTTTAACCCTTTACCAGAAAGAAGTTAAAAAACCAGGAAGTGAGAAGGCAAATACAACCTTTGGACTTAGTAACTGGCAACAGAGAGGTTAAAAAGATACAAATATTCAGTATTATATCATCTAGTATGCATCAAGGCACTTCAAATGTATGCTGGCATTATGAACAACATGAAAGGACATTTTATCACGCTTGATGAACAAGCTGAAAAGGCTGAAAATTTTTGGATCCCAATATATACTTTGATACACTGAATTTTAAAGATTAATATTCCGTTGAAGCCAGAACTTTACGATTAATGAACAAGCAGTTAGAAAAAACACCCATAAAAGATTATTTCAATATATGATCCAGCAGAAAGATTACTTTAGGCACAGAGAAGGAAAGATTCAACACCAGCCACTAAGGAGGAATAGTTGGTTAAGTTGACAGATTTGCTGAAATGGATAAATCAACTTATTTGATTACAGAAAAAGCATTATTTACATTTATTGGTGAATGGAAGCCTCTTACGGACATTTGCATAAAAATGAGGGAAAAGATGAACTTGTGACTTAGGGTTTTGACAATTAGACAAGAAAGACTGTAGAAATATAATGTAACTTTAGAAAGAGAGGTTAAAATATATTTGCACTTATAACTGTCGTGAAGAATACTGAAAGTTACGTCTTTATACCTTTTTCTTTATTTTCTTTATTTTTTTTCCTTTTCTTACGTTTTTTGCTTTTACTTTGCTTTTCTTTTTCTGTTTACTGTTACCTTAGATTTTATCTATCTGTTTAAAAGTCTTAAGAGCTTTTTTTAAAAAAGGATTATAGTATCATATACTTGCAGGGCAAAGAATGGAGACAGGGAAGTAGGGCAAAATTCAGTAATATTTAAGTTTAGTTTTGTCATGAGCGATGCTGTCAGATTTGTTCCACCATAACTCTACTGCATAACACCTTCCTTGACCTGCTGGTGTTCTGATGCTGCTACTGAGCAGGCCCCGAGTAGAGCTATCACTGCATGCGCTCAAATGCCATAGACATCTTATTCTTGCTTGCCAGGAAAAAAAAACAAAACAGCCCAGCCAGCTGGGTGTTTTTTTTTTTTTAATCATAATTGCCAATTACCAGCGAAGAGCAGGTTTTTTTATTGGCAAGAAATAATTAAAGCATCTTTATTTCTTGTTGCCTTCTACTTGGATTTTTTTTTTTTCAAAAAAAAAATTTTTTTCTAGGAAATGAAGTTATGTCAATTGATTTCACTGGCTATATAGTGTGGACACCCTGCTGATAAAACTACTATTAAGATATCATTAATTTCTGTCTTGTTATGATTGAAGCTCAGGAAGCCAAAAATGTTTTCTGTTTTAAGCTGAAAACTGAAGTATAAACATATTTCAGCAAAGCTTTAGTTCCCTGCTCCCTTATTTGTGCTTTTCAATTATTATATTACAGAAGGTTGGCAATAAACCTTCAGACCCAGTTTGTGGGGGCAATAAGATGACTTTGTATAAATATACAAAAGTATGAAGGCTATTGCTTAACGCATTGTAAGCCGCCCTAAGTCTCTGGAGAAGGGTAGCCTATAAATCAAATTTAAAAAAAAAAATTACATGTATGTACGACAAATGCAAAAATATAAATAGTGGTACCCGAAGTGTTAGCAATTGCATAAAATGTTCTATAGTTTTTTATTATAAAAAAGGTGACTTTATTTAAAGAAATTATTTCATACGGTTTAAAATACATTTTTTAAAAAAAATAAGGAAGTGTAACCTGAACTTTGTGAAATTGGTGCCAGTTTGGGAAAAGCTGCTGTAACTAATAATGTTACAGCAGAATGAATATGATAAATAGTAAATATAGCAAATATATAAAACTGCTTTATCACACATTTTCCCCATGTAGGTCAGGTTATTATTTTTTTTTAAGTATTGCTTTTCACATAAAGGATTTCTAAAAGTCAGTGCAACTCCTTAAGATTTTTATCAGTAAGGTTTGATAAAATATTTTTTCATCTATTTTAATCCAGTTGAAATACACAATCCTTTTTACTGAAACCCTAACTTTAATTCAGAAGCAGGGCATGGAATTCCTTAGGTTTGTCTTAAAAGAGTCTTCCTTCATCAAAATTTCATTTACAAAGTTATATAACATTCTTACATGATTCGTTAAGACACACTAAATTGTCTAAAGAACACTATTTGGTTTGTAAAATTGCTTGGAACTAGAACTGCCAGCTAATTTATTCCCAAGCAAATTGGTGCTTTGGAGCACTTTTCAGTCACTCAAAAAGATACTCTGTGGCTCTAAATCAGAGATGCCAAAGTGAATAAGAGCTCCAAATACAAAAATATTTCAAAGAAGGAAGAACGCTGACCAAAATAGCACACTGTCTCTGACATGTAATTCAGCAATAACTGCATTGTTTGGGACAATATAACTGAACTCCTTATCTAGCAAAGAGTATTAGTGATACTAAGTAGGAAGCAGGTGGAAATTCATTCTGTGTTTTTATTTTGAACTTTTAGACATATTTTTGAACTGAAATTTAGTAACCTGAAGTTACTAAATACGTTTTTGAAATTTCCATATTAAGAAATGGGAAAAATGAATTAGGGGATAGTCAGTACAGAAATGTGTATGCCCATGAAAACAGTATTTGAAGAAATTGTGCCCAACAGAGAAAACTGCAAACAAAAATATGCGCCATAATGATCCAGTGTGAATTCAATTAATTCTTAAAAGATCAACCAGTCCTATCTATCATTAAAATGACTACACTGAAACTGCTTAGGTCTGTTTACCATGACTTTGGGAGAGTCACAGCACTATTCAGAGGAAGTGATAAAAATCAATAATCAACCTGCCCAAAGTGCACAGGGAAAAGATAAAGTAAAAAAAAAAAATTTTTTTTTGAAAAAAAACTCTTCTGCAAAGAAATGTTGCTGTTGAATTTTGGGGTAGGAGTCCCTCCAAAAGAAAAAGGGAACAGCTGAGCTCTGGATAGCAAAGTTTGATTGGTGTCCCTGCCTCAGTCCTGCATTTCAATATGTTGTCTTCCATTCTAAAATACCAATATCTGTTCGTGAAAGAAATATATTCCATTATACGCAGGTTAGCTAGCATCCAAGAAGCAGAACAATTTATAATTTAATGATATTTAAAGTTCAACATCATGTCATCGTTTCAGAATTGCCAATTTAATGGCTTATTTTAAAAATTGGTTTTCATAATTTTGTTCGTTTGAAAATAGATTTACACATAACCACAAATTGTTTCTATTTGAAAAAAATATACATCTTCCAATAAGATGTAATCGCCTTTGCACATTTCACTACACAAAATTTGAATACATTTTGTGAAATAAGAGTAAGGCCACTGCATAAATAAATATAAGTTATTAAAACAACATTTTGTAAATTTGGCAGTTTAAATTTCTTAGTTATTATAAACCAATTGTAAACTTTTCCAATGTAAACTGAAAATTGTATGGATTCAGACAAATGCATTTAATTCACTGGCAGATGTCCTGTTCAACTTTTTTTTGGGGGGGGGGGAAGAGAATTCATATTACTATTTATTTAAAAAAAGAATCTGTTAGAATAAGGATAATTGGATATAGATTTGAGTTTGTTTTAAACCAAATATATTCTAAGTATATTTAACCCAAATATATTCTAAGTAAGTATGAAGACTTAAATTTCATACTCATACCAGCCATGTCTATGGAGATTCTCAATCATGAGCTCATGGTTATCAGAACTGAAGAAGCTTCTTGGATGAGAAGCAAAATATTTGAAAAGCACCTTTGGGACACACCAGCCACGATGTAACTCACGAAGTTGGAAGAACTTTGCCTTCAAGCATACTCTTAGGTTTGAATTGGTTTGCTTGTTAAATTGGAAACATTTCCCCAACATAGCAAACTTGACATAGCAGTTGTGCTATCAGTATCAATCCACAATTAATTAACAGTGTTAAACCTAAAGATTAGCCAAAGCAACAATTATTGGGCTTCATCCAAATAAAATTTCTGTTCCATCTTTCCACTATATGAGGCAGGCCCTTGTTAATCAACAGCTCTGCTTTATTAAACTGCATTTTAATACATGCCTTTCACTTACTTGAGCCGTGAACTTGGGTGAACGTGAACAAGAACTTGGTATATAGGCTTTACTAACTTCAAACTGCCCCAAAAGATAAGCTGCCAGTGCAATATTCTCCATCTTAGTAAGGCTGCTAAGGCTATTCAGAATTCTGAAGTGAACCTGGCTGAAGCCATCTTGCGCTGCCTCATAGTTGCCATTTGAAAGGCAACAGACCTGCGTCTAAAAGCAGCCAAGCTGCCAGGTTGAAGGGGTGAAAGACAAGCATTCGACAGTCATAGTTAAAGGATCTAAGACTTTATCTGATGCATGAAACCAGCAGAAAAAGTAACTGATTTAGCATAACTGAAAAACCATTGAGGCCAATTTCACAATTCCTAAACTTCAACAAGCAAGCATACCAAAGAAGAAATTTCCTGACAGAGCAATTAATCAGTGGAATGATTTGCCTCCAGAAGTTGTGAATGCTCCAACACTGGAAGTTTTTAAGAAGAGATTGGACAACCATTTGTCTGAAATGGTATAGGGCAGGGGTGAGCAAATGTGGCGCTTTTACAACCTGTGGACTTCAACTCCCAGAATTCCTGAGACAGCCAAGCTGGCTCAGGAATTCTGGGAGTTGAAGTCCACAGGTTGTAAAAGAGCCACATTTGCCCACCCTTGGTATAGGACCGTGATAGTGAATCTATGGCACGCGTGCCTGAAGTGGACATGGAGCCATGTCGCCCAGCATGCGCAGCATCGCCCATTCCTCTTCCGGGTTTCTGGCGCACATGACCAAGCGACAATCAGCTGGCCTTTTTGCATGCGCAGTGCCAGAAACTAGAAGAGCTGGTCTTCCATTTTCCTGCGTGAGCATGCGCACCGGCCAGCTGATTGTCACATGCGCATGCACGCCAGAAACCTGGGAGACAATGGAAATAATAGAGGAGAAACCGAATATTATTTGATTTGGAATGTATGACACAACTGGTTAGATAAACATCCAATATATATACATAAACATTTTATATATACCGTATTTTCGGCGTATAAGACAACTGGGCGTATAAGACGACCCCCAAATTTTCCTGTTAAAATATAGGGTTTGGGCTATACTCGCCGTATAAGACTACCGCTCTTCCAACGCACACCAAATAAAAATTAAAAAACATCAACTGGCTCACCCACAATGTAAAAGCAGCTGTGCTAGACCCAAAATGGCCCCTGCAACAAGCAGGAACCTCACACAGCCACAAAAAGCCCCAAAACCCAACTTTCACACTTTACACACACAAAATTCCACATACAGCTTTGTGAGATTTTGTGTGTTTGTGTAGTTAGAGTGAAACACTACAAAAACATACTAAATCTCAGAAAGCTGCACAAATATTATTTTATTTTATTTTATTTTATTTTAATTTTTATATGAAAGCTAAATTTAAAACTTCCTAAACTTTAAATGGCTAGGTCTAAAAAAGAACAACTAAAAAAAACCCCAATTAACTATTTTTTTTAAAGATCTCAAAGGGGAAAAAAACTTACCCAATAGAACAGGGGTCTCCAACCTTGGCAACTTTAAGACTTGTAGACTTCAACTCCCAGAATTCCTCAGCCAGCTTTGTTTTGCTGGCTGAGGAATTCTGGGAGTTGAAATCCACAACTCCCTGCCTGCTTGATTGCAGGCAGGGAGTTGCTTGCTGATGGAATGGATTCAGGCAAGCGAGGCAAGGCAAGCGAAGCAAGGCAAGCAGCTAAGGTAAGCAAGCTGGAGGGGGAAAACTTTTTCCCTTCTCCATGGCTCTGGTGATCCCAATTGAGTTGCCTGATTAGCAGATCGTCAGGGCTTGGATCGTCAGAGCCATTTAAGGCTCATCAGAGCCTTTCAGGCTGGTCTGCCTGGTTACAGAACGACACCTGGCGTATAAAATGACCCCCGACTTTTGAGAAGTTTTTTATGTGTTAAAAGGTCGTCTTATACGCCGGAAAATATGGTATATAATTAATATATATATATATAGAATGTTTATGTATATATATTGGATGTTTACTGATACTGAAGTGTTGTAAAGATGAAAACTATGATATAAAATCAAGACAACTGTTTAATAAAAATTAAAAAGAAAAGAAAAGAAGAATAACTGGCTGAAACTGGAAGTTAATTTTCAGACGCACGCATGCGCCCTGGGCAGCTCCTCCATTTTTGCATGAGCACTCCCTTTTCGGCACCTGGTGCTGAAAAGCTTCGCCATCACTGGTATAAGGTTCCCTGCCAAAGCAGGGGCTTGGACTAGAAGACCTCCAAGGTCCCTTCCAACTCTGTTATTCTATTCTATTCTGTTCAGTTCTGTTCCTACAAAAAAATATGTGCTTTGTAAAACGGCAAGGACTTAAAGCCACCCCTTGTGAAATCTTTCAGTGTCTTGAACTCTAAGATAAGGTTTCTTTAAAATCTGCAATACAGTGTAAACCTGAGGGCAACTGAGGACTCTCCAATAGCTTCTCTAAGTTCCATACTCCCTCCTTACTTTTTTATTTCGTGACTACGCATGACAACCATTCTAAGAAAGGACATCTCTCCCACATTCCATCGCAGCTACACACCCACAAGTTCACATAATTCAATATGTGCCTACTGCTGAAACAATCTTGAAAAAAAAAAGATTCACACATGTGCAATTGTACCACCACATCCTTCTATATATTCTTCTACAAGTTAGTAGTAGGGTAGAGGCTTGCAATATGGTGTATTGGAACATGCTGGAAGGAGCAAGATCAATTTTTATTTGTTGCCAGAATCTAGCAAAAAGGAAAGTCACTGCTTTGTGGGGATTACTAACCTTAGTTCAATGAGCTTTATCTGCTCCTGTTATTTGGAGCAGAATGAGAGATCTCCAGGATTATCTTTGTTAGCCGAATTATAATAGGTGTATAGTTAATATGATATTTTTTGGGCAGCACACCACTTCAGTTCTTTCAAAATGAAAAAAAAAATGTAATAACCCAAGAATGTGCTGTACCCAAGATGTGATAATATAGCAGAAATATGGTACAGAAATTTTGATCAGCACCTCAATGCAGGGAAAAAAATACAGATCCACTTTTGAATCTCTTTTTCTTAGGACAGTAAGTATGTGATCAAAATGTCCTGAAATTCTACACATACCCCGACAACTATATTGGTAGGCAATCCGAATGGAAAAATTATATCAAAATATACTTAATTTAGCTTTCTTCCCTCACAGCTCCTTGGTCTCAATTCCACATATATAAGCTGCTACCAACAAAGGAATTATATCTTTATTTACCCTTTTCTAGATTAATTAGAGCTTCAGGGAAATGTGCCCACTTACATCTGGGAAATGACAGAGAAAAGGGATTATAAATCCCTTTCTGTTTTTACAACTGCATGCAAGTGCTTTGAAATTAAAAGACCTAGAGGCACTTAGTTGCATAATACCGTATAAAGATTTTATCTAGTTATAGCACAAACCAAATTATTTTCTTGAAGTTTAACTGATGTCTTTCCACAAAGATTTAGTGGCATAACATGTTTCCTATCTATCAGCAATGGATTAGTTATTAGATTAGAATACTTTTGTTAGCATTAACAATATAATCTATTTATTAGTAGCAGAATCGAATTCTTAATAATAAAATTTGTAAATGAAAATGGATTTGAACACAATGCTAAGCAATGGCATGAAGAAAAGGTTACCTTCCTTAATCCTTATCTACTTCCTCTCTTTCCTTGGTGACATGAAGGAGACAGGAAGCCTAATTTTCAATTTCAAATAACTTGCAACTTCCTTCCTGTTATTACTTATTACAGCAGGCATGACCAACCTTTTGGCTCCTGTATTTGACCTATTGACTGTGGATTGAACACCTGCATTACAGCATTAAAATGTAGTTTATTATGAAAACATTAAGGGGGAATGTGTGGCTCTATTTTTTTCTATAAACCTGTACATTTATTCTTATAAATTTCTGAGAAAAACGTACAGTCAGCCATAATTCTGACAGAAGAACAGCAAACAAAAATCTGTATTATTACTTTATATTATTTTTTAAAAAAATACAATAGCTTTCTTGTTTATACATATGAGGATAACAAATCTAAGCAAGCAATAATTTAAACCAAGCCTTGGATATATATTTCAAAACTGTTAAACCACTATTTAGTACAAATAGCTTTAAAACCTGTATTTAAGCAAGCAAATTTGTTCATGTTGCTACTTCTGTATGGCACCTACTGAAATCACCTTCTTTTCTGGACTGATATGCTACTACTTGTTGGGATCTCTTTTTGAAGAAGACAAAGGTCAGCTAGAGTACCTATTACAGTGGTGAAATCTGAAGTGGTTTAGTACCGGTTTGCTGGCCGTGCATGCATACTGCGTGCCAAATACACTCTGCTTGCGGGCACATGTGCACTGCGTGCCAAACGTGTGCTACATGCGCATGCGCAGTACCTGCCAAAAGAAGGCTTGGTAAGGTAAGTAGAACAGCGGGGGGGGGGGGGAAATCAGCTGTGCCGCACAATTTAACTTCACTAGAAAGCAGGATTTCCTGCTTTCTAGCAAAGCTAAACCCCGCGGCACAGCTGATTGTTGGAAATACCGGTTGGGAGGAATTAGTAGCTTTTTAAACTACCGGTTCACCCGAACTGGTAGTTTTTATCACTACTGGTTCACCTGAACCGGAGCGAACTGGTAGCATTTCACCCCTGACCTATTACCATCCCTGTGCTAAGGAGAAGTTTTCTTCATTTAGTTTTTATCAGAAGGTGCATCTTGAAGTAAGCTAATGGGAGAAGGTGGTTTAGTAAAACGATCCTTAAAAAGGAGGCATGTTAGAAGTATATAAGAAATATAAAGTTATAAGAACCCTCTCTGGACAGAGAAGGATTTACTATCTTTGTTTTGTTCTGGACCATGGAAGCCTTTGTGTGTCTGTAATAACTGTCTTTTTGCAATTGGAAAACGCACACAAAAAAATCTTTTATTTTCAGGATCCATAGTTGGGTGGAACTATGAAAAACTTTTAACATTAGTGACTGTATATGGGTAGTCCTTGACTTACAATATTTTGTTTAGTGACCTTTAAAAGTTACAATTCACTGCAATATCACTAGTTACTCTTGTTTAGCAAAGAACCTATTGTAACAACCAAATTCATTGTTTCCTTCAATCTCTCTCTCTCTTTTTTAATTTTGTGGGCTTGCAAAAAGCAGGGACTCCAGAAATCCAGATTTATTAACCCAGAAAAAGAAAGATATAGCCAGCTGTGATTTCAAATATCAAAGAGAGGGTTATCCAACTTTCCCCATACCTTTTTTGTTTAAAATCTACAGTATATCTCAAATGACCAGAAAATCAATGTATTATTTTAGGAAAGCGGACAACAACTGTGGCTCAAAGGGACTGAAAAAAGTGACTTACGACCTTTGGAGCATCCCCATGGGTATGTGATTAAAATTCAGATGCTTAACAACTGGTTCCTATTTATGGCCGTAAGCAAACTCAATGGGGAAGCCAGATTCACTTAATCACCAGGTTACTAACTTATCAACTGCAGTGATTCACTTAACAATTGAGGCAAGAGAGGTTGTAAAATGAAGAACATAAATTTTAGGCTCTATATGTTCTTATCTTTGTGCCTTGCTAGGAAAATACAAACTATGGTGGATGATTATCAGTTACTAAAGAATTTTCTCAAGAGGATGATGGCAGGATTTGGTCTTCTGGATAAATTAAATAAAACTCACCAAATGGATCGATGTATGCATTTGACTGTGTTTATTTCCTTATTTAAATAAAATGATTATTGTTCTTCAGTTATAACACTGCTTTAATCTTCTAGTGTCTTGCTTAAAATAACACAATCAGCAAAGAAAGTATTCATCATTATTCGTCCTGAAATAAGGCTGAAAAACAGTTACTTGGCAATGATGTCCCAACAAACCTGATGCCAATGTCTCAATTGGTACCAATGTCTCAGCCAACTTACACAGCCTTGCCAGGTTGGGATCAAAATAATAATTTGCAGCAATTCAAGCATACAAACAGATGACTCAGAACTTTTAGAACAAGAAACAGAGAATGCTGAGTTACCTGCAATAATAACAAAAGCCATTGTCCCACCCCTGTCAATCACATTGGGTTGAGCAAGTATTTTCTATTCTGACATTTCAAGTTGCTGGTTTAAACAATGAAAACTAAATATGAATTAAATGATTTATCAGGTGAATCATCATGCACTAGCAGGTTCTGTGGTGCAAAGGTTTCCCAAATTCTGATGAGCAGCTAGTAGTTTTAACATAGAAGGGGCATTGGTCTTACCTGATATGCTCCTTCTCGTTGAGTGGAGATAGCATCCAAGAATGGGTTGTCCTCATCTGCTAGCCAATAGGACTGAGTCGGTCAAAGCTGTGAGGACACACCTATCCCAACGGTCCCCAGCTTTTGGCGAAAGCATAGAGACAGACCCGATATGCCATGGTCAGACGTTCTTCCCCCGATGAGCCGAGGACCAGCCCAGCTATCAGCCCCGATGCGCCGATGCTTGGGGCTGTCATTCAGGCGGGCCCAGGAAACTCACATACAGGTCCAATGCCACTTGTGGATTTGTCCGGCCCACGCCAGCACTGGTGCCACTGCCGCCATGCCAGACACAGTATGAAGCCCTTGTCGCTGCTGCGGCCACAGCCATGTGCCCGGAAGCCAATGCTGCAGTCTCCACTCTGCAGCTGAGGGGCGGGGCCACTACACAGCCAACAGAGCCAAGTCTCAGTGTGTTTGCTGAGTCTCGGTTTGTCTAAGGAACTAGCTGGCCAGCCTGGATTAAGGGGCGGGGTGTTGGCTGAGTTTGCAAGCCGAAAGCGTATTAGGGGCACGGCTAGGGGGTGGAGTCATGGGTGGAGCGCGGGAGACATTAAAAAGATGGTGGGAGCACTGTGCGATAGTGCTGACTATTTGTTCTCAATATGATTGATTGTTGGAACGTGCGGAGTGCCAGATAAAGATTGCTACACCCAGGAACCTGGTTTGTCTTCTTTCCAAGCATCAGTCCGGAACCTGACACCGGTATCAGGGTGGGGCTGAATGCTACCTTCACTCAACGAGAAGGAGCGTATCAGGTAAGACCAATGCCCCTTCTCCATTGCAGTGGAGATAGCATCCAGGAATGGGCCATACCAAAGCGGTCTTGTCTTTATGGGTGGGCCGCAGCCTAGCCCGAGGTCCCGTCATCCACACGCACCCTTTAGAGGGCCCGCCTACCAAAGGTTGCCTCAGCCGTCCATTTTGTAGTGCTTGATGAAAGGAGATGGTAAGGACCAGGTAGCTGCATGGCAAACCTCTCTCCAAGAGGCTTGTGTTTCCCACGCCACACTTGTGGCTGCACTCCTTGTGGAGTGTGCTATTATACTCTTGGGCAATGGAAGGGCCTGTATCTCGTAAGATTTGGTGATACATGCCCAAATCCAGCAGTCCAGGGTTGATGATGAGACCTTGGCTCCTAGGGAAGCTGGCTGGAACAACATAAAGAGCAATTCCATCTTCCAGAATGTGGAAGTTTGTTTGATATAAATCCAGAGTGCCCTCCTGACATCCAGCATGTGCCACGTCTTTTCCAGGGCGTGCACTGGATTGGGCAGAAGTTGGGCAAAATAAGCTCCTGGGCCCTGTGGAATCATGAGTTCACCTTCGGTATGAAGGAAGGGTCCAAATGTAAGATCATTCTGTTAGGGTGGAGCACACAGAGATCTCCCTGGATAGATAGTGCCGCCAACTCCGATATCCGCCTGGCCAATGTTATGGCCACCAGGAATGCTACCTTGTAGGTCAGGAAACGCAATGTAGGGTATGGGTGAATCACTGGAGGCCATAGGTTCGTTGCGCCCTTGATGAACCTGCGGACAGTCAGGTATGCAAAGGAAGTCCAGCCCCCTACAAGTAAGGACTGATGACAGGGCAGCCACCTGGTGACGGTAGCCCCTTGTCCAACCCCGCCTGAAGAAACTCCAGTATTTGAGGCACGGACATAAAGTAAGGTTCAAGCGCGACCTGGAGAACCAGGAGCAGAATGCCTTCCAGGTTGTGTCATAGATTCTGTTCGTGGAAGCCCTCCTTGAGGCTTGTATGGTGTCTATCACCTTGGAGGAATAATTGTCCTGGGTCAGAGACCTCCGCTCAAACGTCAGGCGGTCAACTGGAGCCACTGTGGGTCCGGGTGAACCAAGGTCCCCTGGCTGAGGGAGATTCTGTCCAACAGTATCCTCCAAGGGCTGGCCACCGAGAGGTGACTTAAGTCAGCAAACCATGGTCGCCATGGCCAGTGTGGCGCCGGAAGAAGCACCTCTGCCTGTTCCGCCAAAATCTTTATTAGTACCCTCGGGATGAAGAGAAGGGGGGAAAGGCATAGAGGAGCCCTGGCAGCCAAGGGCTGCAAAGTACATCGCTCCTTCCACACCCAGAACTGCAAACCTCGCAAAAAACCTTGACAGCTGGGCATTGTCCAGGGTTGCAAAGTGGTCCATGACTGAA
Organism: Pantherophis guttatus; assembly: GCF_059756535.1. Taxonomy (NCBI): domain Eukaryota; kingdom Metazoa; phylum Chordata; class Lepidosauria; order Squamata; family Colubridae; genus Pantherophis; species Pantherophis guttatus. Next base: position 80,892,797 of record NC_142064.1, read on the forward strand.
AGTCCAAAGCTCCGTCAGCTCCTGAAATAAAGCTAGATGCAGGTGCCACTCTGTATGATCAAAGGTGGCCCTGCTGAGTGAATCTGCCTGTATATGTGGCCCCTGAAATGTGTTCAGCTTGTAATGATAAATGGAGTCTTTCTGCCCAGTGACATAGCCTCTCAGCTTCTCATATAAGGGACCTGGATTGGGTTCCTCCCTGCCTTAACAGCCACATTGTCAGTCAGAATTAAGACATGCCTGCCCAATACTATAATCTGGAACTGTCAAAGGGCCAGATGTACTGCCCTGAGTTCCAACCAGTTATGTTGTGGCTCAGGTCAGCCTGTGACTACCGCCCTTGGGCCATTATGATTTGGAGATGTGCCCCCCCAACCAAAGAGACTGGATGCTCTGGCTCTTTAAAGAAACGTCCCTTAGTGATTGCTGGGGAATTCCACTATTCTAGGGAACGGATCACCTCCATTGGTAACCTAACTTTGAATGGGGAATTGCTCCTGCGTGCCCTCTGGTGAGGGAGAAGGAACCATTGGAAAGACCTGGCATGCAGGTGTGCCCAAGGCACGATTGATATGCAGGACACCATCTTGCCCAGGAGCTGTGAAAGTGTGGCCAGGGGCACCGTACTGGCTCGTAATTCCCTTATGCTCACTTATTGCTCCTGGGAGAGGTGCACCATGCATGTCAGGGTGTCAATCTCCACACCTAAATGCAGTAACCAGTTAGTCAGTGACAAATGGCTCTTGGTGGTGTTAATGGAAAACCCGTGGTCCTGAAGCACCTGGATGGTGATTCTGAGATCCTGAGGTTTGGAAGTAGACTGGATCAGAATATCATCCAGGTAGCACTGGACCCGTACGGGGAGAGTCCCTAGGTGCACAGCCAAGGCAGCTAGTAACTTCGTGAATGCCCTGGGTGCTGATGATAGGTCAAAAGGCAGTGCCATATACTGATAGTGACAGCCTGCGTAAAAAAACCTTAGATATTGTCTATGGCCTGGTAAAATTGGGACATAGAGATAAGCCTCTGTAAGATCAATAGAGGTGAGGAAATCGCCCTCTCTGATGCCATCCAAGATGGACTGAAGTGAATGCATTTTGAACCGCTTTTAGATGACAAGGCAGTTCAGCCTTTTCAGGTCCAGAATTGCCCTATAACACCCCCCGCCCATCCCGAGGGTTTCGAAATCACAAAGAGGAATAGAATCCCATCCCCTGCTGGTCCTCAGGAACCGGTTGGATCGCATGGATCTCCAACAGATGTTGAATAGCGGTTTCCATGAGACTTCGTTTGATTCTGTTCCCTGAAACGGAACAGTGAATGAAAAACCTCAGGGGTGTGGAGAGGAACTCTAAAGAGAGGCTCGAGCGGACTGTCTCCCGAACCCATGCATCCGTAGTAATGCTCTCCTGTTGCTTGGCAAACATGGCCAAGCGTCCCCCAATGGGAGAGTCAATGATGGAATTACTTCTGGCGTCTGAAAGAATGGCTTCCTCCCCCTTGAAAGGGCCGTTTAGAAGGAAATTGCTTATATGTCCCCACCCTATCCTGTTGCTGGTCCTGTCTCTGCATAACGTCTGTCTCAGCGCTGTGGGTGCTGCGGGCCAAATCCGCCGTCCGAACCCCCTAAGGGCTGGCGACAGAAATAAGGCAGCGGGCAGGAATCCACCCGTCGGGAGACAGATAGGAAGATCTCTCTCCTGCGGTTAGCTTCCTTAAGAGCCTTGGCCACCTCGATTGCCTTTTGGCACCTGGCTGCCTCCCGGTCTGCTGCCTTTGAAGCCTTCTGAAATGCCTTTGATCTCTTAAGAGATCTTAGCCTTGGCTTTCTGGCTGGCAGACCTCAATCCCGAGGTTCCTGCATCTCCACCGCTTCCCACCTGGTAATCTGAAGCTTCCTCCGTCAAAGCAACTTTTTCGCTGACAGCGGCAGCCACGGTTGCCATTTTAAATATGCTGCCAAGCAGGCTCATCTTAAAAGGCTCTGCTGCTGATTAAGGGCGGCTATCGGAGACTTCGGAGTATGCCCACAAATGGGCAGGGACTCAGCTCTATGGGGCAGAAATCCACAGTGGCGGCTGTCAAACCAACAGTCCAAGGCTTACCTGACTGCCCAACCACCCTTTGGCTAATAGCGAAGCACGAAATTCTCGCCTAGCTGGAAAGAAACGGAGTGTTGTCCCCAGCTCCATAAAGCCCCTGGGTCAGCGCTCCGAGCAATGACCGACCTGGCTGCCCTGTCAGGATCACCTGCTGGTGATCTGACCCGCCGCAATGTGGCCCACAGTGGACTCAAGCTAAAAGCTCTTCTCGCTGGAATTCGGTGGTAATACAGCTAGCAGCTTTGGGGGTATAGCTGTCACATTGGCAGTATAGCTGTCAAAAAGGAAAATTGGAGAAGTATCCAGAAATTTGAAAGCCCTCAGTAAAAGCATGTCTGTCTTTAGCTAGAACTGAGTCAAAAAGCTGGGGACCGTTGGGGTAGGCGTGTCCTCACAGCTTTGACAGACTCAGTCCTATTGGCTAGCAGACGAGGACAACCCATTCTTGGATGCTATCTCCACTCAACGAGAAGGAGCATATCAGGTAAAACCAACGCCCCTTCTATTTTAAAACTACTAGCTACTCATAGCTAGTATATAATTACATAAGATAGAAAAAGAATGTTAAAATGTGCCCTTTATTTGAAGAGTTCTTTGCAAGGGTATTTGAAAAAGGCATTCAATATATTTCCTACCTTAGCATTCCATAAATCCAATGCTGTGCAGCTGTGTTGGATGATGCACTGTGGCTATTTTAATTGCACAGGATAAGGAAGGTGGTTTTAGATCCTAATGAACTAGTTAGAATCACCTTCCATGGAATAGTTATCATAATTTCCAGTTACCCGCTCTTGCTTCTCTTGAGGAAAGATTATTGATCTCACATTCAAGATCTCCAGGCCAGAACAGACTTACTGTTCCTTACTTAATAGATAGAGCTGACTAAATCTGTGATCATGAAATCAGACAATGCACCTTTCACAGTTAAGACAGCTTTTGAAGAAAATGTAAATGATATTATGTTATTATGGCTACCTAAAGTCAGTCTTCAACTGACTTTAATGCTTTACTGGACCTACACCTTTCTATAGTCCTGTTAGGTAGAAGCTTCAGTCACTTAGAGGCTGTTCTGATAATCAGGTAATTTTGTGTCTTGATTTTGCACTCTATTTTGATTTATTTGCTTTTCTATTCAAGTCCGACTGACCTATTCCAACAGACTCTGATATGCCACCTCTGACAACTTTCTCTGTACGTTCTCTGTAAGCCTCAAATAACAACAGAATATTCAACAATCGGGTTAACTAGGAAAATCAAAAGCAGTCAATACTTAATGGTCCTATTAATGAATGTTCTTAGAAATTATGCATTTTTGGAGTTTAGACTGGTGAAGTTTAATATTCTATCAGGTTCGCCTGATTCGCCAGTTGCGTCCCTTTCTGGGTCGGGACTCCTTATGCACGGTCACTCACGCCCTCGTCACTTCCCACCTGGACTACTGTAATGCTCTCTACATGGGGCTCCCCTTGAGGAGTACCCGGAGGCTCCAACTGGTCCAGAATGCGGCCGCGCGGGTGGTTATGAGAGCGACATGGCGCTCCCATGTATCACCTCTCCTGCGCGAGCTGCACTGGTTCCCGGTGGTCTTCCAGGTGCGCTTCAAGGTACTGGCTACCACCTTTAGAGCGCTCCATGGCTCAGGACCTGGTTATCTACGAGACCGCCTTCTGCCACCGGTAGCTTCTCACCAACCAGTACGCTCCCATAGAGAGGGGCTTCTCAGGGTGCCGTCGGCCAAACAGTGTCGACTGGTGGCCCCCAGGGGGAGAGCCTTCTCTGTGGGGGCACCTGCCCTTTGGAACGAGCTCCCCCCAAAGATACGGAGGATCCCGGATTTGCGCATTTTCCGCCGTGCCCTCAAGACCTGTTTATTCCATCAATAAAATTGTTTAATTTTTAATTCGGATCTGTTCTTAAAAATAGGGGTGTTTTAATTAGTGGGCCAAATCTATTTAATATCTCTTTTAACTTGTTTTTAAATTTTATATTATATTTGTTTTATTTATGGCTGTTCACCGCCCTGAGTCCTTCGGGAGTAGGGCAGTATATAAATTTAATAAATAAATAAATAAATAAATAAATAAATAAATAAATAAATAAATAAATAATGCTGTTTTTCAAAAAACTTGAGTTTAACGTAAGGGCAACCCCCCCCAAGAAAAGTCCCAATTTTACATTACCGTGCATTCTAAAAGTCTTTTTATTTAAAAAATATTTTTATACAAGTATTTTATGCAAACCCTTCAAAAATGCAAGCTGACAAAAATCAACCAATTTGTATATGAGAAATAAATAACAAGCGGTCATTTTTTAAAGTCTTCCTATATACCATTTAGGAAAGGAAAACACCTTTCTTTTGTCCCAACAAAAGAATCACATCTGCAGAAGGCTCTTCACTTTATCTTGAGACTAGAGTCCTGTGGTATTTAATTACCCTGTCAAGAGCACTAAATGGTTTGGCACCAAGCCCTTTCACTCAATCTCTGCTGATTGATAGCATCAATAAAATTCACTCACTTTAATTAAACTTCCAAATAGGATCTCATTTTGCCACTTGCTAGGATCAATGTTCTATGATATGGAAAGAACAGAACACAAAGGTTGTGAAGGTGCTTCTTCCTCACCTTCACACTTCATTTCCTTCAGATATTCTAAAGGGGTTTTATACAATATACATATTTTACAGTTCTCTTGTCACATTCACTAATCAAAAAAGAAATCACCATTGAAAACTCTCATCTACCTATGATTATGTGACACATGTGCATATATGCAAATATATACATTAAGAGTATAGTATTATTTTCTTGCAAAGCTGTCTTATCGGTCCTAGCGATAGATCTATTTTAAGCAATTAACTCATTGAAAAAGGGATGCATATATTAAAAAATAAATAATACAGAAGTCTCTTCAACAGGATAATTGGTATATTTAGTTTGAAAAAATTGTTGTGAGTGCTGCATGCTGAATGTTGCATCGTGTTGAAATTCATTAAGTCATTCATTTATTCATATATATATATATATATATCACCTTTCTCCCAAAGGGACTCAGGGCGGTGTACAGCCAGCATAAAACACACAAATATAAAATTTAAAAACAATTTAAAAAATATTAAATAGTTTGGCCCATATCTAATTAAAATAAAACTATCCAATTAAGACATTTAAAATTAAAAATTGACGATTAAAAAATTTAAAAATTAGGCCAGCCCGGTTTGTTGAAATAAAAGCATCTTGAGGGCCGGGCGGAAGGTACATAAGTCGGGAATCCTCCGCATCTCATGATATGCTTTTTAGGGTTTTTAGGCATGTATCATATTGCGTTCGTCAATATATTTATTTTCTCCAACTTTTAGAGAATTAACTCCCAGAGGCAAATGACTCTTTAACTCTGATCATTGTGTGCCTCTTCCACAGTGAAAATTGTTGCAAAGAGAAACTGAGATTATTATTATGTTTTTAATCTTTGGGTTAGAGGGAGTGGGATGAATTTTTCCTCTTACTCACTCCTTCATGATAATGCATTTATAACTTTTAAATACCAGGAAGTGGGAAGAAAACCTACTTAATTAATTTGATTAAAAATAACTATATTACTTTGACAGGTAACAATGTTACATAAACATTAATGGTGGTCAGTTCTAAAATATTACATAAATACAACTTTGAAAAGAATTATCTGACCATCCTTAGCCCTATGGAAAACTAACACGCTTTATAGAGTAAGGTAGGAATGGATAACTTATGGCCTGTAGACTAATTTTAAAAGTTCCCTGCAAGAAATCAGTTCAAGATTTTGCCAAGAGCCATTTCTTTCCTCCCTGTAACTTGCTGCTTGGGAGACTGAGATGGAGAGAGCAAGAACAAGAAAAACTGTATCTGAAAAGAGAACAGGTGCATGTACCCATTCCTTAAGTAAGTTCCACCCACCGCATGCCTCCCCCACAACCTGGCCCTGAGAAAATGCTGTACAGGTTGTCCTCGACTTACAACAGTTCATTTAATGACCATTCAAAATTACAACAGCACTGAAAAAAGTGACTGTTTTTCACACCTATGACCATTGAAGCATCACCATTGTCGCGTGATCAAAATTTGGAAGCTTGGCAACTGACTCATATTTATGACTGCTGCGGTGCCGTGCGGTCATGTGATCACCTTGTGTGATCTTCTGACAAACAAAGTCAATGAGAAAGCCAGATTCACTTAGCAACCAAGTTACTAACATAACAACTGCAGTGATTCACTTAACAGCTGTGGCAAGAAAGGTCATAAAATGGGGCAAAATTCACCTAACAAATGTTTCGCTTAGCAACAGAAATGTTGGTCTCAGCTGTTGTCGTAAGTGAAGGATTACCTGTAATTCCCAGGGAGGAAAATGCCTTTTGATTATGTGATTTCACTGGTTGAGAAACATGTATAAAATGTTATTTCAACAATTCTACATTGCACGCTTTCTCTGTGACTGATGATGACTTGGCCCTCCTCATGTTAGATTTCAATCTCCATTGAAAGTCGATGAGTAGAAATATTGGATGTTGAAATCCAATATAGCATATTAGTTAGTTAGTTAGTTAGTTAGTTTATTAAACTTCTATACCGCCCTTCTCCCAAAGGACTCAGGGTGGTGTACAGCCATGATTAAAACTCACATAAACTCACAAAATTTAAAAACAATCTAAAACGAATATATAAAATTTGGCCCACAAAGTTAAAACATTGACAAACAGTCCCATTTAAAATTCATATTCTAAGCCAGCCCAGCCTGTTGGAACAAAATGGTCTTAAGAGCATGGCGAAAGGTACGAAGGTCGGGGATCATACGAACCTCCAGGGGCAGGTCATTCTAGAGGGCAGGTGCCCCCACAGAGAAGGCTCTCCCCCTGGGTGTCACCAGTCGGCATTGTTTGGCCGACGGCACCTTGAGGAGTCCCTCTCTGTGGGAGCATATTGACCAGTGGAGGCTACTGGTGGCAGAAGGTGATCTTGTACATACCCAGGTCCTAAGCCATGGAGCGCTTTAAAGGTGGTAACCAGCACCTTGAATCGCACCCGGAAGACCACCGGGAGCCAGTGCAGCTCGCCCAGGAGAGGTGCTACATGGGTGCGTGTGTCACACCCATAATTATCCGCGTGGCTGCATTCTGGACCAGTTGGAGCCTCCGGGTGCTCTTTAAGGGGAGCCCCATGTAGAGAGCATTACAGTAGTCCAGACGGGATGTGACAAGGGCGTGAGTGACTGTGCGTAAGGCGTCCTGGTCCAGAAAGGGATGCAACTGGTAAATCAGGTGAACCTGATAGAAAGCTCCCCTGGCCACAGCTGTCATATGGTCGTCTAAAGACAGCTGTGCATCCAGGAGAACACCCAAGTTGCGAGCCCTCTCTGAGGGGATCAGGATCTCACCCCCAATAGTCAGTGATGGAGCTAGCTGGCTATATTGGGATGCCTGAAACCACAGCCACTCAGTCTTGGAAGGGTTGAGTCTGAGCTTGTTTCTCCCCATCCAGATCCGCACGGCCTCCAGGCATCGGGACATCAGATCAAGGGCATCATTGGGGTGGTCCGGGGTGGAGATGTACAGCTGAGTATCATCAGCGTACTGATGGCACTTCACCCCAAAACCATGGATATCTCACCCAGCGGCTTCACATAAATGTTGAACAGAAGGGGCGAGAGGACCGACCCTTGCGGCACCCCACAAACAAGGCGCCTCGAGGTCGACCTCTGACTCCCTGCCAACACAAACTGCATACAGTCAGAGAGGAAGGAGGAGAACCACCACAACACGGTGCCCCCCACTCCCAACCCCTCCAATCGACACAGCATGATACCATGGTCGATGGTATCAAAAGCCGCTGAGAGGTCTAATAAGACCAGGACAGAGGAACAACCCCTGTCCCGGGCCCTCCAGAGATCATCGACCAATGCGACCAATGCCGTTTCCGTGCTGTACCCTGGCCTGAAGCCCGACTGGTACGGATCTAGATAGACAGCTTCATCCAGGTACTGGGGAAGTTGTCGCGCCACCACACTCTCAACAACCTTCGCCACAAAGCGAAGGTTGGAGACTGGACAATAGTTTGCTAATACAGCTGGGTCCAAGGAAGGCTTCTTGAGGAGGGGCCTCACCACCGCTTCTTTTAGGGAGGGAGGGAAGAACCCCTTACTCAACGAAGCGTTAATAATCCCCTGGAGCCAGCCTCGTGTGACCACCCGGGAGTCCAGCACCAACCAGGAGGGACATGGGTCCAATAAACATGTGGCAGTGCTAAGTCTACCCAGAATCCTGTTCATGTCCTCAGGAGTCACAAGGACAAACCCCTCCCAGATAACATTCTCAAGACCCACC